>NC_081421.1:111713276-112913276 GCF_949786415.1 Peromyscus eremicus | reverse complement strand
TTAGAGATTGTGATTGTTAGCTTTGTCAACTCAGTTCAACCCAGAGAATCTGGGAAGTGTCTCAGTGAGGGCCAGTCTACACTGAGCTGCCCTGTGGGGAACTGGCTTAATCAAGTTAACCAATGTGAGAAGGCCCGGCTCACTGCAAGGGGCACCATTCCCTAGGCAGGGTGATTTGAACTGTATAGAAGTGGAGAAAATAAACTGAGAACAAGCAAGCAAGCAAGCATGCATTCATTTCTCTCTGCTCTGGACTGTGGATGAGATGTGATGAGCTGTGGAGTTCCTGTTGCCTTGACTTCCCTGCAATAAAGGACGATATAACCTAGAATTGTGAGATAAAATAAACCCTTTCTCCCTTAAGTTGCTTCTTCTTAGTATATTTTATCCCAGCAACAGAAATAAAACTAGAACAGTGATGTCATTAAACTTACTTGAACCATGTATTGAAATATATACTAATTTTTTATATAAATTATATTTTTACATTAGTTAGAGCACTTTCAAATATGTTGTGAAACATTTATGGGGAAGATACAATATCTCAATATTACTTTATTTAATTCAGGGTTCAACACGAGGCACCACATTGTGTGTAATTTGCATTGCATGTTATATTATACAATATGATATAAAATTGTAGATATAAGTGGCATTGTGGCTGGGATGCTGGTAAGCTGTCTCCAAACTCTGAAAAGGTCTATAGAGCATTGTCTTTCTTTCCTAGTGGCAGAAGATATGAGGAACAGCCAGCTGTTCATTATTCTAGAGAGAAGATCATTACTTGCATGTAAAATTGCCACTGATGCTGCATGCAGACTCTGGACCTTTGCAGGGATTACCACTCATGCAAGGCTGTGTAAACCTCTTGCAAAGTTCCATCTTCAAGGAAAGTTAAGAGGCTTTCTTCCTACTGTTCTTTAACCAAGTGCCACGGGTCCCTTATTTAGGCCCACAGGTTCATGGACATCTGAGTCTTCTTTGTGGCTGTCCTGACCCACATGTCTTTCCCATTCATGGTCCTGGAATCAAGCAGACATGTCCAACTTGAGCACACAGATTCTGGATGTCATTTGTTTTCTTACTTCAGAGCCTGGTCCTCAGCTTTTTCTATCTCCTACCTGCTGATGAAGATCTTTGTGTACTGCCAAGGGCAGACTCTGACTTGCACTTCTAAGTCTGGTGATTAATCACCGCTATCTTCATAGTCCTTTTTAATGCACCAGTAATACCTAGCAGCAATAATTTAATTCCAGGGTCTTTGTAACTACTTTCTCACACTTCACAAATGCCTCTTCATGGTCCAGTAACCCAGAGCCCATCATTAGCTCTGGTGAACAGTTGCCCTGCTCCAGCCTGCCTGCCATTGTCAGTACTGCCCCTAGCTAAGGCCCTTCCAAAGGCGACTGTAGAGGGGCTCCCAGGATATTTCCCAGCACTGCATCCTGGGGTGAGTTTCCTGGAGGCAGATCCCTCCGTGGAGATTATATGTAGCCAGTTCATTTGGGCGCATTCCCAGAGTAACACCTATCCAGAATTGAGAAAAGAACATTGGGGAAAGAAATTGGCTGCAGAATAGATCATGGCAGATCCCATGGTGGTGTCTCTGCAAGTGGATGGCCCTTCACAGGTGTTCATTTGAAGTAAGGAACCTGTAGACCTGCAGCTCCGTGGTAACTGGTGAGTAGATACAAGCAGCCCTTGAAAATGGGACATGACCTTGGGTGATGATCTACCTTTGGTCCAAAGTAATTCCCAGAAAAGGCTGCAGCTGAGAGCTGTAAACAGCCAAGTTGCCATTATTAATGTCTTCTAGGGAGAAGGAGAGAGCTGCTGCTCCTAAGAGGTGACCTAGTGGTGGCCTCCAACATCATTGTTTACAGATGCTGGGAGAGGAGGAGGACCAAGGAGATTTTCAGGAAAAAGAAAATATGGGTGGGTTCATACTGTCCTCTGCCCTTTCCCCAGCTCATTGCTACTTTCCAGTTCAACCATAATATAGAGGGAGCTTTGGAGTCTAAGGGACCTGCTTTCAGATAAGAGTCTGCAACATGCTAGCTGTGTGATGTTAGGTCTTCAAACCTGTCCTTTGGTATACAGTCTGTGAACTGAGACCGGGAAGAGTTCACTTGGGGTGATTGTGATTAGAGAGCAGTTGTAGATAACACTGAGTTCTCATACAAACTGGGGGCTTTTCTCAGTACTTCACTTGTACAAACTCACTCATGTGTACTAGCTTTGTGAGAGCAGGATGCTTGTTAGGTACATCAAACCAAGCACAGAGATGTGGGATACCTTGTCCAAGATCTCAAAAATCACTGTTACAGGGTTAGGGATTCAGGCTTCCATAGTCATCTTTGTGGTTTCAGCCTTTGATTGCTGTTTACATTTCAGGTTCTTTAAATAAAACATTTTTATTAGAAGAACTCATGTGTGTGTTATAGCACACAGTGGGTACTCAGTAAATGCAACTCTCCTGGTTTCCTCTTGGGTGGATTTCTAGACCTGTCTCCAGGGGCCTTCTGTCTCCAGGCCTTACTGAACATCCTAGCTCTTCTTCCATGGTGTTTTCTGAGAGCTTTGACACCTGTGGTGAGGTTACCATAAGCACATGAGGCTGACCCATATGTTTTATTCATGAGTTATATTCATATATTGCATGTATAGGTGCAAAATATTCTCAACATATTCACTAAGTAAATGAAAAGGTGATAATGGGCGCATACATTTGTCAAAATATATTGGTTTTTATGCATTTAAATGAATTAAAATTTACTGTATGATAATCAGTTCTCAATAAAGTTGGTTAAAATTGTTTCAACTTAGAGAAATAAAAAATAAACAAAACTCTTCAGTCTATTGCACCTCTATTAAGCAGAGAAGAATTTTCTATCACTAGAAAGGGACTCTAGTTACTAATTAGGTCATTCTTTGCAGAAAGATTAAGTTTCTGGTGCAAACATGATAATGAAACAACTCAGGCTAGATGTTTCTTTAATTGGTTTATTGGTTCCTTCCAGCTGCTTCTATTACTCGGCAAATACTTTGAGTTATGTTTAATTTTAATATTAAGCATGACACAGAATTTTCTAGGAAATTGAGCCTTGATAGCAAAGGCACATTGATCATATCCATAAAAATCAGTGTATAGGAGATAGCATCCTGTTTTGCAGTTCCAAATGGGCATGCAGAACAAACTGTCAGCCATGCTAATACAGACTTCATTATTATATGAAGTCTGAACAAAGAAGAAGCCCTTTGATACCTCTGATTTTCTGGGGGTTCAAATATCATTTTAGTAAGCAAATTTGGATGTTTATTTGCTTAAATTGTCAAGCCCTAAAATTTACTGTGTGTTATGATTACGCATAATATTTGAAGTTACACCATTCAGTTTGAGAATACAAAAGTATATCTTGTTAAAAATCAGTGAGGAAACCAGGCCTGGTGGTGTACACCTACAACATCAGTTACTTGGGAGGCTGAGGCAGGAGAAGTTTTGAGCCAAGGAGTTCAAAGCCAGCATAGGTAACATCTTAAGGGCCCATCTCTTTAAGCAAGAACAGTGACAAAATCATCTATTAGAATAAATATCGAAGCTATTCCACAAAAGAGCTTGAGTTGGTTTTCTTTTCTTAAATGAATTTTATTTTTAATTATGTATATGTACATGTGAGTGTGGGTGCCTCATAAGAGGGCGTTGATGTCCCCTGGAACTGTAGTTAGGGGCTTGTGAGCCTGCCCAAGTGGTTGCAGGGAACCGAACTCCTAACAGCTGCAAGGAACTGTTAACTGATTAACTCTCTAGCCATTGACTTGGTTTTCTAGATCAGAGGTATAGGGGATGGAAACAGGGAGTCAATACCTCTTAGATTTTTAGTCTTCGTTACCTAGTGCCAGTGATAATGATATGAACACAACAAATTGTGTTTTATTCTATCAATGTAATAGATTATCATACTAATAGAAAAATGAAATGTTAAGCTAAAGGGGTTTGAAAACCCAAGATTATTGGTGTAGATTACCAAAACTTCTCCATAAAAGCTATGCAAATATAAACTGATCCATGTTTACAAATTCTCAGCTTTTCATATCTTCAACAATATCAAATATTAGTAGTATTCCTACTTAGAACTTGTGATCTATACATGTTATTTATTGTTTATATTCTTGTATTGTGAGTTTTTCATGTTGCAGAAGTGATTATTTTATTTTATGTGTATGGGTGTTTTTCCTGCATGTGTGTTTGTGTACCACATGTACGCAGTGCCCTCAGAGGCTAGAAGAGGCCATCAGACTCCCTGGAATTACGGTTCTAATTTGTGAATTGTTTTTATATGTCATATGTCTACTTTCATACACACTGATATTCTGAGCTAAAGAACTTGCTAACCCTAGGTCATATAATGTGACAATATTGTTTTCTTTTTTGACACGTGGTAGTTTGAATGTAATTGGCCCCCATCAGCTCATAGGAAGTTGTGCTATTAGAGGGTATGCCTTTGTTGGAGTAGGGGTGGCTTTGTTGGAGAAAGTGTGTCACTGTTGGAGGAAGTGTGTCACTGTTGGAGGAAGTGTGTCACTGTCAGATGGTCTTTGTGGTCTCCTTTGCTCAAGCTTTGCTCAGTGTGACACTCAGTTCACTTCCTGTTGCCTTCAGATCAAGATGTAAGAACTCTCAGCTCCTTCTCCAGCACCATGTCTACCTGCATGCCACCATGTTTGACCATGATAATAATGGACTTTTTTCCTGGCATTTCTTATGTCTTTAATAGCACTTAAAATATAGAAAGATTTTTATTTCTGTTATGGTATTATATATTATGTACCCTATATTATGATTCCAGACAATCTGTTGTTTCTTTTCATTCATTATTTTCATTTTTTATTGCATGTGTGCATATGTCTGTATGTACACGTGTGTGCTTATGCCTGTGCACATGCATGCACACATAGATGGAGATCGGGGGACAATCTCATGTTGTTCCCCAAGAGCGGTACAGATTGTTTGTTTGAAACAGGATCTCTCATTGGTCTAGGGCTCACTGATTCAGCTAGGCTGGCTGCAGAGTGAGCCCCAGGGGTCTCGTGTCTCCACCTTCTAAGAGCTATGACTACAGACATGTGTCACCACACTTGGCTCTTTTGCCCAGAGTCTGGGGAATGAACTGAGGTCCTCATGCTTGTTCAACAGCATTTTTTAGCAATGAAGCCATCTCCTCAACTCGACTGTCATTGTAATGACAGAATATGGCTCTAATACGTAGTTGCAATGATTCTCCTGGCTACATACAACTTTATAATAAATATAATTATGTGATAATTAACTTGCTTATAACCTTTTCTTGTCATTTGGATAGTTTTAAAATTCATTGTATCCATGTACAGAAACCCTTAATTTTATGTACTCAGATATTTAAAAAATATTTTTTTTGCCATTTTATTTTTTAAAGATGTATTTTTGTTTATTTTATGTATATGTACATTTGCCTGCATGTGTGTATGTGCACCAGTTGTATGCCTGGGAGAAAAAGATGTCGAATCCTGCTGTGGAATAATCCTCTTGTACACTGTAAAGATTTGTCACTCAAATTGGTTTAATAAAACGTTGATTGGCCAGTAAGCAGGCAGGAAGTATAGGCAGGGTGACCAGACTAAGAATGCTGAGAAGAGGAAGGGTGGAGTCAGGTGTTTCCAGCCAGATGCAGAGGAAGCAAGATAAGAATGCAATCCTGAGAAAAGGTACCAAGTCACGTGGCTAAACATAGATTAAAAATTTATGGGTTAATTTAAGTGTAAGAGCTAGTTAGTAATAAGCTTGAGCTACCAGCCGAGCATTTGTAAGTAATATTAAGTCTCTGTGTGATAATTTGGGAAGTGGCTGCTGGGTATTTGGGAGTTGCTGGTGAGATAGAAACTTATGCCTGCAAGATCCCCTGAAACTGAAGTTATGGGTGGTTTTGCGGCACCATGTGGGTACTGGGGACCAGTGTTCTTCTGCAAGAATAAGAAGTACTCTTAACTGCTGAGGCCTCTCTCCAGCCCCTAGTCAAATACTTTGTATAGTTTATTTTTTCTAATTAGCTCTTACAATTTGAATTAATCTGCTTCTATTAATCTATGTTTATCGTGGCTTTTACCTTTCTTTCATTTTGTACATTTGACTTCCTCTGAGTCTGCTGGCAAAATCCACACACCAACATTGATCTGTCTTACCATCTCTATCTCTCTCCCTAGAAATCCTGCCTATCCTCTCCTGCCTAGCTATTGGACATTCAGCTCTTTATTACACCAATTACAACAATACATCTTTACACAGTGTATATGTATATCCCACAACATTTCCCATTTTTGTCCAAATAAAAAAAGGTTTTAACTCTAACACAGTAAAACTATATATAGTAAGAAAAATTATCAGGGTCGGGTGGTAGTGGCACACGCCTTTAATCCCAGCACTCAGGAGGCAGAGCCAGATGGTTCACTGTGAGTTCGAGGCCAGCCTGGTCTACAGAGCGAGACCCAGAACAGGCACCAAAACTACACAGAGAAACCCTGTCTTGAAAAAAACCAAAGAGAGAGAGAGAGAGAGAGAGAGAGAGAGAGAGAGAGAGAGAAAGAGAGAGAGAGAGAGAGAACAATTTTCAGATAATAATTATATTCACAATGTCCAGTCCATTTCTATTTGGCAAATGCAGAGAAAATACTCCATTATCTGTCCTATCTTGGTGAGTTCAAAGTTTTATATCTAAACCACTTTCTATCATAACTTGTGCTATCATCCTAAAAAATCTTTTTAGACCTTAAAGCATCTTCTTAGATAAACAACTTAAGCTTTTATGATTCTCAACCTTATAAACTTTACATATCTTATGTAAGTTTCTTTTCTGAATTTGGTAACAAGGAAAACTGTAAAACTTTAACTATTTGGTCTTCAAACCCATTAGAGAA
Source organism: Peromyscus eremicus (assembly GCF_949786415.1). Classification (NCBI taxonomy): domain Eukaryota; kingdom Metazoa; phylum Chordata; class Mammalia; order Rodentia; family Cricetidae; genus Peromyscus; species Peromyscus eremicus. The sequence goes on along the minus strand of NC_081421.1, from coordinate 112,906,328 downwards.
TCAAGAAGAATATATTACCCAAGTAAACAGGAAGTGCACTTCAAAACCATACAAATGACAGATCTCTGGCTGCCTGAACAGTCACTCATGGTTCCTCTGCAATGTTGGGGCATCCATCTTTGGCTTACAGGCCTAGAATATCTGACAGACTTTTTTGTGAAGCAGGAATTTGAGGGATTGTCCTACCTTGTTGTGGCAAAGTTCAGCAGTTGCCTTCTTTTGTGTCCTGCTTGTCCAGTTTGGACAGCATACTGTCAGCAATCGAGGCAAAAGCAGTTTCTTGCCCAAATGGCTAGCTTTGCCAAATTGAAAGCACACTCCATATGGAGATTCTTCTATGCCCATCATCCTCTTTTAAAGTAAATTGGTACTGTCATGAAAAGCCTTACTTTAATAAGACATCTTAAATGCCATATTCTGTAGAAGTATTTGAATCTCTGAAGTATTTGAAGACCACCTGTCTTTCTAAAATATATCTCAGTTTGACCTTGAAAACATGCTTACATGACTACAAGTTTGATTGCTATAACTAACTACTAACCTGCACTTCTTAATTATCCTAAATAGTTTGTAATAATAGCTTTCAAGAACTAGAAATTTACATTACATTGTTAAATGATCTGCATAGGTATAATACCTTAAACAATAATAGAAACATATATACAGTATAACAAAAATAGCCTTAAATATGTATCAATATACAAAAATCCATACAAAGTATTTAAGACTAGTAGTTACTTTTTTAGTTTAAAAGTAGATTCAATACTCTACCCTTTCCTAGTATATATTTCTTGCTTGTTCTTGAAGCCATGAAGATTTCTCCTTAGAATCTTTGCTTTAAATTTAACTTTTATTAAAATTTTATTTTAATTATTTTTTATTAATTAAATTTTTTGACAATTTTATAGAGCTATGTTGCATATTCTGATCACTCTCAACCCACCCTCTCTTAGCTTCTTCTTACCTCTGTCAGCTCCTTTTTATCCCTACTGTTCCCTTTTCCATGTTCATGTTATTTTGTTTTGTTTTATAGTCCACTGAATTTAACCTGGGCAGTCAGGATGACCATATCTATGGAACTAAATAATGAAGCCTAATGGGCTTACCATGGATACACATCTGAAGATACTGATCCACTCTCTCCCAGAATCCATCTTCTTTGGGGTCATTACAACAAATTCTGTAATTCTGTAAAGGTCCTCAAAAGATTGACTTCTAGGTACTTTGCTGTGGGATAATGCCCTTGTATACTGATTTAATTGGCCAGTAGCCAGGCAGGAAGCATAGGTGGGGCCAGCAGAAGAGGAGAATGCTGGGAGAAGAAGAGCAGAGTCAGGAGTCTCCAGCCAGACACAGAGGAAGCAAGATGACAAGGCAGAACTGAGAAAAGGTACCAAGCCACATGGCTAAACATAGATAAGAATTATGGGTTAATTTAAGTGTAAGAGCTAATCAGTAATAAGCCTGAGCTAATGGCCAAGCAGTTATAAATAATATTAAGCCTCTGTGTATTTATTTGGGTCTGAGTGGATGCGGGATGGGGCAGGGCACAGGAAAATTTCCAACTACAGTACTTTGTGTTTTTGATGGCATTTAGATGATGTCTATTAGACATTATGTTTTATTTGTTTATGTAGGTATACATAAATATTTTTGGCTTTATCTATTTACTAGTGTCTACTAGCTTTTCTAACTATTCTAACAGTTATTCTGAAGGGTTTATGGATAATCACATCATCTGTTGATAATCACATTTTTCTACTTGATTCTTACCCTCTTGCTTGCCTTATCTTGCTATGGGAAATCATACTCAGCTTGAACCACTTAAGAGTATTAAAAATGTATTACCTTTCATTGGAATGTTTGAAATTTAGGGCATTGCTCTGTGAGGTCTCATCTGAGTATCATCTAACTGCTTCAGAATTTCCTGACTCACTTGTTCTGCAGTCATTCTCTGAAGAGAGTACAGCAAATTAAAGTATCTTAGAAACCACAAAACCTTTTATATTTTCTTTTCTGAACTTAGGAAGTAACATTACAGTTTTAAATCTACTCTTCTGTTCTAAGAAAATTCACTTGACAGAAACATTTGTTTACTTAATACAATTTTAAATAATATAAGAATGTTATCATTGTGTTAAAAACTCCTCATTTTGTTATCTTTTCCTACCTCGAGACTGTTAGAAAGACCTCTCTTTCTTTACTTAAGCACTCTTTTCCCTGCTTTCCACATTCCTACCTCCGACCTGTTCCTTCAGAACTTATATACATTTCAAATTTACAGTTATCTGCTTAAACATCACTGTGTCAGACAAACCTTCAGTTACCCCCATATTGTAGGAATTTCCAGACTCTACTCTTTAGAGATCACTCAGGTGTTCATTGAGGAATCACCATGTGTCTGGTGCTTGTGTAGGTATACATGCTTCCCAAGTAGATATGCATGTGTGTCAGTCTTTAATGGCTGGATTTTCTAACAACAAGTGCTGAAAGGGGTAGTGAATCTGCCCATTGTGTTCTCCAGAGTCTAATATATACCTGGAATGTAATTCCTTGAAGGGCGAAGGTTGATAATTATACTCTGACCTCCATGGCTTATATTAAGGCCATGGATTCATTCCACCCTTGTTGTCCCAAAACAATGTCTAGGGCTAGCAGAATCAAAAGTCTTGGGCTCATTAGAAATAGAGAATCCCACAACTCCTAAATCTGAACCTTAACAAAATCCTTAGGTGACATTAGCCAGGGAAGCCTTGTTCTTTCTCCCTGATGCCTTTGGATTACTTGATCTAGTATCCTTTCATACGTTTAATCTTTTTAAACTGCACCTAACTCTTTCCTAAACCCCTAAAACTCTTCAATAATCCGTGTTCTCTGTAGCGTCTACTACATGCCAAGTGTACTGGGAATCAAGGAAGGGTGCTGTTTTCCTGTTCCAAGGCCAGTGTCTCCCTCAGAAGCACAGCCAGTCCAGAGTAGAGAGAATCTTTCCAGAAAGGCTTGAAAACTCCTCAAATTGTTTCACCAAGAACATATTGTGAATGTAAGGAGAACTGTATATAAACCCTTTGTGGTTTATATGACACACAATCATGGCGATCAACTCATGTTTGTACAGCATGCCCAGGGGGCACTATCTTATGTTCTTTATTTGCTTGAAAATAATGTCCATGTGACTTTCATTGTATGTAAAGTGCCTCATATGTTAATTAGATCACATTTCCAATCCTCTCTCTCTCTCTCTCTCTCTCTCTCTCTCTCTCTCTCTCTCTCTCTCTCTCCAGGTAGGAGCTAGGAGGAAGAGAAAACTAAGGTTCCTTCAGACCCAGCCTGCTGCTTTTAATAAGTCTTTCACACACTTTGACTTTCCTATCATTGACTGGAAATGGGTGCACAAGGACACTTACCTGCAAAGGAGGCTGACATACAGGGTCTGGTTTGGGTGTCAGTGGGCTCAGCCAAGCATGTTTTGTTGTTTTTCCTAAACAATACACGTTTTTTAGGAAACTAATAACACTTTTTGTAAGTAGCACAAAAATTGTCCAGCTTTATTAATGCATGTATGCGTCTGTTATTTGTAGCTGAATCCTGGCTTTTTTAGGACCTCTTAGCTCTGCAATTTTCTCTCATGAAAAAGCTGCTCTTTGCCAGTCACCATCCATCAAGGGGTGCAGATGTGATTCAAATGGCTTACAAATTTCCAAAGCTGCTTCAAGAACACTCATTAGTATTGTCCTCTGTAATTTCTCGTTCTCAGGAGCCATGAGATGATCCAGCTGCAGGACACCTGCTCTCCATCTCTTGCATAGCTACATACAGGCCGGAGGCTCTTCCTCCACCCCAGTATCAAACATCACCCGTGGCTTCATGCTCTCAAGGAACTGGTCTCTAAAGTGTGGTTTGGGGATCTGAGGTTTACAGAGGGACCATGAAATCAAAGCAGTGTTTATAATAATTCTAAAATGTCAGTTGCATTTTATTATTTACTTAGCTACATGCTGTGGGTGTCACACAAAGCAGGTCAATAGCAGACATGAGAAAAGTGGCTGTCTCCTATTAGGCTGGATATTTTTGTTTTAAAAAGTGTTATTTTTCTTGAAACATTATTTGTGTCACTATGGAAAGATTTATTTTTAATTTGAAATTAATTAACAGATTATTAAACTATCATTTTAAACTCATATAGTAAATATACATGGACAAAATTTTTGTAGGCCTCTAATTTTTTTAAACAAGTGAAGTTTTCCTGAGACCAGAACGTTTTAGAAATGCTGAGGCAGATCAAAAAGATAAACAAATATATAAACTTTTTAAAAAGAAAAGAAAGGGGGAAAAAAACGATACTATCACAGGCTTCACTTCTTAGCTTGTTTCTTAGCATGTTTATAATGTGTAGTGGAGGAATAAAGGAGAAAGCCCACGCCTGATGTTCTGGCTCAAGGGCCCAGTGTATGTAATGTCCTGGGAACACCTCCAGTCAGACTCTTGAGGATGCCTCAGGCTCCTCACGTCTAACAAAAAATTCCACTATTTTCTCCCAAACGACTTCTAGTTTCTCCCAGAAAATGATACCTCAAACTGCATTTAACAATTTATTTTAGAAGCTAGAATCCAAAAGCAAATCTTCATGCCCCTTCTTCCATTTTTATATTGAATAATTATGTTACCAAGTTCTGTCATTTCTAGTTTTGTAGTAGCTGTGAACCGCAGGGATCTGCTTGTTTCCACCTCCCCTGTGCTGGGATTGCAAGCATGTTAGCCACCGTACATGGTTTTTGTTCTGGGCATCAAACTCAGGTTCTCAAGTTCACATGCAAGCACCTCACTGACTCAGCTACATCACCAGTTTCTATGACAAATCAAGACACAGGAAGGTTAGGCAGAGTGTCTGATTTATCTGTCAGGGAAATAGATCCACTGTACAGTATACAATGAAGGATCAATTACTGTATACACACATACAGCATTATGAATTTGCAGGGAAGGGGGCGTCTGAAAGGGAAAATTGAAAGATGGGGTGGGGGAGTCACCCATTAGTGGGAAAACACCAAGCACATGTGGACCCCATATGGACTGTGAAGTATTGTCTGGAAAGTCTGTGGGAAGCTTTGCTGTAGGTGGGTCTGCCCCAGGTGTCTGATGTTGGCTACAGGGCTGCTTCTGGCTAGGGAAACTTGAGCTGAGAAGAGCTGAAAGTAGAATGGAATAGAATGAAGAGAAGTTGGGGCCCTCCAATGCCCCTGCCTGTCCTCCCTTATTCACAGCCATGAGGCTTTCAGAGGGTAATGGCTGTTCTTTCCCTTCTGTCTCCTAAGTCTCGTACAGTTCCTTATTTGGTCAATGCTAACAGAACTGTTCAAGGAAAGAGAATGTGAAATCTGACTCCCAGGTTAGCCACGTTAGGAATGAATCAGCACTCCTCAAATCTTCAAGACACAGCTTGTAAGGAGTCTGGCCAGGACTTGAACCCAGGCAGCCTGGCCCTGGTGATTCCATCATTGCCTAACATTTGTGGCTTCACATTCTGCATCTGGAGGACTTTGCATATCTGAGTTCCCACAGGTTCCTGTATTCCATCCTCTCCTTCAGCCTCCAAGAGCTACTGTGGGGATCTGACTCTGGGCCGCCTTTCTGATGTCCAGCCCCATACCATTCCTGTGCCAGATGCTATGCTGTGTACACACCAATGCTGTTTCCTTTTTTGTTCTTAGCTAAGCAGTTGCTGCCTCCAGAACAAAATTCTTGTCTCTCAAAGTTTGGCTTAAATGCTCCTTGTGTGATAACATACAATGTACATGGCTCCTTGAGATTCAACACATAGCCCTTGTGAGGACAGAGGCCTATTTGCTCATTGTACATACATATCACCTAACACCATGTCTATATTTATAAATTAAATTATAAATAAAGAATCACATCCTTTAGTGATTATTTATTAATTCATTGAACTGTCTTCCTGGACTATAAACTCAAGAGAAGAGTTTTTGTTTTGTTTTATGTATCCTCGGTATCTAGTGGGTATAACATTTGTTGAATTAATGAGGCCCAAGGTCCAGATAATTGAAGATTTTTTTTAATGTGATTGACAAAGGACAAAAAGAAATTACTCATATAAATTAATTCACATGAGTTCAATACTGCCAAGCTTAGATCACTTAGCTTTATCACCATCTCTGTTCTTCTTTTCAGGCAGCTACTAAGGGAAAGTCATGCCATGAAATTCTCTATTTGGTTTTTCTTTTTCTGATTTTGGTGACACCACAGTAAGGCTGGCTTCTTAAAGGATTCACCGATACCCTGCAATAAAGATGTGAGTAAACAGTAGTTGCTATTGGAGGGGGGGTGTGTGGAATGCCAACTCTTGCAAACTCTTGCTAGTCATCCTGTTAGACCTGACCATTGGGGGAGTGTATTCAGCTGTTGTATTGTATGCAAGATCAGATAAAGTCAGGGGATAAAGTCTGTAAGGTGTTCACTCACAAGGAGACTCCAGTCCAGGGATAACAGAGCTGTAGAACACACTGGTTTCAATAATAAAACTTTGAAAAGTAAGAGAATATGCCATGTATTAAAATGAATTCTAAATCTTATAAATCCATCCATGCAGGAAAAAAAAAAGTGAAGGAGGAAATGAGAAAAATTGGATTGTGACCTAGGAAAAGCTTTGTCATTATGTCCTGTGTGGGCATGCTATAGGTGAGGGAAATAAACCACTATGAAGGACAGAATCAACAGTGTTGGCCACCTAAAGCAAACATTAGGAGAGAAGTCTTTGAGAAGCAAAGGAGGAAGTGTTAATTGGAAAGTTTGTGCATCTGGGTACTGTTTGTGTTTGCTTGTGAAGGATAACTCTAATGTAAGATTTTATACCCCTAGTAGGCGTGTCAATCCAAACAAATGCTGGCCAGGCTGCCATGAAACCCAAGATGCTCATGGTAGGCACACAACTGTGGAAATTCAAACGAGGAGTGCTTTGTTAAACAAACAGTTATGGTTAAAGTAAAAGTGTAAACAGGGTCGCAATTCACAGCACATCCAGTTGTTTCCCTACAATTGTTATTTTTCCACCATCATTGTAGAACCCATATGACATCCACACACCAGATCTGAGCTAAAGGATTTTGCAAGGCCATGTTTTACAAGCAAACGGGGTGTGTGTGTGTGTCTGGTATGGGGGGATAGGGAGAAGTCATCTGACTTGCTGTTCACAGAACTCTCTCTGCCCCGAGAACTACACAGATGGTTATGGGGGAATGCAACTGTTCTAGTCTTCTTCCGTTTCTAAGTCTCTTCCTTTTACACTGACACAGTCTTCATCTGCTTTCTGTAAAGGAGTCAGATTCTGGTACTAGGGATTCTAGCCATACTACGTTTAGATATAGCTGGTCTCTATGGAATATGGCTGAGTACAGTGAAGTCTGATCATGGTTACCCATGAGTGGCTGATTTTCTTAATGTATAATATGTATGATATGTGTATGTTCACATGCATATATGTGTGTGTGGAAGGGGTGAGATGCTGGTGCTGGGATGGATGTCTTCCTTAATTTCTTACCATCTTATATGTTGTGTTAGGGTCTCTCACTTGTACCCACAGACCATGAATCTAGCTGACTAGTTTGGCCTAAGATTTCTGGCAGGCTGCCATACTTACCCACAGAAAGTAAGCATGAAAAAAACACACATACCATATCTAACGTTAAGTTTTTGTTTGTTTGTTTGATATGTAATAGAAGTGTGTTTGAGAAAACAAATCTATCTTTATTTTAAGAGGACTTGATAGGTAAAATAGTAATGCTAGAATTGATGTACATGGTCCTTACATTACTATCATTTCCATATGTTATCAAATCTATGCTATATTTCCTGTTGTTGGATACTAATTTTGTATTACAACTTTCAGGAGTTTTTATTTGAATATATATGTGCGTGTGTCTGTATAATATATACATATGTGTATATATATGATCATACACACACACACACACACACACACACACACACACAGAGTCGTCTTGGGTCTGGAGAGAAAGTTCATTCAGGAAGTCAGTAAAGTGCTTGCCTTACAAGCATAAAAAGTTGAGCTCAACCCCACATGAAAAAAGCTGCATAAGTTAGTGTGTCCTTGTAGTTCCAGTGCTGGAGAGAAGGGGGAGAAGAGGATGCCTTGTCTCACTGGCCAACCAGCCTAGCCTACGTGGAAAGTCCCTAGTCAGTGAGAGACCCTGTCTCTCAAAAATGAAAAACTACACATAGACCAAGGAATGATACCTGAGGTTGTCCTCAGGCTTCTACACACGTTTATCCACCTACACAGGAGCACCCTGATGAACATACATGCACACACACACATACACACAATGTACAGTCTGTGGTCAGATAAGGATATTTTGTGGGTGTGACTGCTTTCTTAGCATTATATGATTTGGTAGCTAACTTTCACCACATGCATACAAGAATTCTTGATTCCTGAGTGAGAAATGAGGAAATTTTACAACACCCCTTTCTGTTAAAACAGAACCATCCACACTTGAATAAACATGCCTTATCTGGGCTCTACCCATCACCAGTCAGGCTGGTTGGTGGCATCAGAGCTGTACCATTTTCCCCCTTAACCTTGAAGTAAATGACTTGTGTCCCCTCCCTGTGTTTACAATTATTTTTAATTTTTATAACTCTAAATCAAAACTATGTATCTTGCTGCACAAACACAACCAGTTTGTAAGATTTTTGTTTAAAAACACCCCTTTGAAGTGGCCGATATAGGTGGGAATTAGACCAGTAAAATCTGGTGTCATGATTCTAACATAGCTGTGAAGTTCTACGGTCACTGATAAGTTGCATGATAATGATGTGCCAGCCACAGTACTAAATGCTGAGAATATTAAAAGGCATAAAATATGTAAAAATAATAAAGTGAAAATAAACTAAGCGGAATGGAGAAGTATTTTATAATAGCAAAGACTTGGCTGGGGTCTGAAAGAAGAGTACTGGATGATGGAAGAGTAGCAGGTAGGGTCCAGATGGATGGCAGAGCATCCAAGGGAATGGTTGGAGATGTAGAGATGCTTTGCCAGCATCTTTGGGAGGAGACCTGGAAGCCAGAGTAGGATGGGCCCTCAAGGTCCTCCTGAGACACGTGGGGTTACTGTTAGGCATGGAAGAAAGTCAACATTTTTTATTCTCCCAGTTAATGAGTTGCATCTTGATCTTTGACACTTTATGCCATTTTAATTTTAGTAGTATTTACCTCAGCTTAATGAACAGCACCACCTAACAAAATCACAAATCTGACCTGTGCTCTTGCAACAGAATACTCTCTCAAAGAGGATACGTATATTTAGAATATGATCTGTTCCTATCATTCCCTCCTTCATTTCTGTGGGGTTTGTTTGTTCATTTGTTCTGTTTTTTTGTTTGTTTGTTTTTGTTTAGTTTCATGAAGAACATGGTCTCCCTTTGCTCCTTTTTTCTTTGACTTTGGTTCTTTAATATTCATTTTCAATAGAGCACCATAAAGCTTAGCACAAAGCTTCTAGAATTCACGGAGCACTTATTCTCTCTTGTGCATTATCCCCTGGATGTCATCACATTAGTGATTTTGTGGCATGGAAGCCCACACAGCTGTCAATACTCAAATATCAACACTTGCAAACTGTATCATTTCAGTGCAAAGAACAAACACAGGATTGGAAGTCCTCAGGTTAGCTTCAATTGTCAGCTTGACACATCTGGAAAGAGGGAACTTCAACGAAGGGATTTCCTTCATTGAACTGGCCCATGGACATATTGGTTGGGGCATTTTCTTGATTGCTAATCAATGTAGGCGGTCCAGCCCATTGTGGGGAATGCCATCCCTGGGCAGATAGGCTGGACTGTCTATCCCTGGACTACATAGGAAAGGTAGCTTAAGGTGTGTCTGAAGGAACCCAATAAGAAGCCATGCTTTGGTTCCAGCCTCCAGGTTTCTGCCTTGGCTTCCCTCCCTGTAAGCCAAACAAAGTCTTTCATCTCCAAGTTGCTTTTGGTCATGGTATTTATCACAGGAACAGAAAGAAAACCAGAAAAATGTCAACAGCATTCCTAACATGTCTTCTTGCCATTGACATGGTTATGTTCACTATTATTTGTAGTGAGTCTTTCTCTGTCCTGCCAGCTAACTACAAAATCTCAACATGGAGACTTATGATTAATTACAAAAGCTTGGCTGATAGCTTAGGCTTATTTCTGACTAGCTCGTCTAACTTAATTGAAATAATTTCTATTAATTTACATGCTGCCATGTGGCTCATGGCTTGTTACTTCATCTCCTACATGTCATGCTTCCTCTGCATCTCCTTGTGACTCTGCCCTTCTTCACAGTGTCCTTCCTCTGTGCCTGGAAATCCCGCCCAGCTATTGTCTGTTCAGATTTTTTTATTAAACCAATCAGAGTGACACATCTTCACAGTGTACAAAAAGATTATTCCACAACAATCATTCCCTAAGACTGGAACTATGCTAAAGTCCCCTCCTCCCTCTTTTTTTTTTTTTTTCTTTTTCAATATCAGGCTTGAACCCAGGGTCTTGTAACATTTTAGGCCAGGGATTTACTACTGAGTTCTAACCTAAGCCTTTCCACTTTTCTCCCCTTTGATACAGGTCTCATTATGTTGCCCAGCCTGGTCTTGAACCCTTGATCCATTTACCTCAGGCTTTGGGGTAGCTAGGATTACAGGCTTGTGCCATCAGGTACAGCAGTTAAAACATTTTGAATTTATGTCCAGAACAATCTCTGAGACAGAAGTTGAATCCTCCAAATTTCAAACACTTGCATTAATTTAGAAATATTTGGTAGAAAGAATGGGTTTTAGTTGTTAAGATTCAAAACCCCCTCATTTTTGAGTGGTTTAAGTAGAGAACTGCTGTCCCTCTGTATCTGTTGCTTCTGTGCTTTTATTTTTCCAGCTCAGGAGGAAACTGCTCTGTATACTTCTTCCTGAGGCACACATTGTAAATATACTGTGAGTCAGGAAGAACATGGAGACATTCCAAACTGGCAATCACCAGAGAAGGAAAAAGTCATCAGGGATATGAGACTCGAAAGAAACAGATGTAAGAATTACTTTTTATAAGTTTTGTTACAGAATTTTTTCCTAATTCTCCACTTTTAGGAATTATGTAGGTGTATGGATCAGCCTGGTCCAGGAAAAAAAGAAAATAAACTAAAACCCAACAACCTGACTTTTACAAATTGAAAAAGACTAAAGGGCCGGGTGTGGTGGTGATAAATGCCTGAAATCCTAGGAGGCAGAGGTGAAGATGGTGGGTTCAAGCTCAGCCTGGGCAACCCTACCTCAAACTGAAAAACAGAAAAGGGAAGAAGGGGCCTTTAAAAATAGTGCTACAGAAATGACATTTTATCCAAATGTAATTTCAAAGAAAACGAAATTACTTTTGTATTTCTATTTCACATGTTTTTATAGCTCATGGTTTACTTCTACTTAAATGCAGAATTCTAGTTTCCTTTAAGACAAATTAATTTGTCATAGGATTATAAATTCTATGCTATTTATTAGTGTATAATTGAGATTAGTTTATATGAAATCAAATAAGATTGGAAGAAAATACCAAAGATTTTTTAGAATGTAACAGTAATTGGATGAAGGTTTTATTTATTTATTTCAGTAGTGATTTTATAAAAATGAGGGAAAATACCAAATACAGACCAGAGAACAAGAGCATATTGGATGAGTATTTTAAGATTGTCACTGGCCAGGCGGTGGTGGCACACGCCTTTAATCCCAGCACTTGGGAGGCAGAGCCAGGCGGATCTCTGTAAGTTCGAGGCCAGCCTGGGCTACCAAGTGAGTTCCAGGAAAAGGCACAAAGCTACACAGAGAAACCCTGTCTCAAAAAACCAAAAAAAAAAAAGATTGTCACTGATATATTTGTCAAAGTGATTTATAACACTATGCCAATTCAAATTAATATGTATCAGATAAATAATAACCATTTACAATTAACATTAGTTTTTTACATATTATATGTAAAATGTCAGATTTAATTTAATTGATGTTCTTGTTTAAAATATTTCATACTATTTATGCAGAGTACATAATCAAAAAAATATCAAGGGGACTTGGCATTCTTTCGAACTGTCTTTCTCCCCATTGGAGGAGCTCCCTCCAGCATAACTCTCAGTAGTTCTCAGCTTGGACTCCCTCTGCTTTATCATGCAATCTGTTACAAAACATGAAAACATACTCCAATTTTGAGCTAAAAATACCTAGTTTTAGGGGGCACAAAAGATTTTGAATAAAACACCAGAAGAGAGTGGTGCAAAACAGGAGAAGGATCCTCCAGAAGCTGGGTGGAGGATCTACTAGAGAAACTTAAATAGCACCCCAGAGGGAACTCTGACGCTGCTCATGCCATTGCCTGTATCCTTCACCACTACCCTAGACAGCTACCTACTGAGAACCCAGGGAAAGCCTGTGACTGAATGATGGAACTCAGTGTCCTTGTTTTCCACCCTTTGTCAGATCAAGATCATATGTTGTCTGAGTTTCACAATCTTTAGCTTTTTCTGTTCCTGTCTGGTCACTTGATACTTGAAAAATGTCCCCACTGCTCCTGAGGCAGTCAGAGCATTGATTAGACTGAGGTGCTGCAGCCAGACTGTCTGGTCTCCAGCTCTCCCTCTTCTACTCTCTAGCCTGGCCTTGGGGGTGGTATCAAGCTTCTCTCTGCCTTGCTTTCCTCATTTGTAAAGTGGAATGAAAATAACGCTGATTGTCATGAGGCTTTGGTTTGCTGATGAATCTGATCTACTTAGTGTCGTGCCTGAAATGAGCTATAAATTTTGCTTCTCTTATAGAAGCTAGCTGTACATTGCATAGTCACACAGTCTCGTATTATTGAGCAAGGATTTAAGCACTATAGTTGTTGTGAGGCTTAACTTTTTATGTCGTATACATACAGGCAGTAATGGACTGCTAGACTATCACAGAAGAATTGAGGAGCTCAGGAAAGAGGTTTCTTCCTTCTGTTGAAATATTTCCTTCATCTGATTCCTAAAACAAGACTCACACTTTTATTTTATGGTTAGAAATATAATAGTTCAAAAGCACAGGGGTAGGAGAGATGGCTAGATGGTTAAGAATACATCCTGCTCTTGCAGAGAACCTGAGTTGGGCTCTCAGCATCCACATTAGGCAGGCTGTACCTCAAGAGTTGGACTAATGGTATCCACAGGCACCTGCACTCATGTGCCCACACACAGACACACGGGCATATGAATAATTAAAAACAAAAATTAATCTTGAAAAAACGATGTACTTTAGGATGTTACTAACACGGTATTCTTTGGTTTATATTAATTGTTGAAGGCATTTATAACCTTGAAAGGAGCTGGAAAAAGGAAAGTTAGCTAAGCGGTGGTGGCACACACCTTTAATCCCAGCACTCAGGGGGCAGAGCTAGGCAGATCTCTGTGAGTTCAAGGCCAGCCTGGTCTACAGAGCGAGACCCAGGACAGGCACTAAAACTACACAGAGAAACTTTGTCTCAAAAAACAAACAAACAAACAAACAAAAAAGGAAAGTTGTAGGACAAAGGGGAGCTGAAAGTATGGAAATTCATGTCATCCTACCTTAGATCCGTCCAATTTTCCTATATGTGATTTCTTAGAATAGTTAATCCCAGTGTGCCTGGACCAATGTCTTCCTTAGTAAGAAATACGTCTGCAAATAGTTTGACAGCCTTTGCTGGTGATGTCTTGCTGTCTTTGTTTGAACATGGTTTATGGAGCCCTCTCCTCCTTTTCTTCTATTCAGAGATTTTTTTTTTTTAAATGACTCCTTCTTGGTCTGAAGACCTACAGAGGGTTTTCCTTCTGACTCAAAGTTTTCAAGTACCTTATCCACAATGTCCAATTTATTTAACAACAGTTTATAAGGACAGAAAATAAAGGAGACTTCTATTCATCTATCAAGTAAAGGTTACAAGTAATCTCCACATTACAGGGGGTAAATCCAGTCAAGTTTTTTTCCTTTTTAAAACTAATGTCAACAGATGGAAATGATGAAAAATCTGATTGAGGACCATGCAGAAGCAAGTTCAATGGTTAGATACTTACAGTTTAGAAAGAAGAGAAAGAGTGTGCAGAGGGGAAGGGGTGAGGCTCGGGAGGACTGGGGAGTGAATTCCACCTTGCAGTTCTTTCAGTACTGGCACCTGGGACCAGAGCAATGGCCCATAAGGAAAGGAGACATCAACAAGCAATTTACCCACTTAGAAAACTTCCTATACAACGTTTTTTCTTGCAGTCTGGCTTCAGGAACTATAGCATAGGTACACGATGGGGCAGGCAGATTCCCCGGGGGCCCCTAACATTGTCATTTCAGGAGAAATGTGCCCACAATTTACTAACTCATTAACTAACACCAGGAACCTCACCTGCTCCTGAGGGACCTGAATGCAGTAAATTTGTGGTCACCTGAATTTGTTCTTTTATTTATAGGTGAAAAGATTTTTGTTTAATGTCTGATTCAGTGGGAACAACTTCAGAACCAAAGGAGTGAAATCAAATGGTAAGAATTAAATAGATAATAATAAGAAAATTGTAAGAAACCTACTTCAGAGTGACATAATGTAATATTTAAATCACACTTCTAAGGAGGACTAATGAGGCTGCTCAATATATTTGGAAAAAAAAATTACAAAACGAGGAAATAAATTATGGTGGAAAATGGGCATCTGAAAAGCCTCAGGATGAAAAGATATTTGGAATCCACGAGATATCTCCCTGGGAAACAGTTGGCAAATGGCTGATTTGAAAGAGGTTAGTTGTGCTCCCCAAATCTTTGGAGAAGCAGAATCACCTTACTTTATATTTTTTTCTCAAAGTGTTGAAACACTTACAGACTTAGCCAGGAGACCACAAAGTAACGATGTTAAATGCTTTCCCCAAGCCAAACTGTAAAATTTCATCAAAGGCAAATGGAATTTTTTGGTTACTTTTCATTGTTTACAGTTTTAAAATATCTGTGTAAAAGAAAATTTTCTTTTTTCCTAGGAAGCCTAACTGTATGTCTCAAGATTTCTAAGCCCCCACCCGAGACTGTGGATCTAATTCGATGTGCTTCTCCCCCCACCCCCACCCCCTTTATGAGGTGTGTGACCAACGTTTCCATAACTTCTCCAAAGTGTTGCTGGCCCCGAAGTTGAAGTTCACCGCACTCTGCCTTCTGGAGTCCTTCCCAGCTCGCACCGTTCAGCGCTGCTTGCGCGCGCTTTGTTTCTCGGAGCTGAAGGGGGCGTGTGGGGAGGCTTCTGGACCAGCCAGGGACGTTTGTCGGGCTGCAGCGCCAGGGATGCTCTGAGGAGGACGGGTCTGGAGGTGGCTGGGGCCGCTCCAGGCGCTGGGCCGCGTAATCCCTGCGCTAAGTGCTTGGCTCGCAGTCTGCAGTCACTAGTGGGAGCTGGAGAGGGAGAGTGAGAAAAATTCCAGCGGCGGCGGCGGCGGCGGCGGCGGCGGCGGCGCGGGAGGAGGGAAAGGAGCTGCGGCCACTGCGGCGGCGGCGGCAGCGGCAGAAGTTGCCGGCGTGGTGCGCGGAGTGCGGGCGGGCGCGGAGGACGCGGGCTCCCGGGCGCGGCGGCGGGTAAGGTGCCCTCCTGGGGTGCTGGGGGCGAGCGGGGGGTCCCCGGGGCAATCCGCGCTTTGTGCGGAGATCGGGGCGGGACACGTGCTCCTCCCGGAGCGGGGCACCAGCACAGCAGGGCGAGCCGGGACCGCGAGCGCCGGGGACACTGCAGGGCGCCCAGCTCGAGACCAGCCACCTGCCTCGCCGGCTCCCGGGACCCGCCCGGAGAGCCACCGCGCTCAGGGGACAGCCGCAGCCTCCAGTCCCCTCGCGTTCTCCCCAGCCCGCCGTCACTCCATCCCCTCGGACCTTCTCTCTTCCACTCCCCTCCTGAGTCTCTCCAACGCGGTCCCTCACTTGGGGACTGACTTTACTCCCACTCCCCCGCACTCCTCTCCTCCCGTCCCGAGTGGCTCCACGCTATTCCCAGCGGTCCCCTGCAGGGTGAGGGCTCTTAGCATTGGAGAAAGACCCTCCGGAAGTTGTGCGGGGCGGCAGGTATCTTGTTTCTTTGAGCCTCTCCAAGGAGACTGAGTGCTCAGCGTTCTGAATGGGGACCTTGTTGCTTCCTTGAGTTATTAGGGACTGCTCTTTTCATAGTCACTTTCCACCAAGGTGAGGTCAGTGACTGTGAGCAGCCACAAAGGTGCCAGAGAAACAAAACAGAAGAAGAGAGCTGAGTAACAGAAGGTTCCAGACATATCTGCAGGGAAGCGGAACCACCTGAGAGAAGGTTCCTGAATTCTGGAAAAACAAAAGGCTGCACCAGCTAGGAGGGAGTTCAGCTGAAGAGCATTTGAGAATAGTTTGAAAAAGCACTTGGTGTGGAAACCTCTTGCTGTCTTAGCTTGAGGCCAAGTCTCTAGTTTTCTTACGTGTGTTTTTGGGATCTTGGTCACAACTTCTCTTAATTATTGTTTTGAGGAAGTTAAGGGAAATGCTGTATGTCAACGGGGACATTTGTATTTTAAGAAAAAAATAATTTCATCTTTGTACTTTTATACCTTCTTTACACTCTGTTGATCAAGGAGAATTACGTCTAACTGCAAAGAAAATAGGAAAGGATTTGTCAGTAATTTAAAAAATATGAGACATTCCATGGATCAATAATTTCTTTGGAGAATTCTCATTACAAGGATGTTGTCAAGGATATTACATGTTAGTGAAATATGTGAGTTGTGACACACTTGGATCATTGTGCGACACCAAAAAAAAAAAAAAAAAAGTTTGCGTGTTGGAAGCAAATCAGACCAGTGATGGCTTTTTATGGAAAACTTAGCTTGAAGCTAATTGCTCCCATTCTCAGTTTTCTTTAGTCCTGCATAGTGTACCTTTGTTTTTAGCCAAAATATGGCCCAGGGTGACAGAGCTGGGTACAGTGTGTTATTTGTCCGACCTGAATTGCCGTTTAGCAAACCACCTTTTCCTTCTGGTCACAGGAGGCAGGTTGATATGACCTCATTACCCACGTGTGAGGGGCTGCTGATGAAGTTTAGTAGCACTGATTTGCGAATTGAAATCAAAATGTTGGTTTTTGGCGAGTGAAAAGTCTTGATTTACGTCGAGCTTGTGAATCATCACCGTTTACAGCACCTTGGCCACCTTGTTGGCCAGGTGCTGCCCGTGTGCAGTCCGGCAGGCTTGTCCGAAACCCCGTTAGATTATTGTAGTCCCTGAGTAACTTTTTACCACCACATGAGCAACTTGTGGCTGTTTAAAAAGTCTCTCAAAATGTCCCAGTTGTTGGATGTTATTTATTAAATTAATTAACTGAGAGTATTCCTCATAAACTTTGAAAACTGAGACAAGCCCTTAAAGTATTTTTCATTATAGCAAATGTTGGTTTTGTTATTTGTTTGCAAACATAGGGCAGTTTAAACTCATGCTTATCTCTTGGTGTTGGACTCCCCCACCTCTTCCTCAGCACTTGATTAATATTTATCATCCACATTTGGTGTTACCCACTTGAACCCAGCAAGAGCTCTTCTGCCTTTCTTCTCTGTCTCTCGGGTTTCTTGTTGCCTCTGTCCTCATGTCCACTTCACTGCGGTGACTGCGTCCTTAGCTTTCCCTTGCTATACGGTTATTTCATTGTGGTGGGATTGTCGGGAAATAGATGCCAGTGCAGTGCCTGATACCTGATGGATACTCAAGCACTCCAAGAAGGACAGTTGGTTCTCTTTCGCTTTGATTCTTGGCAAATTTGGGGAAGTAGATTAACATAGAAGAACAGAAGATCACTGATTTATGAGTAAGTGGGTTTAGAGAATCTCATCATCATATATTAGTATTAAAGATGAAGAAGATGAAGCCTGAAGAGCTTAACAAGCTAACAGTGCCATATTTGACGGGAGAGTTTTTTTGTTTTTGTTTTTTTTTAACCTGCAAAGAATTTTTAAGTTTGCAGGATGTGCATTTTTTCTCTCTCCCATGGCTACAATTTTTTTTTTTTGTTCATGTGTTGAAAGTGGATAGGGGAAGTGGGAGAAAAAAAGGGTTGAGACATATTAGTGGCCACTTTTGAGGTTTGTTTTTTCGACCAGAGGCCATCAATTAACTCCCTAACAGTCATCTGTTTCACCTGTAACTTACCAGGAAAGTTATGGTTGAAAAACAAGTATCACAGAGGGGTGTGGTGGTACATCCTATAATCCTAGCACTCAGGAAGCAGAGGCAGGAGGATTTGAGACCACCTTGGTCTACGCAGTGAGTTCTAGGCTACCCAGGTTTACATAGCAGGATTCTGCCTCAACAACAACAAACCCAAACAAACCTCCAAAAAATTGGAAAGAAGTATATGAAGACTCAGGAGTGGATAAAAATCAGGATGTTTATGATGTTACTTTCAAGGACTTTTCATGTACATCTGTACTAAGATGAAAAGGATGCTGTATAATTTACACCAGGCAATTTGTTTTCACATTTTATGGTATCTTTTCACTTATATGCTCATATCTACTTTCATACACTTACCAATATCTTGATTACCTTTGTTTCCACTTAAATATCTGTGTGTCTGCTCTGGACATCTCATCGTTCCACACTGCGGAGACATTGTGTAAGATAAGAGAAACACAGTCCTTGTCATTGAACTTGTGCTCTAGAGAAGGAAGAGAGTGGGCTACATAAGCATAAGTCATTTCCAGTAGTGAAAGTTGCCATTAGGCAGGTCAGGGTCATGTGACAGGAAGACCCAGGCCGCCTAGAATCAGGTGGTCCAAGGGCAACCCCGAGGATCCAGGAGAAACAAGTGGTCACATACTGACCAGAAACTATGGGAAACAATGGGGATGAATTCAGAGGGATAGCCAGGCCCAGAGCATGAAGCATTTTGTTCAAAGTATATTTTATTGAGCGCTGTGGAGGTTGCTAGAGAATTGGGCAAATATGATGTAGCACACCTGTCTAGTGACAGGGAGAGGGCCTTCAGGGAGAGGATGCGGGAGGCTGTGCGGTGATAGAGCTGAGAGGCTGGCAAAGGATGGAACCGGGAGTCACTGAGCAAGCATTCTTGTCACTGAACAGGAGGGTCACTGGGTTAATTCCCATCGTTCATTCATTTCTCTTCTAGTGTTGGGGAATGAACCTATTACCTTGAGCACATTAGGCAAGCGCTTAGTACTAAGTGCCACCCCCAGCCAGACATGACTTTCAAACGTCAGATTCAGTCCCTTCTCACAATCTCCAGATGTAACCTCCTTATCTCTCTTCAGATGTCTCTTGGCTGCATGCATGCCTGGTGTTTGGGGAACCACAGTGCATCCTGGGAAGTATGGCGTGTTTTCAGAGCTATGGATGATGCCAGGATAGTTGTCAGAACATATTCTTTTTGGAAGGGGTATGGGAGAGGAAACCTTTGTGGTAAGGTAGGCTGCAGAAGAAGAAAAGCAAGATAGACGAAGTCTTCCAGTAGGGTGTGAGAGGCATTGTTTTCTGCCAACTTTGAAAATTTGGGAGGTTCCTGGAAGGACTGCCTGAGCTGTGAGATCTGGACTTTACCCACTGTTGAATCTCAGCCCTTTAGAGAGCACTGATAGTAAGTAGGCAGGCAGTGATTGCTGAAATAATGCTGAGTATTTAATTCCTATGATTTTACTTTCCCTCTTTTTCAATCAGTAAATCAATGGCTGTATGTGGATGCAACTTTAGCAGATACAAAGTAGTCTTGGGATTGTTTCCCCCCTGAAGATTGTATTTACTTGTTGGCTAAAGGAAAAGGAAGGTACAATTCAATATATGCATGTCTGTAACATTTCTTGCTTGGCTATATTGAGATAAACATTTTAGTCATTTTTATAACATTTAGATAGATAGGAATTTAAATAAGTACAGAAACATCTGTCACTACTTAATTTGATGATTAATGACTGTAAAGTGATTCCAAGGAAGCTAGTAATGATCATGGCTTTGCCTAAATTAATCTCTGAGTAGGAATCGGTGTGTTTTATCTAACTAATACACTTTACAGCTGCCTATAAAAGGCACTAAATTGTCGGCTCTCTGGAAGAAGCTGCTCTTCTGCCATTGCCCAGCACACTTTAGCCGTCACACAGCTGGCTTACCCTGAAGCTATTTCTCTCATTACAGAATGCAATAGAGGGCTCAATGGCTATCTCAAGCTCTGTGGTTTTACCTCATTCTTTTGTGTACGAACCTCTTCCTCCACTGCGTTTGATCATTCCAGTTGGTCAGCTGTCCCTTCCGGACCTGTCTGGTATCCTTTCTGTCTTCCTCCGCTCTGTCAAACATCTGTGCACTTTTCTGCTGACTTCTATGTCAGGAGTCCCCTCTGCCTGTCCAGGACCACTTTCGACCCTTCTACTTCATGCTCTTGGTTCAAAAAGATAACCTTAGCACCCTGATTTCAGGCGACTCAGGTTGCTGGGAAGCTCAGCTAGAGTGCACAGGCCAGGGAGGTAGAGCGTGAAGTCATGTGTTCTCTTGTTTCCTTCTCTGCTCTATCATCTTGGGCTGCCTGTACTGAAGGCCACTGTTCTCCTTGGGGTTTAGATTCTGCTCTCCTTGAGCACTTTGCTTTTGCACTACTGTCCGTGGACTTTGTCACTCCCAGCTTATTAGGTTGTAGTTTATAAATACAGACTTCTCAGGTTATGAGAAGCTGTATGAGGTAAGGTCCTGTTTTCTGTTCACGTGGTTTCTGCTGCCTCTTTCTCTAGGAATCTTCTTGGATTGAGTAGAGCAGTTGACCTCCCTTACCTCTAGTGGACAGCTGCTTTCTCTCCCACATTGTAGGGTTGTCCTTGCCACACTGGCTCATGAGCATGTTGTTATATAGATAGTTTACTGCCAATCTTTTTACTGGTTTGAACTTTTTAGTTAATAGCCTGTGTTCTTTTGATGTATATATATTACTGCTTCTTCTCATTCTTTCATTCAGGAATACAGTGCATATTTATAGAGTCATTGCTTAGGGTCAGACACTGGTTAAGCAGTGTGGATACACGAGAGGTAGTCTTTGACTCTTGTTTGAATGTGCATTGGGAGGGGGCTGGAAATAAACAACTGAATGCAATGTTTATAAATTTGGTTTGCTAGTAGAATGAATTAAATATGCTATGATGGAAGAGAGAAACAGGGTGGGCAGTGTCATTTGTGTGAGCACAGAAGGAACTCAAAATCTGGGGCATGTGTAAGTGTCTAGAAGTATGTAGATGCTACAAACTTTTCCTAATGACGCCTATGATAAATCTTTCATGCAGGAAATTAGAAGTTGCAGATTAGCCTTAAGAAAAATAAAATTCTTGCCCTGTGTGGTAGCTCACAGTTTTAATCCCAACAGGCAGAGGAAGGCAAATCTCTGAGTTCTGGGCCAGCCATAGCTATGTTGTGAGACTCTGTCTTAAGAAAAAAAGGGAGGAAAGACAAATACATTTCTTTATATTAGTACTTAAAATTAAAAGTCTTATTTGTTTGTTTCCCTTAATTTTTTCTAATGCATTGTGAATTTTTAAACAAAGACTATGTATATGTTTTGTTGATTGATTGTATTTTCTTCCTCCTCTCCCTCCTTTTCCTCTTATGGTTTTTTTTTTTTTTGTTGTTGTTGTGTTTTTGTTTTTATTTTTCAAGACAGGGCTTCTCTGTGTAGCCCTGGCTGTCCTGGAACTCACTCTGTAGAGCAGGCTGGCCCCTTGAACTCAGAGATCTACCTGCCTCTGCTTCCCCAGTGCCGGGATTAAAGGCATGCACCACCATGCCAGACTATGTTGCTTGTGTTTTTCAATTAAGTGTACATTGACAACACCATTCTATATCAATATAGGTGTTTTGAAACACACTTAATATATAATCTGAAAATTAAGTCACAATATTGTTCATCTAATTAGTGGGTTTTTTTTTTAAATGAGGATTTTTTGAAAAGCTTAATAGGCATGGAGAAGGAAATTAAAGTAGACAATAATGCCACTGCATAAATAGCTTCTGGAAATGCAGAGATTCTTGCATGTGAGAGTGTGGGTATTAATTACATAAATCATATAGATCTTTTATCAAAATTCCTTTGAATCATATCTTTTGCTGTACAAAAAGAGGCACTGTTAACATTTTGGGCCTTTACAAAATCAGGAGTCTAATGTACCTTTGTTTCCTTTCCATCTTTTTTCACTTGGATCTGTTTATCCATTCCCAACTCAAGATGAGGGCTTTCTGGACTTGATGTAACTGGGAATCTACATTTCAAAAGAGCTTCCTTCCTTCCTTCCTTGCCTAGTTCTGAAGCCAGAGACAATACGGATTAAGACGATGTATCTACAGTAAGTTTCTCCCTCATTTTAAGTGTTCTCGGAAATTGGAACCACCCCGTGAGAAGTTGGCTGCTCTGTTTAAAGGACCTGGAGTAGGTGACCTCAGGTTGCTTCATTTTTTATGAGTCATTTCACTGTTGAAGCCAACAGCCAGATGGACTAGAAAGAACCCATGGCCAGACTGCTATGAAGGCATTACTTACTCATCCTGAGCGTCTGCTAGTCAACTTATATAATGAGATTAACTAAGAAACGTTTATAGTAAGGGAAACTCATACTATTCCAAAATAAATGTAACTACTACTTTGTGTGTGTGTGTGTGTGTGTGTGTGTGCGTGTGTGTGTTCGTGTGCATGTAGATGTTCATATATGTATGTGCACATAGTGTGGAGGTCAGAGGTTGACATCAAATACTTTCCTTAATTGCTCTACACATTGTTGTTATTATTACTGTTATTATTTTAAGACATGGTCTTTTACAAAACTTAGGAGCTGGCCTGTTTGACTAGCTGGCCAGCAAGCTCCATCTTTCCTCCTATCTCTGCCAGCACTAAAATTACAGGCATGAGTTGCCACACCCAACATTTTTTTTTTTTCTTTTTACATGGGTTTCTGAAGATCAGACTCAGGTCCTCTGCTTGTACCTAATTTTTAGGTGATAAATCTGTTCTATTCACTGCATATTTGAGGGAGAATTCTAATAATATAAACTTTTTAGCTTATTCTGTAATCTTAGGAAATAATACTGTATTTATAAATAATACTAAATTTACTTATATGACAATTCATGATAAAAACCCTCCATATATGAAATAATATGGTTTTACTTTGTACACTTAACAAATGATGGATGTTGTAACAGCTGAAACATATCTGCTTACTAAACCGTTTTCAGTCACAAGTCCTCAGTGAACAGCTTCAAACCTTCATTTCTCTCAATTAAATCAATCACTCCTTTAAATACTTATCTTTAACATCTGTACCAAATAAAAATATTTTAACTCTCTCTGCAGAGGAAAACCATGCCACATTGTTTAATTGAATTAAATTAGCTTTTCAGGGACATTTACCTAGGAGCTGTTTCTGGAATCAATTTGGAAAATGATCTTTATTCTGTAGCATTTAAGTTTGATTATGTTTTTCTTAGTAATTCTCCATGGACCTGATTCACTCCTTGCCTCAGTCATCAAACCCGGGAGATTTTTGTAGGCAAATTAGGCATTTCCTATATCACGATTATGCATATTTATGAAATAATATACACATCCTCCTTAAGTGTAGAGGTTTAAGGCTTTCTTAACTCTAAAACATAGACTGAATTTTATCATTTGAGCATCCTGTGCAAGATGTTAGAGCAGAGAGGACCATATAATCCAACTTAACTTCTCCCAAACCTGCTTTACAGATGTAAATTTTGGAGAAAAGTTTTGGATTTTTGCTTGTAAAAAATGGCAGCTAATCTAAAACTTCATCAAATATTGGGCGTGCTACATTTTTTTTACATTCTCTTTTAATATTTTACAAAACCATGAAAAGAAAATTCAAAAT
Organism: Peromyscus eremicus; assembly: GCF_949786415.1. Taxonomy (NCBI): domain Eukaryota; kingdom Metazoa; phylum Chordata; class Mammalia; order Rodentia; family Cricetidae; genus Peromyscus; species Peromyscus eremicus. The sequence goes on along the minus strand of NC_081421.1, from coordinate 112,882,390 downwards.
TGCTTTAAAACCCCAGATTTCTAGTTTTCTTGTAAAGTTTCTCCTCAGTGATAACTCTGCAGGACATGTTTTGTATGCCTGGTGCAAGGACTGTAACAATGTCTTCCTCTTGTGAGTACTCCAGACCTAGCAGCGTAAGGATAAAACTAACCTTTAAAAAAATTAGCAGTTTTTATGTGCCACAGTTGGAATTACAGTCTTTTTCCTAAATTCTAGAATATAGAAGCAGTATCTTTTTCTATGCACACCCCCACTTTGGCTCTTCCCGTCCTTTCCCTCTCTCTTGGTCTTGCTTTTGTGCTTACACTTGAGAGCACAATTTTCTCTCAATACCTTTTCTCCTAGTCCTAGAAAATTAAAGCACTTTTACCCAGTTTTTTTCTCTTGCTACACCACTCTTTAAATGATTGGCATTTTGATATTTAGTAGGTATATTCTTAATACCTTAATGATATGAGCTAATAGTGAAGGATATACTTCCTCTTTGTTATAAAATCACTTGATTATGTAATTTTACTCAGAATTTTCAAATGAAATATTTATATTTTAAACATTCACAGAAAATTGTTCTCAGGTGAAAGAGGCCATCAATGACAAATGCATTCATTATATTTTATAAATACCTAGATACATTCTTTCCATTCTCTTGTACAAACTTGTTGGTATATAAAAATCTACATAAATGATGTCATACAAATTTCATCAAAACTTCTCAATCTCTCATTTTATTTGAAATTTCGAGCATTTAAGCTTGTGATTTGAAAGTTATGATTATGCATTCTTACACATTTTTCTTTACACTTACTAGTATGTACCCTGGCTTAGCATGACTGTATAAATTCCTTTTTTGGCTCACTTCTTCAAAACCTGGAAGGTATAATGCAGTTTAACAATAATATTTTGTATCTCTAGCTTGTGAGTAATGCCTTCATCTCAGATGGAATCAAATATTTATGTAATATGAATGAACTTGATGTCATATATTATAAATCAGAGTGTGAAAGAGATAATTGAGTCTTGCTTTGAAGAGAAGATATGTTTAAAATTTCAGATTATAGACTACCAAAAAATGTAGGACATGAATAGACTGTATATGGAAGGCAAAATGAGACATTGTTGAGAACATTGATGAAGTATGAAATTTAGTTCCTTACTCCATCTTTAGGTGATGCCATCAGGGGATATATTAGGGAAGGCTAGGATTGGTGTTTGTAAAAAATAATCTTTGTATGTTTTTGTGTGCAAGTGCAGGTGTGTGTGTGTGTGTGTGTGTGTGTGTGTGTGTGTGTGTATACCATGATGCACATATGCAAGTCAATAGACAATCTTGAATCAATCTTGAATGTCCTTACCTTCTACCTCATTTAAGACAGGATCTTTGGTTCGCAGCTGTGTGTGCTAGACTAGCTGGCTCATGGGAATCTGAGGGTTCTCCCATCTTGACCTCCCATCTCACCATAGGAGTTCTGGGATTATAGATTGGTGTTACCACATTAGACTCGATGTGGGCTCTGGGCTCCCAAACTCAGAGCCTTATGTGTGTGGTAAACACTTTGCCCACGAGTCATCGCCTCAGTTCAGTTTTAACTTTATTTGAAATAGGGTTTCATGTGACCCAGGTGGTCTTGAACTCCTGGTCCTCTTTATCTGTTTCCCTGTTCTGTAGTTATAGGTATGTGCTACTATGCCTGGCTTCCATATTTCACTTTTGAAGATTAAGATGTTTTAGTTCCCCTCAATCTAAAAGACCGTGGTCTAGTGTTAATGAAACCATGTGTGTATTCTGGGAAGTGCTCAGTACTGTTTAGCTTTTCTCATTTCTTAGATTTGTGTTTTAGTCTTCAACCAAGGTAGACAGTCTGATGAGTCTACTGATGGGGGCAATGATTCCTTGTTCTGACTTGGATCATACTACAGTGTGTAATCTTTGCATCTGCTGTGTTTCCTTGTAGCCTTTCCTTCTCTAGATGTAAAGATCTTTGTTGTTGTACTTTTTACTTCTTATGGTTTTCTTGTCGTCCAGTGGATCATTTCATTCGTCTACTTTGTTTTTTTTTTTGTTCCTGGTTACCTTCTTTTTTTCATTCAACTAGGTTTGGAGTAGGAGGCTGTGTTAGACTAAAGCTGCACTCGGCATTGCGAGTTGACAAAATTTCCATCTTGCCAACTGCTTGGTTTTACTTAGCTGTGCTGGAGAGGAAATCCAGAGCCTCCTGCATGCTAGGCAAGTGTTCTACCATTGTGCTATGACTTGGGCTTAAACTCTGACTTTAAATAAGAGGAAAACCATGTTTGTGCTCTGAAGTGATATCCATGTGCTCTTGGGGATATGATAACATGGTAATGTAACATTTCAGAGGTTACCTTTAGGCTTCCTTTTTTTTTTTTTTTTAATAACAACTGAGGCTTATTATCTTGGAAAGTACAATCACACTATAGCATTCATTCCAACTTGAGTCTTGGCGTCTTCCCCGGGTAACCTCTAAAGATTTGGAAGTCTTATTGGTTGTCCCGCTGACTTGGCATTTCACCTACTGGAAAACCTTAGCATCTTTTGCAGAGCTGGAAACTTTAATCTATATTTCCTCTTCTACATCATTTGGTAAGATCTTTAACTAAGACCACTTCCAGCCCCTTCCCTGCTTTTAGTTTTCATGTCAGAGTAATACATTTTTTTCAGTCTTTGCTTTTCCAGCGGATGTTCATTTAAAACTCTGATGACTAAGTTACTTTTAATACTTTTGTGGTACAACTTTGGGATTTTAAAAAATATTGAGTGGATTATATCGATTCATTTTTTCATTTGGGCACTACATGATTTTTAACTTACTATAAATGATTTCTCCATAACAAAATCAAAGCCAGCCTTCCCCCATTAGGTTTGCCAAATTCTTCAGTGACCTTATGCATTAGCATATACAACCTCACAGACTTGCCAGGTTGGCAAGGAGTCATTATAACATGGAGTAGCAAAATATGGACAACTATGGTTGAGAGAGGTGATGGTCAAAATGAAGATGTACAGGAATAGGAAAAAAAGATGCCACTGTAGTCATTTACAACCATCCCATTGAAGACCGGGTGACTACCTTCTCAGCCAACAGAGAAATTGATCTCTGCAGTTACTTTTAGCAGGTGGAGACCCTGGATTCTCACATCAGAGTCTCTGCTGCTAAAGTCAGGCTCAGATGGAGCCCACATGTTGCTTAGTTTGATGGGACAACAATTGTTGGCACTTGGCCCTGTGGGCTTGGAAGTTTAATCTTAGAGCCGCCCTGGAGGTGAGTTAGAGATTTTGTTTCACAGTGCATGAAGTGGTAACTGCATATGGAAGGTGCTGATACAGTACAATGACAGGTGAATGATTAAAGCATGTTGAAGAAAAGTTTGGTTTAGTAATTCTTTCTGAGGATAATGATGGAGAAGGAGAGAATACTGTGCCATTGATGGGGCTCAGTAGGAGCGTTCCTGCCTAGTTTATGGTTTGTGGGAAGCCCAAGGTTTGATCCTGAGCACCACAAATAGTAAAAGAAAATGTTCGAAATGTTTAAAGGAATGTTTTTGAAATTAAATGGTGCAGTTCCCTTTTTACTTTTGTAACACTTCTCTACAGAGAGTAGGATCAGCAGTTTTTTTCTAGAATGAAGGTATCACTTCTTTATTACAACTCACTTTATTTTTTATTGTATCCGTGTGTTGTGTTAAGTGGTGTACATTTGTGGAGGGGGGTAGATAGTCAACATGGATTCATTATAATAATGTTTTGGTAAAGTTTGGAAATTTGACAGTTCAGGTAATTTGTTTATAATAGAATATTGAAGAAAGGGACAATCATTTAAAATTGACCAGTTTATATGAAATGCAGTTTTGACGGAGATACTCTACATATACCCAATTGCTTGCCTAAGAAAAGAGCTCACATTGAATTTTGAGAAGTAGAAAGTGTGCCCTAAAAACACAATAAAGACCTTATAAAAACAGTCTCTCACCCTAAACCTTGTAAATACATTTTCTCTCTTTGCAGATAACGCTGGGTGGTCATTTGTGACCTGCTCCCAGCATGCATGGAATAAAGCAAGAGCATATAAAGAGCAATAAAGCTAGGCTAGTTGCACACTGCCTGAACTACTGTCTGCCCTTCCCTTTTGCTTCATCTCTCCAGAGGACTTTTCCAGAAAGAAACCCCCTCTTCGATTTAAGCACAATACTGTTATTTTTATAAAATATATTAGATTGTGGCACATTGTCTATGGTAGGAGAGTCCAGTTAAAAAAAAAATCTTTAGATTCCAAAATAACCAAGTTTAAAATGAATTCCAGGATTAAAATAACAATGCTATTTTTGCCTTTTCATGGTTAATATTTAAAATATTAAAGGAGCTCTGTCAAATCAGAACATTTTGCTAGTTAAATAATCAACATTTGACTTTCTAAAGAAGTATGGATATTGTAAAAAGGTATGAAATTACAATGTAATTTCCAACAGATAGGGAGCTTCCTTACTGACTCCTTAGATTCCAAAATATAATTTTTCCATTATGGAAAATCACTTTATGTTGAGTATAAATAATCAGATATTTGCTTTGCTAATGATCCAGTTTATGCTAAAATCACGTTACTGGATTTAACAATGTAACCTCTGCTCTGCGACCTTGGGTATTCTGGAGGCTTGTAAAGCTTGTCAAGGGCATTTCCTTGTATTTATTTTAATTTTACCTGCCATTTAAAGCATTGAGTGACCCTCCATAATTTTATTATGAAACCATAAAATAAGGAAGGACTAGTTGATTATTTTTTACTTTAACTTTTGTAATCTCATATAATTCAAGTCTTCTTTGTATTCTCATTTTTCAGGTCAAATAATGATGCTTTTGCAATTTCTCATCACAGTAACAGATGAGGTAGCATCATACGTTTAGATATTTATTGTTCTTATTTTAGCTTTTTGCTTCTGTTCTCTCTTTCAGGGAGGAAGCCAAGCAGTGTGTTGAAAGGGGACTTGACTGGAAGGCAGGCAGAGTGGGGATTGACTCTGGGCCCTCAGGTTGATGGATGAAAATGAGATCAGCCACCTTACAGTGTCTGACTACCCTTGTTCTGTCCCCTTGCTGAACAAGTATAGATAGACAGTTTCACAGTTTCTTTAGAGCGAGCCACCATTAAATACTTTATCTTGTCTTTGTCTTTCTGGAGTATTTTGCAATTTCAGACACCAAAGTGAGTGAATGTTTATTGTCTAAATCCTTCTATCAGAGCTAAGATTTTACACTCATTATATGAGAAACTTATTATGCTGTCATTTCCAATCATGCTTTTATGAACATTTACTTGAGGGTAGCAAACAATTTTGATCAGGGGGCAATAATCTTGCCATAATTAATTTTATAATTCTTTCTTGGAATTATTTTTAAAAGAACTTTAAAGCAGTTGTTCAAAAGATTTGTTTAGGTCTGGATTTATCTTTGTGTTTGATTATAATATATGGCATCATAATATCTAATTTTACAAGGCAAAATACAAAGAACTTGCCAGGATATCCAATCAATTAATTTCTTTGATTGTTACTTTAATTACTAGTAGGTATTTTCCCCACAGCCTTCTTGATTAACTGGTTTTATGGGCTTTCAATAATGTTTTCTCTTTTAAAACTCTTTTTAAAGAATTATGAAGATTTAACTAGATTTGAGTGTTGTGTAGCTAATTTTTGTTCTTCTTTTAAAAGTTAGCATCCATTGTGTTCTTTTCCTAAAATTCTGTTTGTATTGTTCTGGGATTGATGAATAGACTTCTTTAAGATGTCCAGGAAACTTGATATATTTTGTTATCTTCAAGTGGATCAGCATTTTCCTTTTAAGAGACTATATTTTTATTTAGCAAAACTCTATTATTTTATATGGATTACATTTCAGTGATATTTTCTACATTAGCCATACTAAATTTTTAATCCCAGCATGCCTCTATGTTTTTTATAGTATGTCAGCATGTGCTAACAGGAAAATTGCACTTATCAATCTAACTGAAGTGTAATTGAGGAGACAAATTGCCAAAGACCTTCGCAGTTCATCATGGAGTATTTGCTGTTAATACGAAAAAGGGAGGTTCCACTCAATTCTGTGGACTTACTTGTTTTGCGTGCTTTTTTTTTGTCTTAATAAGATTAGGGGGAAATTGGAGTTCTGAAGAAATGGTAAGAATGTTAGTTTTTCCCCCCATAGCAAATGGATTAGGGTTCATGATATTAAAACCCTGGGATCAGAAATGAGAAAAAAATGTGAAACAAGTAAGCTAATTCCCTCTTTATATTCATTCATTTCTTAAAAGTTGGATTGCAAATGAACAAAATCATCACCATATGTATGCCCCATATGTGTGGTTTTATTCATGAATTTCCATAATGCTACTATTCTTGCCTGATTCATAATTCACTGTAGAATTATCAGCATTATACTCCTTGTAGAATGATGGATGTCATAGAGACATTCTCATTCAGTGTTTCATGTACTGTCCACATTCACCCCCTTTCTCTGTCCTGCCCCCTCACTTCCTCTCCACATAGTCTTCATCTTTCCCTCAAGTTGTCTCTTTTATATTGTCATGCTTTCTAGGTTCCCTGTATGTGAGAAAATGTGATCTTTATCTGTGGTCCTGGCTTATTTCACTTAATGTGATTACTTTCAGTTCCATCCATTTTCCTACAAATGATATAATTTCATTTTTCCTTATGGCTGAGACTCTGCTGTATGTGTCTGTGTATTTATGTGTGTATATATATCTATATATATCTATATCTATCTATCTATCTATCTATCTATCTATCTATCTATCTATCTATATATATGTAACATTTGCTTCATCATAGTCTACTTTTAGAAAACATTATGTCAATCACACTGCACTCAACTCAGCAGCTCCCTTTTTATTTGTTGGAGCTTCTCCTTTGGTTTTTATTACTGTGACCTGTACTAATTTGTATTTTCTAATTCATGGAATTGATAATGTATTTCTAGTCATGTAATTTTGGAAATGGATCTCTGAGTTGGTTGTCAGGCTTTTCCACTCTGTGTCCTGTTCTATAAATTGGGAATAAGAACATCACTTCAACAAAGTCTCAGATGAAGAAAGGGAAGTAGACATAGTCCCTCTCCTAACCAAGAAGCTATTTGTAATTGATTCATGCTGGGAGAGAGAACATCAGTTTCCTCCAGTGGAGCATCACTGGGTATATTAATCACGTTCAGGGCAGGCAGGCCACATGCCCAGGGGACTATACTCCAGGGCAGGCCACATGCCCAGGAGACCATACTCCAGGCAGGCCATATACCCAGGAGTAGTTGGCCAATACAAAACAGGTTCCCTAATTTTTTTGTGTGTGCTTTTTGTTTTGCTACTTTTGTTTGTTTTGATTTTCTTTTTTTTTTTTTGTTTTTGTTAGGGAGGTTGGAGGGGGAGAGAGAGAGAGTATGAAGACAATGGTTAGGGAAGTGGAGAAGATCTGGGAGGAGTTCACGGAGGGAAAGAATATGATCAAAATATATTGTATGAAAAAAGATAAACGCACAATTTTTAAAGAAAATATCACTTTATGTTATATTTCAAAATCTTGAGGAAACATGTTTCTAATAAAATAAATAGGCGCAAAGCTACACAGAGAAACCCTGTCTCGAAAAAACCAAAAAAAAAAAAATATTGAAGTAAAAAATAAAAACGATATTTGTTGACTGAGGAAGTTATATGCTCCACAACTTTTCCCTCACATCTAACAAATGTCTAATAAATGTGTGCTCCTGCCGTTTATTCCAGCTCTTTATGCGGCATTCGATAGCTTGTCTTACTGGTGACTGCTTGTCATGGCCTTTCTAAAACAGAATGAGGTGAATTTGCAAGGCTAGTTTGAATGAGAAAGCATTTTCTTATAAAATGCTTCCAGCTGCAGATATCTTTAGGTCAGAATATTTATATAAAAAATGTAAGTGTTGAAACAGAAATAAAAAACTTGTAGAGACAAACTTATATTCTTCCCTTATTACTCAATTTGGGATCCTTCCATTTTAATTTCAAACACTTGCTTCTAAACAATAAGGTCAATTGTATATTTTTAGTGTGAATGACATTTTCTCTTGGATGAGTTATGGAAAGTCTGGTTAACTTTAGCATTACTGGAGCTTGAAGAGACATTAATATTAAACAAGTGTTTAGTTGCAGGACATGATCAAGTTTATATTGTTGCAGAGCCTTAATTAAACTCTTTTATTAAACTGTGTAAACCATGATCCAGTTTGGAAGGAGATAGACATCTGTTTCAAATATTATTACTATGGCTAGAAATTAATAGCCCTTTTGAGTCTGAACATTTCCCTTTGGAAGCTTTCATTTGCCTTTTCTTATGATTCCTTCTCTCTTTAAGTAACTTTGAAGCATAGATTATTAAAAAATCATTTTTAGCAATTTATATAATTATGTGAAATAAAGGCAGGGCAGTCTTTGGGAGTGTTTTATTGGAGAATAATAAATCAAGACTCCTTTGTTTTATGTTCAAACCAAATCTAAAGTAATGCACCAGAATTATTGGGGCTGTTTCATGATTGGTGGTCAATGTGCCGTCTGCCCCCATGCTCGCTCCTTCTTGACTTTTCCTCCTTTTCCTTTGTGAGTGATGACAAACTCTAGGCAAATGTTTGCACCATGCTGCTCACTTAATAAACATGGTCACATTATCTTCCTTTGTGTCAGTGATACTAAAAATTCCTCAGGGAATGTAGCTTTTTAGATAAATTTCTGTTTACTTCTCATGCTGAAAAGCAAACTCATACTTCACTCAAAATTATTTATGCTGTCTAGATCACAAAATATTAGCATTTACATTTGTATTAGACCATGATTATGAAAATGGTTGAAAACACACACTTCACTATTGTAACATGCGGAATATATCAGTTTTGACTATATTGCTGTGTCTTAGTTTTTCAACACCTGATTATTAGTGAACGTATGGTCAATGGAAACACTGTACAAAGGCAGGGAAGAGACTCATTTCCTTATAGTTTGTCTTTTTTGTGACCCCTTTTAGTCATCTTTGCCCACACCGTGATCATCATCAAATTCTCTTATGTCCTAAAGCCATTTGCAATTGAATTTTGGTTGTGAGGTGTGAATGAGGGGTCATTCCCTATTTCTCTATATAGCCTCCTCTCCACATGACACTTTTGAATACACCTGTTGCCCAGCAATTATCCCTTCATTACTGTGCCGTTATATTGTTTTGTCCTCTCTCCACGTGAAACTCTTATTGGTCTGTTTTCTAGTCTAGTAATACTTCACTGTCCTCATAGAGCTTTATTTTGAGTTCTGCTGCTTAATCAGGCAGATCCCTTCATTTCTCTGTTTTGTTTTGATTTTAAGTCTGGGCTACTGACCATTCTTCCTTCCAGTACATTCCATAATAAGCTTTTCAAATCTCTGTTGTTGAATTTACATTGAACTTAAATGTGACATTTGGGACAATTGTCATCTTTATGGTGTCAGTCTTTTTAAAACTAAGATGTGGCATATTTTGTTATTTTTCATATTCATAAAATTTCCTTCTCATGAAATATTCTTCAAAGAAACTTGGCACATATGTGTTGTAATTGCACCTAGATATTTTATCTTTTTGTTCTTGTGGATAATATAACTTTAAATAGTTTTCTAAATTTTTTTTAATAAAAACTCATTTGTTCCTTATGTGCTGGTCCTGTGTCCTGCCACTGGCTGGATTTTGGTTACAGTTCTTTAAGCTTCAGAGAGACTTTCTATGAAAGCATTTGTTATTTGTGAATCACAGTTTTATGTCTTTTTGAGTCCTTAACATTTCCTTTCCTTACCCTAGTATGTGGGCTAGCAACTATAAGATAATGCGGGATAGAAATAGTAGATGTCCTCATATTTTTCATTTTCTTTATAGAGACAAATTTTAATGTGTGAGTAAAAGAACATTTGTCACAGATTTTGAGACAGATTCTCACAATGTCTCTGTTTTATGCATTTATAATGTTAAGTATTTTCTTTCTGTTTATAATATACTTTTTATTTTGGATTCATCGTAAGTAGGTGTTTAACTCAATTAGTGTTGGTATGTTTGAGGTCATCACAGTTTTCCCTCTAATGCCTTTTTGTGGCAGAATTATTTATTTTCTGTGTTAAATTACTGTAGCATTCCTGGGGTACTTTCATTTAATCATAATGTGTAGTTAGCTATATACTGCTAAGATTTGGTTTGTTAATCTCATTTAGGATTTTTACATGTAAAATATTAGTGTTTTTACTAATCTCACTTTTGAACACACATGTAAAAATCCTTTTACTTTATTTATTTATTTATTTGTTTGTTTATTTATTTATTTAGGTTTTGCAAGACGGGTTCTCTGTGTAGCCCTGGCTGTTCTGGAACTCACTCTGTAGACCAGGCTGGCTTTGACCTCACAGAGATCCACCTGCCTCTGCTTCCTGAATGCTGAGATTAAAGGCATGTGCCACCACTGCCTATCTAAAAATCTTGCTTTAAAAATCATCTTTATTTTCTACAGCCATTAGCCACCAATCTAAATTCTATATTTGTCTGTCTTAGGCCTGTATAAATGGAATCAAGCAATGTATTATCTAATGTATTGTAAATGGCTTTTTTCTCTTAATGTTTGCAAACTCCGTTTATATATAGCATGAGCTAGTATTTAATTTTCATTGTCAAGACAATTTACTTTTTTGTCAAGACAATTTTCTTTTTTGTAATTCTGTTGCACAGATATACAGCATGTTTATTCATTCGTTAGTAGATGGGCATATGTGCACATGTTTTCCTGTTTCTTGGGAGTAAACCTAGAAGTGACCCTTCTGAGTTATGTGGTAACTTTGTGTTTAATATTTTGAAGAACAATTGCAGTATTTACTAATTTGGTTATAGCAGTTTACATTTCTACCAGCAATGTACAAGGTTTCCAATTATTCTATACCTTACCAACTTTTTCTTAGGACAATTGGCTCATTGTGCTTGAATTTTCCACATCATCAAAATCGACCAACAAAAGATAAAAAAATGTTTCTTAAATTGCCTATCTTGTGTACGTACATATCCTTTTCTTGTAATTCCCTATCTGTAAAGAATTAACTATACATATAGCACTTATATTCTGCTAGGGACTAAAGTAATCTAGATGTCATTGAAAGTATACAGAAATACAAACACTTAAGCCATTTTATAAAATCACTTGAGCACAGGCTCACTTGGGAGTACAGAGAATATTCTGGAACCAGTTACTTGCAGATACAGTGGAACAGCTGTGTTTTGATGGTAGCCATGCTACCATACTAGTAAATGTAAAGTGATTTCTTCTGATAATTGATTTATGTCTTCCTGATGAGTAATTATGTTAGGTATCTTTTTGTGAGCTATTGGTCATTACAAATGACCTGTGCATCTGAATCGGAGGAGTACCTATTCAGATCTTCCTGCCTATAAAAAGTGTGTTATTTTTACTGGGGAATTGTGTATTTCATATATTCTGAATACAAGCCTATGTCAGACACACGAGTTGCAAATATTTTCTCCTGTATCAGGGTGGGGAGGACTCCCACTCACTCTCTTCTTTCCTTCTTCACTCTTCCTCTTTGAGATGAGCTCTCACACTTTAGCTCTGGATAACCAGGAGCTCACTATAGCCTATGATTGCTTCAAACTCTTGACAGTCCTCCTGGCTCAGCCTCCCGAGTGCTGGGATTGCAGCTGTCAGCCAGAGGCAGAGACATTTTCAATTCCCTCGGTGTTCAACCTGTTTATTTTTATGCTACACATTGATATTATATTAATATGACTAATATAGTTCTCTAAAGAGAGAACTAATAGAAAATATATACGGGGATTTATTAGATTGGCTCACAGGATCAGGGGCTGGATGGCTCCCCAGTGGACACCTGTAGCTTGGAGAGCTGAGCAAACTCAATCCAAAAAAGCTGCTAGCCTCCTCTCAGTGGCAGTACCAGCTCAAGGCTAAAGGTCTGAGAGCCTCCTGGAGAGCTGCTGGCACCAGTGCAAGTTGAAAGGATGAATCTGGAGTTTGGTGTCCATGGGCAGTTGCAGCAGCTAAAAATACAATCACTCATAGAGAGTCATGAGCTTTGTGCTTCTTTTACTTTAGTTGTGTTGGGGTCTCTAGCCTATGGAATAGTGCCACTCATGTTCATGATGGGTCTTTCTCACTCAGTTCACTGACTCATATGCCACTAATCCTGAAACACCATTAGAGACCCACCTAGAAGTGTGTTTTACTGATTTTCTAGATAACTCTCTGTTCAGCCAAATTGACAACTTAATTTAACCATCACATAGAATACTAACAATCTGCTGCTTCATACATGGTAGTACATATTTATACCTATTTTTCACTTTTATTTTTGAAACGCAGCTTTGATGGGCATGAGGTTTATGATTGAGTTTGTTTTTTCTCTTAGCCCTTTCACTCTTGTAAACTCAATGCCTTCTAGCCTGAATTGTTTCCGATGAGAAGTTAACTGTTAATGATGTTTCCTTGTATGTGACAAGTCATTCTTGTTTTTCCACTTTCAAAATACTCTCTTTCTTGCCTTTCAGTATTTTTAGTGTGATGTGTCTGGGTGTGTATTCTCTCTGTGTTTATTTTGCTTGGAGTTTGCTGAGCGTCCTGGATTACTGTTTTTAAGTTAGTATTTCATCAAATTGGACAAGTATCCGTTCTTCCTTCCTGCAGAGACTGTTCTTGCTCTTTTGCTTTCTCTGTTCTGGTGGTCCCATTTGGTATGTGTACTCAGTGGCATCTCATGTTCCCCCAAAGCCCTGCATATTTCCTTCATTTATTATGACTTATATTTTTGATTATGTAATCTGTATTGACCCAGTTTGTTCATCCTTCTGCCAGTTCACAAACAGAGTTAATCCCTTCCATTCAGTTTTCATGCTGGTTATTTTACCTTCTGTAGCTAGAATTTCTAACAAAAGTAATTTCTCTGTCTTTGTTTATTTTTCCTGTATGATGAAACAAACATGGTTATCACACTATTCTTTATTTCTTTGAACATGGCTTCCCTTAGTTCTTTGAGGATACTTATAGTTGTTGCTTTGTGGGAATCTGGCCCTGTCAGGTAGTTCTGGGTACCTGCTTTTTTGCCTTGTATGTAGGACCTTTCTTACTCAGCATTTCTTGTAATTGAGAACTAGATATTTTAGGCAACAGCAATTCTGGAATCAGATTCTTCATACTTTCTGACAAACATTTTTGTTGCTTACTTCTTTAGTTACTTGGTGGGACTATCTTAATTATTTTCCTTATGCAACTAATGTCTGTCATTTCTTGGACATGTGGGCATTCCCCTGGTTACACTGGCATGGTATAGCTTTGTTTCTCTGGTACCACAATAGCTATCAAGCTCTACTAATTGCTGGCTGATTATGCTATGGGGCATATATGGCTTCATAGTATGATTGAATTAGTTTCAGGCCACTGTGTAGTGTTTGAGATTTGAGCTAGTCCCATGAGGGCTGTTAACAACTTTTTTCCTAGTTGTCTTAGGTAAACTATCTGGTCTATAGGGTAGTTGACAGATCTCTGGTGCTACTGATTTCTTTTTCACTTCCATTAACATTCCTCTGTTTCTTGGTTGTTCTTAGGTCTGAACTTCTTTGTGCTCTGTTACTCCGGTTCATGTTAGTCCTTTCATTTTGACACAGTCTTACTCTCATGTCACGCCTCTCCCCATCCCCACCAGTCAGCATAATCTCTGACCTGGAGCCACTGATTTGGTATAGTGACCTCCTTCTCTTGGAGTGTTGACCATTGCTCTGTGAGTAGGGTGTTTTTGAGATAATTGTCATAGGCTATCTCTCCTGGTGTGGTATATCTTCATAAGTGATCTGTGCTTAGGACCCTCTGGGTGCTGGTGTTCTGTGGATGCTCTACTAGTGGAGAGCCCTGGCTCTTGGCGTGGGGCTCAGGGAGGAAGAAGGTACTGTTGTTCTAGTCATGCTTACTGGGAATTTAGCCTATGCCATTTAGAACTAGGGATTTGAGAATTGCCAGAGACTCCCTTCTCCTGGTAAGAGTGTTTATTCCTTGACTGGGAGTACTGAGGAAAGAGGAAGCCTCATTTTCTTGGCCACCTCAATTGAGAGTGAAGCTTCCCTCAGGCTAAGCTTGGAACAGGGAAAACATGCATGGGCCGGGTGTCAAAAGCCATGGGCTCTCATTTTTCTGTCAATATTTATGCATTTCATTAATGAATGTTTCTTGACTTGCTTTATTCTTTCATTAATGAAGATCTTTGAGAGTGATGGGGCCTTTCTTGTGACTCAAGGACTCAGGTGATAGACACTGGATGGCCACTAAAAATCAGCCTGAGACTTGAGCTTATTGTTGTGTGTTGATGATGATTAGAGACATGGACCCAGCTGTAAATAAAGCAAAGGCATCAAAATTTATTAAAGAAGAGGAGCAAGAAAGACCAAGAAGACTCTTGTAGTGGGAGGGGACCCAATGACATTGCCATTGAGCTTTTTGTCTAGAAATTCTTATAGGGCTTAGGCAAGAAACTGGACAAAGTAATTTTGTTGAGGTCAGTTATCTCTGGGTGTATCATAAGCTGATCTTTCATGGATGCACATTCTTCCCTGGCCCAAATGGGGATGATCACATGCTGTTCATGCGCTGCCTGTTCCATTAAGGGCATGGTCATGCATTGAAGCCCGTGTCTGTCCATCTTTTGACGTTTCCTTTGTTAGCTGCTGACCCTGGCTCATATGCTGGCTGCTGGCCCTGTCTGGTGATAGGCTTCAGTGTGGCAAGTATTTCTGATCTCCAGCCTTGGCTGTTAATTAAACTGTGCTTTCTTTGTTCATGCATATGTGGTCCCATGGTAGTTTTAGCATGGATATTCTTCCCTTTACTACCTAGGGACAGTTAACTCCTGCCTCATTAAGTTCATTTCCACACACTTTTAAATTTTCAACGTTTAATTCAGACTGTTTTGGTGGTTTTGGCTCTAGATCTGTAGTGCTTCTGCGCTTTGTGGAAACAGATACTACGAAATCAGCTTTCAATTTTCTTATTTCTTAAAATTTCTGAGAGAATTAGGGATCAAGACATACAAACCTAATGGAATAGATAGAAATGTGTGACTTACTTTTCAATGTTTTGGATACATTTCTATAAGATTAGAATTTATGACCTTGGAAAGTTTGGTAGAAGTTTGTAAAATTATCCAAGTCTTTGGAATTAATTTGAAACTATTGATTAGATCTCTTACTATGGTTTTCAGACTATCTTTCTCTTAGTCTATTTTTCAAATTTGCTTATTTTGTCAAGAGTTCTTTTTATGAGGCATACATTTCACTGGGTCCACTTGCCTCCCTCCCATGATGCCTTTGGCTTTATGTTCAGCTCTTGGTGGCATACTTTCAGTTTTTAGCATGGTTCAGGACCTTGTGGTACTGTGCATTCTCAGCGTATTCTCCTTTTTAGTATGGTAAGTCACCTTAATCTCCTCATGCTTATTTTGGAGCAGCCTTCATGTGATCTCTGGTGCAGAAGCCACAACAAATCCATGGGAATGTTTTGTTCCACTGAACTGTTTAGCACCTC
Organism: Peromyscus eremicus; assembly: GCF_949786415.1. Taxonomy (NCBI): domain Eukaryota; kingdom Metazoa; phylum Chordata; class Mammalia; order Rodentia; family Cricetidae; genus Peromyscus; species Peromyscus eremicus. The sequence goes on along the minus strand of NC_081421.1, from coordinate 112,866,753 downwards.
AACTTTCCTGAACAACTGCTTACGGAGGTCATGGAGTGTGTCCTCAGAAGACCACAGGTATTCTGACCAGCGAGTAGGGAGACAGGAAGGAACATGGAGACAGTCACTTCCATTTAGCCTCTCTTGAGGTATTCCAGGGACTCATAGCCAACCAAGGTTCTGTGTGAGGTGGAATCAATTTGCTTTCTCTCCCACCCTGCCCTACTCTCTCCCTACCCTCACTCTGAATAACTCCTTGCTTACTTGCTAGCTTACTTATGCTGCCTCCTTTTATAGAGTATAATTGATGTATCAGATTCTCTTCAGACTGTTTCTAGCAAACTGAAGCAAACCTAGTCTTAACTAGCAACATATCTACAAAACAGGTGCTTGGGTGGGTGTTCTATATGTGGGTTGTTTTTCCTTTGAAGCCATTAGGGATCATTGGTGGTAAGGTTGCTGAATGTAGCCCCTGGTATATATTGACATCACAGTGACTGCAGCTTTGACTGCAGGTGACTTGGTGTGACATATGTGTGAAAGGCAAAGGATGTGGCTGCTACACCTGCATGATTAACACAGCAGGGGTAACTGTAAAGATTTTTGTGTTTGGCAGCATATTGGCCTCTAAAGTGAAAAAGATGTTACTCCCAGGGCAGCTACTAGACAGCTTAAGGCATCCTGTGAAAGTCAGAGGGTCTCTGCAATTATTTTCAGAGAGACTTCATTTCTGTATCCACAGAGAAATTAGGACTAAGATAAAATTAATGGTCATGGAACTAAAAAGTTGGATTCAGAATTTTGGCAGGCTACTTATGTCACAGACAGAGCTTGATAGAGTAAGGGTGGGGCTCTGAGACCTGGAGATTTTGTTGGATGTACCTGAAGCATCAAGCCTCCAAATCTCTTGATTTATCTTAGTCAAAGAGAGAAAACAAACAAATGGAACCCCAAACCACCCCACTTTGGATTCTATGCAGTGACTTTAAACTGGGTTTGTGCTTTGTAGGGTGATGCTTCTACTTGTGGTCTCTTTACCTTGCTTCTCAGTATTTTCTTTTTCTTTTCTTTTTTTAAAAAAAGATTTATTTATTTGTTATGTATACAGCATATATGACTGCAGGCCAGAAGAGGGCACCAGATCTCATTACAGGTGGTTGTGAGCCACCATGTGGTTGCTGGGAATTGAACTCAGGGCCTCTGGAAGAGCAGTCAGTGCTCTTAACCTCTGAGCCATCTCTCCAGCCCGCTTCTCAGTATTTTCATGGTGATTAAACTGAATAGGGTTCCAGCACAGACTAGTAATATATATAGTCCCTGTTATAAGAAGAAATAGATTTCATATTGTGATGGTGTGTGTGTGTGTGTGTGTGTGTGTGTGTGTGTGTGTGTGTGTGTGTGGTGTGCATGCTTTCTTTTTGATTGAAGGGAAGGTGATGTGACATTTGGCATGTGTTATGGTGAACAAGTGTGAGTTGTTGCTATTGTAACACATTTGGGTTAATATGATTAGATACTGGCCTTCCAAAGAGACTTTCCTGTTAAATGATCAGTTCTCTTGAGTGCTGGTGGGGTTCCTGGAAGTGGAAGATTAGACACCTGACTTTAAAGACCATGCATCGTCAGTGTGTTCTCTGAATTTCTCTGTGCCTCCAGGCCTGGGACTTTCTGCATAAGAGTTTGTAAAGGGGAGTCTGGGCAGGCTGTTGTCTCTGCTTTCCTCATGTAGTTTCTCTGCCTTCTATTGCTAGCTAAAGTTTGTAGTCGATCTTCCTAGAGTTTGCTCAGGAAGCAGACATTCTTCTTTTCATTTCTCCAAACTGTGTATTACCATGGTCTTTTGTTTGGGTAAATCTGGGGTCTGAGATGGCCACTACCTCATGCTCTGTCAGCAGGTTTTTACTTTCTACAAACAGACTGAAAATATATCTGAGCTATTTAGACATGTAAAAAATTCTGTTTTTTGGGAAGTTGTAATATCTTTTCATGAATGCTTTAATTCTTCTAACATGCAAAAATACTTGCTACTTTAAATTTTTTTATTTATTTCACTCAAAATACACAGTGATGACAGTGAAGTGAAAGTTGAATTGTAGTTGGAAGTTTCTCTGCATCCCGGCCAGTCAGCGGTCAGGACAAATCTCTCCCACTTGTGTCCCCCAAGTAAACATACAGAGGCTTATATTAATATAACTGCTTGGCCATTAGCTCAGACTTATTACTGACTAGCTTTTACACTTAAATTAACCCATAATTTTTATTTATGATTAGCTTTGTGGCTTGGTACCTTTTCTCAATTCTGCCTTGATATCTTGCTTCCTCTGTGTTTGACTGGTGACTCCTCTCTCAGCCCTTCCTCTCCCCAGAATTCTCCTTGTCTCTCATCCCACCTATACTTCCTGCCTGGCTACTGGTCAATCAGCATTTTATTTATCAACCAATCAGAGCCACACATATTCACAGCATACAGAGCGATATCCCACAGCACTTCCCCTTTTCTGTCTAATCAAAAAGGAAGGTTTTAACTTTGACATAGTAAAATTACATATAATAGAACAGTTATCAAGCAAGAATTACAGTTACAATATCTAGTTTATTTGTATTTTGCAAAATTAAAGAAAATATACTATCATCTATCCTGTATTTGTGAGTCTAAAATTTCATATCTAATTTATCTTTTATCATAACCAAGGAAAATTATAACTATCTAGTCTTCAACTACATCAAAGACTTCAGAAGGATATAATATTACCTAAGTAAACAGGAAGAGCATTGTAAGCAACTTCCAAAAATCTAGAATGACAGAGACAGCTGGCTACCTGGACAGTTACCCAAAGTTCTTCTGTAATGTTGGGGCATCCTTGTTCAGCCTATAGGCCTAGAGTCTCTCAGTTGCTTCTCTCTGTGTCCTGTAGAATGTCTGGCAGTTTCATCTGCAAAACAGGAACCAGAAGGACCATCTCGCCTTGCAAAGTTCAGTGGTCACCTTCCTGTGGATCCTGCTTGTCTAGTTTATACTATCAGTCAGTCAACACAAGGGCAAGTTTTTGCCCAGTAGCTAACTTTTCAACAAATAAAACAAACTCCATAATGTGTTTATTCAATGCCCATCATTCTCCTTGAAGTAATTGGTGCTGCCAGGAGCAGATGTGTCTCATTGTCCAGAAAAGTCTAAGTTTTAAAAACATTTTAAATGCCATATTCTGTAGGTCTTTGAAGTATTTGAAGATTACCTGCCTAATTGAAATATATCTGTGTATATGTAGAAAACTTAACTAATGTGACTCTAAGTTTGACTATCATAGAAGACTAATTATTAATCTATTTCTTAATTATCCATTATAATTTCAAATGAGCTGCACAAGCCTAATACCTTAAACAAGAGTAGAAATATATATATACAGTATAACAAAATTAACTTTAAATTTGTATCAATACACTAAAATCTATAGCAATTTAAAACAAGTTGCTCTTTAAAAGTAGATTCAGTAATCTACCCTTTCATCCTATCATAGCTATATCCTATATTTTTATATCATATCTCCTTTTCTTTTTTTTAGAAAGAGATTGACTATGACCAATAACAATTTGTAACCAATCTGTAACAAAGACAAATATCTATAATCCAGTTTTTAGGAATGTGGGTGTAGTTTTTCATACTATTTCCTGCTGGTAAGGGGCACTGGCAATCTTGTGGGGATCCTGAGAAAATTCCAGATAATGGTCAAGTTCTGGGAAGACCAGCTATAACCTTTGTTAATAGGTATCATCTGTTAAGGTTCAGAAGGCCTGGCTTGATCAAATCTGATCCATCTTAACCTGGAACAAATCCATAGCCTCTTGCTTCCTGTGGAAACAAAAGCAGAACCTCCTTTCCAAAGCAACATATCCTTAGATCCAAATTTTGAAGTCAAGATACCTTTAAAATATACATATTGGTTTAATTGAGCAGCCTTTATAATTAAATGTATTTCTACAATTAAAAATCCTAAAGACCACATAATCCAGATTCTCTATGTAATCTCCATCTTTATGTGGCTTATTTTTTTATATTTTACTTTCTCTTTAAAGACTTTATTTTTTAAAACTTTCTATTTCTTTATATAACTGTCTGTATTGCTTTTCTTCTGTCTTCCCAGCCAACATATATTTTTATACACATTGTAAACCACTTAGAGGTTTATTTTTATCTGAATCTGTTTTATTGTGAATCTATTGCTTTAAACTGCAGAGTGGTTACCTTGGATGTTGACTCCGCCCACCTCAGCTTTTCAACATGGCGAGGTAATTCACCTCCAGCTATGGGCCATGTGTACTATCAACTCTTGGAAGCAGTGGGTCCATGGCCCCATTAAAGCAGCGTGTAGCCCAGAAACCTCTTTTTTTTTTTTTTTTTTTTTTTGTACTAGCAAAAGCTATATCCACCACACACCACATTGCACAGCTTGCAGAAACCTCTGTGTAACTCTACGGGAATCCACTGTGTTGTGCTCAAGCCTGAATGCTGTGGCATCTTGCGGCCAGCATGAGACACGAAGCAGGAACCTGTTTTTGGCTCTGTTTAGAATCACTTATTAGGTATTCTCAGGTTTCAGGTGGAAACTCTAGGCAACACATTGGGCACCAAATGTAGTTGAATTTTTCTTGTGTCCAACCGGGTCCTGCAGCTGCTCAGACCCAAGTAAACACACAGAGGCTTATATTATTTTTAAACTGTATGGCCTAATTGCTAAGGCTTCTTGCTAGCTAGCTCTTACATCTTAAATTAACCCATTTCTATCAGTCTATACTTTGCCACGTGGCTTGTGGTTTACTGGTACTTTACATCTTGCCTCTTGTGGTGGTGGCTAGCAGTGTCTCCTCTGCTCTGCCTTCCTCTCTTTCTAGTTGGAATGTCCCGCCTAACTTTATTCTGCCTCACCATTGGCCATACAGCTTTATTTATCAACCAATCAGAGCAATACATATTCACAGCATACAGAATGAAATTCCACGGCATTGAATGGACTCAGTTATGACCTTGTTTTTAAATATAAGGTGTAGAGCAATGAAGGCATTCAACAGTGACCTCTGTCCTCTGTATGTACATTCATGTCTACATACAAACATATGTGTGTGCCTGAGTGTGTGTTCTGCAAGCTGGAGTGGTGTGAGCAGATGTGTTATACAAAAGAAACAATTTCATTAAACATTCAAAAGATATTTATATACTGATTCAAAAACCATGACCAGATTTGGGATTGACAATTAAGAGTGCAGTAGATTCAATATCTGGGACTAATACTATGTGATCCTTTCCTAAATTTGCCCAATAGCAATGTCTTTAAAGAATGGCATGTGCAAACATCTGCCTGTGCCCATAGGAGTCTTTATGTTACATTCCTAGGTCTTTTCTGAAGAGCTTCTGAGTGAGTAGGATTGTGTGGCACACACACACTTATATTTGTCATACATACTGTGAATGATGCTTATTAAAAGATATGTTTGGCCAACATTCACATAGGTTAAATAGTCTGACTGGCAAATAACATCAGATGCCAAAAATATCAACTTCCACTGTCAAAGAGCACTTGTGACATTGGATGCAGACCATTTGCCATTGCAGTTACCTGGATTTGTAATAATGATGCTGGGAAATAGCTCATTGTGTAATTGCATAGTGTCTACATTTATAATAGTTAGCATTTAGTATTTAATGTATGTCAGGCATTGTGCTTATTACATATAGCATTGTAACTTTCTTTATAGACTTCATCCAATTTTGATCTTTTATAGAGATGGGGAAGCCAAGTTGTGATTTAACAAGGATCAAATGTAATGAATGGTAGAGGTCATATTTGAATCTAGGCATTCTTTTGCAGAGTAAATGTGTGCATGTGTGCATGTGCGTGTGCATGCATGCGTGTGTGTGTGTGTGTGTGTGTGTGTGTGTGTGTGTATGTGTGTGTGTGCAGGTAGTAGACAAGGAGCTGATGCCAGATTTCTTCCTTTATCATTCTCCACCTTATTATTTCTATGACTGGATTTCTCACTAAATCTGGAACTTTCCATTTTGGCTATACAGGCTGGCAAGTAAGCAAGCTTTGGGATCTGCTTGTCTCTGTCCCCCATTTCTAGTGCTGGGGTTATAGAGGCATGCTGCTGACCCCAGCTTTCCTGTGGGTTCTGTAATCTAAGCTCAGATTCTTATGCTTGTGCACAAAGCACTTGACCCATTGAACTGTCTTCCTAACCCCAACGAAAATGTATACTTTGGTTCAACTTTTTTGATAAGAGTTTACATTCCCAAGGTACTTGATATCAGTATCCCTGTTGCTAATGTTTTAATTGTTTCTCAGGAAAAAGCAATTCTGGTAAAAGAGTGTTTGTAGTTTTATGTAGCTATTGCTACCATTTTAAACTGAATGGTTCCTGTAGTTCTCAAAGAATGTTAGTATAACAAAAGGAGTCTGCACTGTCTCTTTTAGTTATGGATCTCCAGAAATACAGTTAATATTTACATTCTAAACAACCATATCATCACCACCCAAAATATTCTCACCTCCCTGGCCTTTTCTTGTTGCCTCATCCATTTGCTCTGAAGACATGAAGCAGCCCCCTCCCCATGTCTTTGCTCACTGACAGACCTTTGGCAGGTTCTGATTCCTCTATCCTAAATGATAACTTTTCTAGTGACATGGGTCAGCCAGTCAAAGCCTTGCAGTGTTTAGTCAAGGAGCTGATAACCTAAGATGTTGGCTGTGGGAGAGTTTGAGAGCTGCAGAGTATGATATACTCTTGAGCCCTTGTGACTGAAGAGACCAAAGTGAACCTATTCACACTGTGTTTGAAAGCAGATTAATGAATCTCGGTCTTGAGAACTGGCATCCGCATTGCTCCCTAGAAAGCACCATGCAGAGAGTAAGACAGAGGAGCTGTGTTTCACGAAGATACTTGGCTCATGTGAGTCCTCATGGTATTTAAGTGACAACACTTAAACACTGGGGTGTTTAATGTGCTTCTTTGACAACCTAAAGTTCTTCTCTCCAAGTCTGAAGTAGAAGAAATACTATGGCTAGTACTCGGAGTATAAATGGAGAATGCAGTTTTCTAGCGTAGACTGCCTCTCATTCACACAGGTGAGGATTGGTCATTCACTTCCCCTGAAGGCTGAAAGATCAATCTTCCATTTGATTTACAGAGCTGAATAGATGGACAGTGACTCTGTTAGATCACAAAGCCAACTCATGCCTTAGTCTCTGGGGGAGAAAATCAAGAAATTCCAAAAGAGAACATGAACATCAGAGTTCTTAAGAGAATTTATTGAAAAAAAATGATTTTCCTGCAACTGAAACTGATTTTAGGCTTTAAATTTCTGAGTCCTACTCTTGTTTTGTATGCATTAAATTAGCTCCAGTACTGCGTTCTAAAATGGAATTTGGTAGGACTGATCTAGGTTAGGCAGAGCAGCAGGATGGCCCTGGATTTTTCTCCCATTCTTCAGTGCTGTCCCCTGTAGACGCCATCCTTTCATGGCTGTGTCTACTAGAAGTTCCAGACTGTTTACAGGATTTACAGGGCCTCATTGGCTAGACTAAGGCAGGAATTGCTCTTTTGGTAGATTCACAGATTTATAGTCAGAAAACATTTTTTCAGGCAAAACTTTTTGATTCAGACATGTAGTTTTTTTAGTTTAGAGCTTGTTTTGAAGAGTATATAGGAGATGATTTATACTGTTTCAGGACTGGTAAATAATCCAATCACAGAAGTTTACTTTAAGGATTATTTAGATATTTACTTGTGGTGAGAACCAAATCTATTTTAAGGTCTTTCCCTTGTTTTATTATTTTCTTTGGTTAGCAAATGAATGTTTAGTGAACAAGACAGAGTCTATTAAGCACTTAATTTGAGCCAACTACTCTTGTAGAGTAAGTGGGCAGTAGTGGAAGAGAAGAGTTGGATGCTGGCACTGTCTGGCTTGCCTCTCCATTTATTATTAGTGTGACTTCATGCCAGTCCTCATCACCTTTGGCCTTGAGCATACTTCTCTGTAAAAGGAAAATCTCTAATGTGTTACTTTTAACTGGAGGGTTTTGAGATTGAAAAGCCGAGAGTTAGTTGATTGTAATCTTTCTTTTCTTTTCTGATAATAATCCTGTCCTTCAAGAATTTTCACTTTATGAAATGAAAAGGGTTTATATGAAAACATACTTAAAGAGCAGTGAAAACCAGGATGCAACCAATGGCAGTTCTTCTCCAAAAGTCACTGACAGGAGCTTAGGAAAAGGAAAGGTGAAGATAGACATCTTCTCAGAGGCACCTGTAGGAGTCTGCAGGATTTGAGCTGGAGCTTCAAGTGTGTATGGGAGAGAGGATGTGAAGAGACGGTACCTAGAGCAGAGAGTGGCCAGTGGTGGTAGGTGAGGCCAGGGAATCTGAGCAGTCTCACTTTGCCTAAGTGCCATAGAGTTCAAGTTTGTCTGCCTTTGCCTTCAAATGCCCTGTGGCTCCTGAAATTGGGTTTCTTACCTTTTTCTTTCTGGAAACTCTTTATGCTCCCATTTTTACCTTTCAACCCAGGATCATTATAGCATATTTCACCATCACCCTGATGCCCTCACTGTGCAATTAAGCCCACTTTCCTCTTTCTATAGTGCCCTTGCTTATTGCACTTAGCGTTGGCTGCTGCTAGAGATGGTGTCATGTGATTTAAATGTATTATTTCTTTAATTTTTAAAATGCTTATGTGTGTGGTGTGTTTGTGTGTATGCGAGGACATATGTGTATGTACATGTGCTCATATACATGTTATAGAGCATGGACGGAGGTCAGAGGATAGTTTTTGGTGTGGTTATTTCCCTCCTTCTACCATGTGGAGCCCAAGGGTCAGACTCAGGTGGTCTGCTGGGTACCATTTGAGTCGTCTACAAGGTCTGTGTGTTGTTTCTTTCTGTGATTGTAACAACTTCATGAAGTAGGTCATCCTTTTTTTTTTTTTTTTTAAATAGAGAGCGCTTTCTTTCCTGAGACATTGAAAATTTAATTTGTTCAAGGTCTGCTAGCCTTAATTAGTGTTTGGATTTGAACTAAATTTCTGTAATTGTTTTTCTAAATGATAGAGATGTGGAAGATAAAATTTAAATTATTGATCTTAAGAAGTTTTGATTTTTTATATAAATATGAAAGAGAAAATAAAAATAACCTGGAAGCTTTCACCATTACTTCCCCCCCTCGGATTGTGCTAGTTTGTGAGTAAATGAAGGTCATTATGTTGGAGGGAGCTATGAGTTAAATGACAGTGGAGTAAGGTTATCACGAATTGTTGTTTTATTATTAGACTTTGTACTAAGGCATTTTTTTATTATATTTATTAAGGCATTTTTCTGATTATATGACTCTATGACTTCATTTGATGCTTGTTTCAAAAGGAATTGCATATATACCAAAGCAAATTGGTAAATTACTATAAAATTGCTATTTTTGTTTGGGAGGAATACTTCCTTTATAGGCATAGTATTTGCCCACCACAAGAGTGGCTGCCAGTACTTAGCTTACTGGATGTTTGGCTTGCTGCTTTCTTAGGTCGTTGCTTCTTCCTTGACCCCAAGCATTTGTGGCCTAGGACTGTGACCACTGCAAGCAGTGAGAGGCAACCTGCTGCTGAGAGGTCCCGGGTAGATTGGCTCTCTCCCAGAATCAAGTAAAACTGTTGGACCTCTTAAAAACTTTGTGGTAGCTGCATTTTTGTTGTTTTCATCCCTAATGGTTTAGTTTAGCCTAAAGTTATCTTTGTCCATAGAGGTCAATGAAGACAGAGGTGAGTGAGTGAAAACAGATCTGGCATTGTGCTGAACTTCAAGTGCCAGTAGGATTTACTAAAATAGTTTCAATAGAGGAACTGAGAAAGACTGAGACTTATACCATATTGAGGGGTTAGTGGAAGTTTGGGTAGGACTAGAGGAGAGTGTTTTGTGGGATCACAAAAGTCACTTATGTAATAAGTTGGATACATGAAGGAATATATACTGGATTTTATATATAATTGATCCAAGGTTTCTAAATCGGTGTTTTGTTGGATTGTTTTTTGTAACATGATCTTGGAATGTAGTTCTGGCCAGCTTTGCCTCTTGACTTAGCTGCCTATGTGTGATTACAGGTGTGCAGCACCATGCCCAGCACCCTGGGCTGTCTAATAAGGCTTCATTACTCATTGCTTAGCAAAGGAAAAAGTAATCCACCAGTAAGACAACTTGGATTAAAAGGTGATTGAGTCTCTTGTCTTGCAAATATTACTCATTTCTCAGGTACCTCACCCGGGTCTTATACTACACCAAGATAGGGAGACATATTGGGGTATGATGGAGGAGGCAGCCTTCTGTCCCTTGTCTTTGTCATTGGGAATTCTGTCTTTCCTCTAGTTGCTGTCTGCCCCATTGAGCATCAGTGTTTATGTTGGCCACCAATGAACAACTCATCAGTCTCTTTTCAGATCTCTCACTGAGTGCCCTTGGCTGCCTATAGGCTCCTCTTTGACTCTTGCCAGACCCTTGGACTCTTGGCCATTTGGCTGTGAACCACCCTCTAGGCCTCAATGTAGAGTCATTTAATATTAGTGATCTCCCTCAAAGAAGCTTTGTGGCCTTTATGGTAACTCTAAGCTCAGTGTGTCCTGTGGGGTACAGTAGCACAGTTAGAAGGGCTGGACTTCAGTGTCTCCGTCACTTTGATATGACTCCCCTAGGTTGACTGAAGCAGCCTCAGAGTCATTCAGGGGATAGGAGTTTGTGAACAGAGTAGGGCCAGTGGAGGATGGCAGTACATGTACTTATCCTAGCCTCTCCCTTCCTCCTTCCTTCCCTCCCTTCGTCCCTTCCTTTCTTCCTTCTTTCTTTTCCTTTTTTTTCCCCCGTAGAGATATTACACTATCAGACATGGACAGAATTCCTTCTTTTATTTTTAAAAATATAATTTTATGAATACTTTTAGTATTTCATTCATGCATATAATGTATTTCAATTCTATTCATCCCCCCTCCCCCCGACACACACACTTTTTCTCCTAATTCCTCCCAGATCCACCTCCTGCTCTTCCATTGCCTCTCAACTTCATGCCCTCTTTTCCCCTATGGAATGGAGTCCATTTACAAAACAGAACTCCAAAGTTTAGCTTAGGCAGGAGAATAAAGGACACAGAGCTTTATATAATCTGAAGATAATAATTAGATCTGCAAAACTCTTGCCTTGATGTAGAATCTCATTTTCTGAATGTTAGAAGTGAAATATTTATTTTTCCTTGCTTAATGTTTCTTCTCTGATAAATATTAATTGTTTCAAGATGGAAGCTTGGGCCAGGTTTGGGAAAAGGCCATGTGCTTAACAAGTCACAAGGTAAAACCCACATTAGCACATTCTGAGTAGTAAAGAAGTGACTCTCGCTGGGCGGCAGCACTGGTCTTTAATCCCAGCACTTGGGAGGCAGAGCTAGGCGAATCTCTGTAAGTTCAAGGCCAGCCTGGTCTACAGAGCGAGATCCAGGACAGGCACCAAAACGACACAGAGAAACCCTGTCTCAAAAAAACCAAAAAAAAAGGGAAGTTACTCTCACAATTGGCCATTTTTTTGAACTAGATTTTTCCAAACTGTTTTCTGTAAGTGTGGCTGAGGGCAAGTTTAAACCAATTCCTTCTAAATGAATTTATAGGCAAATAGTTTATCTGCCTTTGGAGAGTCACAACAATATTGATTAACTAAAGGTCTGAAAAGTCCTGTGATAAAATACAAAAAGTGTTCAATCTTGACCAGAAAGCCTTCCTTAAAAACAGAAGTTACTTATCTATAGAGTATGACTGGAAAGTAGTTTTGTAGCTTTACCCATACTTAACATTCATGGTAGGGTCATGGCTAGGCCAGTTAGAACCTAAAACTAAAGAGAAATCAAATATTTGAAAGACTGCTTTATATTCATATACATATACATATATACACACATATATATTGTGTATATGTATGTATGTATATGCATATTGTGTATATATGTATGTATGTATGTGTGTCTCCAAGGAGTGTTTCCAAACTGTATAAAATTATTTTAAAAGTATAGTTCAAATCCATTCACTGATGTTTACTTTGAACTGAACTCAAGGCAGAAATCATTTTCTTTGGGAACTCCTTTTTGGTAATGTGGTTTATGTGATGTGGAAAGTATTTTGTGGAACACCTAAGTGGTGAGCCTTTTGTTAGATCCAGCCAGCATTTTCTCTTCCGATTAAATGTGAGAGGAAAATGTTTCCCTTGGCTTCGGGCAAATGGATTTACTTAGGACCTCTTTTGTGTCAGCTCTCTGCAGATGGAGAGTAAAATATTAATAATATTTATATTTGCATAATTATGAATTTCATTATGGACAGAAAGAGCCAGGATGTGCACTTGTCTGAAGTAATTTATTATTAGTACTGTTTTATGAGGTTTTCTATGATCTACAAAATGAAATGTGTTGTGTCTATAAAAGGAATATAGGAAGACTTAGAAGTCTGTAATTAAATAGAGAATATTAGCCCTAGAAGAAATTGAGACTTGGCCTTTATATGTCATATATGGGAGCAAAAAATGGGACCAAAGAAATTAAATCATAGTTTTAGTATTCCTTAATGAGCATTAAAATAAATATCATTTAGCCTTTATTGGTAAACTGAAAAATAACATTTAGATAACTTTTCTTTTTGGGTAAAATGTAATACTGACACTCAAGGAATGCATTTTTTAATAAGAATTTCTTAAGTTAAACATCATTTTTGTCAAATTGCTCATTGCATCTACGAGATATATTTTGGTCACTGAAAGAAAGCATATTTGCAAAATGTGTAAATATGTGAGGGAAAAACAGCCTTGCCTTTTCATTTGTTGTGAAATAAGAGGGGTTTTAAATTGAAAATACCTGAGAGCTCGAGTTCGGCTGTAGGAGACCCTTCCTTCCAACAGTAGAGGTTGGAGTCTGCCAGCCATAGTGAAATAAGTCTATAATGCGGTTATCAGTCATACTCTACTGCTGTTCTCCAAGACTGACCTGGGCTATAGATATGACAGTTAGCTCTGATCAGACCTGGAGAATAACTCAAGGCAAGCAGTATGCATATAGTTGAAGAGTGTGGAAAACCCTGGCTTTTAACCCAGGCATGAATCACTGTTTTCTCCTTTGTTCTGGGCTTTTTAGGTTCTGAAATGTCCATATCCCCACACATACTACTCACTAAGAGTTATATATAAAATGAAGAAAATGAATAGATGAATACATATCTAAAAAGCTTTAGCTGTAATAATAGTGGAACAGAAGAATATTGTCCATATGATGTAGAAGCTCCCACTTCTCATATAGTACAGCTTGTCTGATAGTCTCGTTGCCTAGGTATTAATAGTTAGTCCTATATTTTGGAATCTATTGCAAGTCAACAAATACTTTTCCAAGCAGTGCATGTTGTGAAATGACTTATAAGTATAGTTCCATTTAGCTTGGTTGAAGAAAACTGACCTCTTTTTCTTAAATCTAACTAGGGCATTGGCCTTCCTTACTGTGTTAAGTGGGCCATGAAAGCACACAGATTAACTTTAGACTGAGATGGCCTTTGTAATATTCAGTGGATTCTGGTAGTATTGACAGCGAATTTCCCTATGGCGGGCCCAGAATGTGGGTTTTGCATCCTGTTTGCTGAGTGGTTGCTTTAGTGTCAAGCACAAAGTGAGGAATGAATTGATTATTTGGATTAATTTGGGATGATTCATTTTTGTTTCTTGATTGCTTTTGTGTGTGTATGTGTGGTAGTCATGTATGTGTATACACATGTTCCCAAGTGTGTGGGTATGTGTGTACACATCTGTGTATATGTGCATAGAGACCAATAGTTGATACTGGGTATCTTTGATTGCTCTCTATCTTAGGTATCAACACAGGTTCTCTTGCTGAAGTTGGACTTACTGATTTGACTAGTCTTGCTAGCCAGTTTGTTCTAGGGATTCCTGAGCCCTGCCTCCCTGAACTTTGGAATTGTAAGTTGTCCTGGTTTTGTGTGGGTGCTGGGTATCCAAGTTCACTTCTTCATACATGCACAGAAAAGTTTACCCATGGAGTCATTGCTTTAGCCCCTTAGTTAGGAATGATTATTTAAAGCTGTTGCCAGTTATCTTCAATAGTTCTATACAGTGTACAGATGCCCACATATTTGTATATGTGTTATATTATAATGAAGTGTTAGATTGGGTAGAAAAGTTCCCTGGTTATAAGGAAAATTCTGCTTCCTATGAAATATAATGCAATAAAATGTAAGTCAAACAAACAAAAGGCAGTGTAATGAATAATAAGAATTCTTGCCATGCTGTGGTGGTGCACACCTTTAATCCCAGCACTTGGGAGGGAGAGGCAGGTGGATCTCTGAATTCAAGGCCAGCCTCATCTACAAATTGAGTTCCAGGACAGCTAGGAGAAACCTTGTCTGGGGAAAAAAAAAAAGAAAAGAAAAAGATTACTCAAGTTACTACCTTTCTGAATCAATGAGTGTATTAGTCATAATGCAGCATGTTGCAGAACAAGGATGTCTCAAAATAATGTCATGCTCAAACCACTAGGCAAAAGAAGAAATTTAATTCTACTTCACATAAATGACAGAACAGGTTTTCAGCGGTTGGTCCTCTGGTTAGTGTATGAGTCAAGGGTGCAGGTCAGTCACACATCAAGATCCTATCATCCTTGGTGTATATCTGTGGTAGTTGTGGTGTGCATTCAGCTTCCTGAAGAGCAAGGAGAAGATGCTTTTCTATATCCCATGGGCTGGAACCCAGACAGAGGCCCTTGATGAACTCTAAAGAATGAGAACTGCATGCTTGCTGAATACTAGACTGTAGCTAACCAATGGTCTCTCAGTTAGTAGTCACTCTGTGGATAAAACAGTCTTAATCTGTGTCCTAGTTAGCTTTAAATGTCAACTTGACACAGCATAGAGTCATCCGAGAAGGGAGTCTCAATTGCAGAGATCAGACTGGCCTGGGAGCATGCCTGTGGAGGGTTTCCTGATAATTATCTATTAAGAACCCATCACAGGGGGCTGACTTTTCTCCGGGAAGGTGGTCCTGGTCTATATGATAATGGTAGGCAAGCACAAGCCTGGGAGGGAGCCAGCAAACAGGCTTGCTCCATGGTTTCTACGTCAAGTTCTGTTTGAGTTCCTGCCTAGACTCCTCTCAGGGGTGGACCTTGACCTGAGAATAAGGCCAAATAAATCCTTCCTCCTCCTTGGTTGTGTTTGGTCATGATATTTGTCGCAGCAATAGAGTGAACACTAGGAGACAATGATTGTCACGCTGGGATAAGCTGAATACTAGAATTAATGGCTCTTTTTAAAAAATTAGGCTCATACTAAATGCTGGATGTAAGTCTCCAAGTTTGAACCTGCCAGCTTCTATAGCTTGATCGTGACATGTGGCCAGGAAGGAACCTTTGAATCCAAATATTTTTCTCTGTATAAAGGGCCACCCACAACAACATTAATTTGTAGAAAAAAATGATTTATTACTCCTTGTGAACAAGTGCCAAAAAGAGTATTCTCCTAAATTGTGGTGCCAGTGTTTCCATATAAACATAATTTTACCATATTCTGAAGTGTGAACATTAATTTTTTCATATAATTTACAGGTTCAGAGATGTAAAAGGTCCTCATAAAGTCTTTGTTCTAGTTAAAAAATGTTAAAATCTTTAACTTTTATAGCTCAAAGATTTATGATGTGGAAGTGCTAGAAATTGTATCTAAATGGCTTCCTAGCTTTTCATTTTGCAGGTTACAAGGCATGTCTAAAGACATTGCTTTATTTTCTCATTATTGAGTATCAGCTATCTACTATGTGATTTGCTCACACTTAGTCCCAGCTCCCCCAGAACATCAGCCAGTGAGAGTGAGGTCTCAGGACACTTAGCTCCTGCTCACAGGGAGGAAGCAGTAAAAGGAGGGACCAATGCTTGGAAACTGCAAAGCTCTCAGGAAGAGGGGCAGAGTCTCTTTGGCCAATAGGAGTTTGCTCTCGATGTGAAACAATGAGAACACACAAAGCAAAGGACAGCGACACCCAGATAGCAACAGCATAGCATGGGATTCTGTAAAGGGGGAATTTCTCTGGTGAGTTAGGGAGGAAGCATGGGATATGTTTATGTTCCAATAGGCTGGGCTAGTTTTACAGAATGTACTGAGAACATTGTGATTCTTTTCTCCTGTTGGAACTGTGTAACTGAGAGGTTTCATTTGTACAATGAGATAAGATCTGTATTTTGGAAACAGAACACTGTTTAGGGGGCATATTATGAGAGGCATGGTAGCAAGGACAAGGACATTCACTGTGAGGGCAATAACAAAAGGGATAGGAGAGAGTAACTGATAGGTGGGATTGCTAAAATTTTATGGTTGATCAATTTATTTTTAAAGTGTTTCTCTTTTTTTTTCACGAGAATTAAAAAGATAGCAAGATGCACAGCTGGATAATATATTTTGCCCAACCTATGATTTTATGTTAAATGTAATCTACATGTTACATCATCCACTAAATCAAGGAAACAAAGTAATTTAAAATATATAAGAATACTAACAAAATCTTCGCTATTTTTTTGCTCTGAGAGCATTTGGTATTTCACTTTTAAGGATTTATTTCATATAAGAATTTTATCCACTATTCTAATTCTATTAATTAAATTGTTAATTGAAATATTTACAAGGTATCAACATACATTTAAAAATGATATAGATTACAAAGCTAGAGTACAAAGCCACTATTAGCATGGAGCTGCTCCTCTGTCAAGGATGGTGGACAATGTATCAGATAAATGAGAAAATGTAAATAGTGGCAGGATGTCATAAGTTATATAGAAATGCATGGGAAAGGATATGCTAGGTGAGGAGTTGCTGTTTTAGAGAGAGTAATTGAAGTATGTCACTCAGAAAAGGTGACCTCTGAAGAGAGACCTGAAAGTAGTGAGGTAGAACCTGTGTGATTTTTGTCCCAGAGGTAAGGAATACAAAGGGCCAAGACTGATGCATGCTGGCTGGCAGTCATGGTAGTGTGCCTGGACAAGAATGACAAGGGGGTTGTGAAAGGAGATAATGCCTGTGAGAGAGATGGCGGAAACATCAATGGAATCTTGCTATTGTCAAGATCTTGGCATTTTCTATGGATTAAATAGGACGGAGAGTTTTAAGTAGAGGTGTGATACCATCTCGGTTCAACAGTGATAGTTTTAGCCCATATGTCAAAAGTAGATGGCAGTGGCCCAAGGTGGGAGGCAATGAAGAGGCTACCCTAGCCATGCAGTTAAGAGAGAGAATAGTGGAGAAGACAGGCTGATAGTGGAGGTGATGAGCAGTTCCTACTCTGTGCTTGACAGGTCTGGTGTGGTGTGAGGGATTGGAGATGACACCCAGGCTCTTGTTTTCTAGGCAAAAGAATAGTCTTAACAGTGTCAAGATGGGGAATGCGAGCATGTGTTTGAAGGCATAGGCAATCAGTTCTGGCCATCTTAAATTGCTGTGTCTGTAAGATATGTGGGTGGAATTGCCACGTAGGCAGCTGTATACACAAGCCTGAAGGTCAAGGGAGAAATTTAAATATGTTGTGATTATATTTGGAGAATAGCCTTAATATAAAGCTAATAGCATGGAATTCAAATTACCCAAATACTTGAAAGAATTTTACCATTTAAATACAGATTGAGATACAAGGACAAGAAAAAGTAGACTTTTTTTTTGTGTTAGTGTGTATTTCTCAGAGACTTTCATGTTTTATTCATATTCTCCTAAAGTTGTTTACAGACTGCTATTTTTATAAATGGCAAGGAGTATTTAAGGGATGGCTCCTGTTTAATTTGAGTTTAGGAAGTTAGCTTTCCTAAATCCATGGCGTGATTACTGTCATAATAAACATCACACTTAACGATTGTTTACTGCTAAGCATGAGTTTCTGACAGGGCCACATATGAATGCCAAAGAGGCGAACCGCTTAGTTGTTAGTGGAGGCTGTGGAATGCATAAGAGACTGGCCGCTCGATTTCTCAGGCAGATGAATTTGTGTAAGTAACTTACTATTCCTGTGTCTTGTCTTTCTGTTAGTAAACCAGAGACAATGCTAAGTACATGAAAGGTGTAAGAGTTAAGCAAGTTAAAGGATTTGAAATGGCCGGTGTCATGCTGGGTACAGAGTAAAGGTGTAAATCTTAGCTGTTGCTATCTGCTGTTTACAGTATGCCAAAACAGTCAAGGCACTTTTCAGACGTTATTGTACGGTAGGATTTTAGACTTCTTTTTCAGGGTCAAGTATATTTGCCATACAAAATAATGGCACAAATGGGAAACTGAGTTTCAAAGTCAGTCATTTGAACTCAGCCACCTCAGATGAATGAGTTTTTCTCCTTTACTTTTGAACCCCTCTTAGTCCTGCTCCCTTGAATAGTTACTGCTGCCTTTTGCCATCCATCCTGCAGTATGGTGATAATGATTACGTACTTATTAAAGTGACCCAAATGACTCGGTCATATGTCTGTTGATGAGTCTTGGAAGCATTTTAACTGTCAATGGTGCTGTCATGGATTACATGTTCCCTTTGTACTTATTTTCTCATGTCATACCCACTCCAGTGGTGGGAATGCTAGGCGAGTTATATGTGCTTCTTCATCATAAACGTTGTATCACTATTCTTTGAAAAGAGCAGCATACCCTCTTAGTATTAGTGATATTTTAATTTTGCTAACATTGGGAGTGTTGGGGACATCAATAATCATACTAGTTTTTGTTTCACTGATTTGAGGGAGATAGTGTGAGGAATGTTGGAATTTGGCCGACTGAATCATACCCATTAGCAATTTATGCCAGTATCTTGGGAAATTTTCTTGGTTGCTCTAAGCACTGACTTTCTCATCTGGTCCAGATAATGTGACTCATAGCCTGGTTAGCGTGCTCTGTAAGGAATGAGTGAGGGCTAGGACTGTGGCTTGCTTAGAGAGAGCTAGCCTAGGACTGTGGCTCACTTAGAGAGAGCTAGCCTAGGACTGTGGCTCACTTAGAGAGAGCTAGCCTAGGACTGTGGCTCACTTGTAGAGTGCTAGCCTAGGACTGTGGCTCTCTTGTAGAGTGCTAGCCTAGGACCATGGCTTACTTGCAGTGTGCTAGCCTCTCATGTGTAACAACACCCTGGGTTCTTTCCCCAGGACAGAAACTGGAAAAACTAAAATAAAAGGAGAAAAGAGATGTATAAAAATAGCACAGTTCCTTGTGTTTTATAAGAACGTTACATCGACAGCTTCCATCTGCACTTGAGTGTTTTAGCAGGGTGGACTTATTCTCTTTCAAATTTGATGCTCTCTTGTATTTCTATTTCCTCTGTTTGAGCCACCTTTCACCTCTTCCTATATTCAGCAAAACGTTCTGCTTTGTGCAAGTTTATATATGGTGTGAATTGTCATGAGTCAAAACATAAACTGAGAATACATTTGAGATGTCTCACCTGAAAACCCCATACTTTAAAGCTAGTGCTCTGTATAGATTGTTGACTCTTAATGATTGCGTGGCTGACCGGAAGCTGCGGGTGACCAGAAGCTGTGGTTCACTGCTGCTCCCTAGAATTATAAGAGAGTATCTTCTGTACATGGCTAGCTTGGGAAAAGATGACAGTATGGCTTACACCTACTTCTTCATCACTCTCACACCGTTATCCTTGAACGACAATGTATGAATGCATCGTATACCAGAGACTGTATTTTTAAATGCTTCAGCATTCTTTATTGTTCTGATTTTTTTAGTACCTATGGATTCCTATGGAAAACAAAGATAATATATTTATGAAAATTTTTTGAGATAGGTTCCAGACTGGTTTTGAACTTACTATGTTGCCAAGGCTAGCCTTGAACTCCTGCCCCACTTACCTCTCCCTTCTGAGTACAAGGATTCCAGGCATGAACCATCATGCCCAGAGGAGATGGCTCTAGGAATTGCATTGTTGCCACTCATTTAACTTTCTAAATCGTTAATTGTATAGAAGTTATACAACTTAGTCAGTTAATATTATGAAGACAAGTAAGTGATTCAGGTTTTTTTTTTTTTCTTTTTTTTTCTTTTTTGAGACAGGGTTTCTCCGTGTAGTTTTGGTGCCTGTCCTGGATCTCGCTCTGTAAACCAGGCTGGCCTCGAACTCACAGAGATCCACCTGGCTCTGCCTCCTGAGCGCTGGGATTAAAGGCACATGCCACCACTGCCCAGCCGTGATTCAGTTTTTAATGTCTTTAGCTGGAGAGCAAAAAGACAAAGATTTGAAGACAGTTTGACTCTGTGTCCTCAGATGTATATGTTCAAACTAATAGCATTGTGGTATATAGTGATAGCATTGAGAGGTGGTTAAGTCATGAGGGTAAGAGGTTCTTAAAGCAGCATTATTCCTTCCTGCTCTCCCACTCTAGTGTTCTTCATTTAGTAAGTCACCAACAAAGTGCTAGAAGTGGAGAGTAGCCTTCCCTAGACACCGCCTTGTTAGTCTCTCCATCTTGGATCCCTCTGCATTTAGAACTGAGTGAAACAAATCTCCGTTGTTGTATTAGTTCTTTTTGCATGGTTGTCACCACGTACCTGGCACAGATGAGGAAGGAAGGACATATTCCAGCCGTTTTAGAGCCTACCAGTTTATCTTTGTGGGGAACTTATGGTGGAACAGCTACGTTCCTGTTGGGGTTTGGCAAACGCTTTTGACATCATGAAGACAAGGAAGCATTGCACCTAATAGAAAATGGGCAAGGACGACATACTGGCAGTGGCCTAAAATGGCATGTTAATACCACGCTCTAGTCTTCTGAGAGCAGCTTCTTACTTAGTTTTCATAATAGCTGTATGCTGTAGGTATTATCATCACCCCCGCTTTACACATAAGGAAACTGAGATACTCTTGCTGAGGTCTAGCCTGGGTATGAGGTGGAGCTGTGTCTTGCTGGGGTACTCTCAGCTTCAGTTTCCAGGTTGTACTGCTTAGCGGATGAGCACCTGCTGTTCTAGGTACTGGCAATAAGGAAGTGAGCAGAGGAGAAAGCAAGGCTACCTTGCAGATTGTACATCCTCGTACAAATTCTAAGAACTTTAAAATGCTCTTGGGTCTTAGTCAAGATCACATGTCTCAGTAAATACTTTACCACTCCGCTGTTGTTTATCCTGTGTCATGGCTTATAATTGCGAGCGATTCAAACATGTGGCATCCTTGCTTGAGAAAATGCTCATCTGTACTGATTTTGTGTAAAGTGAAATACGTGGGTCTTTACAGAAAAGAATTCCATACTTATTGTGGAGACTTTCTCAAGCCTGTTTAGTCTTATAGGTTTAGTTTTGGGTCAGACTACAGTTTTATAGTCAGAGCTTCCTTAGTCTTAGGGCGACAGGGTCAAAAACATTTCCTCCTCTTCTCCTAAAGAGGAGAAACTCAAGTTCTCGGATGCTTTTACTCTTCATCCACATTTGCAGTTTCTTTTCGTGGCATCCTAGTCTGAAAGACCTGCTAAGCTGTACAAGTAGGTAGTGAACTAAGTTATTATGATTCGAGCTTAAACTATTCCTCATAGCACAGCGAGCTACCTACTCTGATGCCAGGTGTGTTTCAGCAGGAATTTCAATGTGCACTCCAGAGGAGGAGTCTTTGGCAGTTTGAGGCACCAGGTCACAGCCAGTGGAAGTATTTTTAGCCCTGGGTCCTTTCAGCACCCTTTCTAGTCACACCACTTGAGCAGCTGTTTACTCTGACTATGTGTAAACAAGCTCTTCCCCCCTCCTCCCTGAGGACTTGGATTGGAGACCCCTTTTCAGCTCTTCACAAATATAGCACTGGTTGTGACCTTTCACTCTAATCTGGACCCTCTTGAGATTTTCAAGCACATGCTGACAGGGATTGTGTGAGAATATGTAAGTATCTGCTTAAGGACAAGGAGCAAACCTTTCAGCGAGTGCTCGCCAGGGCTCTTGGACACAGTTGGTAGTCCCTTCAGAGTGGAAGAAATTAGCCCAACACATTGAAAAAAAATGTTGGTCTGAAAACATTTTACTCAGTTCTCCTTAGAAGAGAATGTCCCTGCCAAAAGGAACAGTTCCTAAAACACTCCGCCATCCTGCACTCACATTCTCTTTAGCCCTTGACCTCCTGATTAGGGAGCAGCTCTATGCATCTAATTGCCCAGATTTATTAATAGTTTTATCAACAAAACTAAGATCCTTGAAGCTTGGGGGTGCATTTTATTCTGTGTGTTCTTTCTAAACTTCCCTCCATGGGGATCATCAAAATTCCCATCATACACTGGTGGAAAGGACATCATTATGGCTCTCCTAGGGTACTACTTCTTCACTGTGAGGATGAAGAATTTGGATTCTGTGGTCAGATTCCAAAGATTGCGGTTTATCCCCACCCAATTGGTTGCTATTAGATATATTTTAAAAGTCAGAGCAAGTCATCCACAAAATCCCCGTTGTTTCCTTGGAAAACCTTACACAGCTCCCAATTCCCAGAAACTGAGCACTTGAGTGACTGCCTGCCTGCTTGTCTGTCTCTCATTGGATCCCACATGCTCCATGGCTCTACGATCACTAAAGTTTATTGTTTACTCTCAGAACCATGCCACGTGTTCCATGAGAAAGTGTTTTTAACTACTCAGTGCCTTATGACTAAACACGTTTTTCTCATAGAAATATGGTAACGATTTATAACAGAAGCCTGTTAGCCTAGGACTTAATGAGATGATAACTCTTAAGGCCGCTTGTCTTAAAGGGAAATTGTACCTTAGGTTATAAAATAACAGTGTGGACTACAAAGCCATGTTTTCAGTTCTCCTGTATAGGTGTTAGCCAAATCACACAGATAGCAAATCGACTGGATATTCAGAGACTCAATTAAAAACTCATTTTAGTTCTAGCTCTAACTTCAACCAAATAACATGTGTTGTTACAATTTGACTTCTCAGAAATATGGAATTTACCATAATTAAAATAATATATTCTAAGAGAGGTCATTAGAGCTCACAGTGTGCTTTAACTCTTACCAGCTGTGACAGGGCACACCACAATGGTTTCCTCCATCCTCTGGAAGCTTTCAGGGCATCTGTTTATAAACTGGAGCCCATACTTATGTGTTGCTGGATTAGCACTTCAGAATTTCATGTTTACACATGTATTTCACAACTCTCCTTAATATGCTCTAAAGCTGCATCAGACTTATTTATGTGTCACACAGTTGCAGTCAACTCCATATTTTATATTGACTTTCTTTTGAAATTAAATTTATTGCCACTGAAAATTGTGGCAAAAATAAAGCCAAAAGGTGTTACAACTTACTAATTGAAAACATATATTCTTAAACTCGTTCATGTTAGTAAACACTTCAGAGGTAGGTTTTATTTAGTTTTTGTTGATGTTTAATAGAAGAGATTTAACAATAGCAAACTTGTCTCAGGAAGCAATTTTAGTTAAAATTTAGTTAGGATATATGTATATCTATCTCATAAAAATTATTAATTTTTTAACTTAAACTTCATTTCTAATGCAAAATATAACACATACAAATGAGTTAAAATTTGACCTGAGATAATGTTCCAAGTGGTTATTGCAGTTAGAGGATTTTTAAAAAAATGACTAGGAGTGGTGAGTCTTCCATACTCCTTCCTTGATAATGAGATACTTCTGGGTTCTGGCATGTGGCTGTTGGGTCACATTTACTATGGGGTCATTGTTTATTGTCTTAACTCTGATTATGCTACAGTAGCCAACAGGGTAATTTATAAAGAACATGGATTTAATGGCCTACAGTTCTGGAGGGTGGGAAGTGCCCACAACTGTTGGGGCCTTTCTGGTTTTGTAATCACATAGCAGAAAGCCAAATGAATATGAGACAAAAGGTTGCTGAGTCAACCTTTTGTAATAGTATTAAGCAACTTCCAAATGTCCTACCTTCCAATATCACCATAATGGCATCCAAGTTTAAACATAAATGTTTAAAGAGAAAGAGATTCAAAATGATAGCACTTTTTAAACTAATATTTTACTTGGACCAAGAGTTCCTAGAAAGCAGAAAGCACTTTTATTCTTGCAATACAAAGTTCCCAACACATCAGACATAGGTAACTGTGGTTGGATATCTATAGACTGATAGATTGTAGGAAAAGGGGTATGTGGAAATCAGAGAAGAATGAGGAGGAAGATGGATAGGGCTTAAGACAAAGCGTGGAGAGGAGAGTACCAGCCACCCCTCTTTCCACTCTTCTTCACATGAGATAGGACACTGAGTGTCTTGGGCTGTGGGGATGTCATCTTGTACACTTATCTGTATATATCTAGCAGTGATATCAGCGGCAATGATGGCTTAGGTTGAGATGGGTTGACAAGGCTAGTCAAACATCACCGTCATAGACTTACTTCCTCGGCAATCAGTCTTCCTAAGATTCTGGGCAACCTTCATGTTCTACATGGTCTCTAGAGAAGTATCCTTGCCACATGGCTGCTGAGTACGAAGGTCATGGAGTGGGAAATTGTTTTAGTATTAGTATTCCTGGTCTTCCATGGTGTAACATTTTTGTTGACTAAGCCATAAATGATCACTATGCTTGAATGGGAAATGGTATTTCTAAAGTGTGCTTTAGATAGAATTGTATTTTTGACTCATGGTTACAAGCTAATTTTTGGTACCAGTGCTAGGCAAACATTTCCACAGGCAACCACTGTTTATGCCACAGCCCAAGTCTTCCTCTTAAGCAGAAACTTCTTAAAATGCTTTGTTGAAATATTTTCAAAATAATTTATTGAGATGATGGTGTTCTTTCTCAGCTCCCATCCCAAATTAGCAACCCCAAAGAACAGCAAAAATGCTTAAGGAATTCTGAGATGCAGCTGGTTGGTTTTCAAAAGTTTACTTAACCCTGTGGTTGATAAGGCCAAGGGAAGGGGGTCCTTTGCTGTTGGGAGATTAGTGGGAGAACTGGCTTAATGGAAAATTAGCTTTGTTCCCCTTCCCACACCCAGTCCTCTTCTGGTGGGCTTTCAGATGCGTGAATAGGCAGGTGTGAGTTGGAGGAAAGTCTGGTATTTAGAACTGTGCTTGGGGGAGCCCCTCATCCCAACCTGGACAGTTCTTGACTGGAAAGTGTTTCTCAGAGACAAGTAACCAAGGAAAAGGAATTAATGATTAGAGTTTATGAATTAAAATAGGAGTGTACATTGCAGGCAACCCACTCTTTCTGACAAAGCACGTATGTTGCCTTTACTTCCTAGGTCTGTTTCCTGTCCAAGATATAATAGAGTAAAGATTACATGTGTCTGTCTGAGCAGCCCATAGGTTGACAATAGCGTCCCTTAACTCTGTAGTCCTTTCATTTCATGGGGTCATGGCTCAGTTGGTAGGGTGCTTGTCTAACATGCAGGAAGGCTTTAATCCTCCTCACTACATGCAATCATGTGTGCAGGCACACACCTGGAGAGGCAGGAGGACCAGAAGTTCCATGTTTTCTCTGCAACATAGCAAGCTTAAGACCAGCTTGATCTATGAGGTTCTGTCTCAAAAGAAAAAAACAGAAACAGGCAGGCAAGCTGGCTCAGTGGGCAAAGATGCTTGTTATTAAGCTTGATGACACCAATTCAAACCCTAGTGAAAAGAGAGAAGTTGTTTTCTGATCTACACACACACACACACACACACACACACACACACACACACACACACGCACAATGTATTTAAAGAAAAAAGAAAAAAAAATTTTTTAAAAGGAAACAAAAAACGAAAACCCTGCCTCATTTGGTGTTTAAATTTCCTTCAAAGCTGCAGCGATGTAGAAGTTCAAGGGTTTGACGGGGCTGCTCATTCAGTAGCCAGAAGTTTAAGCTGATCTCCTCAAATTTTGCTGCTTTATTTTTGTTCCAGTTTCTACTAACACTTTCCCCAGATCTTAGAGAAAGCCGAGGACACTGCCCTAACCATAGCCCTCCTTCACCATGCACTCTCCAGCACTAGACCCTCCTCTTGTATTTGTGTGTTTCTAGCCCATTGATTCCTTCACTGGACCTTGTTTGAACAGATCAAGTGTCTTAGCTGACTATGAAGTACTAAAGCTCTAACTACCTCATTGTTTAGCCTGAAATGCGGACAATAAATAGTATATCCTCCTAAAATATTCAAACTGATATGTTTTAAAGCATGCTAGTTATTTTCTGAGACTTAATAGAATACTAAATTATAAAATAACTTTACTGTGTGTAATGCATATATCAAATTAGTTTTGGTTTATAAATTGAGAACTTTTAATTGTGGAATGAGACAAAACCTTAATTAGAATGTTGGATTTACATACACACACACACACACACACACACACATACACACACCACACTGAAACTGAAAAACAAAAAGAAAATGACGATAAACAAACAAAAAACCAAAACCATTATATTTTTGTTAAATGTGGAAGTTCAAATAATTTTCAGTAAAATCATTTTTGTTAGTAAATTCTTTATTTTGGACTGTGAATATAATAAAATTACACATGACACTCAAATTATTTTCCAGTTTCTATTTTCTATCAGATTCAGTGATTAAAAATTGTACTCTTGGATGTGACTGGAAAGCCTTCAGTCATGTGTTTTACATTGTATCAGGTAGGGTGATTTGGACCCAAGGGGTATAGACTCTCCTTTGAGTGGCTGTCTAAGGTGTGTGGGTGCCAGAGAGGCTCAGAATATCATCGCAAACTCTGGAACTATGCCTGTCCGGATCAGCAGCCTCCAAGAGGCTTTTGGAGAGGGAAGGAACAGTTCGTATCTAATCTCTGACGTTCTGTGTTGGCTCCTTCTTCTTGTGTCAGTGCCTCCCACACACCTTGTCTCAGACCGGAGAAGTTTCCACAGGGGAGCGGTGCTGTATTCTGTGACCTCTTTCCCAGGGACCCCACAGTGGACTTACCTCTCCTTTGGCAAGACCTGGGCCACTTTCTCTCAACACATCATTGAAAAGAAAGAAGAAGAAGGACTGGCTTAGGCTTTCTTTGGTCTTGAAATAGTAAGAGATGCAGGCAAACCTTGTTAAGGTGTGGTGATAAAATGAACCTTATTGCATATCAATCAAAAGACTTTCACAAGAAAGTCAAGGAAATCCCATAGATGCCCTTTATAGTTGTAAAAAATAAAAAATACACAACAAGGAATCTATTTTTTTCAAGGTGTCTAAGTGTTGGGCCCAGGCATGCAATCCCTTTTTTCAGGCTTTTGTCTTAAGGATGGTAATTCTTTCCTCATGGTATTGGCTGCTGGAATAGGATCTGGAAGTTAGTTTTTACTTGTAGAAAAAATAATTTTACAGAAAGAACATGAATTTGCCTTTTTCTTTCTTTGATAATTTCTAGTCAAGAGATAAATGTATTAATGGTCATTACCAAATGTAGGATTTTGATCTCTGAAGGCATGTTTGTAAAGCATAAATGATCCATTAGTACCTTCAACATGGCCTCATGTGGAGCTTGGGCTGTTATGCACTGGTGAAGAGCTGATAACCCCCTCATGCTCAGGTCCATTGAGGCCTGAGGGGACACTGCTGAAGTCATTTCCCTGTCTGATGCAATCTTTGCACCCACAGCCAGGGGATCATCTTGCCACCAGCATCATGGGACCTAGGGACTGCTTTCAGAGTCACTCCCTTCTCTCTGTTGTGCTCTCCCACTGGGTCTTCCCTGTCACTGCTTAGAGCCATTTCAGGGCAGGTTGTTTTTTTTTTTTTGTTTGTTTTTTTTTTTCAGATTTCCTTTTTATAAAAATGTAGGGTCATTGTGGTTCTTATAAACACCTTTTCATGTTCTATTCTTTTGTTACCATTCTGAGGTGATTATAAAAAGAACTTAGTAGATGTATTTCCTCCATTGGTATTCCCCAGGTAACACATCTGGAAAGTTCTATGCAATAATAATTTAAAAAAAAGGAAACAGATGCATAATTGCTGTCCTGCCTCCTGTCCGAAGTCTGATATTAGTGGTTTAGGAAAACTTGAAATCTGCTTTTGCACAAGATCTATCTATCTATCTATCTATCTATCTATCTATCTATCTATCTATGCTGAAATTGGTAGTTTTCCCCGGTCATGATTTAAAAATCTTACATCTCCACGAGTAATAACTTTGCCCATAAAATATAGGAATTAAAGTCACTGCCAAGCAGATATAAATTCCTTAATTAAAATATGTATGATTAATATTGTAGCATACTATTGCTTTTAAAATGATTCAATAACAATAATAAGCCCCCAGATGCTGAATTCTAAAACAAACAATAAGCAAAACAAAACCCCTTGTAAGTTAATAGAAGTCTTCCCCCCCCCCCATATGTAATGTGATTTAATTTGGCTCATTAAAACTGACTGTTCCTAAAGTGGTGCTGTGTGACAGATGTCCCTTCCTCATGCCTCACCATCCAGGTGGCTCTCTGGTTTAGTTAGCTAAGGCTTGACCAGAAAAGCACCTTTCTTTGCAGGTGTGCGTTTAAGGTGGTCATTGCTCTGTCTGGACACTAGTTATGATTGCAAAACAGAGGTCAGGTTGCTCTTTGGATGTCTAAAAAAATCCTTTCAAAATCAAGTGTTTGCAAAGGACAAAGCACCCCTTTCATACATCTCTGCATTCCTGTGTTTTCAAATTATTGCCTTTTATTCATTCTTTCCAGATTCAACAAATAAGAGACTAGTTAGAGCGAGCCAGGTGTGAGGTTAGGCACTTTCCCCACACAACTACTTGACCAAGGTCCCTTAACTGCTCCCTGTCATCTTTGCTCACTCTCCTCTTGCCTTTTATCTCCTCTGCCTTGTTTTTATGGAAGCCTGCAATACACGGCTTCTGATCAAGCTGTACTTGAAAGTATTTTGCTGTGAAAGAGTTTTGCATGAAACTTCTGCATGTGAAAAGGAGGAGGAAGAACAGCGTGGCTAAAATGCACAGTGTGAGGATGGAGGCCATTATCCAGGCAGTCCTGGAAATGGAGAATGGAATGTGAGTGGAAAGACAAGCCACCCCTAGTTCCAGGTAGCTGGTGACTCAGTCTGTGGTAAGAGAAATACCTGCCCTCGAAGTTTCAGAGCAGGTGTTGTAGACCTCAGATAAGATCTTTTGTAAGAAAACACTTGGCCTGAGCACACTTGAAGCATTTCACTCCATCGCCTCCAGTGCTCTATTAGTAAATGTCAGCAAATAAAGGATGTCTGTAGCTTCCAGAACCAGACGAAAATGGTATAAAATTATGCACAATTTCTAATTAATTGTGTGACTGGTTGGAATGTTGTGTGATCTTGATATTTACTTTGCACTCAGACACACACATACACACACACACACACATACACGCTGTGTGTGTGTGTGTGTGTGTGAGAGAGAGAGAGAGAGAGAGAGAGAGAGAGAGAGAGAGAGAGAGAGAGACATACACACGCATACACATTTAATGTAATGTAATTATTATACACAATTAGACGAACAGCCTGATCTGAAGTTTGAGGCTCTATTGTTTTGTTTGGACAGGAGTCATATGTTGTAAGAAGTTGGATTTATTTCCAATGATGGAATCACTTTCTGCTGAAATACATTTTAAGGAAAACAGTTTTAAACAGTCAAATACATGCTTTCCCCCCTCCCTTCAAAGTGTATTATTCTACAGGGCACGGTCAGAGGGTATTCGTTCCTTTTTGATCTGAGCATTCCAGAGTCAAATAATTTTGGTTGATAAACAATGTAAAACATGCCAAATTACTGCAGAACTTTGCAAAGTTTATAATAAGTTAACGACTCTGTTAAAATGTAAGAGGGCATGCAGAACACACGGTCTTTTCAAACACTGTTTGAGAGAGATTTCTTTTCTCCCCCACCTATGACCACACAGCTCCTGTCCCCACCACAGTAGGTACTTGTTCTGTAGGTATGCCCTCTGGAGCAAAGCCACCACTTGGGCCCTGCCCTGGATATGGAATTAGAAACTCAGAAGTTTGAGCCCCTAGTCTATGTTTGAACAAGCCTCCAGGTGAGTGACTCTGATATGTGTGGGAATGACTACACCAGGGTTTCCTGGAACATAGTTTGGAAAATGAAGATATAATACATTTCAAATAGATGCCTTTAAAGAAAGTCACTCTGTCCTGAGTAGTGATATTTAAGCGCAGTTTTTATGCTGAGGTGTGGGGTGTGTGCACGAACTGTCAAAGAACAAGAAAATGCACCTTGCCAAGCAGAATAGGTGTGGGAGGATAAAAAAGGTGTTGAAAGCTTATGATTCAGGATTTATGAAAGTGGAGTTGCATTAGTTTGCAATTATGTATCTGACCGCATATACCACATCCTAACTGAACTTCAGATTTATACTTCCATATCTTAAAGAAGTGATACTTATAAAATTCCTCAGGATGTAAAATTTCACAGAAATACCAGCTCGTGTCCTTGAAGATTCTTGACATTCTGAATTTATTCCTTTGATACTGCTCTTATTTGTTGGTGCTTAGCAGGGGTGTGCTAGGTCCTGGTGGATGCTGAACACATAGTGATAAATATAAGAGCACACTGCTGAGCATCACAGTGTGCTAGGAAATAGAGACTAGGAAACAGGCATTTCTTGAAGAGGGCACTCAGGAAAGGAACTCCAACATCTAGGGTTTTGAAAAGTAGTGCACATAATCTAGACCTTGGATTCTAGAAGATTTCTCATAGGAAATCTAGAATAAAACAAAGAGACATTTGTTATATTGCCAAACAGTGTAAGACTATTATAATATCTTTGCATATTGGGGAAGGAAAACTAGTAGGTAGTTTGAAAGTGTCTCTGGTTCGTGGGAAGTTCATCATGGGGGTGTGTGGAGTTCACTGCATCAATGTCTTAAAGATAGGATTTAAGAAAAATTGAACAACATTCCTGGATTTAAAAATTTGGAAATGCAATTTAATAAATAAATACGTGAAACTAGAGCTAGCCATTCAGTCCAATTCTGACAACTAATGCATTTGTGCCGTTGTAAGAAGGAATGATAATACTAACTTAAGATACTTGTCATAGTGGCTATCAACAGAATCTTAATTATTTGGACAGTTTCAGAAGTTTTCAAGTAGAAAAGATAATAGAAGTTGTTAGTGTTAAATTTTCTAATTTCAAAGGTGCAATTACAGAATTCTGTCCATATATATGTTTACGTTTAGTGCTTTCATATTTTTATACTTTTAAATATAATTCTATGAGATAAATACATATGTTTTCTTTTTTTAAAGTTTATTCTTCTCTTATACAATACATTCTGACTGCAGTTTCTGCTCTCTCCACTCCTCCCAATACCTCCTCTTCCCTAGATCCACTCCTCCTCTTTTCCCTTCATAAAAGAGCAGGCCTCCCAGGGATATCAACCAAACAGGCCATAACAAGTTACAATAAGACTAGCCACAAACTCTCACATCAGGGCTGGTGAGGCAACCCAGTAGGAGGAAGAGGGTCCCAAGGGCAGGTGAAAGAGTCAAGAGATATACTCCCCCCCACACTCCCACTGTTAGGAGTCTCACAAAAACCCCAAGCTAACAACCGTAACGTATATACAGAAGACCTGGTGCAAACCCATGCAGGCTCCGTGATTGCTGCTTCAGTTTCTGTGAGCCCATGTGAACCCTGCTTAGTTGATTCTGTGGGCTACATTCTCCTGGTGTCCTCGACTCCTCTGGCTCCTACAATAAATACATCATTTATATTGTACTAGTAAAATTAATATTTATTTTTTACTTTCAATGCTTAAGGTGTTTTTGAGAAACTACCTTCCATTAATTACCTGTTAGTTATCATCATTATAAGTAGGATGATTTTAGTGAATAATTAGGTTCTTCTTTCCTCCACCCTTTTAAGCTCTTTAAGGCATTGTATTAATAGGGTTGCCTTTGAGAAAATTTCCTACTACATATTTCTGTAGTGTCTGAAATAGAGGTGTCTGTAAGTAAAACATATGAGACAATTATGCATCCATTAGTTGTAATGGATGTAGTGAAAGTGTATTGTCTAGTAGTCCAGAACTAATATTACCGGTTTACCTGGAGTCCTCAGAGTTGTTGTTTGTACCACGGAACAGCCCATTTGCTTGGACTACCATGTTGGTCTCTCAGAGAAAGTTAGTTTGCAGAGGTTTAGGAAGGGTTTTGAAAGCCGTACTGCTTGGGGCAAATCCTGAGCATTGGTGAACTGAGCAAGTCTTTGAACTTTTCCATACATTTTAGTTTCATTTATAAAATGCAGTTTTAAATATTACTTACTTTGTAAAGCTGTTGTGAGGATTAAGAGGATCAGGTTTTACAAAGTGCCTAGCATAATCTTTGGCATGTAACAGATGATGTGTAAATATTAATAATCGTTTTTATTTGACCATCAACAGCTTTTCATTATTCTTAAGGTAAAGGTGGTCTCCTCAATAGAGTTCCTAGAAGAACCCTATCATCTGGCCAGTACTCAGTCTTTACATGTCTCTTTTTTCCTAAACTTCAGGATGCTTCACTCTTTGGGGACTTTGACCCCCTCCTGACTGTCTCTCCTTCTGTACTGTTGGCCTCATGCTTGACTGACTGATCATTTTTTTCAGGCTTCATATTCAAGCTCAAATTCACATCCTTAATCTAACTTTTCCTGGTCTTCTCATCAGCTCTTAACAGTCTCCACCCTACCCTAGATGCTGTCCCCATGTCATCGACTCTGTTCCTTGCAGAATTTGCCATGCAATTTTTAGATCACTTGTCTTTGACACCACGGTGGGTTATGGACCAAGATTGTCCTTCGCTCATAGTAGGTGCAGAATAATTGTCTGATATGTAAAGGAGAGAGAATTATGAGTGAGCAAGTAGCCTATGCACACCTGGGTATTTTTCATATTTAGGAATTTGAAACACAGGTGCCAGATAATCCTGACATGGGAGATTAGACATCTTTGTTGTTGTTCTTGAAAGCTGAGAAGGTAAATGCCCCAATGTATTCAGGTGTGCTGGAGAACTACTTAGAGTGTAATGTTTAGTTTTGTTGATTCAATGCTTTATTTTCTTTGTATTTGTAAATAGTGCTAAACAGATTAACAGATTTATTGTGCTTGAAGTATGCTAATCACAGTGTGAACATTACCAGTCATTTCTCATTGTGTCTGAGGATTTGCATAGCTTCAGCATGAACAGCTTTCCCAGGCTGCTTTGGGGCTTTAGGAGGCACGCTTGTGCTCCAAGAGCACAGCAGCAAGTAAACACCTTGAGGCTGTTGTCTGCAGGAAGTCACAGATTAGTTCCAGAAGGTTCTATTTTCACAATGTACTTACAGTCATTTCTTTTTTCTCATGTGTATTTTCTTGTATTTATTCCACTTTTCAAATCTCTGCCCTCCTCTTCCAGGTTTGTGCGCTTGAAATGTTTTGTTTTCTTTTGTTTTCTTTTTTTTTTTTTTATAACTCCTGTTTGGTTTTAAAAGCACGGGGAAGTATATTTTCAATATAAACTATAATAATTGTTTTGTTTCTTTGAAGACTTCCATATCTTTGACATAGGGAGCAAAAGCCAGTTTACAATCCTGAAGCCCATTCACAGGCATTAGACTCTGTTCCAATCGAATATTAAAGCTTGGCATAGAAAATAAAACTCTATAGTTAGACTCTTATGAACCAGAACCAATAAAATGCTTCACCAGAATGGGAGTGTTTTACATGTTCTGGATGGCTGGTTGTCCAGCACAGCAGGTTCCGCATCACCAACCTGTACAGTAGCAACTCTGGTGTCTTACTGAGGGAAACAGCACCCAAATCCATGACCCATATACATTAATTTCTTATATAGCTCAACATTTTCTGAAATTTTTTTCTTATAGTGTGAATTCATGTGTGTATGTGTTTGCATGGGTGGATGCATGTGTGTAATGCATTGTCTCTCAGGTGCTTTTTAATCATTTATTTGAGACAGGGTGTCTCATTAGCCTGGGATTTCACCAAGTAGGCAGCCATCTCTGGGCTCTGGGGGATCTGCCTGTCTCTATCCCCCACCTCACCATCACCAGGATTACAGGATTCTGGGCACCAGGATTATAGGATTCTGGACATCAGGATTTAGTTCCCCTTGCCTTTGTTAGCCAAGTACTTTATTGACTGGACCATTTCCAGCCTTTGAAACCTCTTTCTTAAAGGATTTTTTTAAATTGATACTATGGTAAGATAAACAAGTGTTTGGTGTGCTATAGATTATATTAGTTGGCAAAACAATTTCAGACTATCCAAGTGATAATCTAGCAATAAATAAATGTTGCTTGAATGATACAGTAATGCATTTTAGGTAAAAAACAGAGTATGGTTCTCAGTGGTAGAATTTTTAAATAGTAGAAGTTTAAAAACTGTATACCAAATAATATTTTTAAAAGATGTATTTATTTTATTTTATGAGGATAAGCTTTTGCTTGCATGTGTCCAAGCATACCACTCTTTGCAGTACCCATGGAGTCCATAAGAGCGTGTCGAGTCCCCTGGACCTAGAGTTATGGGTAGTTATGAGCTGTCATGTGGGTGCTAGCAATTGAACCCCATGCTCTTATAGCAACTAGTGCTCTTAATCACTGAGCATCTATCCAGCCCCCATAGTTTAATTTTTATTTAGGAGTCATCAAGTTTCCTAATGGCAATGAGGAAACTATCTGTAAATGGCAGTTTTCAGGAATACTTTTGACATAGATTCTAACCTTTATGGAAAGCCTTCCCTTGTGAGCTAAAGGAAATGACTGTTGGACGAACCAAGGAGCATTATTTTAATAACTCATCTACATTGGGCTCTTAAGTATGAAACATGCTTTGTGAAAGGTCTCTATGCAACAGAATAAAAAGTGGTTAGGTTTTTAAAAATCCAATTGGTTTCCCAAGTAAATAGATTCATAGGTACATGGTACAAAACTGAAAACATATGAAGGTAGTGCTTCTCTTGTTCTTAGAGAAAATTGCTGGGATCAGGTTTTGGTTACCTGCTCAGAGATAGATGAGATGTGTCAAAATACTGTTTAAAACACAAACCAGTCTTAGCTACTGCATCCTTGGTATACCAGGAGGAAAGAGGTGACATTAAATTATCTTCAGCTAGTTGGTTTTTTTTAATACATTCAAACTTTTGATGTGTAAAATAAATATAGCCAGCTGTAGTGTGATGTGTCTGTACATCTGTCTGTACGTCTGACACTTGGAAGGCAGAGGCTGGAGATTGCTGCAAGGTTGAGATAGCCTGGTCTATGTAGGGAGTTCTAGGCCAGTCAGGGCTACATGATAAGACTAACTCTACCTCAAATGACAGTCCTTCTAAAAGTAAATAGAAACAGGAAAATATTTTATAAATACAACATCTTAGTTCTAATTTCCTGAAAAATCATGGTTTTTATAAAATAGCATCCGTTTTAGGGTAAATTATCCACAGTTCGTTTTTTTTTCCCCCAGCAATATACATGCCATTGTTGCAGTTCGCCAGTTCTTAGATATTAATAGCCATAGTATAAAAATAAACATCTGAGAATACTTTTTTTTTTTAACATGCTCTGTACCAAGGTCATTAAGTTTGGTCTGCAAATGTGTTTAGCAGCCATAATTGTGCTGCAGGATAATTTAAAAACTAGAATTGAACTCTTAACCCCAGGTTTCCTCTGAGGTAATTGCAGGATGAAAAATAGCTAAGAAAATAAATCAATTTATCTTCATTGGTAAATATTTTTCTCAGTCATGTTTAGTACTTTTTCAATCTAGTGGTCCATCTCACATAGCACATGTATGATGTATGTATGTATGTGTATTTATTTTTAGGAAATAGGTTCTCATTTGTTTCCATATTCAGTGGCCATGTGACATACCAATTTTAAATCAACAGTTATTTTCAAGTAGAAATTGGGGATTACTATCTTCCATGTATTGTTTTAGCATTTTAAGTATAATCAAATTTAATCTCTATGTTAGCCCTAAAAAGAAATCAAGATCCAGAATGATTAAATAGCTTGCACAGAGCCATGTGACTGAGAAGCCCAGTGGAGGACTCCAGCTGCTGAACTCTGTTCCCTGTGGTGCTCACTTCATACTGTGGGGGCCACATTCATCAGATTAGTAAATGAAACATTGCCAGGTGAGTCTGTGGAAGTTTGCTATCAGCAGACCTTGTGGTGACACTGCTCATGGACCTTCCAGATGGAAGGTGGCTGGTCAGGCCACCACAGTTGAATCTGGCATCCGAAGGCTGTTTCCCAGAAGCCACTGTTGGGCTGTACCTTTTGAAGTCATGCATCACTGGCTGGGCCTTTGATGTGCTTCTTCTGCTGAGGTCCCTTTCAGGTGTCCAACTTCAAATGAATGGTAATGGCTCCATTCCTCAGCAGTAACATAATGGAATTGTGTTCTTTTATCCTCGTTATGTGGGTTATGAAGTGTTGGTTTTCAGAGTCGTTGAAGTTTAGCTCATTGGGATAGTGAGTTTTTAAGATTGACTTTTGGTTATTTTATATGTAAATATTCAATGGCTGCATAAATGAGTAGCTTTGAGAAACGTTTCTGAGACACAGCTGCCCTCTTTGGTAGAGGTAGGGTGAGTGGATTTGTTCTCATCTCAGCGAGCGACAACAGGTGAAAGTCTCTAGAAACATTTCTCCCTTCACTGACATACAAATTGCTTTCCCCTCTGGTCAGTATACTCTGACTTTTGGGACTAATGAAACGTATTGATGGCTACAGTCCTAAGCCACAAACGTGGAAGAGATGTTTAGTATAAACTTAACTTTTTGAAATGAACCTTAGAGAAATGAAGTACACTAGTTGTCATCAGGGTTCAGAATGTCAGAGAAATTAGCTAAATTCTAGAGATCTAATAAATAGCATGATGACTATAGTTAATCTATATATTTGAAATGTATTGAGTAAATATTAAGGACTTTTATTATTCTGCTTCCATTAAACAACTCAAGCATACCCTTTTTAAATTTTGAGCCATTCTTTGAGTATGGATCATCTGCTTGGGCTCTTTAGTTGTGGCTTGTTCTCTCTTACCCCCCTAGTCCCAGCTCACTCTGAAGGAAAACTAACTCTAAGGGAAGTGGACTCCCTGGGAGGATTCAGTGTTTCAAAGGGAGAGTTGAACAAAGAGGCTTCAGGACTGGAACCAATGGCCTGCTGAGCTGGGCACCAGATGCTGCAGGTAGATATCCTTCTCTTCCCTGCCACTGTCCCTTCTTTCAAGATCTCATGGTCTGTCCTGGACAGTGTGTGGGAGAGCTGGAGTCGGTGTCTGCCTGACCTGTCTCTATGGCATGTTGGAGGATGGAGTTCAGAAGAGGTAAGCAGCAGGCTTCCCCCTGTTGTCCTGTTTGTCTTTCTCTGCCTTTCATATACAGTTTGGGAAACTGGTGATCTAATCTGATGTTGGATTTTGCTCTGGGGAAGAAAGACACGATTAAAAAAAAAAGTGGTAGTGATTCTGGTTTCAAAGCAGGTTCACAGTAATCTCTGGGGAATCCTCAGGAGGCTGCTTCTCACTAATCAGTAGTGTGAATCGATGACATTAACTGACTTTGAGGATGATGCTGGGATGCTGGTCTGAGCACGGCTGCCTTGAGTTTCACCTGTGTCCTTGAGGAAAGCTCCCAAGAGGAAGGGTGAGTGAGTGCTGGTGGGGGCAGGTCTGGGTCAGCATCTCCTAAGAGGTCTCTGTTGTCACCAAAAGTGGAGGAAAGCAGAATGGTAGCCCAGGGATGAGAAGAGACTCATAGAATGTTGGTAATTGGAATTTTATGAAAGCATATACAACAGATAACATACTCTGTCATGAATTTGATTTATACTTTAAAGAGTAATTGGGAAAGACATGAGAGGACTTTTTTCTTGGTTAAGTTTGTATTACTTCAATTAATTTCGTTTCAGTGTGAGAGTTGTTGAACTTTTAGACAGTTCAGAATAAATGGTTAGCTTGGAGAAAATGAGATGAAAGAAATTCCTAAGAAAGTTCACATGCCAGGAGTGGTGGTGCCAGCTGCAATCCCAGCACTCAGGACTGAAGCAGGAGGATTGACAGTATGAGCCCAAGCAAGTAAAACTAAAATAAAACAAAAAACCCTCCCCATCAAACAACAACAACAACAACAACAACAAAAACCAAACCAAGACAAACCCTACTCTGGCTCCCAAACCAAACACCACCAAAGAACAAGCCAAGTTAAGTGTTTCTTTAAACTGTAATGGGGGTGGGATATCAAGAACTCAGTATTAGCTGGGCAGTGGTGGCGCATGCCTTTAATCCCAGGACTCGGGAGGTAGAGGCAGGTGGATCTCTGTGAGTTCGAGGCCAGCCTGGTTTCCAAAGTGAGTACCAGGAAAGGCGCAAAGCTACACAGAGAAACCCTGTCTTGAAAAAAAACCAAAAACCAAAAAACAAACAAACAAAAAAAGAACTCAGTATTTACTCAAAAGATTTCTGATTCATATATGAGCACAGCCATCATGCTATCCCTTAGTGAGCTTGAGTTTATCTTCTTTCTCCCACATTCTAGCCCCTGATAACTACTGATCTGTTGCTATTGGGGCTCCTCATGTGTCTCTCAGTCACAATAGGAAATTTTCCACTGAGCATTTTTTTTTTTCACTGAAACTTTGCAAAAGTAGTTTAATTAAATGATTTATTTATTTTTATGTATGTGAGTGTTTTGTCTGCAGGTATGTACGTATACCATGTATACACCTGTTCCTGTGTATATCAGAAGAAGGTGTCAGGTCCCCTGGAAGTGGAGTTACAGACAATTTTGAGCCTCCATGTGGATGCTGAGAATCGAGCCTGGATCCTCTAGAATGGCAGCTGCTGCTCTTAACTGCTGAGCTACCTTTTCAGCCCTGAAAAAGAAGCTTTTAACTAAAGATCTGAACACATATAAATGTTAATATTTAGGTTGTTTGAATCCCTTAGAACAAACAAAGTAGGTGTGGCTGTTTTAAGGATCAGGATATACAAAGGGGACAAATTTGGAAGAATCCTCATCCGAGGATACTGCAATAAGTGTTTTGCAGGGGACTGGAGAGATTGCTCAGTGCTCAGCAATTAAAGTGCTTGCTGCCAAGTGTGAGGACTAGAGTGTGATTCCCAGAACCTGTGTAAATAGTGGGTGTACATGCTAGGTGGGCAGCCTATAACTCTAGCCTTAGATAGCAGAGACAGGGGATCCCCAGAGCAAACTGGCAAGTAACACTAGCTGTTACCACATAAGCTGTGGGTTTTACTGAGGGACTTTGCCTCAGCGAATAAGGAGAATCTATACATGTGTGTCCATATGTATGCATGTGCATACCACAAACAGAAAAAGAAGAAAACAAAAAAAATAATTTAAAAAAGTGTCTTGCAACTAGATTGAGCGTTAATACTATTTTGTTTTTCATAGATGAAGTGTTGGAAGTCTGGATTGTTAAACCCTTAGGTGTCAGTTGGGAAGTGGAAGGAGGAACTGTACTTTAGTTACACTTTTCATGGATTCTGAAGGCCATGTTTAAGTGGAGAATTAATATTCATAGAGCTCTCTCATATGTGGTAGCTCTTCCCAGTTAATCCCTCAACATGTTCAACTGGGATCTTTTCTTTCACAGAACAGAGAAAAGGAAAAAAGGTGGTTACTTTAAATAATTCATTATGATAGTGATTACCATGGAGTAGGAATAGGCACAATTTATTTCCTGTTTTGGAGATTTTCCTGGGAGACTAAACAAGGGCACATGGCCAGAGTGGCCTCGTGGCTGATGTAATTGAACTTGGCCAAGGAGGCTGATATTCCTGGAGATGTCTGATTCAGTATGAAAGCAAAAGAATTCTGAGAGGCAAATGTACCTAGATCATGCTTGGTCTTGTAAGCAGCCTGGAGTCTACTTTTATTCTTAGTGATATGGAAAGTTATCGGAATGTTTTCATCAAAGGTGTAACATGAGCTGTCACTGACTTCATAGAGAGGCATGCAAGGAGAGATCTGCTGAAGATTGTTGGAGAAATTACAGATGGGACAGGGTGTAGGGACAGAGCTAATGAGAAAAGGTAAAACCAAAGATGTATTTTAAGACAAAGCGTTGAATTGGATGTGGGGAGCAAATGAGGGGGAAGCATCAAAGAAAAAAGTTCCAAGGATTTTTCCAGATTAAAGGATGCAGTTACTATTCATGGGACCAAAGAGATGAGATCTGAAAGTGTGGGTTCATTTTGGACACATTAAGGTATCTGTTTGCTAGGTGAATCTGTTTGCTAGAATTGAGAGCAGAATAAAAAGTGGGCTTTGTTAGTCTTCAGTTTATCTAAAGCTATTAGACTAAACAAAAGCACACAGGGCCTCTTAAGGTTTGAATTTGAAATGTTTGTGTGCTGGTGGCACTCTTTCAGCTCATAGCTGGTGGCATTCTTTTGGCTGGAGACTTTGGAAAGTGGGCCTTGGCTGGCAGAGGGGGGCGTCACTGGGGACAGGCCTTTGAAAGTTGCATCTGAAGCCTGCTTCTTATTCTCTTCTTGGTGATCCCCTATGAGATGAACAGCTTCTACCACATGCTACTATTGCTATGAATTGAGCTGTTCCATCATGCCTTCACTACCATGGTGAACTGAAACCCTTTGAAACTGTGAGCCTAAATAAATCTTTCCTCAGTTTACTTTTTTTCCTGTTAGGTCTTTCGCTACAGTGATACAGAAGTGATACAGGACAGAGTCCAGATAGAAAAGCAATATAAAGACTGAGCCCATGGTACTCGATGGTTTGGACTTAAAAGTTGGGGAAAAAAAAAGGAGCCAGTTAAGGAGTCAGATAAAATGGAAATGAGGTGTGTGTGTGTGTGTGTGTGTGTGTGTGTGTGTGTGTGTGTGTGCCTGTTCCTACATACATCTGCACACCTCCTGGCACCCATTGGATGAAATTGTTTCAAGGAGAATAATTGATAACCTCAGCTAGCTTTTGTTTAACATGCAGCAATGGAGGCCTACGGGAGACCTTTACACAAACAGGCAGGGATAGTTGTGCTGAAGCCTGACAGATTTCTGGAGAGGGAGAGGAGGAGGGAAGGAATGTAGGGAACAAGTATGTGATAGTTCTTTTGGGGGAAAATAAATTGAGAAGTGAATGGTAGCTGGGTCTGGAAATGAAGTCAAGAGGAAAATCTAGTTTTGACTTTGATTTTGTTTTCATAAAAGAAAGTAAATATAGCATGGGAGTGATCTAGTAGGGGCAGGGTAGGCGAGATGCTGAGTATTGTTCTGTGTTGGACAGAGGAGCTAAGACCTAGAGCAAATAGCAGGATGGCATGTCTGTATAGGAGCAGATGGTTCAGGTAGAGTGGAAGGCAGATAAAGCAGAAGGGCATATGTGTAGGCTGGGAATTAGGTGTAGTGGATATATTAAAGTAGGAGGGTGTGTGTGTGTGTGTGTGTGTGTGTCACACACAGAGACAGAGAGACAGAAAGAAACAGAGAGACTGGGGTGGGGACGCAAGCTCGGTCCTTTAAACAGTTGCCTTCTTCCTTAGATCAGCTGTGCCTGCTGAAAAGAAAGCAACATGATCAGGCTTGTTGAACCTTGGCCTTCCTTCATAGAGGGAGGGAGTGGAGAGGGTCCTAGACCCTCACTGGAGCGTCAGTCACTCCTCCCAGCCATTTGAAAGCAA
The DNA here is from genome assembly GCF_949786415.1 of Peromyscus eremicus. Taxonomy (NCBI): domain Eukaryota; kingdom Metazoa; phylum Chordata; class Mammalia; order Rodentia; family Cricetidae; genus Peromyscus; species Peromyscus eremicus. The sequence continues at coordinate 112,825,087 of NC_081421.1, read as the reverse complement.
TTCTGCTGTAATTGCATGTGGCCTCAAGGGCTCTGAGAGGCAAGAGTAAAAGCTTGGGGAATCTAATTGAGAGGTGACTCCATCTATGTGGCTATGGGGAGGTGACCATCCAAGCTGCATGCAGCGGCTGCTTTGGGCTTCCCCATGTTCTGGAAGTAGTCTTCCACCCTTGTTGTGTAAGACAGACTAGTAAGCTCATTGGTTCCCTAGGTTGGACTCTGGTGGAATCCTACTTCTCTTTATAGGTGGGGCCGTATAAGAACATACATGTTGTATGTATCTCCCCAGGGAAGGAATTCTTGCAGCAGTGTGCTTTTTGGTTTGTGTGAGTTGTCCCTAGACAGAAGAGTAAAGGGTATGGGAATGAGCTGAATGGGGAGCTGGGGAGAGAAGGCACCCTTCCAAATAAAGTGAAAGCTAGTGGCCAGTAGATTGTAGACAGCTGCTGTCTGTTCTCAGACTTACTGTCTTCTTGATTTGTTCCAACTCTTTAGTAAAAACCAATAGCACATGAGGAATCACCCCACATGAGCATTTCCTCCCTCCATCCTGATCTGTGTTGATGCCGTTCCTCTAGTTTGTTACAGCGTGTGAACAAAGGGCTCCTGTGAAGTTGACTCTGAGAAAGATGGAGACAGTGGAAGAAGATTAAAATAGAATCCCTATTCTCTTAATCTCTCACACCATCTTTTATACTTCAGAGCATGGGGTCTTCCTCTTTTGTGGGTCCCTTTGGCATTTGAGGGACTCCTGGGGGAATACTTCTGTAAGATTATTTTTAAGTGAAAATTTAAAAAAGACTTAATACCAAAGAAACCAGTCAATGAAATAAGACTTTTAAAAATAAGAAGCACAATTGTAATGATAATGTATGAGTCTTTATTATGTTTTAAAAAATAAATGGATCATGTGAATATCTTGATTTTAAAATAGTAATATAAACAAGATATCTACCCGCTGAGATGAAATATGGAAATGTTGGTCACAGCTCTGACTCATTTGTCTCTACATTCATAAAGGAAATGCTAAGTTTTTTATGTATTTGTTAACACAGAGACACATCTTTTCTCTGTTTAAGTCTGTTCTTCATTTTGTAAATGAATCTATTGGACAACTGTAGGCCTTGGTATCTGTGACCCATTTCAGAGATAGTGCTGGGGTGTAGAGCTGTCCGGGGTTGATCTGATCTCTACCCTAACCCTAACCCACTTACTCAAAACACATAGCCAAGAGTGCTTGGATACCTTAAATATCTTCAGGAACCCATTCCTTTCTTTCTTGCACTATGCTCGCATTTACCCTATGTTACTTTCCCTCTGAGCACAGTAAATAGCCGTATTGTCTGGTGTGGCTACAGGAATGACGGACAGTGCTCTATAAATGTGTCTTGCTTGCAGAAGGTGCTCACTGCATGTTTGTTTGATAGATGCTTCTATTTCCAGTGAATGTTTATAGACTTTTGTGAGGCTACAGGATGTTGTGAATGTCTTCCTACTGGTAAAGGCAAGATCCTTTAGGATTAGTGAGCACATGTAAGCCCTCTTTAACCTAGCAGAGCATATATAAGTTTTCTCAGTCAGTCCATCAGAGGCTAATATTCTCATAAGCCAAATTTCTAAATTTAACTAACTTTGATTGGAAAAGTTAAAGGTGATCCTGCCAAACCAATAATGGAAAAGCTAACTTCAAATGATTTGTAACTTGCTGAAATTCATAATTCAAAACTATGATTTATCTCAAATATCTTTGTCAGTTGTCTAAAACCATACTTCTGACTTAAATGTTTTAGTACATTAATACAGACACAATGTGCCTTAAAAGTAGAAGTCCTGTGACAGTAGCACTTAGTTTGGGGGAATGTACTATCTGTTAGTGTTGGAATGCGTTGTTAGAAGCTGTCTTCCCAGGATAGCAACCATTGCTATTTTCATCAGAAAAACTATGGCTACTCACAGAAGACCCTGTTGATGTTCTGTGAAGGAGGGTTGGGAGGGCCACAAGACCCTTACTTGAGGTCTCAGCCACACCCTCTGGGCCTCCCTACTTGCAGAATCTAATTCTGCCCCAGCTGCATTTACTCTTGTGGTCACAGGAGGTGCTAGAGTAGGTAGACTCTGGAAAGGTGAAGAAGGACTCACCTCTGCACTGTGGTGAAGTTGTCATCCATGCTGGTGTGACACTTGTAGTAATGCAGCTGTTTGGGGCTTACCCACACTTCTGCAACTCCTCACCCATTCTTTGTAAATAAGCCCAATAAGGTCCCAAGTTAGACCTTGGTAGAAGTATTGCATTGGTCTGTTGTTGGTATCCTATCTGGGTGAATAGATATTTGTTCATGTCTTTCCAGGAAATGTTCCTGCAACACATGCCTTTCTTATTCTTGACATAAAACTATTTTTATTCTTTCATAGTTTTCAGATTAATTTGTTGTTCTAACAGTCTAATAACAAGTGTTTTTGTGCAAATTATCTAATTTGTTTAGCTAGTCATGATATATTCTTTTCCATTGATCAAGTATTGAACAGCCTTTTATTTTTATATATGTATATTCATACAAATCTAAACGAGTAGTGGAGGTAACTGTAAGTAGTTAGATTAATGCTTGGCACATAAGGAGCATTTTGCAGATTAAATAAGGAGTCAGAAACAAAGGTTTGTGCTTTGAGTCTCTTCCATTAGAGTACACATATGTTTGCCCTGTACGTGTCCTTATCCCCAGTGTCTGGGATAGACAGTGCAGCTTTATGCATATGCATGTCAGTACATGAGTGTTGAATGAATGAAAGCTCCCAAGGAGCAGTGGTTATGGGGAATGCAAGATGAAGAAAGATCGCTGAGGCCACTGATGCTAAAGATGAGCATACTTCTTGCTATTACCTATTTTTACTCTGTGTGATCAATATTTGTGACAAATATAAAATACATGTGCTTACCCAGTTGCTGAGGCAGGGAGGTGTTTACCTGGTAGACACTGGTATGTCCACCTTGGCTCTTATCACCACAGGTCACAGTGGTTGAGAAACCTTTTCAATATAACCTGTGGTTTAAATGGATATTCGAAAAAAAAACCAAAACAAAAAACGTAATAAAGCTGTGTAGGTAGGAAAAAAGTATATATACCTGTGGAAAAATTTACACCAATTTACGTTTTTAAAATCTTTGGTGTATGATCTGTATATATGTGTTTATGATTATGTGTATGTGTGTTTATGAAAGAGAGCGAGAGAGAGGGAGAGAGAGAGAGTGAGCAATGGTGCATATATGGAGGTCAGAGGACAACATCTTGCATTGGTCCTCACTTTCTGCTTTGTTTAAAACAAGTCCTCTTGTCTGATGTTTGATGCTGCATCAGCCAGGCTAGTTGGCCCAGGTGTGTCTGGGGGTTTTTCTCTTCACCTCCCATCTCCTGATAGGAACAGTGGGATGCTGTGGAATGTCATTCTGGATGCTGTGAGTGTGTGTTGCTCTGATTGGTTGATAAATAAAATGCTGATTGGTGTAGCTAGAGTTTTCCTGCCTGGCCCACGGTCAGGGCAAATCTCTCTCACCTGCCAGTCCCACAGCCACTCAGACCCAACCAAGTAAACACAGAGACTTATATTAGTTACAAACTGTATGGCCATGGGCAGGCTTCTTACTAACTGTTTTTACAGCTTAAATTAATCCATTTCTATAAATCTATACCTTGCCACATGGCTTGTGGCTTACCGGCATCTTCATATGCTGTTTGTCATCTTGGCGGCTAGCAGTGTCTCTCTGACTCAGCCTTCCACTTCCCAGCTTTATTCTCCTCCTTGTCCCGCCTACACTTCCTGCCTAGCCAATGGCCAATCAGTGTTTTATTTATTGACTAATTAGCAACACATTTGCCATACAGAACATCCCACAGCACTTCCTTTTTTTTTTTTTTTTTAAGGAAGGTTTTAACCTTAACAAAGTAAAATTACATATAATTTGGGAATTTGGGCGTAGCTTCTTTTACTACTTCCTGCTGGAGGGGGGCGCTGTGTCTTATGGGGATACAAAGAAAATTTTAGAATTATGAAATAGTCCATGAGAGTGTATCGTCTGAGCCAGTTGCCTTCAAATTGTTCTGGATGTTGGATCATCTGGGCCATGGTGTCATCGGAGACCTTTCAGGAGGTCTTGGCTGGTCAAACCTGATGTATCTTAATCTGGAACAGATCCATAGCCTCTGGCTTTCTGTGGGAACAAAAGCAGAGACTCTTTTCCAAAGTAACATATCCTTACATCTAAATTTTGAAGTCAAGGTATCTTTAAAATATACATTTTGGCATAAGTCAACAGCTTTTACAATCAAATGTTTTTCTGCAGTTAAAAGTCCCAAAGACAACACAATCCAGATTCTCTGTGTAATATTCATCTTCACGTGGCTTATTTTTTAATATTAATTTTACTGTCTCTTTAAAGACTTTATTTTTAAAACTATGTATTTGTTTCTATAACTGTATATATCACCTTTTTTGTCTCTTTCAAGCCTACGTATATTTTACACACATTGCAAACTATTACATCTGAATCTGTCTTATTGTGAATCTGTTGCTTTAATCTGCAGCAGCTGTGGCTGCTGGCTCTGCCCACTTCAGCTTCCCAACATGGTGGTAGTAAGTTTTCCACCAGCTCTGGGAGCTATCATGGGTCTGTGGGTCTATGCTTTTATCCAAGCAGCGTGTAGCCCAGAAACCTCTTTTTTTTGTTTTGTACTAGGAAAGGCTAAACCCACCACGCAGCTTAATGTGCCACTTGCAGAGGCCTCATTCCTACCACAGGGCGTATGCTAGGAACCCACCAGTAGCTCAAACCAGCAGCTGCCGCTCATTTGAGAGAGACAATTAAGAACTGTTTTTAGCTCCGTTTTAGAATCTTTTTTCTCAGTTTTTAGGTGGAAACTCTTGCCACCACGTTGGACACCATTTGTAGATGTAACCAACCTTCTTATTAAATAAGAAACACAGAACCAATGCAAAGAAGAAAGCCAAGAGGTCAGAGCTAAGAGCTAAAACCTTACCCTTCCTCCTGCAGTGGTCCTACCTCTCCGAACTAACTACCCCTATGTTAAAGTCTTTATATAGTGTTCCTGTTCTGCCTTCTCATTGGTTGTAAACCCAACCACATGACCGCCTTGTCACGGCCTGTCTGTATAGGCCTCCAGGTTTTCCATGATTGGTATTGAGATTAAAGGCATGTGTGTCCAATAATGGCTGTATCCCTGAACACACAGAGACTTACCCAGCTCTGCCTACCAAGTGCTGGGATTACAAGTGTACGCCACCACTGCCCTGCTTTTCTATGGCTTGCTAATAGCTCTGACCCCCGGGCAACTTTATTTATTAACATACAAATAACATTTTAATACAAATAAAATATCACCATAGATTGGCCAGTAGCCAGGCAGGAAGTATAGGTGAGATAAGCAGACAAGGAGAATTCTGGGAAGAGGAAGGCTGAATCAGGAGTCACCAGCCAGACACAGAGGAAGCAAGATGTGAAGGCAGAACTGAGAAAAGGTACCAAGCCATGTGGCTAAACATAGATAAGAATTATGAGTTAATTTACGTGTAAGAGCTAGTCGGTAATAAGTCTTACCAAATGGCCAAGCAGTCATAATTAATATTAAGCCTCTGTGTGATTATTTTATAAAAGGCTATGGGACTGTGGGTGAGAGATTTGTCCTGGCTACGGGCCAGGTGGGACACAGAAAATTTCCAAGTACAGTGGGATGCACCCTGTTTTGCATGGATTTTGAGTAGTCAAGCTCAGATTGTGGTGATATATTGTGTACCTTAATAAACTTGCCTTAGGCCCAGAGGACAGAGCCAGCCACTAGATTAGACATAGAGGTCAGGCAGTGGTGGCACACACCCTTAATCCCAGTACTTGAGATCTTATGCCTTTGCTTGGAAGGCACATGCCTTTAATCCCAGGAAGTAATATGCCAGGGTAGAGAAAGGTATATAAGGCATGAGAAAACAGGAACTCACTCTTTTTAGACTCAGGATTTCACAGAGATAAGAACTAGTGGCTGGCTATTCTGCTTCTCTGGCTCTTTTTTTTTTTTATTTTTTTTTTATTAAAAGACCATCTAAGATTTGAACAACACAGATCCTCATGCTTTGGCAGCAAGTGCTTTCTTTATACACCACATATCTTCAGGCCAACTAAAAATACTTTTTAATGACAGAAATTATAGCATCTATTCAATGAATGTCATTTATGGATCATAAATCTTATAGGGATTGATGAGCTTATTTTTATATTCTGAAAGTAATATTTAGAGTATTGGTATTGCCTTTTTTTTTTAAAAGAGTCTTACTTTGTAGCCCTGGACTCACTAGGTAGGGTAGGCTGGCCTTGAACTCAAAGATAGCTGCTTGCCATTGCCTTCCAAGTGCTAGGATTAGAGGTATATGCCACTCCACCTGGCTGGAGTGTTGCAGTATGGCAAGGAAAGCATATTATTTTTTTACATTCATATACTTGCTGGTTTGGGAAGGGGATTTAAAGCTATTTTACAGGGTAATGAAAACTAATTAGTAGCATTTTCTTGTTTGAATGGCAAGCACCCACATTAGAATGATCACATTTCACCTACCTTATTTTCTGATTATCATTGTCTTCTCCTGTGTAAGAAAAGGCAGAGTAATTACTAGACTATATATAAAGTAATTTTATACTTGCCAGTTGATCTTCCCTTGAGGGCTACTGTAGATGTTATAAATAGCTTGCTGACTTCGAAGAAACATGGTTCTGTTCTCAGGAACTCATCTGGAAAGGGCATTTCTTTAGGGGATATGGAGACCATGTGTGGAATTTCAGCTACAGGAAAAATTCTGGGATTTAGACAAAGAAATATTAGGTGGTTTAAAATTGAAAGTTCATTTGCGAAAAACTGGTCTCCTCTTAATGGGCTTGTTTTATGTTTTCAGAAGTTAATACAGTGTGGATTTATAGTCCTCAGTTTGGAGGTTCCAGACTCTCAGGGACCTGCAGACCCAGGTTGCTATCATTGATTATACAATCCTGGTCAGAAGTCATGATTTGAAGTAGTATGGTTTTGATTATTGCAAATGAACTTTTTTTTTTTTACTTAAAAAGGGAACTTTGTTTTGTGTCCTAAACTTTCATAACAGTTTGAAGTCAGGACTGTAGCCTTTAGTTATGAGAGTCTGCCGCTTCTAGAGGTCTGTATTCCTGAACTACTTTTCTCAGTGACTCAGTTTACTTCACAGAGAGTATTGAGGCTTGAACTACCTTTTCATATTAAATTATCATTATATTTTACATAATTGTAAATATATGTATGCATATATTAATATATAAATATGTATTATATTGTATATTAAATTTTTTGCTGAGAAATGGTTTTATGGCTTTTCTTTGAAACAAAGCTGCATTTGTTGTGAGAGTGCATATATTCTATGCTAATCTTTAATGTGTTATGATGAGTTTATGCTTTATAAAAAAAGGCCTCTATCATGTTAGACCTAGAGATATCAAAAGTGTGGGTATTTATGTACTTGTGTATGGTATTGGGTCTTCAACCTAGGAAGTCTTGTATGCTGTGGAAGTGCTCCATCACAGAGATGTACCCTCCTCTCCAGAACCCTGCCCTGCCCTGCCACATGGTCCCTTTTTTACTTTCCTGGCTTGTGTGGTTACTTCAGGCTATATACAAAATCATTCACTTTTTTATAAAAACTTTTAATACAGTTTCAAAACTAAAACTGAAAATGGAGATGTGTAGCCAAGGGTAATGTGGTTTGATGCTTGGGCTTCTGTGTGTTGTGACTATGGCCAGCACAGACACAAAGGCAGACTCAGAAGGGTGGATGGTGTCTGCAGCTCAGAACAGGCTATGCCAGGGTTGTGGGGGAAAGCACTTGATATGTTGACAAAACAAACTCCTTGACTGACGTAGTTGTTGCCTTGGAAAATTTCACATAATCTGAAAGTCTTTGATAATTATAATGTGTGTTTATGGAAGATGGAGTTGAAGTCTGGACTTAGATAATTATAAACATTTTTCACCTTTGTAAGTGTCTCATGGAGAATCTTATCTCCAGGAAAAGATTTCAAACATAGAACACCCCACCCCTACCTTATTACCCATGTTTCCCTGTATTACATTTAAATATGATTGGGAAAAGTGAGTCACATTTCTTAATTTTAAAATATGCCTACCACATATTGTCCTTTGCAATGGTAATCTAGACGGGAAAGTGAATTTGTAAGTACATTATCCGTTATGTGCAAACCACATAATTCCCAAAGGGTTGCTTTGGCTTCTAGGGGAATTCTAGTCCATACTGAGAAAAGTGTTTTAGTGTGAGATGTGTGGAGAAATGAGAAAAGGTGATCAAGGAACATGTGTTTGACACCGTGTCGATCGTTCCACCTCTCCATTTCCAGGGGTGATAGCTAAGCTGACGAACGAGGCATTGCCAGTTTTCAAAAGACAGTGAACATGGAGAGGCTAATTTCCTTCCTTGGGATTCACAAGTAGCTTTGGTCACAGCTGCCATGGCTTTGGATTACAGCGGTGTCCAGAGACTCTCCAGAGGTGGATGGGCACCGTGAAATACGTCTAGGACAGGCCTTCAGAAGCTCTCCCAGTACCTTTCCTAGTAGCACACCCTTTCATAATTCTTCTTATTTTCCCTTCTTTTGAGTCAGTCTGCCGAGGAGTACTGGGTATAAAGGTGAATTATACACAGGGATTCTGCCTGGTATTTTCGAAGAGACATTAATGGGGCTGGGTATTTTAAACATGCCCAGTGTTGTGAGGCTAGTCAGTGAGAAGCAAGTGGACGGAGTTATCCTGTGTGGTCTAGGAGTCTAGGGAATAAGAAAACATGGCCATGTTCTTAACAAATACCATTTGAATAATAAAACTCGGAAGGCAGACCCTAGCACTTAATGTTTGCTCACTATCTTCCCACATTAACTGAGTAAGTGGACGTCTCATCTCTGATGCTACCTGCTACCTGAGAAAAGAAGTTTGTTCTTCTAGTAGTGACATTTGTGATTTTGGGGGAAACAGTATCAGTCTCCTGTATGTTCTGCATAGCAACAGAAGACTTGTTTTAAAAAATGGGGCTGGCAATCCTGTTGGCAGAGGTGTGGGTAAGTGAGCCCTGAAGTTGTGAGCATGGGAGAGCTGTCTCCATTACTCATCTGTCATGTAGTGGCAATGGCAGGGGAGAGGTGCCCTCCCTAACCCCACCCCCACCCATCAATGCCTGAGGCAGGTGGGAGAGCTGTCCCTGCCCCTCATCAGTTGCAGCACTCAGTAGAGTGGACCCTACACCACGCCTGAGTAACACAGTAGACACCGCCCTGAAGGTGTAGGTGTAGGTGTGGGATAACTGACCCCCGAGGACATGAAAGCAGGAGAACTGGCCATGTCCCTTGCTCATCACTGCAAGGGGTGAACTAGGCAGGAAAATGCTTTAGATTTTGCTTTAGTCAAAGAATTACATGCAGCTTTACTTCTCTGCATGGTCCCTAGCCATAGGGACCTACTCAGGTCTGGTCACTGTTGAAGGCTAAGGGCTGTGGGTGTGTGTACATATTTAACAGAGCTTTGGATCATCTTCATTTTCTTCATTTTTACTACATCAAAGTGAAAGATGTAATCCTATCTCAATTTTTCTCTACGTCTTCCAGATCAATTTAAATTCTTCTAATTATTCACAGATGAGATTAAGTATGAGAGAGGGTTTTGTTCCTGTTGTCTTTCAATTTTCTCTTTCTTTGGAGGTCACTCCCTTCTTTTCGCAGCTATGTTAATAGATAATCACGCCAGCACGGTTTACTGTTGCCGTAATCACGTTGTTAATGGAAGAATTTTAAACTACCAGGCGGATCTGGAAGTAATTTAGATCCTTGCCTTTTAGAAGAATTTGAACTATGGTCCCATCAGACTAACAGCAAGTGAAATTGGAAGGTGAAAGGATTAAGCTTCAAGAGGCTACTTATGCTATAAAGGATCGACTGGTTTGCATATTGAAGTAGGGATGTGTATTATAATTAATAATTCCTTAAAGAAGCTTCCCAGTTTTAGAATATTTAAGTTATTTATCTTTTATTTTTGTAATTTAAATGGAAGACCACAAGCCCACCTCCTTAATACTCTTCTCTCAAGGGCTTCTTTGGAGCTGAAGAAACTGAGGTGTTGGATTTGTGAATGTTTCTAGACACACGCTTTTGTATTTGTTCAGTTTTGTGACATCTGAGACCCTATTTTCTGACTTTAGTTTTCCCCTATTCAGAGTCTTGGAAGAGACAAAAAAAAGTTTTTGTTAGTTAAGAAAAAAAATATAGACACAAAATAAAGTAGCACCCTGTTAATTAAAGCTCTTTTCTGTCAATTTTGGGGAGGTGTTATGGAGTCGACTCCCTTGGGCGAATGCAGCAGAAATGTTTGCTTCTCCTATTCCAACGACAGGGTTTCACTGGGAGGTGGAATTTCAAATCGGACAACTGAGTTTTAATTAGTTACAGATGAAATTTACCGAAATGATTCTGATCACTTTGAGAATGATTAACTAGGCTCCTGGAGACGCAGGGGGAGGCAGATTTTTCATTGAAGTGAAAATGTTTTATCTTTGAAATCCTAACCTCATTACCCTTTTGCCATTGATATACAATTCAGTAATTTGCTCACGATCATGCCAAATTAAAGAATATTTTATTTCTTACCTCCCTGGATGTCTTAAGCGTCCACTGGGTTAGAACTGTACGGGAACTCCTCTAAGGCCTGCTTTATCAGTGTGCCCTCTTGCTTTAAGAAATGCCCGTCGTCTTCTTTGTGCCACGTGGTTGGAGAGGCTTCAGAGCTGCCACGGGACACTGATCAAAGCGAACGATAAATCAGGAATTCAGGAGTTGACCGTGTGAGGATTCCAGCACTTTCTGTCTTGGCCTGTTCTGAAAATAAGTAAGCCTGACAAGGTCTTCTGAACTGATTGATGTCTTACCGAGTCAGTGATGTCAGGGGGAAGCTGTACGACTTTGCTGTACCCTTTGGGACATCAAGGAAGGCTAGCTTGTTCCTTCATCATCAACGATTTGATCTCCCAGTCTCTGTAGCTAGGCATATTCTTTTATTGTCCTTTAAGACCCATTTATTACTTACAAATGCTCTTTTAAAAAAGGGTTCTTAGAAAGTTGTTGAGGTCCTAGCACAGAAAATACTGATTTAAAAATGTTTACTTGTCTTCTTGTGTATGAGTGTTTGCAAGTGTACCAGGGCATGCGGAGGTCTAAGGCTGATGCTACATGTTCTCTTTGATCACTCTTCCACATTATTCTTTGAGGCAATGTCTCTGATTCAAACCCGGATCTCATCAGCATGATTGGTTTGTTTAGCCAGCCTACTCCAGGCTGGATCTCCTGTCTCCACCTTCAGAGGCTAGAATTACAGGTAAGGCACCACACCCACTCACATGGGTTCTCATGGGTTCTGGGGATCTGCAGTCTGCTCTTCGTCCCTGTATGTTAGGTGCTACAGTCACTGCTTTAGTCTCGCCAGCCCTCAATACTGATTTATAACATAGAATCAAACCTTGTGGCAGGACAGACCTGCGTTATCTTGATTCTAGGCATTCCTGCCTCCATTCCATCCTTCAAGGAGTTCTTGGGCTGACTTAAAAGTTGGCATTTGCACTCCGCAGAATCTCATTTCAGGCAGTTCCAGTCCTTCTTCCTTCAGAGGTATGCAGATGCCTCTTGCAGTGTTCCGAGAGATGGTAGTGATAGGCAACAGTGTTGCAGCTGAGCAGGCTTGAAAACCCAATTCTGTTCACTGGATGTGAGTTGGAACAAATGATTAAATGCTGCCCTGTATCTGTTTCTTGAAGTGCGTGATTGGGATGATAACATGGTTTACTTTCTAGAGTGTTGCAACATGACATGTGGCAGTATGCACGGAGTGCTTAGAGCAGTGTCTGGTGCCTATGTAAACTCCTCTGTGAGGCTTGCAGGCTGTTTAGGCTTGATATTGCCTGTTTTGCCCAAGGGGTTTGCTGATCTGGTAGATGTTTGTATTTCTGTTTGGCCTAGTATAGACTGTCCCTTGGTATACATTCCTGCACTCTGTGAGTTCCTAGAACACACTGTACTCTGCTTCAGCTGCCAAATTATTCATGAGAGTACAGGCTGAGTCTCCTCCCTCACCCTTTCTGCTTATCAAAAGAAAGGAATAGCGTTCGGTGAATACCTCCTGTCACACTCGGTTGCAAATTTGTTGAGAGTTGAGAGAGAAATTACACTTTATACTACCTAGCTAACCATTCTTTATCACAGAACTAAGGAAAAAATGTAAAAAAAAAAAAAAAAAGCTGACTGTAAAGTTACTCATGCTGCTAATTCATTTTCTCCAAAGGAGAAATTTCTGAATGACAGGCTACAGGTCAGAATAGAATTGTTCCAACTATAATTGACAGATGACAGACTATCAGAGGTAGTTTCACATTGAATATTCCCTGAACATTGAATAGAAATGGGATCAGTCTAAAGCTAAACTGTATCTAGGTGACACACGATATGTACTTGTTTTTAAAGTTTATTCAGGAGGAAACTGCCCATTTCAATGGGAATAATAGTGACTGGCATTGCACCATACTGTGCTCCAAGTAGGACCTACTTATGAATGCCTAATCTTGATTGGAAAGCCTTAAAAAATACGATGGGGAAGGGGATTGTAAGAAGCTCAAACATAATTTTGGAAACACTTTTCTTAATTAATGATATTAATTTTGAGAGTTTGTAATTGATATGAAATAGTGCTTCTCCAGTGTTCTCCAGACCCTGTGTGGGTCTGGAGCATACTAGTTAGAGGTAGTCAGATAGGGAATGAAGTAAGGTGGTTGACTTGGTCAATGGCAGCTTAGAGAGGTTAGAAACAGAAGCAGAAACTTGTTGTAGGCTAAAGGTCTCTGTGAGACCTCCAGGCTGTTCTAAGTGAAAGGTGGAAAAAATCATGGCTCTCTATGTTTAGCTGGCAGTCGCTCTTTGGTTTCTAATTTTGGTTGCATATTTTTCTCTAATGTTTCATTTTGACACCGTGTGTTTTAAAAAGGACTTTTCTTGTGGATAACATTTTATGATATGCCTTTTCCTAAGTTCTAGGCGACAATGTGGCTGCGTTTTATTTACTGGAATCATTTGTGATGGGAACCAGACTCGAAACTATTCAGAAATAGTGTTAATTATACAAATAAAAGAGGCGCATATCTTCTTGATTCATCTATGTGTTTCAAGAGTTGCTCCTGGGTTTATTCCTCAAACCATATATAAATAATCACATCATCTTCTAATTCAGTAGAGTTTTTTTTTATTTAATTAAATATAACTTCCTACAGGTCCGTGTGGCTTCCTCCTAAAACTGCATGAGTAACTAGTGTCTGGTCATGAGATTAAAGGTAATGGAAGATGGAACACAACATACATGGTGAACTGAATACTTAATTCTTTAATAACTAGAGTTAGGTTTTGTAGACTTTAGTGGTTTCTCATTGGTATTTATAGAACAAAATAGAAAAAAAAATGACTCACAAGGCTGTAATCCCAGTTATCAGGATTTTTAATAAAAAGGATTTGGGGACCATGAATGCAGAGAAACGGTGTGGTCTATAGCTTGAGCGTCCACTAGTGTGAAGTGCTGCAATCTACTCTTCAAAAGACAGAGCCTGTGCTGGAGCCCCCATGGATTGTAACCACTCAGACTTTGTATATCCTCCATGGCAAATGGGGTTATTGGTGGCAGTAGGAGGGAAGGCGGGTAAAAATCAGGGTAAGATTTATTAAACAGTTATTAAGATTTATTTAACAGTTAGTACCCATGTAATATTCATAGGTTGAGGTGAGGCTGGGCAGGGACAACAAAGGACCTTGAGCTCAGCTTGAGTATCAAGGTGACCTGAATCCCATGATTAAGATGTTTTTTTTTTTCTGTTTCTTTTATAAATATCTCTTTTGATAAGGTCCAGTGATATATTAAGGGACTTGGATTTTGTATTTAAGGAGGTCATTTCCTAGGACTTCTTGAGTGTAGATTGGAAATGTGACTTAACATAGGTCATCATGTTTGATAGAGGGTGTAAGCTCAAGGTGCCTGCTGGGTGTGGAACTATTAGGTTTAGAGGCTGAAAGTCAACAAAGTGTTAGACTCATGTTTACCTTTCAGTTAGGTTTAATCAGATTTCAGAGGGCAAATAAGACCTGTAGGGAAGATATCTTGAACTTGTTCTTTTCTACTAAGAGATATCTTCATAATATACATGGGGAAAGGTTTTTAGTATTTAGAGGTAGATAGCTTGTTTATACTTCAAATGTCCATTAAAATGCATTAGTTCATGGATTTTTATCACTTTCAAATTTCATGAACTTACTCTAGATTAATTAAGAAAAAAAACAGACTTAGCTATTTGTTAATATGAGCACAAGTCTATAGTATACAACTCTTAATGTGAACTTGATCCTTGTATTTTCTATTTTAAGAGACTTCAGTTACCATCAAGGGGCGGTGAACATCCCAGGTGCATCTGGCTTGTCTTTTTCCTTTATTCACATGCTGAGAATATGCATTATGTGATAGACTATTGCAAACTTTTAGGGGTAGTTACAGAGTAGGGTAATTGTCTCATTAAGCATGTGATTTTTGTTTTGTGATTTATGTTAGGAGTTTTGAAATGACTACTATGATTTTAAAAGTCTATTTGTTGGATACATCACATTGCCACCCATATTCTCAATTTCTTTACACTAGCATTTCCATTTCCATTTTCATAGGGTGGACATTTCCTTCTCTAACTAAGAAGATACAGGCCACAAGACTTCTGCACTGTAGAGGGATTCCCTGTGTCCTCATGTGTTCCCACTGCCTTCCTGCCTTCCAAGGCTGAGTAAGGACTACCTTTCTCCAGTCATACTATTATTCAGTCATATCTCTTTTTCACCTTTTCTTCAGAATTCCTCCTCACCCCTCCCTTGCTTTTTGCTGACTCCTTGAAGAATATTTCTGTTAGCAAAACTGTTTCCTGGCCCAAGGTCAGCCTTTAGACCTGCTCCAAGGTCTTCTGAAAACAAACAAACAACCCACCAGAGCTTGTGTTCCTTGCCACCCATCCATTGTTTATGTCACTTTAGTATGTGGCTAGAAATGCTTTCATCATATGCTAGTGACAATTGCCTTGCCTGGTCCTTTGGACACTTGATTCAGGCTCCACATCACTGTACTCTGGAGGGTCCCATAGTGAATACAGAATAAATGTTATTTAAATGAATGACATTTTCTACTTGTATGTTTATTTTTATTTTTATGTTTATGTTTTTTCCTTCCCCTTGGCTTTTAATTGGCTTTTATAAAGCTCTTAAATGCTTATGTTATCTGAGGTTCTGAGGATCTCCTTTGCCACTCTAGCAGGATTGACTCGTCTCTGAGTAGACACCATTTACAAGCTTGACTTTAAAAGACATGCATGTAGCAAGTTTCTAATCTGAAGTCTTGATGCTTATTAAAATGCTTAAGTGTTCTTGTGTGTTCCCCACCTGTCTGTATCCAATTTTAGACTTATCAGTCTCATAAAACTTGGTCCTTTTACCCTATTACTTTTGAGTGACATCCACATTTTGACATTACAAGGCACAAAGATATTTAATTAAAATAGAAATCTCAGAATGGATGACTAGTTCTAAATCATTCATTTATTTTTATTATTTTATCTAAGAGCTTCAGTTTTATACTGCTTCAATTTTTATCTGAAATATCCTTAGTTTGCTCTCTCTGCCTCTCTAGTTTTGTCTGTCTTTGGTTTTTATTTTTTCCTTTTTCCCCATTTAATTTTATTTAACTTAGTAGAAGCATATATATCTCCATTGTGATAAATATATATTTTTTTCCTGGAGCAAATTGAAAACACTGGTCTGTGAACCCTTGAGGGGATGTAAGTCTTTCAAACTTTCAAACCACAATCAACACATTGTTCAATAAGTGTTTACGGTTTAAGTCTGACTGTATTGTTGAATATTATATTTAGTGGCATATAAGGGTTAAAGTTCATATCCTTACTCAATAGAAAGGGGTACTGTTATAGTTGGGTGTGGGGAGAATAAGTGGAATCACACACCCTTAGTTGCGGTCAAGAAATACCCTCTGTCTCCAGTGTTGAAGGATGAGAAGGGCTTGGGCAGTGGGAAGAACCATAGAAAGCAGAGAGAGGGCAGAAGCCAGTGCTTGGCACAGTGAGATGAGGTAGAGTGCAGGTATCATTGACTCCTGGGGCTAAATGTTTGACTTTTTATGAACATTCGTTTGACTCCCTGCTCATCAAAGGTGTTTCACGGGAGGATGGCTTTGTGTTCATGAGTCACGTCATGGTGTGTATTTTATCTTTATTCCCATCCTGGTGGACTGTATGAGAGGTTTACAGATAGCTGGATTTTAACTCTCCTATCCATAATCATGGTGGTGTTTGTCTCTGCAGATTCACCATTCTGAAGGAGAGTCTTAGACATCCAGGGCAATGCCAAAGAAATCAGAGATTGTCTCTTAACTTCTTTAAGATACTGTCTGTAAAATAAAACCCCAGCGGTCTTTCTAACTTCTCATTACCTCTCACCCATGCTAGAAATGTCAGTGATAATTTGGATTCTTTTGCTAGATAATTTGAGAATTTCATTTATTCTTTAAGGTACAAGATGAAATCTCTGAGTGTTTTTAACTCTGAATCCTCATTCACATATGTTATTTGAAGACACTTTTACACTTATTTGTACAACCCCTTTAAAACTTAGATTAGTAAAAATAAGAAGAAAGTCGGAATTTTTTTCCTGTGATGCTAAAATTTCTTTCAGACCACATGCTGAATTACTATTCTCTTTTCTTTGAGGTCTTTCTCAGACAGTGAAATATAGACTCAAGTGCACATAGCCAGTGCTTTAATCTGAGCTGTTTTGTCTAAATGTGTCTATTTGGATGACATGCATCTTCAACCTTCAGCTTTCTTGTGGACTTTAGGTTTTATTTATTTTTCCTAAGTTTTGTGGAATTAGAAGTGTGTATCACCCTTTACAGTCAGCCATTATGAGTTAAAGTGTGCTTGTGTGTACACACGCTTTTCATGGGAACATTTTAATTTGTTACTTTCCCTGAGATCCTGCAGACACTTAAGGATTCAGTCTTTATGGACTATCCCAGATTGATGTGCATGTGGGCTTTATCATTTCTGAGTGTGCAACCAAGCAGCTCTAAGAAATAGAAGCACTGTTTTCTCCGATGAGGTCTGATTAGTATTTGTGCACAGCATAACAAATACCTTTTGGATTTAGTAAGTCAATAGTTCTTTCAAGGGCTATTTAACAAGCTTTATGGGGCTGAAAATGTATGTAATCTATAGGTTTAAAAGCTTACGTTAGAGAAGGGATAAAGAAATGTAGGCTTTAAGGAAAATAAATTTATCTTGCTGTCTTACACTGCCTTTGAAATTCTGTTTCTATAAACTATGATCAGTCTGAACTGGACTTTGCTTTTAAACTATTTTGGGTGACAGTTCACACCACGTGGGCTATAGCAATGAGAACTTAGTGTTGTAATTGGTTTGTTTTGTGATATTTTCCTGCACTCAACTTGCACTGTGGTCTCGAGAAGCAGCCTTTAGGTCTCTCAGGCCATTCCAGCCACACGGTAGTTCTTCACCTCTGTGTCTGTGGGGTGCCTTGCCAATGGATTGCTCCTTATGTTCCCTTTCTCTCTATTTCAGTCCAAGAGCTTTTACAATATTCAATGAAAAGGAGCCTATATTTTTAGTGTTTATGGAGAGTAGACTGTATTGGTTTTGCTTTTGTTGTGTGATTGTGGGGATTACTGCCTCATAGACACTGTCAGCTTTGAGCTCTCTGTTTAGGTTTCAGATCAGTGCTTTTGTATCAGATCACTATTTATTTTCTAAGTCCTTTTTAGCTCTATTCATCATACCTTGGGGAACCAAGGATTAGGAATAATGGATGTGGGGGTAGTAGTCCATCCTTTGCTTCAGTATAGTGGAGTCAGCCTAAAAGCTTGGTTACCACGAGGCTTTTCCATTTTTCCTCATGTGGTAGATGCCCAACATAGTGGCCTCTATTAGCAACACCAAGTACCAGTTGCCCTAGCATTCTCGAAAGTTTCACTATGGCTTCTGGCCTTCATTTAGAAGCTAAAATGATAGGAAGAAAGGTAACAGCAGGTGATGTTTGGGATTACCAACCACTCTGAGGGGTTTGTGGCAAACTCTTGAGAGTCATTCTGGAGCTCTGATGTCTGAGACGGCCTCAGTTGAGAAGCTGGCTTGCCTGGGGCCTCAAGTGCTGTCTTTAACTGTGGGTTTCAGGCACACTTCTTTTTTCTTTTTAGTGAGAGGAATTCTGCCACATGTTCCATGCATATCACTTCATTTAATCCTTACAGTAAACATGCACTAGGCATTATCCCATTTTACTGATGATGAACCCAAGGCTATGATCAGTTCAGTAGCTTGCTCAAGATCTCCCAAATAGTAGATGCCGCTACAATTGTACCTAGGGATTGTCGAGCTCAAAGACTTGGCTCTTCACTGCTGTGGGCTTTTGCTATATGTAAAGTGCTGTGTGCTCACGACAGGATTGAAGAGGCTAATGTGTCATCCTTTGTATAGTGGGCTATTATTACTCTTGATATGACAAAAAAAAAATGTCCTGGAGCTTGGAACTGTTATTAATCCTTTCTATTATGTTAGGATTTACATTTACTTCATAATTTTTATATAAATACTTTTATACATACAGGATTGTTAGTATTTTGTCAAAGTCATGTCTCTTGATTTACAAAATGCTCGTGTTATTTTAATTTTTAAGTCTTTACCCTGAGGAAGGAAATCTATATTCTTCCCTCTCCTATATGTCATTAAGTTTTGTTTTGAAAATAAAATGAGCTTAGTAACTTTACCAGGATCCCTTTGCAGATTTTCTGGACTCTAGAGTTTAATAATTATAATTTTGTAGAAGAGAGTAGGGTCTTTAATATTCTATTTTTTTAAAGTAATATTTTATTACTTAATAGAATGTTGACACACATAGAAGAGGATTTATTGCTTCAATGAGGGTGTTGAATGGAGCTGGGGATGGTGACGCGTGCCTATAATTCCAGCATTTGGGAGACAGGCAGGAGGGTGGGGATTCAAGGCTGTTTGTGGATATAGAGGAAATTCTAGGACAGACTGGGCTAGATGAGGCCCTGCCTCAGAAAGAAGAAGATAATTCTGAATGGTCAAAAAATCATAAGCTTAGTTTACCTCCTATGTGTGCTGGTTATTTTGAAAGTTCTCATATTGCTGAAATACTTAAACAACTTGCTTAGTTTGTATGCATTGCTGCAATACCCCAAAGCCTGATTTTAAAATGCTTGGAAAATTTTTAAATTGCAAGAGGAAACTAAATGAGCACTTGTTCATGCTGTAACACTTTTCTGTAATTTACCTCAATTTCTGAGGTGGTCCTCTGGTACCTTTTTTTTTTTTTTAGGTTAGGAAGGGATTTTAAGGACTCATGAGCCCAAGTAATTTGTTTAATTGTCTTAATGCTATCTTTATAATGATTTTAAGCTGTGGCTTTCTGTGAGCCAGTGCCCAGAGCTGGGTAATTGACATCCTGGCAATGAGGTCTGTTTTCTTTTACTGGCTGGTGGCAGCCTCTGTGACCTCACAGGTTATTTTTTAATATTTCAGCTTCGCATAGCATTGTCAGTGAAGGCCTACAATATGGCTTGGTGTTTCAGAAGTGGTAATTTAAGTAAAAGAGAGTGTGACCCTTTGTAGAAATAGCTCTGAAATACTAACAGTAGTTGAAAATAGTCTTGGAAAGCACAAAAATATTGGGAAAAATTAATTTTAAACTTAGGAACAATAGTTTGAAATTTTCCTATCAGTACAATTGAGAGTTAGTTGCTCATATTTGTTTGAAATATAAAATTTCAAATTCTGTCTTCATTTTAAAAGTATGTGAATTTGTTAATTTTTATAGATGAGAAATTTGAATTCTTCCTTCATCTTTCATAAATGGCATATATAAATTGAATCTATTTTGGGGGCTACTTAAGAAAACATAAATCAATGAAATATAACCACCAGTCATATAAAAGAACAGCTACATGTACAATGCACCCTGTGAGTCTTAATGTGAGCCTCAGATGTACTTAGGCACAGTCTGCTCAGAGGCTTCAAGACAGGAAAATTCAGTTGGGTGTAGTTCATACATAGCATGGGTCTATATGGGGTTTCGAAAGGTATCTAGGTCTCCATTTAAGGATCCAGATCATGGGATTGTCGGTAGGGTCCCCAGACCACATCAAATGTACCTGGTGTATTGAGAAACTCTCCACCTGAGCTCTTTTCACACTGGTTCTGATTTCCAGGGACAGTGCTGAGTGGTAGCAGATACCCCAATTTCTTCTTTCATCCTGCACTGTGTGGTCAGAACTCTGTGTGTCTGGCCATTTGGTGACTCTCCGTTGAGGACTGACTGACCACCATATGCCATGAAGTTCCACATGCTGTTCTGGTTCTACCTGGGTCACTCAGTCCTCTGTCAGCTGCAGGTTTGTTTTTATATGCAGTTGACTTATTAGTTGAATTTTCTACTTAGATTCTCCACCCTCCTCTGTCTAAATCTCATCCACACTCAAAGGTTATACATGCTTGTCTTGCAGCTTCCTGTGTATAGCTCATTACTTATACCTTGTTGACTATAAAAATATGGAAAGAGCCATTGACTAAAATTCACCCACCATAGTGGAGAGGGTGCCTGAACTGAACCGGCTTGTCCCAGTGATCAGACTGTTGAATACCCTAACTGTCCTCACAGAGCTTTTCTTTAATGACTGATGGAAGCAGATGCAGAGATCCACAGCCAAACACCAGGCAGAGCTCCAGGAGTCCAGTCAAAGAGAGAGAAGAGGGATTCTATGAGCAAGTGCATCAGGATCATGATGGGGAAACCTGTAGAGACGACCAAACCAAAGTAGTGGGAAATCATGAAAGTTGGATCAAAGGCTGTGGAGCCTGCATGGGCCTGGACTAGGCCCTCTGCATGGCAAGACAATTGTGTAGCTTGATCTACTTGTGAGGCCCCCTGGTGGTAGGATCAGAATCCAACCTGGGTACACGATGGGACTTTTTGGAGCCCACTATCTATGATGGGACACCTGGTGCAGCCTTGAGGCAGGGGGAAGGGCTTGCTTGGACTTGCCTCTACAGAGTGTGTTTCCCCATGGGAGGCCTTGCCTTCTTGTGGGGAGGAGTGGGGGTGGGGTGGGTTGGTAGGGGGAGACTGGGGTGCAGGAGGAGGGAAGAGGGGGATCTTTGATTAGTGTGTAAAATAAATGAAAAAAAATTAACAAAAAAAAAATTAAAAAAAGAAAAAAATTACCCATCATAACCACTTTTATGAATGTGCCTCAGAGTATTAGCAGTATTCACACTGCAATGGCTCTGCAGAGCTTCTCATCTTGCACACCTGAAACTATACCCATTATACCTTTGCTCCCAATCCCCGCCCTCCCCCAACACTTCTGGCAATTACTTTGCAGCTTTATGTTCTTATGCGTTTGATTACTTTAGATACCCACTATTTATCTTTTGGGGATTGGCTATTTCACCCGCATAATATTCTTAAGGTCCCATGTGGTAGCATGAAATAGTCTTTTCTTTTTTAAGGCTGAATAGTATTTCATTCTTTGTATATACCACATTTTGTTTATCTGTACATACTTCAGCGGATATTTGGGTTGCTCCCACATCTTGACTATTTTAGATGGTATTGCTATGATCAGACATTACATAAGCACCTCTTTGTGATCCTTCTTGAAAGTCTTGGACATTGTTTTTCATGTCTGGGATATACACTCAAGAATAAGATTGCTAGACCGCCTGGTAGTTCTATTACTGACTTCTTGAGGAGCCACCATCTTCTTTTCTGTAATGTCTGCATCATTTTACATTTCTCCCAACAGTGCATATTGGTTTTAATCTTTCCATATTCCCCATCCCCTCCCAGTGATCAAACTAAGAGACTTGCAATGCTAAATGCACGCTCTTTCACTGAACTATACTTCAGCATCTCAGAATTTGATAGTGGACATTATAATTAGATGTTAGGTGATCTCTCATAGCTTTGTATTACTCCATTAGTTAGCACTTTCCATCATTATGACAAAATGTCATTACTAATTAGCATATAAAGAGAAAATGTCTCACGGTCTTGCACAATTGTATGCATGATCAGTTGGCTCCATTACTTTGGGTTTTTGGCATTGCAGCACATGGTGGGGCACATGGTAAAAGCAAACCACAAGTACCATAAGTTAGGGGTGAAGAGAAGACTGGGGTCTCTCATGCCCATTTAGGGGCACTTGCCCAGTGACCCAATGGTCTCCCTACCTTACAGAGGTTTTCATACCTCAGAATAGTACCACCATGAAACCAAAGCTCAACTTATGTGCCTTTGGGGAACATTTGTGATTCAGCTTTCATCAGTAAGAGACATGGGGCATGGTTTCATGATACTGCTGGCCATTTTTGCAGCAGTAGTGTTGGGGTTCTCTACCCATTTTTTAAATCAAGTGTTTTCTTGCCTTTAGTAGTCTCATTTCCATGCTTTTGCTTTTTTGTTTTCAAACCATTGCCAAATCTATTATCATAACTCTTCTTTTCTAAGCTTTTTCTTGGCTTCCTAGAGCCTTAGCTCTAGAATTAAATCTTTGATCCAGTGCTTATTTGTTTTTATAGATGGTATTAGGTGAGTATCTAACCTTCTTTGACATGCAAATATCTGGTTTTCCCAGGATCAGTTGTTGAAATATCTACTCTTTCTGCTTTGAATGCTCTTGTTCCCCTTGACAGACTACCTTTGGCCACATGTGAGGCTTTTCTTTCTGCTGTCTCTTCTGCCTCAGTTATATGTATGTCTGTCTTCATGACACCAAGACACTGTTTTGGTTATTATACCTTTACCATGATCTTTGAAATCCAGAGTTACAATTTGTCTAGCTTTATTGTTCTTTCAGAATTATTTTGACTGTTCGGAATATTGTCTCTAAAAATAGATGTCGTGTATAGCTTATTCATGTTTGTCCTTCCTTGAAATCTTGTGATATCTAGCTCATAATAATTACTTAGAAAATGCTAGATGAATTAATGTTCTAACCTGCTTTTGTACTGAGTTTCCAATCTGAGTAAAGGTCGATGGAAGTATGAAGAAGAGTTAAATTATACAAAGTCTTTCATTTGTGACAGAATATAACTATATAGTGAGAATGAACATTTAATAAAAGATAAGCAAGTACCAACCATGATACACATTTTACAAGATGAAAAATGGAATTCTTGGAGGTGTTTTCTTTTCTTTTCTTTTTTTTTTTTTGGTAAGGATATAAATAAGTTTCTTGAAGTAAGAAGATATAAAATATTCTTCTGGTAGATTATGTGTTTAGACTGCTTAACCACTTGTTTTTAAACCCCCCCTTTTTGGTGGATATTTTTAAAAAATCCATAATCTTGCTAGGTCTGGTGGCACATACCTTTAATCCTAACACTAGGGTGATAAAGGTAGGGGAATTTCTGAGTTTGAGGCCAGCCTGATCTACAGAGCAAGTTCCAGGACAGCCAGAGATACACAGAGAAATCCTGTTTAAAAAAAAAAAAAGGAAAAAAAGGAAATCTATAATGTAGCATTTGAAAAGGAAGGTCAGCCTATTCAAAAGCCTTCCTGCGTTTACCAAAGGACTGTTCAGGGCAAGGAAGCATGAATATCGTGCCCTGGTTTCACCTCAGTGTAGTCTAGCACTCTAATTAAGGAGGATTTTTCATATTCAAACATAATTTAATCTAGGAATTTCTGGCGAGGGAGCCAGGTGTGCACTTGATCTTCAAAGTCTGTGGACACGGTGCATCTCACCAAGAAGTTGTCGGAATTCTTTTGTAAGGTTCCTGAGATTGCATCCACATGGTTCCCACTAGGTACTTCCTTTTATGGTGTGATCTATAGATCCATCGACATTCTCTTCCTTGTCATACTGGTCTTTGAGTTATGAACTATTATCTTGCTTGTGTGTTGAGGCAAATCTGTGGGTAAATTTTCCACTCTAGTATCTGAGAGCTGTCATGGCAGCAGGTTGACCCCAAAAAGATCCCTGAGGTCAAGCACTCAGCTTTCAACCTAACAGGACCATTTTATCACCCCCTAATTTTACTTTAGATTGTTTTTTGCTGGAATATAAAACTTCTGTTCTGTAGTGAGTTTATGTTTATGAGATGATATCTAGAGGAGATCCATGGCCCTGCTCTAAGCCACTTCTCACTTCTCTCCATCTGGAGGAGGATACATTTTCTGTTTTTGTTTTTGTTTTTGTTTTTTTGAGAAGTGGGTATAAAAATCCACATTGTTATATATATCATATTGGTGATGGCTCCATGTTTTTACACACTCAATATAATTTGTGTCCTCTCAGAGTCATGCATTATCCTCTTGTTGAATAAAATATTTTGAAAGGATAGCAAGTAAAAATTGCTATCTTGCTTTAAAAATACTCTCTGTGTGTGTGTGTGTGTGTGTGTGTGTGTGTGTACACATATTTGTGCATGTGTGTTTGTGTGCATGTGGAAGTCAGAGACAACTTGTGGTAATCAGATCTCTTCTTTTATCATGTGGGATCCAGGGTTGAAACTCTGATTGCCAGTCATGGTGGCAAGCACCTTTACATGCTGAGCTACCGGTATCTCTGGTCCTGAATATATTCTGCCTTTTAAAAGGTGTGATTTCTTTTTCCCCATTTACAAGGCTGGATATTCTGTTTGGAAAGAAACCCCTTGACATAGAGTGGATGCTCAGTATTTATATTTTCTGTAAGGAAATAAAATTTTGTTTATAACCCGTACCTTAAAATTACCTAATATGCTGCACTATTCATACTGTCTGTAACATCAAGGTCTCACTGGATGTTAGGGCCATTTCAATACATTATATTGTTTTAAGATGAAGGAATCAAACCATCCCTCTAATCTGGGATGAATTGTAGTTATCAATGCATTGATTCTTTTTTTATTGTTATTTCTTATTAATTAGTTACTATGCATCAAGTTGATGCTCTAACTGAAACACATTCTCATGTTAGTATCAGACAGAACTGCCATGGAAGGATGTATCTCAATTTGATTATCTTGTAGAGTGCTGTAACTTATGCTAGTTTATTAAGGCATCTGATATGTGATGGTGTTGATGGTGGTGGTGGTGTGTGTGTGTATGTGTGTGTGTGTGTGTGTGTGTGTGTGTGTGTGTGTGTGTGTCTGTCTGTCTGTGTGTGCACATGCATGTGTGGGATGTCAGGTAGTCTGCTCTATTATGACCTACTTTATTCCCTTGAGACAGACTCATGGAACTTGGAGCTTACTGTTTTTAGATGACAGCAAGCCCCAGAAATCCCTGTCTCCTTGTCCCAGCTGTGCGATTACAGACATACGCAGCCATGTTTAGTGTTTAAGGGTTCCCTGGATCTGAACTCAGGTCCTCATGTGGCAAGCCTTTCTGCCCATTGAGCCACTTTCTCATGAATGTGACTTGGCCCTTAAAACTTGTAATTTGCTTTGCATTGCAGCACCAAAAAAAAAAAAAAAATCATCTAATTTCACATTTGCCATCAAAATCTAGACCATTTGTTTCACAAGCTATTGAAATGCTTTGTGTTGTGTATCAAAGTTATTCCCTGATTTTGATTAAAGACATTTGTATCTGATAAAATCCTAGGGTTAATTTTGAACTATGATGTGGATTTTAGTTTGTTTTGGAACTATGTGGGAGTCATAACCTTTGGCAGTTTAATCCAGATAATCCCTTGACAACTTGATCTGTCAGCAATAGAATGAAAAGTGTTGTAATCTTATCTTTGTTTTGTGTATATTTTTTTAACCTTACTATGAGACATAGTTGTACTGCATTTAGCCTTCTTTATTTAGTGTTTATTTTATTTTTGAGTTTATTTTTATTTATAATATTTATTCATCAGTTTATTATATTTATTATTCACTTTATTCTCTTAAATTTTAAAAACATAGAAAAACATGGATTATATGAATACACAGAAAAACATGTTTCTTATCCAATCAAGATCTAATTATGGTTTATGTAGTTTCTTAGAAAATGTATTAATTTATTGTGAATACTCAAAGGCTGTGAAAATATGATACATACACAAACAGATATATACATAAATACACATACTCATACATTCCCATGTATATTTGTTTAATATATTCAATATATGTTTTATATATGTAATGTATGTATTTAAACAAGTATATATATTTAAGCTTAAACAAATTTGGTTAGAAAAATATTGTGGATAAAATATGGTTTATATATCTATTCACAAATCTGTGCTTTTTTCATTACACAATACCTCATATTAAAGCATCCAGTAATTGCAAGTCCACTTAGACTTCATGTTGTTTTTCAGAAAGAAAACATGTAGTGTCTGTTGTGTTGATAAAGTATGCTTTCCTATACAAAAGGAGTAGGGAAGAATGTCAAGGTTCATGGTGTGTGTCTGCTTTTCTGTTCCTTCTGCAGATGTACTAGTAAATGACTCTCTGCAAGTCAACAGATTAAAGCAAATAGAAACTCAATTTTTTAATCCTCTGTTGACAGGCTGGAGTTCAAGGTACTCGTTAGATGTGAAAGGAAGTGAGGATCATTCAATGCCTTGCTGATAAAGGTAAAGTCATGGTAATTATTAAAGAGTTTGGGATGCTTGGTAGGTGACATTATTGCTTTTTGATATTGACTTTATGGTCTGCTGAAATCAAGAGAAAGATACAATTTATACAATGAGTGAATGTGTGATTGTTCCTCTAATTATCACCAAAAGTACACAAGATAAGGAAAACTGGTGTGTATCAGTGTGACAGAGTGGATGTGGATTAGTTCTGCAAGGAGCAAGGTCATTTCTTTCACTTGTAATGTTGGCTTACACACTTAGTCTGTTCCACAAACATTTACACACTCAGTCATGACTTTTCTCCAATACTGATGACTTCATTATGACAACATTTTTCAGGTCAGTACAAACTAGATTACGAAATTATTTTGCTTTCATGAAAACTTATTCCACCACTCTTTTAAGGCTGATGGTTCCAATGGCTTCACTAATTTTAGAAGGAAATGTCAAGTGGGTGGCACATGCTTCATGCTGGCTATGACATCATCAGTAGGCTATGCTGAAGAGGTGGAGTCAGGAGGAGCATGAATTTGAGGCCAGCTTGGCCTACATATTTCAGAAGGGCTGAAGAGAAGGTTTAGTGGTTAAGAGTCCTTGCTGCTCCTTGAGAGGACTTGGGTTCAACTCCCAGCACCCAGATGGTACCTCATGACTATCAAACTCCAATTCCAGGGGATCTGACTCCTTCTGGGCACCAGACACACATGCAGTTAAACTATCCATACATATAAAATAAAATAAACAAAATTACATAGAGTTGACTATTGAAAACATTGTCGCTTGCATTTGTCGTTTTTGTAACAAAGGTAGCCATAGGGGGGCAACTCCCTAATCATAACCCTAGTTGAGAAAAGCAATAAAAGGCTCTAGAAGGTTTCAGACATAAATCTCATAGTTTTCAAGCAACTACACCACAGGTGAACAAATTCATACAATGCAATATAGTAAAAGATCACTGCATGTAAACTAAAAATATTTAAGAATCAGGATGCCAGATTTTTATGAGTCAATTTAGAGGGGGTGCTCGATATTTTTTGGGGGGAGAGGATTAGTAGATAAGTAAAATCTAAATACGACCAAAAATTAATAGAAAAAACTTACTAGGTAAGTTTAAACCAGTTTATATTTAATTAAGAGGAATATAAATAAGGAAAATAGATCAGGAGCGTGCTGATTGACTGTATTGATGCTTGTTTTATGTGAATGCTGTAGGGTGAACTGGCTCATAATAATAATGTCAAAATGTACTTTGTTTTTTTATATCTTGTCCAACAAGAAATGAAGAAGAACAAGAAGAATTAAAACTATGCATTTAAAAATTTTTATTACTTGTTTGTTTGTTTATGAGACAGGGTTTCTCTATATAGCCCTGGCTGTCCTGGAACTCACTCTCTAGATCAGTCTGGCTTCAAACTCAGAGATCCACCTGCCTCTTTTTCTCAAGTGCTGAGATTAAAGGCATGAGCCATCGTGCCTGGCAAAAACTATGCATTTTAATGTACCTTTTACCTTTAGATTCATTTTTTAAATCTTTAAATCAAAGTAAATATACTCAGGAAAGTTTTTGAGTAATACTTGTACATATTTATCAAAGCTTTTATTTTTTAAAATGACTGCAAGAAATGTTGGTTACATGCATTTAAAATATTTATTGTTTTATTTATATATATAGATGGTGGCCCTGTGTTTATGTACCATGTGTGTGCAGTGCACATGGAGTCTAGAAGAGGGTGGTGGGTCCCCTAGAACTGGAGTTACAGATAGTTGTTGGCTGCCATATGGGTGGTAGGAATTGAACTTGGGTCTTCTGGAAGAGCAACCATTGCTCTTAATTGCTAAGCCATCTTTCAACCCCCTGGTTATATACTTTTTTAAAAAATAAAAATGATTGAATTTTAGCCGGGCGGTGGTGGCGCACGCCTTTAATCCCAGCACTCGGTAGGCAGAGGCAGGCGGATCTCTGTGAGTTCGAGGCCAGCCTGGGCTACCAAGTGAGTCCCAGGAAAGGCGCAAAGCTACACAGAGAAACCCTGTCTCGAAAAACCAAAAAAAAAAAAAAAATAAAAAAAAAATAAAAATAAATAAATAAATAAATAAATAAAAATTAAAAAAATGATTGAATTTTATTTTACATGTATGGGTGTTACTCTACATGTATGCATGTGAACCACATACATGCCTGGTTCCTATGGAGCCCAGAAGAGGCATTGCATTCCCTGGAACTGGAGTTAACACATGGTTGTGATTCTCCATGTGGGTGTTAGGTACCGAACCCAGGTCCGCTACAAGAGCAGCAAGTGGTCCTAACCGCTGATCCATCTTTCCAGCCCCTGGGTACATAATTTTAAGTAAAAATGTAGAAATAATTTAGTTTATGGCTCCTACTGTTATCTTTTTTTTTTTTTTTTTGGTTTTTCGAGACAGGGTTTCTCTGTGTAGCTTTGCGCCTTTCCTGGAACTCACTTGGTAGCCCAGGCTGGCCTCGAACTCACAGAGATCCACCTGGCTCTGCCTCCCGAGTGCTGGGATTAAAGGCGTGCGCCACCACCGCCCGGCCTTATCTTTTGGTTTTTAAAAATATTTTAAAATAATTTACTGAGGTATAACAATTTACATATATGCAATATCTAATGCTTAGATCATAGTTAATTGACATACCTATCCTCTCAATCATTGTTTCAAAATTGAAGTTTTCAGCATGGAGAATATTTGAGTGACTAATATTATATACCTCTGGTTGCATTACAAACATCTCTGAGGTAAAAGGTTGGTATCTATCGCTGTCCTGTCAAAAGGGCTGTGGACCTGTGTAAGGTGGGAATCTTATAGGCTGCTGATAAAAAGGCTGTGGATCTTGTGCAAGGTCTTTGGATCAAGGGATTGTGGGATCTCAATGGTCCTCTCTTCTTGCATCCTGGTTCACAATGTAAGTGATTTGTTCTTCATGCATTTGCTGTGGTGCGCTGCTCTCACCAGAGGCTCAGAGTTCATGTTGCCATGCAGCTTTGTGCTGGAACCTCCATGAACTGAAATAAACCTCCCCTTTGTAAAATAATAATAGCATGGATTTTATTATTATTGTATACAAAGTTGACTGCCATACTTGTTTATTAGAAGCATGGGATTTTTTTTATGGGGAGATGATAGAAATCAATAGCTTGTGATCTAGTTGCTGTCCTGCCGCAGACATTAGCACTTCGGGTGTGGGGCAGAACATCAGTAGCCTTCTGAGGATCAGGGTGAAGTGTTTGGAAAAGGTTTTTATCCATTTAGGGGTCATGCTTCCAATTGTTTATCGTTAATCTTGATGGTCAACTTAACTGGATTGATTGATGCCTAGGGAATTAGTAAAGTATTCCTCTGAGTGTGCCTTTGAGGACATTTGCAGGGAGGATTGATATGTGAGAGAGTGACTAAGGGGGACAGATCTGCCTGGAATGTGGGTAGTGTCATCCAGTGTGCTGGGGCCTAGATGGAAGAAAAGCAGAAAAAGAAAGCCAGCATCTAAGAACCTTTCCTATTGAAGGCTTCTACTGCCTACCAGACTCCTTGAGCAGTTCAACAGGACTCCCAGCAGGGACGTTGTACGGTGCTTCTAGGCCTTGATTTATACTTACTTGGCATCATGGGACCAGCAGCTTCCCAGTTCTCAGCCTTTTTGATGTGTACACAACCACTGTTGGACCACCTAGCCTGCGATCATGTGACCAACTCTCCCTTTGGAACTGCATATGTATTCTATGGTTCTGCTCTTTTGGAGAATTGTGGCTGAAGCACAGTTGTTGATGTGGTCCTCTAGTTCATGCCCACAGGAAAAGAGCCCTTTACCAGACATGAGGTACGGCGAGAGCCCAGTCACATGGGCAGGCTTCAGAGTGAGAGTTCTAGTCACTGAATTGGATAACTCAGAAAAGCAAGGGAACCTCAGCTTGTACACTGGGCTCTGTAGTTAAAGGTCGCCTATAAACCCCCCCCAAGGGTTAATACTGAAGATACTTAGAGTACTGGCTTATGGTAGATACCTACTGTGTGTAGGTAAGATTGCTACAGAGTGTGTGCTTTCTGAAGGTGTCAGGACAATGGGAATGGCTCAGCTTGTGGATTAAATTTGTAACTATGTCATTAAACAGTGAGACGAAGGAATGTAGAGGCTGTAATACATCCATTTTTTCCAGAAATAGCAATCATTGAATCATTAAATTACACTGCTTATATTATCCAGCAATAATAATATTTAACAGTGTTCTTAAAATAAATAATAAGACAGTTGGTAACAAAATAAAACTGCTACATCTATGATAGCTTTTCAGTGTATCTGTGGAAGTATCTTTTTATTTTATTATTTTCTTTTTGCAACAGAGTCTAGGGCTGGTCTAGATAGAACTCATGATCCTCCTGCCTCAGCCTCTTAATACTGGAATTCTAGGCATGCATCATCATGTTCAACCTGAGAACATTTTAAAGCTTTTTTGTTGTTTTGAGACAAAGTTTCATTACTAAACCAATGCTAGCCTCAGAAATACTTACGTAGCTGGGGCTGGCTTTAAACCTTAAAGCTCTTTAAAATATACTGCCAGGCAGTGGTGATACACACCCTTAATCCCAGCACTCGGGAGGCAGAGCTAGGTTGATCTCTGTGAGTTTGAGGCCAGCCTGGAATACAGAGCAAGATCCAGGACAGGCACCAAAAACTACACAGAGAAACCGTCTCTCAAAAAACCAAAAAAGTAAAAAATTATATATATATATATATATATATATATATATATATATATATATATATGCTGCAAAAATACCTTCTGGAATGCTGTGTGACTTGTGTTTGTTTCAAGAGCATAGGTAAATCTGTTTTCAACGAGCAGTAATGTTATGAAAATCTATCCTAATTAGATATTCAGGGGAAGATTTTTATCCCATTTTTTCCATGTGGTAGCAGTATTCCTTTGCATTAATAAGTTTTGATTCCTTTAGAAAATTTCAACATATTTGCTTTAAAGGTTTAATTTTATTTTAATTAAGATCTATGAATTTGACAGCCTGTACAAAAATTTAGAAAGCTGTGTCCTTGACCAATGAGCTGAATGAACATAGGAGATTTGTTTTATGGGCTTCAAATGGATGAAGCAAGTAGAAGCTGAATATGTATAGATTGGCCATTCAGAGTTACTTTCTTCATGGGGTTAGAACACAGGATTCAGTACCATGGTGGTGGTGGTGTTTGCTTCCTTTCATTTCCTCATATGACACCTAGGACTGGCTGCTCCATCCCTGTTTGATCTGGTCCACTGTGTTTAATGGCAGAGCTTAGATACTCAGAAAACAGGCTCCACAAATTTCATTTAACTGGCTTTTTTATTTTTTTATTTATTTATTTATTACCTCTGACATGTTTTCTAAACATGTGTGTTTAATGTGTGAGTTTCTCACGATGTGTTTCTCAGTTTATCTGTTACAGTTTTAGCCTGTTATATGAAGTCCTTATGGAACTGAAACTATCAATTCTTTGACTATCAGTTGAATATTTTAGTACTGCCTTGTTGATTTTGTTTTAATGATTTTATTAAATGATTTTACTACAGTAAAATGATCCCATATTATGTCTTCAGATCTCATCCAAGTTTCCTTATAATTTTTTCTGGTTTTTAAAAACCCTGGTTACAGTCTTGATGGTAATTATGGATAACAGATGTATGTAATTTTTTTCTGGATCTATCACGTTATTTACTATTTCTAACACTCTAGAGAGTGGTTGCGACTCTTTGCTTGTTTTGCGGATGCAGAAACCATGGCACAGAGAAGCTAGGATGCTTAGCTAGGGTAAAAAACAGTAAGAACTGGCCTTTGAACCATCTGAACCACTGCTCTACTCCTCCTCACTGCCTCATACTTCCTCAGAGTATGGAATTTAAAAGATTCCTTGAATATAAATGTTATCAATGGAAAGCATCATGAAAAACATTGGATGTATTCAATTTTTTAAAATTTAGTTTAATCAAATGAATAATATTGATTACTTCCTCTGTTACTCAGTGATTATATTCATCTAATTATTGGTCAGAAGTTCTGTAATCAGATTTTTCCATGATTATAGGCTTAGGCCAACATTTTGGGAAAGCATTTTTGCCTAACCTTAGCTCAAAGTATATTTTAAAGCCCTTCTACATGTGGGCAAGGCTATATTAGATAATGAAAAGTTAGTTTTAAATATAAAGTTTGATAGCGTTGTAGTTATTCTTGTTGTCTGGATTGTTTTGGTTACGGTTTCTACTGTTGTGATAAAATGCTGTAACCAAAATCAACTTGTGGGAGAAGGAAAGGGTTTGGTTCACCTATGTGCTTGTAGTCCATCATTCAGGGAAGTCATGGTAGGAACTCAAGGGAGGAACCAATGCAGAGGTCATGGAGAAATGCCACTTACTGGCTTGCTCCCATGCTGTGTTCAACCTTCTTTTCACAAACAGGACCACTAGCCTAGGGGTGGCACCACCCCCCAGAGGTTGGGCTCTCTTACATCAACCACTAATTAAGAAAATGCACCACAGGGGCGCGCACAGGTCCAGGGGCATTTTCTCCGTTGAGGTTCCCTCTTCCCAAATGACTTTAGCCTGTGTCAAGTTGACATAAAACTAGCCAGCATGAGGATTATTTAGAGTTCTTAGGTTATGTTTAATTGTTTTGGATTTATGTTTTTGGTATTTACTATTTATGGTATTGATCCAGTGCCCAAGAGTAATGAATGTATCTGGAAGATAATTATCTTATTTTATAATGTTGCAAAAACAGTAAATAATATGATTGTGTCAGTGTACTTGGACTTTTAGAGAAACATTTAAATTCTATTTAAGTTATGTGCATTTCTCATTTACTAAAACAGAATTTTCCCAGTAGGAAAGACACTTCTAAGGTTAGCTGCACATCATATATCTTTTATTTATTTTTATTCAAGAGCTAGCAGAATATAAGAATACTTTCAAATGCATGGCTGCTGTGTAAACTCAAGGCAGAACAATTTGCCTTCAAAACAAAGAATTAAAATGGTCTTGTAACAGATTCCTAGAAACAACAAAGTCTCACTTTAGTGGTTCAAAGATGGAGAGAATGCCATATGAGGATTTGGTAGTGAGAAAAGTTGGGTGCAGTGTCCAGGCCGGCAGTGTCTAGGGAAGTTTTGACCCTCACTTCAAGAGGGACATGTGGCAATGGGTGATACCTTGAACACTGGCTTCAGGAGATTCCAGCTCTAAAAGTAATTCTTGTAAAACAGGCTGATATATGATGGGGGTTAAGTAAGTGAGAAGAAAATAAATGTCTTACTCTAAAGGATAAGTCAGTGGCTTAAGCCTGGCTGTTCATCTGACTGAATTTGTGAGGCTTTGAAAAGTGTATTTCCTTCTCTACATGGTGGCTCAGCTCCAGGCTGTATATTGCCAAGAAGCTGTGTGGTGAATTTAATGGATGCTCAGGTTTGGAGACTGGTATGAAAACGGCTCCCATGTTGCTGTCCTCCACTGTTTTCTTCCCAAGGAAGCTTTGGAGAAATAATATTTTTTCCATCAGTTAAATTTCAAAATGGCTTTGTCTCCCTTTCCATGAAAGAAGATATGTTTAATAGCATGTGTATGGAAACATGGTGGGATTCTGTATTTCTTTTTAACTTCAGGATGTATAGACTGTTCTTTCACCAAGTATATTTTAGGTTTCCATATGGAAACAGACATATACCTGCTTTAAACAAGAAGCCTTGCCTTCTTCATCAGGGAATTGGCAGTAGAAATGGCTGGCAAATCGCCCTTGGCCTTTCTATGCTGTCATTATTACTGCTTGTTTCTGCAGACCTGTACTTGTCAGGTGCTGCACCAAACACTTAGCATACTGTTTTATCCACCTTCTACAGTGCTCCAAAGGAAAGTGATTTCATAGCCCTGATTTTAGAGATTAGGGAAAGGAAAATATCAGGATGTGTATACTTGGTCCAGGATACCCAGTCTAGAAAAGGTAGGGTAGAGATGGACTGTGGTTACGTTGCTGACACAAGAGTGGTTTTCAAAGCTACATTGTTGTCTTAGCTACAGCTGTCAACTGGATACAGCTTGGAGTCATTTGAGCAAGCCTAGTTGGGAGATTGCTTACATCAGATTAGCCTATGGTTATATCTATGTGGAATTGTCTTGATTAATGATTGTTGAATAAGGACTTAGGCCACTGTGGGCTGTACCATCCCTATGCGTTGGTCCTGGGCTGTATAAAATCCTAGATGATGAGAGAACCAGAGAGTGAGCCAGTAAGCAATGTTCCTCTGGTGATTTCTGTTGTAGTTCCCCTTTGAGCTTTTGTCTGGCTTACCTTGATGATGGACTGTAACCTTTAAGCTAAAATGAATCTTCATATCCCTTAGTTGCCTTTGGTCATAATGTATATCACAGCAACAGAAAAGCAAGTTAGCACAACCGTGTATAACTTTCACATGGCGTTCTTCAGACCTCCTTTACGATCTTGAGGCAAAGGTAAAAATGACTGGGTTTCCAAAAAGCATTTACCAGATGTCATAGTGATAAATATAAACTATGGTTGCAAATACTATTTTCCTTGTATTTTGGTACCTAGTACAAACTAAATAGATAATGTACCTTCAGAGATACTTATAGCTAAGGTCCAAACTTTCTCATGGAAGGATTATGAAAGACAGTGAGATTGCTCCCTGCCACAGTCTCTGGGTCACACTGTATTTTTAGAATGTCCCCAGTACTTAGTTTTCCTTCTCTTTTGCTACTGATTTTCCTTCTTTTTCCTTTTTGGTGAAGAACTGCAGAGTTATTGAAAGTATCCTCCCCATTAGAGGAACATCCTCAGCCAGACTTCAATCCACAACTCCTTGATTCAAAAGGCGACTGTGAATTTTTTGGTAGCTTTTTGTGACAGGGTGGTGGTAGGCTGTGAAATCACATACTGTATTTGTATGTGTGTGAATTTTCTGGTCCCTGACTTTGTCAGAGTCTGTGAGGCATCTATTAAAACACGATAGGACAGAGTGTTTTGCACTCATCACACCTCCAGGTGTTTTGATCTTTCATTTTCTATCTCTGCTGCCAATCAGTGCAGCAGTGACAGCTCCTTCCCCAGGGGCCTCTTTTGCATATTGACGTAATGCTTATTTGTCTCTTGCTTACGTTCTTCCTATTTTCACAAAGATTGTTCATGCAGAATGATCAGCTTATTAATAACTTAGTTTTTATCCATAGGTACTATATTTCATAACACATGTACTAATACTATATAATTACTATAATGGTGATTGCAGTGTTTAGTATATTCTTTAATATATATGTCACAATATTATTAGATGTAATATAAGTATATAATTACATTATAGGTAGGCACCTCTTATATTTTGTATAATCTTTTTGTATTTCATAAGCACATTATATAACTAGAAGGTAAATGGAAAATAGATATAAATTCTTGGTTAGGTTTGCTCAATTTTCATATAAAATACAGAAAAATGTAAGGTGCAGAATATAGGATGTGTATTTACATGGATTTTTTTCTGTATAAAATATTTTTGTCTCATTGTCATGATTGTAACAAGTTTGTTTTTTGGTTGCTTCTCAAATTTAGTGATTAAAAATTTAAACTTGCAAACTTCTAATTTATCACACTGATGTAATAGAGCATTTGGGGTAATAGGTGGAATTATTTTAAAATAGAGAATAATTACACACACACATCGTAGCTTAACAAACATGGGCAAGGACAGATACATACCTGTGTTCCTTGTTGTAGGACTAGAGATAATGTCAACACATTGGATGCATTTGAAATGAAGCTATTTAGTTAAAGCCTTAATAGAATAACTTACCCCTGTGATGAAGTCTTGGCTAACTACTTAATGTTCTTAGTTTGTGTAAGAAAATGACTTCAAGTTACTACACTGTAGCATTTCCTTCAACTCGATAAGAGTTACCATCACTCTAGTGGGTTTTCCCATATTCCAACTAATGTTATTTAGGTGTTACAGAATTTTCACATACAAAGACAGTGAAATTTTGTGAAACAATACTGCAAATGTAAGTTTCATTCGTGCATATTGTGGCATTGGCAAAACCAGTTCAGCCTTCAGTCTAAACTTTCTGCAGCATTACTTGGATCTCTATTAGGGTGTAGTATGTTCCCCAGCACTTGAATGAGGGTTGGACTTGTGATCTGCAGAAATGATGTTGTCCAGTTCCTAGGCACCTAGAGCTTCCCCTGCTCTGCTCTTTTGAAACCCTGCTACAAGTAAGAACAAGGAAAGGCTAGCCTGATATCAGGTGAACAGCCTGGTGGAGCAGAGTCATGTTCACCCATTTGAGGTCAGCTTTAATAGGAGCCACCGGCCAGCTGACCCAAAGTCCTCTCAGAGGCCCTGGTGCAGGTTGGCTGCCTCAGCAGCCTGTACTTTGCTGAGCATGCTTGAGTGAACCCAGCTGAGAACTGAGACAACACCCAGCTGCTGTGGCTCTTTCCATTCAGTCTCTAAAGGAACCTAGGAAACCCATCAAATTGAAGCTATTGCTTTATTTTGAAAGTCATAATTATTGATGTTTACAAGCAACTTGTAAGTAGATCTTCATTCCCAACAAGGGCATAAAATAGTAGAGATTGAATATTTTTTTAACTCTGAATTGTTTTAAGAATCATAATGGAGGAAGACAGTATATGTTTGTTTTTACATAGAGATCACATTTATAACCAGGGAAAGAGCCTGACTGTTTGATAGCGTGTGCAGGAATTATTCAATTTATATATATAAAAAAGAACACAGCTTAGATTTTTGACCTTATGTAGAATGAGTTGTAAAAATGTTTTCTAGGATTGAAAACATATAAAGTAAAAGGTCAAATTAATATTAAATATAATTTCAAATGTATCACTGAGCTGAAAAGACACACAAAGGGAAATCTTTAGAGGCCAAATATTAAAAAATGACCAGTCCAGAATAAAAGAGAATCCTATATTGACTGAGCTCTGGTGACACAGCTCCAGAAATGTATTCAAGGAGAAGGTTATACAGGAGATGATGCTTTCTGTACAGAGGAGGTTAAGTTTAAGGAACAGAGCACAAGGAAAGACACTGCAAATGGATTTAAATATACCTATAATCACAATAAACATAAATGCAGTGTACTTTTTTGTTCAAAGACAAATATTGTTGCATCTCATAAAGAAAAATCACTGCTATATGATGTTTATAAGTTCAGTGCCTAAAATGTAAGTCCTTGAGTGGTTAAAAGGAAAAAGAAAACAAATTACCAGCCTATCTGTCAAAGATGAAAGAAAGATTCTAGGGATTTTAAAAAAGGTCACTGGGATTTGGTAAGGGATTTTGTATCTAAGAGATACAAAAATTCTAAATTTTATGCGCTCCAAAGCCTAGTTTAAAAATTTAAAATAAAGTTAAAATTAGTTGAATTAGAAGGTAAAGGTTAACAAATGGAGCTTACAGTAAATTTGAACGTGATTGTCGTCTCCGTTATTGATTGACCAACATCGGTAAGCATGTTGGCGATTTGAGCTGCAGCCATTAGATATAATGCCTTTGTGCTCTATATTATACACTACACTGTTGAGCACACAAAGTCATGGTTATTGCTTTTGAAAATTAAGTACATACTTTCCAAATAGATAATGTCAGTGCCAGGTTTGTACCAAGTAACTTAAAAAAACGATATGATGGAAAATTACATTGAAAACATTTTAGTGTAAAAATTCCCTTACCATCACAAGAGACCCAGAATACCATTATTATAATGCCTTTGAGCCCTTCTTCCCATCCCATCATGCTGACAGAGGGCTACAGTGGATACACAGATTGGAAGTGGTGGGGAGGAGAGACAGGCCAGAATATAAGGAAGCACTGTAGTGAGCACAACATAGTTCATGTGACTAAACTCAGAAAACACTGGAAAAGAAACTGGGCAGATGGAGATTAGAGTATGAGAAAAGATTTGAAGGTATGATTAAGAAACATACCAATAATTTACTGTGCTAGCCTTACAAATGCAGACCTTCCCACGAGAGGACAAAGAGAGAGAAGGAAGGGAGGGAGAATTCTTGGTATTTGGACAGTGTTAATCCAGAATTGTTCTATAAGGGCCCATGAGTTACAGGCTTACTGCTCAGACTGGTGCTATGTGGAGTAGCAGGACCCACTGGGAGGTTGTACATCTTGGGCCCCTTCCTGCAAAGGGAACCATGGACCCTAGCCTCTGATTCTCTCTCCTTTTTGCTTTTTGAGTGCCAGGAGGTGGACAGCTTGTTCTGTACATGCTCCTCAAATGAACTTCTCATCCTCAGCCCCAGCCCTACAGGCCATGGGAGCAAACCTATCCAACTTTCACCCTCTGTTAAGTGAATTATCTTAGACATTTGTTAGAGTATCAGAAACCAGATTAACAGACAGTAAAGGAGAAAGGGGGTGGGACTAATCTTCGGATTCTGAAAAACAAAAGACAGCCACACATTTTCTTGTAGCTAAGCAGGTAGACCTGTGCATCCACCAACTTTGTGGGTTCAGTTCTCTTCAACCCCCGTTGTGGATTTTGGGGATCAAAGCCAGGGGTAAGGCCCTTGCAGTGTCTTTACTGACTGAACTGTATTGCTGCTCCCACCCTCTGTAATTATTTTCTTTCTTCCTTTTTGGGGGAATAGCTTTTAAAGAGAATAAAGTACAGGCTTTAGGAGTCTTTTCGTTCTTGTTGTAGGTACATATCTGATCTTTGGAAAAGATGTATAATATTAACTTTTTGGTATGCCAATACCAGAAGTCTCTTGCGTGGGGTCTGAGAGAAATAGCCCAAGGTATCTTTATTGTACATAGCACATAATGAAATGTATTATGCAAAAGGGGACTTAGTAGAGTTTTAATAAAGATATGTTACCCCTTTCCTTTTATATTCATTTTAATTTACTTCTGCTTAAAATATTCTTTATCGATGTCAGTATATCATAATCTAAGATACCTAAAATTAATGATTTTTTTTTTACTTTCTCAAGGCATTTCCCAAATAAAGAATAGAATTTCTAATTAACCAAATAAAAACAAGATTGAAATCAAACTTTGTGCAACACCAAGTTAACCTCCAACAGGGCTATTGTTCTGATTATTTTCACTAACAGTGATCATTGAAACGACTCAAAGGTCTGATTCTCTGCTGTGGCATGAAGAGAGGAAGCACTTATTAATTCTGTGCAGAGACTGTTTCCCACACAGCCACCGTAATGCACCCCAGCCTTCGTGTTCCAAAGCTGGAAACCTGAGAAGGAGCCATGGTCCTCCTGCCAGCAACAGATGGTTACTGTTTAAATGAGGGTCCACGCTGCTTCTCATCTGTGAAGTGACTTTAGGTTCTGGGTGGGGGTGAGGGAGTGGGAGAATGAGCTAGTAGCAAGATGAAGCAGAGGGGAAGAAGTAAGCCAAGGGTCTTGCTTTGTTTGTTCTTATGTGCTCTTTAATCACAGTCACATGGCAGGTTGTATTTTTCTGTCTCCTTCTCCACCTCACAAGGCGGGGGAGGGATGAATGGAGGAGGGCAAGGCAAACTGTTGACATGTGTTGTGTGTTGGCATCTAGCAAGTGCATTTTGCTGTGGGATAAGTTTGTGGCTTGTTTTCTGCTTGCTTGAATAAGGCCTTTCCAGGTTTGCCAAGCCTACAGTTAATGCGGTCAAGGGATTTATTATGAAATGTACTAAATCTTGGCACGGAGCTAATTGCATATAACAAGAAGCGTGCTAGAGGCTTGGACCTGAGGAGTGACACATGCAGAAAGCATTCTTTTTCTGATGCTGCTGAAAGAGGTTTTGTGTGGGGAATGTCTGCATGTCTGCACTTATTGCTAATGAGGTAGCCCCCACCCCAAAGTGCATTTCTGAGTTACTTGTTAAAATAATTGTGGAGTTTTTCTCACTTTTTCTTTTGTATTTTTGTCAACAACTGGCAGTTGAAGAATAAATATTTACCAACTACTTCTAGCCCTCTTACTGTACCATCAAACCATTTATGGTAAACTCTATGAGCATATTATGATATAGAATGATTATTATATAAAGATAAAGGCAGCAATCAGAAAAATTGTATTTTTTTCTTAGGTTGTTATAATAAAATAGATGGGGTAGTTTAAAGAATAGAAATTTGTTTTCTCACAGTTCTGGAAGCTAGAAGTCCAAGATCATGATGCCAAACTGGCTGGGTTGTGGTGAGACTGTCTTTGTAGTTTGTAGACAGCCATTAATCCCTGTGTATTCACATTATATATAGAGAGAAGATGTTCTATAGTGTTTATTCTGAGAAGGGCACTCACTCTGTCCCGAGGGCCCCACCCTCAGGATCTCATCTAAACCTGTTCCCTCTAAAAGGCTCCTCGTGCAAGTACTATTACACGATGGGTAGAACTCGAATTCATGTTATAGCAGAGGTGTTGAAAGGACCACTGTTGTGTCTTTTTTAACCTAATGTATGCTCCTAGGCCTTTTTATTCATTTTGAAATTAAGGGTAAAAGTTGAATAATTGTTTTTTCCTGCACTACTATTTTATTGTCTAAGTTTTCTTTAAAGTTTATTAGAATATTCAATATATACATTGCTTTTTCTAGGTACTTAATATTCTGTCTGTTCATGTTTGGTAAGTTGAATGTTTCAGTCTACATGCAACTTATAGCCTATCACTGACATGTTCAGGGATAAAGCAGAAATGCTTGGCTCAATGCAACAGTTACATCCCCATTTGGTATGCACTTTTCTGCTGATAGCATGCTTGGGTTCTGGTAATAATAGCTTGTTAACAAGATCCATTAAGGAAATAAATGTAGTGTTTCAGTGATGTCTGCTCAGTTCAGCCATTTTCCTGTGTACGGAAAGCTAATTTTTCTGTGTACTTAAATAGTAACTGGGAAGAGAGAATTATTAAAGTGGCTTCCATCATTTGGTTAACACAAGTATTTCTGTTACTCGTGGTTTTGTGATGGCAATATTCCTGAACTTAAGACTGAACAGTAGTAGCCACAAATTTCAGCCCTGGCACAGCACAAAGGAAATGTTGGGATGAAAGTATTCAGTATTTGAGGGGAGAAAAGGGTAACATTCAAAAACAGAGTGGCTAAGAGGTCATTTGTATGTTCTCTACACCACTACAGATTCATTAATATGTAGGGCTCATCAGATCTGGTAGAATTCTTATCATAAGCCAGAAATTGGCACTAATCAGGGTGGGCAGAAACCTGATGCCTTTCTCAGTCTACATGCAACTTATAGCCTATCACTGAAGAATATTTTGCTTATATTCTGAAGAATAATTTGCTTGCTTGCTTCTTTATTCTGTTTTTATTTACTCCAGCTTTCCTGGGTTGGCGGGAACGATGATAAGTGGTAATTGCTATAGTTGATACTTAATTTTTTATTTAATTAATATTAAAATGAGTCCCCCTACTGCTTTTCTTGCCCCTTAGGACTGAAGATACTAACTTTAAAATGGTTCTTTTTGAAACAACATTGATGTTGGGGAAATTCACATAAACACATACTTTTCCTTACCAAGTGTAATAACTAGAGGTTTGGTTCAGATCTGAATGGAGGTCAATATCCAAGGAACATACACATTCCCAAACAGTCACAAGACTTCTCGTGTCCCTGTAGATTATCGCTGCCAGTGAGAAGGTGGTCTGGGACCCAATGCCCATGTAATTAGAGTCTGAGTTCCTACCCCAGGATAACTGAGTTTGTAAGATTTTTACATGATTCAGATACATGTTAAAGTTAGAGAGGCCTAATTATTAGGCTTGGATTGTATTAATAATTGTATGTGTGAGGTTTATGTATGTCTGAGGCTGTCACAGTTGAGATGGTTTATTTACATATGCATTCTTTTAACAAGCATTTAGTGAACAGAAGGATTTATCAACCATGTAGCAGGAACCATCCTGGAAGCTGCGTATAATAAAGTAACAATCTTTAGTCACAAGTAATATTTAAGCAAATTTTACAACTCAGTGAAGCAGAGTTTATACCAGTGGGGGAAGAAGACATTAGTTTTCAACCAGCCCATGAAAGACCCACAAGGATTTAATCTGAGGTGAAGGGAATAAATAGCTTAGATTATCTTCTCAGTTTTATCTGTCTGCCAACTTTTGAGTAGATAAATTACTAGAGGTAGTTCATTGAAGGTCCAAATGATTAGGCAAATCCCTAAATAAAGGTATGGATGCTTTAGTTCATTCTGTTGACAGTATGTAAATATACTTTTTCTTAAGTGCAGAGTTCAGTATGTGTGGTTTTCTGTTCTAAGCCTTGCTTTCTTCATCTGGAAAGTGGGGATATTAGTCTTGCGAAGTAAGATGATATGAACACTGAAGCCAGCACAATGATCCCCAAAACTTCATTATTAATGATTTTAAGAACAAATTGATTTTTCTTG
Organism: Peromyscus eremicus; assembly: GCF_949786415.1. NCBI lineage: Eukaryota > Metazoa > Chordata > Mammalia > Rodentia > Cricetidae > Peromyscus > Peromyscus eremicus. The sequence goes on along the minus strand of NC_081421.1, from coordinate 112,781,837 downwards.
AGATATTATTGCTAATTTAGTAAAAGGAAAATATAGCAATGTGATTCATGCTTAAAACAAAAATCTTTCCCTTTAATGAATCTAAAGCTTGAAGGGCTAGAAAAGAAAAAGATGTCATCATGTCCAGGCTGAAAAAATATTTTTACTTTCATAAAAGGGGAAAATTTGCAAATGGATCATTCTTTTTTGGCTTTGGACTTTGCACCAAGTTTACATCAATCCCATGACAGGCTCTCTCTGTCTGCAGTAATGGGCCATTTCAGTCCTTAATGAGACTTCATCCCAATGCCCTTTAAATATGTGAGTAGGAAACACGTGAGAAGTGGAGTCTTTACCAGGTTGTGTGGGGGCTTCCTGCGAAGAAGTCAGTGCACTTGCTACTTGAGAAAATACGGCATCTTATTTTTGTTGTTGTTATTTCCTAAGTTCAAGAACCATATTTCACTATGATGCTAGTAAAGAGTGCCGAGTCTTCTATAAACAGAGATTGAAATTGGATTTCTCTAATCAGTGAGAAAGAAATGTTCTTTATTCAGGTCTCAGGAAATTGGTTCACTTGTTTTATAGCTGGAGTCTCACTTCAAGAAAATTTCCTTGGTGCATTTCCATTCTTGTAAAATGGCGCTCTGAGAAACAGCAGTAGAAGGTGGAGGGTACATGGGAGGCACTAATGGAAACAGAATGGTGGCAGGAGCCCACCGCCATGTAGCCGTCTGAACAGGGTGACAGAAATGTGCCACTCAAGGTAAACAGTTCACATTTGTTGTCTTTGGCTATTCCTGAGCACCTTGTGATAATGTAGTTATTCAAACTGAATTTGGAATGGTAGTGTTGTTCTCAAATTTCACCTAAAGACTGTGCTGCCAGGACCCACCTAGAACGGATCACATTCATTCATAAGCAGGACACTGCTAATATTTTAGTAACCCCACAAAAAGGATCATGAAATGAAATCACGTAAAAGAAAAAACAAAACAAAACAAAAACAATCTGCTCTGCATTTTCTTTTCCTGATTCTCAGTGAGATGTGTTATATAAAAATAGCCCTCTCCACACATTCTCTTTACACATACTCAGGTGGCACTCATTGTGTGTGGCATCACCCGGTCTCTGTGACCTTGGCAACACGTCAGGGGTTAACATTTTCGCATAGACCGACTGTTGTGAAACAGTTTTCCAGTGCACTGGCACAGAGCAGCTTTTCTTCAATCGTAAGCATTTATAACCCGTTTCTCCACCCTATTTTCCCTCAACAAACATCCATTATGGCAGACAGTACCATGAGGAAGTGAGGGTGAGGAGTGAGGGAGCCCTTGTTAGAATTTATGTGGAAATTTCCATAGTCTCAGGAAATGTGGTCCTGGTCCCGTTCAACTTGACCCCTTATTTTATTTTTTAAGTATTGATTCTCCTAAGATATTCCTTTCGACAGTACTTGTTTTACATATTGGCCCTAGTAGAACAGTCTAAAAATCTTCTTAAAAATAAACATGCATTTTTTCCCTTTAAATCCTTATTTTAATCTTTAACTATCTTTAACATGGTAATCTTGGTCATCAGATTCTGAAAGAACCAACTCTTCTACACTAATGATTTTTTCATTTTTGTCCTTTCTGCATTTGCTTGCCTTTAAAGTCGTAGAAACAAAATGTGCTCTTTTGATAGTAACTGGACTTTTTTTATTCACAGTGAAACTAATTTCTTCCTACAGGTTCTCCAAGTATTAGGCAGAAAAGTTATTCTGCAAGTACTATGATACAGAGTAATAACAGTGGGAAAGAAAACAGTTAAAATGAATATCCCAAGTTCTTGAAGGCATCTTCTCCTCGGAAAGCTTGGTAGTATCATGTTCAACATTTAACATAAACCTATATCACAAGATTCCTTTTTCTGCTTGGTTTTACAGTTGTACATCTAATCCAAAGTTGAAAATGTCTTTGTTCTTGAAAGGAAAATGCCCCACATTGCTTAGATTGATGGTGCTTTAAGACATGTTTATTCAAAGATGGCAGCTGAGAGGTGAACAGGCTAAATGCTCCACATTAGAGATCATTGTGTCTATACAACAGATGCAGGCAGCGATCTGTTTATATAGCTGCCTTCAATTTTCTTTGATTTATAATCTATGAGAGAATTTAAATGCTTGGTCTGTAGTTTTTAAACAAATACAAAGATTTTTAGACAAACATACCCATTCTAAAAATCAATTCATGAAGAAGATTTAGTCTCTAGCAAGTCAGCTCTGTTGTTAAATCACATGCTCAGAATCTTTCAGGAGTTGATCCATGAGAGTGTTGGATCAAATAAGATTATTGTAATTTTTGAGATATTAAACACAATCCATTGGTTAAATTTGAACATGTGCTACTTCAAAGCAATCCTTAAGCCATCCTGTGAGTATTCTAAAATTTATAAAACTGATTATACTATGTGCTTTAGTGTTAAAATGTTATACCAGCATGTAAATCATATAAGGTGATGAAATACACTGTGGCTGTTTATGGGATATCCCTATAAAGTACTTATTGACACTTGAATTGCATCTTTTGGTGACCCAAATATATTTGTCAGAATGCTTTTTGTGACCATGTTTACCAGTATAACGTCTCAGATGGGACTTGCAATTCTCTAACAAGGACAACAGTTACAAACCCTCTTCATCTAGAGATTTTCTTTACATTCAGTCCTGCAGTCAAAGGTAAAAGCTCTTCGGAGATTTTGTTTTTTGTTTTTCAAGACAGGGTTTCTCTGTGTAGCTTTGCACCTTTCTTGGAACTCACTTGGTAGTCCAGGCTGGCCTCAAACTCACAGAGATCCGCCTGGCTCTGCCTTCTGAGTGCTGGGATTAAAGGGGTGTGCCACCACTGCCCAGCCTCTTTGGAGATTTATAAAGACATATTTGTTATTTCCAGCTCAGGGGATAAAAGTGAATACTACTTTTTTTCTTGGTGTTTGTAAAATATTTACAAATGTTAATTATCCTATTGCTCTTATTGAAGTTGATGTAATCTATCAAATTAGTAAGACTAAATTTTGCACGTGCAGTCCATGAGTTCTCACTATTTTGGGCAATTAAATCAATACTTGGCTATCAGAATATCTGGTACAGAAAGTATCTGTTCTGGAACAGAGGAATGTTTTGGGAATGGAGACTTCTCATTTCGCACTTGAGAGATGATTCCATGTATCTAATCCTTTGATGTCCCGAATTTGTTCTGTTCAAATGTGAAAGCTAAAAATTAGTCCTAATTTGGTCATGACTTTTCTTCATGAAATACTTGTATACTTTCTTTGATTATACTCACACTAGAAACTTCTCAAGTGCAAAAGTACTTCACTTTTGCACACATAGGCTGCTCATGAGTTCATGTTGTAATCTTAAGTGGAAAAAAGTTTTCTGGATTTTAAATTGCTAGAGTTTTGTAGGAGTCATTATTTTTTGTCCTTATAAGGGAAATTAAAGCCATAAGCATAGGTTTGTAGAAAATTGTTGACTTTTAGAATATTAGAATATTCTGCAAAACAATTAGTTGCCCAAGCTAAAACCATATTATTAAGTTAGTTAGTATTGGCTGTATGCTGAATGAAGAGAAGTAAGATAAATAGGGGGCACTGATTTTAAAGATGAACTTGAGTATTTGTGGTGGTATTGTGTTCCCCAAAATATTGTGTGCCCTAATAAATTTATCTGGGGTCAGAGAACAGACAGCCACTAGATACAGAGGCTAGAAAATGGTGGCACTCAAACCTTTAATCCTAGCATTCCAGAGACAGAAATCCCTCTGGATCTCTGTGAGTTCAAGGCCACATTGGAAACAGCCAGGCATGGTGACTCACGCCTTTAATCCCAGAAAGAGCGTTTAATCCCAGGGAGTGGTAGTAGAAAGCAGAAAGGTATATAAGGCGTGAAGACCAGGAACTAGAAGCATTTGGCTGGTTAAGATTTCAGGCTTTAGCAGCACAGTTAAGCTGAGAGCCATTCAGAAATGAGGACACAGAGGCTTCCAGTCTGAGGAAATAAGACCAGCTGAGAAGTTGGCCAGGTGAGGTTAGCAGTGGCTTATTCTGTCTCTCTGACCATCCAGCATTTCACCTCAATAACTGGCCCCGGGTTTGATTTTATTAATAAGACTCTCTAAGATTCATGCTACAAGTATGTTTATATAATAGGCAGTATTTATGGAAGTCTGCTTTATACAGTACCTTGGTCTAGTCATGAATCTTGAAGTATTAGAGGGAAACCTGAGACATTTAACCTGATGGGCTGTGCAGACTTAAATATTAGCTGGTCTGCTTTATCTAATCCTTTGATGGAGCATCTAATGTCATAGACTTTGATCTGATTTTGACAAATCCTGGTATTAAGCCTTAGTAGAGAAATTAATGTACAAAAGAAGAGAAGTACTTTAGTACTGTTGATAATTCTCGGCAAACTATTTCCTGGAAGGTCTATGGTACTGTAAACTTGCCCTTTGGTCTTGTCATTTTTTTGGTTTTCACACTTTAAACATTTTTCTGTATCGAAATCTTTCAAAACTACTTCCCAGACTCCTCGACATACTCAAGCGGAATCCTTTATTTTCTCCAGGCCCCGCCTCCACCGAATTTGTGAATTTAAAATTTCAGTGTGGTATTCCGAAATGGCAACAGCTGCACTTGTATTTGTTTCCTGAGGCAGCTGCGAGGATTTACTACCTCACACTCTCAGGGTGACAGGCTCAAAGCTAGTTCTGAGTCAAAATCAGAATGTCCTCAAAACTGTGCTTCCGGTGTTCCGTGAGGCAGCTCATCCCTCACCTCTCCTGGCTTCCGGTGTTCCCTGAGGCAGCTCATCCCTCACCTCTCCTGGCTTCCGGTGTTCCCTGAGGCAGCTCATCCCTCACCTCTCCTGGCTTCCGGTGTTCCCTGAGGCAGCTCATCCCTCACCTCTGCTGGCTTCCGTTGTTCCCTGAGGCAGCTCATCCCTCACCTCTCCTGGCTTCCGGTGTTCCCTGAGGCAGCTCATCCCTCACCTCTCCTGGCTTCCGGTGTTCCCTGAGGCAGCTCATCCCTCACCTCTCCTGGCTTCCGGTGTTCCCTGAGGCAGCTCATCCCTCACCTCTGCTGGCATTCCTTGAGTTGAGGACTCAGTATATCAGTTTCCACTTCTCGGGTTCCAGTTCTGTGTATTGAGTCTTCATCTGCCCTCCCTTTCCTGAGACGCATGGATGGCATTTAGGGTCTACCTAGAAAAATCTCATAAATAATATTTCTGTCCCCACATCCTTAATCTGATCATACCAGTGAATATATCTTTAAAGGTAAGGTTAAACTTACAGAAGGCAGGACCAGGGTCTTTGTAGGCAGGTTGCTCTAAGAGTTTGTTCATGATAATAGTTAAATTACATCAAATAATCATTTGAGTTTTCTTTAAATCTTATCTATTAGAGTAAAATAACCAATTGAAGATAGGATAATAGGAACATAAAGACCTCTGATCTCTTATTAACTCTTTCTTATGAATATTATGTGATATTCTATTAAAGGTGGTGTATACAGAGACTTGAGTGGTAAACCATGCCTCTAGCATGTGAGAAGCCCAGAACTGGATCAAAATAAAAATATATATGTTGGAGATACAACCAAAGGAGAGTCCCATAGTTTGTCATGTGTGTTTACAAAATTTGTTCATTAGAAATGTAAAATTTTCTAATTTAAAATTACATAGAGTAGAGGAACATTATAGTTTATCTCCCATTAAGTAACATATCACCTTTGTCCTCTAGAATTGGGAATTCCTTACTGGAATTAAAATGAGAATGGGTTCTTCTGTTGTTCCCTGCTTGCCCACATGTGTGGGAGCCTGCTCCAACCTTTTAAAGGGTTCTTAAGTGGAGGAGAGAGGAATGAGGAAATATCAGATAGAAAGAGAGGCCTAGATGATGAGAAGAAACACAGGATAGTTTTGGGAGGGCCTGGGTCAATACCCAACAACCCCTTCATTTATTCGAAAGGGCATTTTGTGAAAATGCCAAGGGGAGGGGCAAAAGACCTCCCCCTTGCAAGATCAAAGCACACCGTACAGCCAAGTGTGGACCCTTCTAAACACCTGGTAAACACGCCTGTGGTCAAATCATCTTCTTATGCAACCCTGCTAGGTAAAGCAAGCCCAGAGTCTATGACCCTGAGTAAGTTCTCACTAGGAAGCCTCTGTGGGCTCACACACACACGTGGTACAGGTAGAATTTCAGGTATATTTTTCTGACAGTCTCTATCAGACCCAGAGTTTACTCTTGGACTTGCTACTGTATAGTTGAAGATAAAAGCAGGTTGTCATTTCTGGACATCCAATGTAAGGAGGGACTCAGGAAAGGGGAGAAAGGTAAGGTTAAGAAACAACATGAAGGCTTACATAAACAAGATTGGAATGAAAACTGTGTTACTTTTTTAATTTAGAAATCTGTAACGTATCCAATCATAACATTCCATGCTGAGTGCCGCACACTTTTAGAAAGACACCACAGTGCAATGCTCCAGGTCCCCAAATCTGCTTCAGTGCTGGCTTTGTGTCTCACTTGAACTTAAGACGTCAATTGGCTGGCTTGTATGTTTTTATATTGGACCCAGTAAAATGGAAAGAAAAGACAAAACAACTAGTGAAAAATAGACGGGCAGAAATGCCATAGAACCCTGGCAGTATTAACTGGAATGTTCAGTTCTTTACTTATAAATGTAAAATCGTAAAGGTTTAATTTTTCATATATATATTTGATTAGGATGATGTCATATGCTTTCAATGGTTAGGGTCAACTCAGTATAATAGAAATGCGATAAAAGCAAGGGCAGATGTCTCAGAAGAGAAAAATTAACAAAAACAATTTAAAATGAGCGATATCCTAAACCTGTCTGTGTGAGTTAATACAATATTTGGGAAGCATTGAAACCACATGATTTGAATAACAGAAACATCAAGTAACGTGATGTTTTATTACTTTCAGGAGAAGTCAAAACGTTGTTACAGAAAAATTTTGGGAACTCAAATACCTTACAAAATAGGGTATGCTTCTTGGGAGATTAAAAATATGCTCTTGGCCCATTCACATCTGGAATAGGATTTTATTTTCCATCACTGAAGCTAAAAAAGGTAAAGATAAAACCTCCCAAAGACCTAAACTAACCCTTAGAAAACTCAAAGAGTTTCAGTTTTCTATGCAACTTTGCTTGTATATCCCATGGAGAGCTTGGTGGCCTTAGGCAGATGACTGCTTAGATACATTGCCATCAGTGCTGTAAGTAGAGACCTCAGCTATGGGGCGATTCCCAAAAGCTCTCCCCTTCCTAAGCATTGAGCATCAGAGAGAGTGAGCCAGTGTTCTCAGTGTTGGAAGGGGACTCGTTACTTATACTTTAGCATTCATCGAATGGGTTTCAATTAGCAATGACATGAAAACAAAATAAAATAGAATGTAGCAGTGACATATATGTGTGTGTGTGTGTGTTTGTGTGTGTGTGTGTGTGTGTCAGGGATTAGTTTTTCTTAATTTTTTAATTGAAAATAGATTCTTCTCTCATACAGTACATTCCAACCACATTTTCCCTTCCCTTTACTCTTCCTTCCCTCTCCATAATACCCCTCTCCCCCAGATCCACTCCCACACTGATTCCTCTTCAGAAAAGAGCAGGCCTCCAAAAGACAATAGCTAAACAGGCCAAAACAAGATGCAGTAAGACAAGGCGAAAACTCTCACATCAAGGCTGGACAAGGCAACCCCGTGGGAGGAAAAGGATCTCAAGAGCAGACAGAAGAGTCAGAGATACACCTGCTCCTGCTATTAGGAGTTCCACAAAAACACCAAGCTAATAGCCATAACATATATGCAGAGGACCTGGTGCAGAACCATGCAGGCCCCATGATTGCTGTTTCAGTCTCTGTTAGCTCAGGTGAATCCTGCTTAGTTGATTTGGTGGGCCATGTTGTCTTAGTGTCCTCCATCAAGGAGGGGCGTGTTATTTTTTTAAAAGATCTTTTATATTATGAATGATGCTTTAAAATCTATACCTTTTTAAAACTAGCTCATTACTCTGGACACAGTTCCTCTTGTACCACCAGGCCATTATGTTTGCATCTTTGAAAAGGTTAACCTACCACATGACTGTTTTTCTTTCTATGAATGAATATATGAACAGCATGTAGAGAAAGATTTGAACCTGAAAACGCATTCACCAAGACTGGGAGATTCCATTTTTATTCTTGACCAACTATTCAATTCCATGAAATTATGGAGTCAGCTAGCTATAAAAGTTGTCCATAATACCACAAATAGAAATTAAAACAGCATTGAAATATCCATTTATTTTATCTATAAAATTTATCTTTTTTCTCCAACTGGGTCCAGAATATGCAAAAAGAGGAATCATTTTCCTCTTAGAAAAAACTTTGAATGTTCTTGGAAAAGTCGAGAAACTTTGTAAATCTGAGACCTAGGATGCCCATGACTGCTTGTCTTCATGTGTCATGGAGAATCTCTCCTGCTTGTACTGAAGGGTACTTGGATAGGAGTATTCAACTTTCCCTCCCTTTATGTATATTATTTATGAAACAGGCCATAGCAGCTATGGGGCATATAAAAATCCATGTATACATGTCTGAGATTTTTCTTTCCTGCTTTGACAGTAGACTGTTGGAGGGCTTTACAGATTGTGTTTACAGGAAGCAGTTGACATTGAGAAATGAATAACCCTTGTACATTTTTGTCACATAGTGAAGTCAGAAATATTATATTACATACTTATGTTATATACTGATTAATGCCATTTAGTGCTATTATTAAGACTATTTTTGAAATATTAACGGACTTAAAATGTAGTCAGTTCTGTTTGCAGAAAAGCAGACAAACTTAGTCATCCAGTTGCCATCATCACATTTGTTGTAACTTGTATGTATCTCTTTAGATGTGTTTTAGTTCATATTTAATATTTGAGGGAAGGAAGGAACGAACTTGGTTAATTATGATAGTCATACTTGCAGATCTCTTCTGTAAACTGGTGTGTTTCAGCGGTGGAATGGTTAAAGGAGGAACTTGAGATTCTTTGTTTTTTTTTTTTTTTTCTCTTTCCAATGGCAGTAGGCAGACTACTGAATTTATTTTCTGTATTTCCAATGTATAATTGAAGTTCCCTGAGGGCAGGGGATTGTTCTTTTTATTTCAAGAGTGTGTAGAATAATAAATTCTTGGCACATAGTAGAGTTCAGATGTGTTGAAATAATAAATAAATGGATATGAGATCAAGCCTTCAGTAGTGTGTTTTCTCCTAGCTTGTTAGTAAATCTATAGCATTACTGGGTCATATCTTCTATAAAATCAGATATCATATTGGAAAATATGAGAGGGTGCTGCATTATTCTGTTTCTACCTACCCCTTAGAATGCCATTGGGAGGTAATACTGTGGACTAATTTGTTGGCTCCCCGAATTTTAAAGTTTGGAGCTCTGTTTGTCCCATTACCCCCTTCCTTTGCAATATCTCAGTTGTCAGTGAATTCCTAGCTAAATTTAGGACCCATTTGTATGCAGTGGGATTGGTTGTATACACCTGTCTCTATGTTGTCTGGGCCTTAACTTCTGATTTCTGTTTGATTTTGTTCTTGCTGCTATTCTTTTTATCACTATATTTCATAATATAAAATAAAGACTTACAAACTGTCTTGAAAGTCTTTATGAAAAAGTTAGGAGGACAAATCATTTTCCTCCAAATGTGTTTGTTTTATACAACTCTTAAGTGAATTCTGTTAAAACTATTAGGCTTAAAGGTCAGTGTAAGTGATGTTGTGTGTGTGTGTGTGTGTGTGTGTGTGTGTGTGTGTGTTTAAGAGAAATAGACAACTTCACAGGAACATTATTGTCTATGAAAACAATCCTACTAATATGTTAGAAACCTTAATATATAGCCACTTGTCATTTCTATCTTATGGAAATGCACATCAAGGGAATGCAGAAGTTGTAGATGTATATTCTGTGTAGTAATCCTTTATATTTGTGAATCCCCTATGTCTTGCATAATCATCATGTATCATGTATGATAACAATCTGGCAGTGATTATTTGCCTGAGAATGACTGCAGTTCATGGGAACTCCCAGAATATGCAGCCACATAGCTCCTGACAATGTGGTTTCATAGCAATTGTGCCTATGGTGATGATTTCAAACCCCCTTTTCCCAGCACTTGCCCCTTCTGCTAAACTTGAACAGTGTATATTAAATAATAGCAGTGATTTAGGAAAACAAAACTGTTTCAGTTCCTGTCTTTGCTGAAGTTGCTAGTCTAATTCATTGCATTGCATCTGTAGTGAGTTTCTAGGGGAAAAAATCAGCCCATGAAAATTCAATGTTATGAAATATACTTTAGCTTATTTCAAAATGGAACATACTGCAAACCCTTTCCTCTGGCAGTGAATATGGAGATGGTTACCATGATGTCTTAAAGTAATTACATATTGTAAAAACTTAAGCATGTAAAAGGCTTGTTTTGAAATGTCTTTTTAGCATTGACTTTTTTTAATTCTTCTACATAGTAAATGTCAAAGAAATGGGACATGGATTATTACATTCTTTTACATGATTCCCCCTCAAAATCCTGTGGGATGGGTAGGAGGTGGCTCAGTGGGTAAGAAAGCTTTCTGTGCAAGCATGAAACCTGAATTAAAATCCCTGGGACCCATCTAAAAACTGGGCATGGCAATAGATGCCTACAAGCCAACTGTTGGAGGCTATACATAGGAGGATCCTGAGAGCTTACTGGACAGCCAGCCCAGCCAAGGCAGATGGCAAGCCTCTGGTTGGGTAAGGTACCCTGCTTCACAACAACAAGGCAGAGAAAGATGGAAGCAGCCACCCACCATCCTGCTCTGTCCCCATATGTATGCAATGGCTAATGTACCTATATGTTCACATGCACACATCCCCCCCACACACATACACAATTCTATGGGTCATCGCTAAAAGAGAAATAAAAGCAGTATTTTGTATGACACATTCTACTCTAAGTTTAAAATAGCTCATTTTTAATAGCTCTCAGCTTTGAAAGCCTTGGAATTTTTAGTTCATGTTTTGGCAGGCACTATATGAATTATTTTGGATAAATTATTTTAGAACGGATTTCTTTACTTGAGTCATGCTAAGTTTGTGAATCACTTTATGTGCATTGTTCAAAGATGGTGACATTTTCTTTAGTCTAAGGTGAGCATATTTGTCACCATGAATTCCTTATCTGAGATCAGCACAGGATAAAATAAATGACTTTTTTCACTCTTTATTTATTAAATAGCAAATATATTTCATTTTCATTGTAATGCTTTGGATAGATGGACAGTGACCTGCTAATTTTTAATTGATTTTAGGATCTATAGACTTTCGTTTATGGCTGCTGCTGCAGTAAAGACATGGTTACTAATGTAGAATAAGTTATAATAGTTTTCAAAGAGGTTTTATAGTTAACCGATAGTCTAAATTTTGTGATAACGTCCATGTTATTCTACATCTAATTAGCAAACACTTAGCTTTTGTTTCCTGTTGGCTTAAGTTTTATGAAAATTAATCTCCTTTGACCCGTCAAATTCTACACCTACATTATCTTTCTTTGAGTTTCCCCTTTTTGTTCATATCTTATCCTAATGGTAGTCACTGTGGTTATGTTGGAGATTCTTCCATCCTTTGCCCTCAGGTGCAGTGCTGATGTCTCTCCTACAGAAGCCCAGGAATTATGTCCTACTGGCTATCCATCCCTTACTGCTCCCTGAGTTATCACCATCAGGCTGAGCACACCAGTTCCATGTCTATTTGAGTTTGCTCTGTCTTGGTTTTAAATTTGGTAGTTTTAAGCCGGGTGGTAGTGGCGCACGCCTTTAATCCCAGCACTCGGGAGGCACAGCCAGGTGGATCTCTGTGAGTTCGAGGCCAGCCTGGGCTACCAAGTGAGTTCCAGGAAAGGCGCAAAGCTACACAGGGAAACCCTGTCTCAAAAAAAAAAAAACCAAAAAAAAAATATTTGGTAGTTTTATATTTACTGAGAGAAACATGATTCATTTTACCATTTAAATAGATTTTTTTTTCTGTATTAGTGACAGATATTTGTTTCTCTTTTGAGGAGGTTTCCTATCACAAAGGCATGCTTAATAGATAATAAGATAAGGGAAGTGGTGTTGATGAGTTTTAAAGAGGTGGTTCACAGTTGATGTTTGTTCCTATCTAGGATACTAAGTTTCTGTTCAGCCAAGTGAATAGTGTTTGGATGTAGTTCACATCCTTTCTAGTGACTCTACTTTTTCCTGTCTGAGAACATCAAACAATTCCTTGTATTGATATATTCTTTTTGTAGGTGTTTTGATAAATCAATCACTTTATGGTAAAGTGTGGTTGACTTAGGAACCCAAATGCCTTGTAAAAGCTTTGACAATACTCTTGAAGAACAAATTAAAATTAAAGCTTTTGTCTTGTTTGGTATTTGTTAAATAAAATAGGCCATTCTAAATACCGATACATTTTAGACCAGACATTTGTCTGTATCTTATCTAGTGAAAACTCATGCAAATATTCATACTTCAGAGGCAGCAAACCATATAGGATTATTTCATGATTTTTGAAAGAAAGATGTCTCCTTTCATCTTCCATCTCTCTGGCCTGATAACTACTGTAAAGTCATATAGCTTGCATTGTCTCCTCACTTACAAAAGATCATTTGTATTGTCTGCTGTAACCTGGTCAGGTGGTGGGTTTTACAGAGCAGCTCTTAGATTTTTTCATCTCTGCCAGGCTTCTTCTACTCCTCTCCAGGTGAACATCTCAGACTGTTTCATAGCTGTCACGTTTGAGGACCTCTTGGAGCAGTGTTCATCACTGACTCTGGGGGTGTGTAATCTGTCATACCTTGGAAAATGTGCATTTGTTAAAGGTGCATGACAAAAGATACTGAAATTTTCCAAGGTAACCCTTGATCCCACCTCCTCAGGTCTCAAGCAGTCCATCTAGGCAGAACCAAAGGCATGTACATTCAGGAAAGTCTTCCTGTTTGACAGATTATTCACACAACTCTAGAATGTGCCATAAGCCAACTGATGTCATTGGCAGTGCACCTATTCTACATGAGGGGGAAGCCTCTTTGGTGGTTTCTGACTGAATCACATTGCACAGAGTGGTGAAAGGGAATTACACTATGTTAACAGGAAATTAAATTATTTGTTAGTCGTTCATTTTATGTGTCAGGAGTACTAAGGCCGCTTACAAGGTAATTTCCTGTGCATATGCTTGCTCCCTTCTCTCACTCTCTCCTCCTTCCTCCCTTCTCTCTCTTCTATACTTTCTTTTCCTAACTCATCAGACAGTGACACGTGTCTCAATGACAGCATATTAGAACAATAGGTCAAATTAGAGGTTACTTCTATTGTACTCTGGAATCCATAGCTCTTTGCTGTCATCTGTGTGTCATGTATGATGTGTGTATTTGCTTGTGATGACTTACTTACTTGGCTCTCATTAACCTTATGAACTCATTCAGAGAAGAGCTGGTGACTTACTAGACTGGCTTGCCATTATCCCTGGGCAATGGAACCTTTATAATTATACTTAATGGGAATGCATGTCTGAGTCATCATAAGTTAAAAAGTTAAAAGATTAAAAAAGGTTTGTGGAAGTGTCTTCTTGGAATAAGTTACAGAAATCTCAGTTGTTCTTTAACAATAAGCATTACGCCTTTTATAAGAATTACATTTTCTCGCTTGAAATAGTTTGTCCAGATCCTTTAGAATGAAGTTACCATTTCCTAGTATCTGTATGATATTTTACACACTGCATTTGAAGTCTCTTACTAAGCTCTTTGGGGAACATTATTGTGTTTGATCTGCTTTGCTCAAACAGATGGGGCTTTCTTCTCTTCCAGTTAGCTGACATCCAGCCCCTCCCTCCTTTGTGCGCTCCTCATCACTAAGGTAGAACTCCTTAAGGTTATATTAAGATCAACCTCTCCTCTTTTTCTGTACTGTTATCTTTAATATCATCACCCTTTCCTAGGGCCTCTGTGTCATCCACGCATCACTGATCCCAACATTTCACCTTCAGCTCTGTCTTTTGATTACAGATAGTGATTCTTTTCAAAAAGCTTGGTCATGGGTAAAGGTGACTGACGGATCTCTGTGACTGAATGTAGGACTTTTCATCACTTTCAGTAGTGCCTCATTAATACATTCCTCTCAGGAATTTCTAAACAGTATTATGAAAGCCTCATATTCTTTGCTTTATCAGCTGAGCACTGTTCATAGTTCTTATCTGCTCTTCACGACCTTACTCTGTATTACAGTCATGGATTTCAGTGGGAAATTACCATAGCATGGGGGCTTAACACAGACATTTCTTACAGTCTTGGAGTCTGAAAGTATGCAGCCCAGGCAGGATCAGGGCCACACTTCCTGTGAAGACCCTAAAGTAGATCACTTTCGTGCCTTTCCTACCTTCAGTGGTTCTCAGCCCTCTTTGGTTTTTCTTGTATTGTGCTTGAAGTACTCCAGTCTCTGCCTGTGTGTTCTCTTTTCTTCTCAGAAGAAAAATTGAAGGCTCGCACTATTCAATATGACCTCATCTGAGATAACCGTATCTGCAGACCCCATATTTTCATTGTCCTGGGTGGACTCAACCTTTGGGGGGACATTATTTTACTATACTTTTTTTATTAAGAAAAATTTTTATACATTTTACATACCATCTTTCCTCTTCCCACCCCTCCAGCCTTCTCATCCCAACACACCCTCCATTCCCTCCTTCAAGAAGGTAAGGCCTCCCATGGGGAGGTACGTTTAGTAGAGGCAGGTTCAAGACCCTCCCCCTTCCTCAAGGCTGTGCGAGGTGTCCCATCATAGGTAGTGGACTCTAAAAAGCCTGCTTATATACTATGGATGGATTCTGATCCTACTGCCAGAGGGCCCCTCAAGCAGATTGCTACATAACTGTCTCGCTATGCAGAGGGCCTAGTCCAGTCCCATGCAGGCTCCACAGCTGTTGATTTAAATTTCATGAGTTCCCACTAGTTTGGTTTGGTTGTCTCTGTAGGTTCCCCATCATGATCTTGATGCCCCTTGCTCATAAAATCCCTCTTCTCTCTCTTTGACTGGACTCCTGGAGCTCGACCTGATGTTTGTGGTGGATCTCTACATCTGCTTTCATCAGTTACTGGAGAAAGGCTCTATGGTGACAATTAGGATATTCACTGATCTGATTACTGGGGTAAGCCAGTTCAGGCATCCTCTTCACTATTGCTAATAGTCTAAGCTGGGGTCATCCTTGTAGATTCCTGGGAACTTCCCTAGCACCTGGTTTCTCTCTATCCCCATGATATCTCTGTCTATCATGGTATCTCTTTCATTGCTCTCCTACTCTGTCCCTGTTCCAGCTCGACCACTGTGTTTCCTTATGTTCTCATCCCCCATCCCCTACCCTCCATTGCCCCCGTCAAACCCAGTCTACTCCTGGAGATCTCATCCATTTCCCCTTCCCAGGGTGATCCATGCACCTCTCTTTGGGTCCTCCTTGTTAGCTAGCTTCTCTGGAGCTGTGGGTTGTAGTCTGGTTATCCTTTGTTTTACATCTAGTATCCACTTATGAGTGAGTACATACCCTGTTTATCCTTCTGAGTCTGGGTTACCTCACTCAACCAAAGAATGGATCTACTATACTTTCTAAGTTAATGCTTCCCAAAGTGCCCTGCATGTGAGACAGGTATAGTGGATAACCCAGGTAAAATCTGGAAGAAACGGTTCCCAGATTCTGTTTCAAGTGTGTGTGTGTGTGTGTGTGTGTGTGTGTGTGTGTGTGTGTGTGTGTAGCCTTGGGTGAGTTAGTTATCAGCCTATGCTGCAGCATAGTTAAGGATACCCATCTATTGAAACCAGTGTCAAGATGAAAAGAATCCCATATGTGTTCTGTGCATAGCATGATGCCTCCACAGAAACATGTAGATGACATCTTCTAGAAGACATCTGCTGTCACACCCATTCGGTTTGCTTACTAGGCTCATAAAGATGTTTGAAAACTTTGTCCATATTCATCTCTTCTTGACTTTACATATTCAGGTCTTTCTTTCTCTCACTGTGTTCATGAGTGAGAGCTGCAAGGAGCATATAGTGGCAGAGCAGACACTGTGGATGTACTGACAGGTTTTATATTGACCCACTTAGAAGTTTTGCATAATGGGATGGTTATAGAATGTGGAGCCTTTTGTGACTCCTGATGGCTACAGGTACCTGAGAATCTTGGAATCTTAGTTAATTTTCATATTTGCCTTCAAGCTACTTTTCTGGCTTGAAAAATGAATTTTTGACCTAATCCCTTGAGTTATATTCTTATTCACTAGTGCTCTGTACTTACAATTTCCTTGTAATTTTTAGAAGCCTCTACAAAGCTGGCTACATTTGTAAACCTTTTCTTGAAATCAGCTCCTGGTGACTTCTTTAAGCATTTTGGAATTGCTTTTAGATTGCGTGTCTCACATTAAACACTAAGGTAAGTATATTTTAAGGAAGCCTGAGGTAAGCAAGAACACAGGATCATCTCTCCCCTGAGAGCCTTCTGGCTTCATTTAAAGTTTTTTTGCTTCAACGTATGTCTCATTTTACATTATTATCTGCAGTGTTTTCTCCCTGTGGTAAAACTACAGTATGTATTTCAGGTGATAGTACGGTTCAGTGCTTACTTTGGGACTTTAGATGCATCCACAAAGGAACAAAAGTCTTTTGAGTACTTTCCTGTTCTTCACTAACCAACCTGGTCTTGAATTTGTGGTGTTCTTCCTGTCTCAGTCTCCCGAGTTCTAGGATTATAGGCACAAGCCACAATACTCAGCTGTCTTACTTAATTTCAATTGCTATATGTGGTTGGTGGAAATCTTATGGGATAGTGCAGATCTAGTGAGAAAATAATTACATTACAGCAATTTAAAGTTTCAAGTGTTACAAAGTGGTTAATATGAAAAATTTAAATACCTATAGGAATTTATTGGGTTTAATCTGTAGGGTATCATTAAAGGCTTAGAATGATAGATATGGAAATAAATTGCTGTTTTGAGAATAAAGAGGTATTAAAATATAACATAGCAGTCATTTAAAATGAGGTAGATCTCTCTATCATGGTATCTCTTTCCTTGTTCTCCCACTCTGTCCCTGTTCCAGCTCGACCATCCTATTCCCTTATGTAGCATGAATCTTAACAGGTCTTATTAATAAAAACAAATCTGGACTGGGTATTGGGGTGAATGCTGGAAGATCAGAGAAGCAGAACAAGCCACAGCTTCCTCACTTTGCCAATTCCTCAGCTGATCCTGTTTCCTCACACTGGAAGCCTCTGAGTCCTCATCCAAATGGATTTTAGCTGAACTGCTGCTAAAAGCCTAAAAGCTTAATCAGCCAAAAGCTTCTAGTTTCTGGTCTTCACACCTTATATACCTTTTTGTTTTTTGCCATCACTCCCTGGGATTAAAGGCTTGCTTTCTGGGATTAAAGGCGTGAGTCACCATGCTTGGCTGTATCCTTGAACACAGAGATGCAGGTAGATCTCTGCCTCTGGAATGCTAGGATTAAATGTGTGTGCTACCATTGCCTATCTTCTATGTTTAATATTGTGGCTGTTCTGTTCTCTGACCCCAGATAAGTTTATTAGCGTGCACAAATTTTCGGGGACCTGGATTTTCAGATAGAACATATGATTTAGGTCTTGTCATACTTATGTTCTGGGAACATGGAGAAACAGGGTGCTAGGGAAATTCACAGATATCCACAGGATGACCCCACTTTAGACTGCTAGCAATAGTGGAGAAGGTGCCTGAAGTGGCCTACTCTGGTAATCAGATTGGTGAAAACCCTAACTGTCATCATTGAGCCTCTATATAGTAACTGATGGAAGCAGATGCAGAGATCCACAACCAAGCACCAGGTCGAGCTCCAGGAGTCCAGTCAAAAAGAGAGAAGAGGAATTCTATGAGCAAGGGGCATCAAGATCATGATGGGGAAACGTACAGAGACAACCAAACCAAACTAGTCAGAACTCATGAACTGTGGACCAATAGCTGTGGAGCCCCCATGGGGCTGGACTAGGTCCTCTGCATAGGTGAGACAGTTGTTTAGCTTGATCTTAAGGGGCCTCTGGCAGTGTGATCAGAATCTGTCTCTGCTGCATGAGTGGGCTTTTTGGAACTCAGTGCCTATGGTGGGACATCTTACATAGCCTTGTTTCAGGGGGAGGGACTTGGACCTGCCTCAGCTGAATGTACCAGGCTCTACTGACTCCCCATGGGAGTCCTTGCCTTGGAGGAGGTGGGAATGAGGGATGGTTGGGGTGGAGTAGCTGGGGGAGGGGTGGGAGGAGGGAGGAGAGGGACACCTGTGGTTGGTATGTAAAATGAACAGAAAATTTCTTAATAATAAAAAAATATAAAAGTGAGGTGGAGCTAGGGGTTTGAGAACACTGAAAAAGGACCTGGGTTTTCAGGTAGAACATATGACTTAGGTCTTGTCACATTGGTTTAGAATGTACAGGCCCAATATTCAGGAGACAGATCTTGTTCAGACATAGGCTTTGGGTAACTGAAGCTGTTAGCAGTGATATGCTTACTTAGCTTTAGTTGATCAGAGGTCCTGGTAATGAGCTAAAGAATGCTAGTGCTTAGTGGTAGATAAGTCCACAAGGAAGGAGAAAGATTGTGGATGTGGTGAGAATCGAGGTGGATTAAACCCAAGATTGCAGTATGGGTAATGGATAGGCGTAGTGGATACAGTTGGATGAGTGGACTGTAATGAGAGGACATGATGGTTTCTCTAATATATTGGGATAAGTTCATTTTGTCTCATGCAAATGGTGGAACATTGGGGTTGATGATAAGATTTAGACCTGATTATTAGAGTGAGTGATCAAATAAAGTTGACAGTATAGTATGGAGATTAGGGACTGTGACAACATAGAATAATTAAAGTGAAAATATATTTAATCTTATTTTTAGGGAAAAGGTAATTGAAAAAAGCCTATATGTTCTGTTAGCATTGTGAAGTGTTAGATGACTTTCATAGTGCACATATATTTATGTTATAATACATTATACAAAACTCTTATTATGATGCATAGTAAAACTAATGATCACATGATATTTCTTAGGAAGATTTTGATTATTCAAAACTGGAAGGTTTGCTGAAGAAGGTCATTTAAAAATGATTGATGATAATAAACCCATACATTTAAAAATGTGTGTGACCTCTTGACCTTGACAGGTTTCCATAGTGAAATGTCTTGACTTTTGCATTTGTAGCTTCAAAGGCATCATTAGAAATTAAATTAACTGCCATGCTTTGAAATCTTTAAAACTGTATTTGATCATTCTTCATGATCATTGACTTTTTCTAGTTGCCATTATTCCTTCTTCATTTTATAATTAACTAAAACCATAGCCTGGAAAGAACATTAATGATTTGATTCTTGTTCTGAAAAAGCCACTGAAAATTTAATACCTGCAGAAAAATAGATAGCTATCACAATCATTTTGAGTCATTGTAACTAATTCTTATCCCTTCCTCCATGGTGCATAAAAGTATACCCAGATTGACCTTTGATTTTTTTAGGACAAGTTTTAAAATTTATTTTAAAATTGAATATAGGTACTCAGTTTGACAAATGTTGTATCCTCTCCTTAAATGGCTACTTATGAAATCAAGACGTTTACTTGACAGCATGAAGGTAATTAAAGGGATGATACAAATTACAAACCCAGTTCTCAGGTTTGGTTAGAAATTCTAGTTAGTACTTCACAGTTGCCACTTGTTTGTGTCTCTATGTAATCACAACTGATTACTTTCTTAATAACCCACAAATAGCAGCAGCAGAAGGATTTTCAATTAAATTATTGGCGAGTGTCAGTTCCTGTTGTCTGGTATGAAGTCTTGAAGCTGTTTTATAAAAACTGTAGAAATATACTTGCATCACAGTAGCAATAAGAAATCAAGTTCTTTATTCTCACATATAGACTCGTCTTAAACGGTGAGTACCACAAGAGTAATTTCATTCATTATTTCACGTGAAGAACTGAGACTTCTGTATTAATGGATTTACCTTCCCTCAAGCTCACTTTGCTGAACAGCTGATTATTAAAATAATAACTTTACTGTCTAGGTAGCTTAGTCTTTTTAGGCTCAAGCCATTTTTGTGTAGCTAATTTTCTTACGTGCAAAATGCTCATCCTGTATTTTCTCTTAGTATTTCTCATGTCATTTTGTACTCTGCCATCTGTACCCGTCAGAGGGAACCTGTGTGGCAGTGAGTCCTTGCAGTGTTCTTTCTGATGCAGTTCCCTCTGCTACTGGGAGCACGGCTTGAGGGGAGTTTAGGTATATCTGCTGAAATGAACCTGGTCCTATCTGATCTTTGGGATCATCATGAAGGGACATAGTACTGAAGCCCGTGGTCTTAGCTCTTTGTCTTTAGTTTTGAAAACCTGAAAAATGCCACTCTCTTTTGGCTCTTGTGCCTCTGGGACCTGACAGCTTTCTCGTGTCTTTATATTCTAGGAGGCCACAGGAGATATTTTGAATCCTTTAAATCTATACCCAAGTCACGCCTTCAGATCTACTGTGTGAGATACTCTGTCACGCCCCTCTTCCAAGCCACATTAACATTCCCTGTCCTATAGGGAAAAAATTGTGCTGACACTCAGTCTTTTCTTAGGACAATTATTTTCAGAATATGATTTTCAGAAATGATTATAAATGATAAAACATTTTCCAGTTGCAATACAGCATGGTAGCCTTGTACACAAACCTAGCAGAAATAAATTATTCACAGATTCATCCTTGCTATTTTGGCATAACTTTGTATCTTCTATTATAATACATTTGACAAAAGCTAGATATTTTTCAGAGACAGTCTCCTAGTCCCTACAAAGGTTATTCGATTTCCTTTTCTGTCTGTCTTTGTCAGATTCTCATGACCATGTTCCTTCTTGCACACCCAGCCTTCCTTTCTCCATAAGGATGAACAGTGTTTAGTTTACTATCTTTTCTCTCAATAAATTATGTGATGCAGACATCAAGCTCTTGGCATGGGAATGGGGCATGAGGACATGTGACATAAAACTATTTAATATTCTAAAAATGCTACCTGCTAAAGGTTAAGATTGTGTTACTATAATAAGATTTCCTGACTCAATTTTCTTCATCTCTGTCAAGTGGTAGTTAATAAAAATAGAGACAATGTTGTCATTTGTTAGTTTAATTCTTTGACATCAATAGTCTTTTGTTTTAAGATATTAAAAGTTTCATACATTTCTGTAGTACTATGGTGGATTATGGCGCCCCTAGTGGAGAAAATATGCATTTTCATGTTTTTACTATTCGTAGTAGGCAGATTATTCAATTATATCTAATACGAAGTTAAAAACAGATGTGATGGATGTAGAGAAAGGAGAAGCATTTTTCTTCTATGTGACTTTTATGGTATTCTGACACATCTAAATAGAAGCAAAAAACAACTGTACTTTTGTTCAATATATAAGGAAAGCTTCATTTTAAAATGAGTAGTTTTCATTGTCTTTTACAAACATAAACATTGCCTAGAGTTTTTTCTAAGAGTTTTATTGCTTTCTGATTATTTTTAAATGCTTATTGTCTCTTGTTAACTAGCCCCAGTAATTGTCAAACTAGTGCCTGTTTTCTCAGCCTTTTCCAGGAGAAGCCTTGGGTTTCTATTAAAGTGTTTTACAGGGGCTCCCCACATGTCACATTTCACACAGTGCACTATGCTGTTTTATAAAGATCTTTGAATGCAGTGCCAAGGCCTCCCACTCATTGTTTTATGGGCTCCATGTGGGATCGGCATCCCTGACGAGGGAAGCCCTATGTCAGAGGCTGGGGGAGTGAGGACATATCGAACACAGAGAGAAAGTTTTAGAGAATCCTAGGGAGCTCTAGTGTTGTTGCCAAGAGTGAAAGCAGAGCCACAAAACATGCCAGATGCCACCTGATTTTAAACAGTGACTCCACTTTGAGAGAAGACTCTCTGGACTACATTTTTGGGGAAATCAGAAACTGTGCTACTATACTTTATGCTTAGCACTGGTGAGTTACCACTTTCCAAGTGGTTGAAAAAAATGCAACTAACTAATATTTTTATGTGTTCCTTCAAGGAGGGAGAACTAACTTTGGATATCTGTGAACATTTAGTCCTGGAACAATGTGTTCAAATTTGTGTGCTTTCCTTATCTTTTTCTTGAGAGAAGGTTAAGGAAGCATATTTTTGAGTTATTAACCATTCCATTCCACAATCTACTCTAAAAGTAACTTTCTTGAACTTTTAAGACACAGTTTTGGTGGTCAAATTGAAATTTATACTGCTTGACCCAGCTGAACATTGCTTTTCTCCAGGCTATCTTGGCATCTAGTTGGCATTTTAAACCTGTCCGTCCTCTATCCACTGAGGACAGATAGTCTCAAGGTGGAGCATGGTGTCACAAAGTGTTGTTGGATTGGTTAATGTTGAAATGTGATCAGAATTTGAGTGCTACACCTCAGTAGATCTGAAATAGTAATGCTGTTTCCTAAGAGAAGAAGGAATATATCCAGTCTCCTTACAGAATGCTAGCATTCAAACAAAATTACACATTGATGCTTTTTGCAAAGTTTGATGTATTATATGAGGAAATTAGTAAAGGAGAAAAGTACAGTTTTTAAAGTAGATGATATAGGCTAATCTTAAAAAATTCTAATATTTCAAATAAATCTTGGATACCAGCTATTTATGAAAAACACTTATCACTGGCATTTTGTTGCCATCTCTCTTATATATGTACATAACAGATTCTCTTTCTGGGATGTGTGCAGTGGGTGGTGGTGATTTGCCTGTCTGCTGTTCTGTTACACAACTAACTCAACAGCAATGAGTGATGTGGACAATACGATACATGTGAAGGGCTGAATTAGTTTGATTCCTCAGACTACAGAATGTATTTAAGTGGTTTGTTATTGTTCTGTTAGCCTAAGTATCATTTTGTCCTTCCAAAGTTGGTTCTAAATAGCAGAATCTGAACTAGGGAAAAAGTCGTGGTGGTGATTGATACATCACTGTGCTTTAGGGAACTTTTCATCTCAGTTATATTATGCAGCATAAACTCTGATGTTTAGATGGCATACTCTTCTTCACTGTATAGTAGATGAGTACTAGAAGCCAGCACTTTATCTCTGGATGGTTCCTTGATGTACCTTTATTTGAATAAGAAGTAACTTTATAGTATGTCCCATAAAATGAAACCTAATAGTCTCTATTATGATAAACATTAAGCTACCTTTCCAACTTCTGTGAGCTTAAATTGCTAAAGACTCAAACCCAACTTATGCCTTGCTTTATGTATTACCAATGTGTCTTCTTTAGGCTGTGCTAAAATTTCCCCTCTATTTTCAATTCTGAAGGACAAATTGAAGAGCACACATAAAGCTGTGTGCTGCTGTTCAGTCCCTATATCCCAATGACATCAATCAGAAATGCTGTTATTGATACATTTCCCACCATGGTTTTCTAGAGTGCTATAAGTCTTGCAACTTAGCTTTCTGTATAACTAATTTTTATTCACTTTGATTTATAATTACCGACTGGATTTTTGTGTATTTTTATGAACATGGTGGTGAAATTTTATGATGAATACAAAACTTCATATCTTTAGTATCTGAATGCATAAAAGTCTTCAGTTAAAATTATTAATTAGAAGATAATATGATTTCAGCAATGAATACACATGCCTGCACATATACAGTAGCTTCATGAGTTTACTTTATCATTGTTATCTTTATCAGTATTGTAGGGGTAGCATATGCTATTCCTATTTGTAGATAAGAAATCTGAGTTTTGAGGGTTTTTTTTTGTGCTTTGACCTGTATTTATTTTTTATTTTTTTAAAAATTTTATAATAAATTTAATTTTACGTATCAGCTACGGATTCCCCTGTCCTCCGTCCTCCCCCCTGCCCTCCCCCCAATCCACCCCCCATTCCCACCTCCTCCAAAGCAAGGACTCCCCTGAGAAATCTGAGTTTTAAGACAGTTGGATACCTCTGTTACAATCAAATGTCAAGTCAGTATAGTTATAGATGATTATGAGATATCATGTGAGTGCTGGGAACAGAACCTGCTTCCTCTGCAAGGACAGTACATGCTCTTAACAGCTGAGTCAATTCTCCAGCCTGAGAGGAAGTATTTAAATTGAAGACATTATTTTGATGCTGAGTTTGCTGGTAATTGGTGTCCTCAGACCCCGCTGTAGGTGGTACCTGCTAATACTAGGTGGTCAATAATTGTTGAATGAACTATACGGCTTGAGTTCAAGTTATGGAGTTCCACTAGATGAATGCACCTTCTTGGATTTGTTTTCCAACTGAATAATCATGAGTTTAGTTCATTTATTCTTTTAGTCACAAAGCTGTTCAGATAAAGTCATTTCCAGAAGCTATGCTTACATAATAGATAAAATCAGATATGTTCTCCTTGGAGCTGGGATAGTAGGAGAGGGTGTCTCTAGTCACCACACCCTAGGCACAGTCTGAAATGTACTCGATTAGATTATCACTCAGCTCAAAGATAATTCATGTTCTAGATTTTAGTAATCTTGTAAAGGTCTGACTCATGTTCAGACTTGGTCTTGGGAAAATATATATTGTAGCAGTTAATATAAGGATGAGTAAACTGCTCTGGAGGGTTGCCTTTGGCACAGAGTTGCTTCCTATTATTATGGGATCCACTTTAAAGTTGTTATGTCTTGACTAGCATATGTTGTTTTGGGGATTCAGGTATTTGCTTTCAGTTTTGGAAGAAATTCCTGGCCTTTCTGGGAATGATATTTTTTTTCTTTTTTTGTTTTAGCCTTTGAGAACTCTTTTTTTGTTATTAAGAAATTTTTTATTCATTCCACATACCAACCACAGATCCCCAACCTCATCCCTTCTCTTGCTCCTCCCCAGCCTTCCTCTCCAGCCCATCCCCCATCCCCTTCTCCAAAAAGGTAGGAGCTACCCCAGGTGTGTGAACTGGCTTCTTGGAGCCCATTGCCTATGGTGGGACACCTTGCACAGCATTGATGCAGTGGGAGGGCTTAGACCTGCCTGAGCTGAAAGTGCTGGGTTTTGCTGAGAATGATTTTTTTCTTTCTCTCTACCCTTAGGGACTCAAAACATTCATTTAACATATATGGATCACTCCTATTTGGCAACTTTAATTGTTTTATTTCAGTTTTCATGAGATACACAAGGTAAATTGGAACTTTGCCTGAACTGTGTCTTATATTGTGACTTCTTCCACCTAGAATTCTAGGGAGATCTTACTCTTATATTGGAGAAAAACAGTATTAATAACAAGATGTTTGCATTGTAATTATTTTCTCAGCATTTACATCCCCAAGAGACTGTAATGAGTTGAGAACCTAAAGGAAGACCTGGTGTCTACTGCCTTATTCTTGGATGAACAGTTCACTGTTTTTCACTATGAAAAAGAACTGCAAGCCTGTCACATCTATTAGATCGGAAACGTACTGTACTTTTTCCTCCTAATAACACTGCCATCAGCCAGACCCCGGTGAACTTAGGGATGTCTGTCCTTCCAGTACCAACAGCATAGGAGTCAGATACACTTAGAATGTCTTACAGTCTGTATCTACCTTTCCCTTTTCACTTTACTCCAGAAATATAATTGGCACATGATTGTATGTGTACACATGTGCATGTACCACATAGGTGTGTGTGGGTATGTTCACTTACATGGCCCTGTATGGAGGCGAGAGGTTGATGGCTGGGATATCTTCCTCAGTTGGCTTTCCACTCTACTTTTTGAGACAAGGCCTCTCACTGAACTCGGAACTGCTGTTTTAGCTGGATTGGGTAGCTATAGAGCTATGGGGTCAGCATGTCTTGCCCCCCCATAGTTCTGGGATTACAGGTGCGTGCTGTCACATCTGATTTTTATATGAGAGTTGTTATCTGAACTCAGGTCCACAATCTTGTGCAGCAAGCCTTTATCAACTGAGCCATCCCCAGCCCTGAGAAATATGATTTTTAATGATAGACATTTTGAAAAAGGGGGGGGGCAAAGGAGTGCAGGTTAGTCATTCTCCCATTGACCTATAACCAGAAATGGCACAAATATAAATGATATTGAAGATAAGTATTTATTTTGGTGAACTCGCCTATCCCCACTTTTCCTCGACATTTATTTTTTATGTTCAGGCCTGCACTAGCCATGGCTTGCATGTAGAGGTCAGAAGACAATCCGAGGGAGTTTGTTCTCTGCTTTGACCATATGAGTTCCAGAGAGTGAACTCAGGCCAGGCAGCAGCAGGTGCCTCTGCTTGCTGAGCCATTTTGCTGGGCTTCACTGTTGTTTCTATTGATTGTGTACTGGTTTCCTAACATTAGCCAGCCGTAGCCTGTGCTTCTAATTTAACAGCATCGTTTGAGAATAGTTTCACAGACCAACCCAATCTTTCACCCAGTGTTAGGACAAGTTAGAACTGATGCCTTAAAAATTCTAAGCACATATCAAATTCAAATGTAAAGAGAATCACAGAAATGTTTTGCAACTTGGTCATGTACTAGGATGTCTTACTGGGAGTTTGGGTAGTTATAAGGAGTCTATCCATCTGTTCAGAAAGATACAGGGGAAAAAACCTCCAAGATTTTAAAAGGTGAACTATGTGATAGTGATGGATGTTGGTGGAAATAGCTTTTCTCAGTTGCTCCAGATGTTGATTGGCAGTATTCAGGACTTTGGAATGATTCAGTGAATGTCGCTGGCGGCAGTTTGATTTCATGCAGAAGAGATTCCCTGCTAGGCACAAATTCCTCCCTTCCTCCCATCTGTGTTTCTGAAAATTACATCTTTGATAAGTATGGCTTCATGATGAATGCTTGGGAAACACTATTGATGAAAGATAGGTGTGCTCCTCCAGGTTCATCATGTTGTACTTAATAGTTTTTAATCTACATAGATCTTTTATAGGCTTGCAAATTTTATATACTACTTTTCTTATGCATAGCAATTGTATAATCATCTCTAGACATTAGATTCTTTTGTTTTTTCTTTTATATTTGATGCTCAGCATTTTGAGAAGTGCTTTTCTCATTCTAGAGTATTGCTTAAATACAATATTTAAATGTTACAATTTTTATTTAGTGCCAAGCACAATATTAGCCTAGAGGATTTTGCCCTCGAGTTCAGATGCATCTGCCATCTTGAGTGGATGCTCCAGGGACCTGCCTTATTTTGTTTCTCTCAAGAACACCTTGTTAAATCTGGTGATCATGTCCAAAGTCAGCAATGCATGCTGAGTTTTGTGAGTTATTTGGCTATATATTAGGTTGCATATTTTAAAGCTGTCACTATTTTCATTGAAGCTTTTGGTGTTATATTGATTTATTGTGTTTCTCTGTTTATGTATGCATGTGAATTATAAATGGCTACCTTTGCTTTTTGCAGTTTTAAAAACATAGTGAAAAATAGTACCTTTGAATGGTGCGCATAGGTGAAAATCCAGTAGATAACATAGAGAAGACAGATTATCTCTAATTAACTTACATTCTGATATTTTATTTATTTATTTATTTATTTATAAAGTGCAATTAAGCTATTTCACATTACTTTGAAAGTTAAAGGGTAATTTCCACCTTTGGTAGGATTGTAAGATTTACTTTAAAAAGTGTATTTTTCCCACGATCCAAAAACTATTTATATATAGTCCATTTTCCCCAAATTCTTAAGTTATATCAACAATTATTTATAAAATCAATAATCTGGACATAAGTACACATCACAGACTTGCCATATGGAGGGGACAGTTACAGCTCTTGTGTACAGACCAGTTTGTTCATTCCTAGTGAGTCACTGATGAATTGATGTGGCTGTAAAACTGTATGAACACATTAATATTTTGGTTAAGTTCAATAAACACTGAGTGTTTGCTATGATCAAATTCTTGGGTACCTCTAAATGAGAAATAACTATGGCACATTTTTTTCTCTTCTGTAGAGCCACTAGATTACTAATGCATAAGGCAATAGCAAAAATAAGTAATATTTGAGACATAACACAGGGACCATATAAAGCACCATCTGTGTGAGGATTCAGATATACAGAGCCAGAGATAGAAGAGGAAAAATAAAATCATGAAGGAATCAGTGTCTGAGATTATGAAGGGACCCAGGTTTGTGCTTATTATGAGAGTTGAATTAGTATGTGGGTGAGAAGGGATAGAGAAATGGCAGAAATGGTATGGATGCTGTTAAAGGGTCAGAGACTGGGAGGTGGCAGAGATAAACTCTGGAATAGCAGGCCTTATATTCACACACGAAGAAAATGCCATGGAATGGGGCTTAAACAACTGTATATTCCCTTTACCTGCTCAGAGAGAAGAAGACCAGTTACTTGGTACTGGGTTTTTTGTGGAGACCCTTTGGGACTATGCTTTGGCAGACCTGGGATGAAAAGATACACAGGAGTATGTAGCACAGAGGTCCATAAAGAAAAAGACCAATGTGTGGCTCATTTGGTGTGTAGAATCCATTATGTCCAGTAGCTCATGGGATATAGAGGATCAGGGAGGCTGGAGTTAAAAGATAATTCTGGGATTTGGAGGCTGAATATCTTTGGAATTTTAACAGAAATTAAGAAATCAGAGCAAGTAGCTGTTTTGGAGAGGACCGTGTAGGAATTCAGTGAAAAAGACATCATTGGTGCTATTTTACCTGGGGCTCTAGTAAGCACAAGTTTCATTTGATGGCTAAGCATGTGTTTAATAGTAGCATCTGCAAGTCTTTCTAATGAATATGGGAGGTTCTTTACAGATTTCCTAGAGTTCTGTGCAGCATCTGTGTTTATTGTACACAAAGGCAGACTTTTAAATTGTGTTAAACTAAGCAAATCTGAATCAAAATCTCTAAATTTCTGACTGGCTGTTTTGTGACAACACTGGCTAGGTCTGCCTTGGGTGTCATGAAAAGGACGTCTCATGCAGCAAGTCCTGTAGCGCCAAGCTTGGTATGTGTTATATTCTGAAATAAACGTATTTCCCTTTCTCCATCAGAGCTCCTTCTCTTCCTGTGTTGCATGATGGGTAAACTGCACTGGTGTTTTGATATCTTCCATGATGCCAGAAGGAGGAGCCTATGCGTACCCACAGTTCTTTGCTTGCTGTTTCCTCACTTGGGGTTTGAGTCCTTTTGTTCCACATCCTCAGTATTTCTCAGGTGTGTTTACCATGTTCTTTATTCCCAGCAAAGGTTATTTAGGGCTCCAGGATCACAATAATGTCTTCCTAGCAGTTCTTCCTTGTCCCAGTTTTACTCTGGCATTCTAGTCTCTATTTCATAGTTAAGAATGAGCTTTCCAAACCTTGTTTTGGAGTGGTTACTCAGAATAAAATCCAACATTCTCTGTGAAGTGTATGTGACTCTTAAACCTGTTGTGTCAATGGAATCTGCTGTATATTCTATCACGCAGTCCAGGGGTAACTCCTAGCATCCTCAGACGCTAGCCAAAGCTTCCACCATAGCAAGAATCCACTGCATTGCCTGCTGATGCAGGTGAGCAGGCTCTCACCTCTCCACTCCTGGGCTTTGCTCTGCTGGACTCTAAAACCCTCCATTTCTTGGTCTTTGTAACACACTTATTTTTTATGGCCAGGCACTGCGACCTTTTTTGCTTTTTTCATCATATATATTTAATCATGAGTATTTAGCATAAAGCTAGTTGTCATTCTGTGGAAATGTTAAATAAATTGAGTAAACAAAGATCAGTAAAGCCTGAATCTTATTCTCAAGCAAATTCATTGCCTAGTAAGAAGTTTTTCAAGTGAAGTTAATTTTAAAAGCCATCAACAGACAAGTGCAATACATTGTGGTAGAAGCCACTACAACTCGTGTTCCAGCAAGAAATGATTGAATGCTGGTATCTCAAAGCCTGTCCCTTGACTCTCTAAAACTGAGCCCCATTTTTTTGTTAGTTTTGGGGAACCTAAAATAAAAGCCAGGTAGGATACATTATGTGTCTGAACATCCATTTATCAGGTTATGAAATTGGGGACTTTATTTTTTCTTTTCAGTTATGAAATTCTCAAAACAACTTCTATAGCTAATAGTTTCAAGTAATTCTCATCTCTGGACTTCCTCTTTTATAACTAACTCACTAAGCGCCAATCACAAATATATATTTTCTTTACCCTTTAAAGCAGTTTAGGAGGAAAACTTCTTTTAAGAACTTGGGCCTATAACTTCATGGACTCTCAATTATTAAACACTATTGTGACATAATTTTCTTCATAATCTAGAGTCAAGACAATGTTGAAAATAATTAGTGACTCCTGACACTAAAATTCCAAATGAGAGTGTGATATAGCTGTCATTGTCACCACTGAACAACTCACCCTTACTTCAAGGACAGCCTCTATTTAACTGTTGGACCTTTTTTTTTGAGATTAATGTAGTTACACCATTTCTCCCTTCCCTTTCATCCTTCCAAACCTTCCATATACCTCTCCTACTCTCCTTTAAATTCATGGTCTCTTTTTAAAAATTGTTACTGCATGCATGTATGTATATACATATATATATATATATATATATATATATATATACATATACATATATATATATATATATATATATATATATATATTTCTAACTATAACCTGTTCAGTTCGCATAATGTGTGTTTTCAGGGCAGATGGTTGGTGTCCCTCAGGGCACTAGGGATCTTTGTGGAGAAGCTCCTGCTGAAGCTGTAGGCATACCTGCTGCTTTATTCCCACCGAGGGGAGATACTTAAATTTTTTCTTATTTTACAAGAATGATTTTGAAAATTGTTGGTTTACTTGATGCAGATATTTAAGGAAGTTACCTTGTAGACAATGAAGAAAACCCACAGAAATAGAAAGTGTGTATTTCCTTTGTTATTGCTTCTCTCCCTACCTCCACATGGAATTAACTCAAAGCTACGTGGGAGCTTGGCAAGCTCCATGTCCTGTGTCCGATCTCACTTGTTTTCCATCAAATGCCAGCACCCACAGAATGGTGCATGTCTATGAACAAATCTATGAGCCAGATCTGATGAGGGGAATGTGAGGCAGTGACTTGGTGGCTGGTGGGAAGCAGAAGTTTAACACTTCATAGAGTCAGGGTGAGGTTGGGGTGTTGCCAGTGTCATGGAGTTTACATCAAAATGCCAATGGCTGGCATATCAGGATGCCTGAGGCAGGTCAGAATTTTGTAGATTTTGGCCAAAAGACTGTTTCAGTTGAGAAATAAACATTTAGAGGTCCGACCATTGCCCCAACATCCTCTTGCATTCTCTAGGGCCTTACTTCTCTCTCCTACCCTTAATTAGCTTAGCCTAGGGGTAAAATTCAGGTCACTACCCTAGTAATCACAGAAATGGAGCAGAAAGAAGAGCTGTTTGCTCTGATTTTGTCAGGATGGAAGAAAATGGGGAAACAGCCAGGTAGAGAGATAATGATACAGAAATGTGTCTCTGAGAAATAGACAGGGATGGCCTTGGCTCAAGAAACAGTTGGGATTGTAAAAGCAGATGTAACAATGCTCCTTGCTCTCAGGAGTGTAATGCATCTTTTGAAACAGCTTAGAAAGTTGGCGATGTTGATTCAAAATGCTATTTAAAAACCAACTTTCAAAATGACATATTTTAGGGAAACTGTAACTGTCAATTTGAAGGATGGGATTCTGTTCAACAGAGCTTGTAAAAATACCCATGGCCATATGTGAAATAGGTTTAAGGCAATTTGTCATAAATAAATGAGTTTGTCAAACACACACACACACACACACACACACACACACACACACACACACAAATTCTTACTTATTTTATTTATTTATTTTTTTGGCCTCAGAGGAAAAAATCCAGATTCTTAGATAGTGAAATACTGACATTTTAAAAGCATGTATCATATATAAGAAGATAATGCATTAATATGTATGTTATTAAGAAACTGTAGTTTTAGGACAGAGATTAATTATGCCTGGAGGGAGGTATGTTTGTTTACCTGGGGGTTATGAAGACTTGCTAGATTTGGTTAAAGT
Source organism: Peromyscus eremicus (assembly GCF_949786415.1). NCBI lineage: Eukaryota > Metazoa > Chordata > Mammalia > Rodentia > Cricetidae > Peromyscus > Peromyscus eremicus. The sequence continues at coordinate 112,749,720 of NC_081421.1, read as the reverse complement.
TAAGAGTCTTAGCTAGCAATTGGTGTGAAAGGCACCCTTTCTCTTATCCCTGATAACATGAGAAATCCTACCTTCAGTGATGGCAACCTCATTTGGTCCAAACTGGTACACTTGTTGGCTTTATAATAAAAATAAGCCACTGCTTTAGTTGTGTGTAGTTCTATATGCAAACAATATTTGTGGCAACTTGGGATTGATTTTTCTCTCTCTTCTTCGTATAAGTGTTCATGTTGTATACAAAAAATTTTCTACATAATATACACAAAATGTTAAAATTGGAGTGAAGCTAGGTGTATAGTTTATAAAATATATTTTCATTTCTTTCATTTAACAGTTCTTTGTGTGCCTGGCATAATCTAAGAGTTTTTATAATATATCTTGTAAGTATTTCTCAAAAGCATGATAAATAGTTCAGTAAATTGTGAATTAGAATACTAAATTAATTAAATGTCATGTTTTTGAAAAATGTCTGCAAGCTCATCTACTTGGCATTGGCTGTTCCTCCTCCTCCTTAAATTCCACTTCTGTCATTTCCCTTGTTTCCCTGGCAAAGACTTTATTTATTTATTTCCTCCATAATTCTCTTTCTCTGTGATAGCTTCTTTGGCAAATTTAGGCACTTTCTCTGTCTTCCCATAATTCCTGTAGTACAGCTCCACTTTCTCAATTAATGCCTTAATGTACTTGCTACATTGCTCTCTTGCAGTGTTTTCCGAACCCTTCATGGGCACACACTGCCTTCTGTTTTTCTCTCCACCCCTAGCTCTTAACACATTCACTGATGGAGAGTGAATCATGGTTGAATGAATGAACTGTTTGCTTTGTATGTTTAGCATCATGCTATTTATATTGTGAAGAGCAATTAGAAGAATATGAGCCTTAATATTTGTGGCACTTCAAGTGTTAAATGTCTTTGAAATTCTACTTTTTATTTTTGTGTTTCTGATTTTTATGAAAAAGAAACTCAAGAAATTATGCTTTAACAATCTTCAAGGTAATGGACCTAAACCTGTGGAGCATTAGATAAACTCAAGCTTTTGGGCACCAACATAGGTTGTTCAGGAGAAAGCTTGAGTTGTCATGTTTGCAACTGCCTTTTAGCAACCTGATGTTGGGTGAGCAACCCTGCAGGTTGGGTGGATTTCAAGTGGCTTAGACTTTGGGATCACTTTACGGTATGTGCTCACGTTGTGTAACCACTCCATTGTATAACAGATATTTGTTGAGAGAGAGATAGTGCCATTGTAAACTGAGTTACTGTTTATTCTGTTATTTATTTCTCACTGCTGCTTTCAGAGATATTCAAGAATCTTTAAACACCCAGTTTTCATATGTGTAAACTGGCTTTGAGCACCTGATCTCTTGTGTACTTCTGAGTCAGTGATATGGTGAAAACATTTCACTGTACCATACCCTTCCTTGACAAAAGAGAAGGGGATAATGTAAGAGAACCTGCCTGCCTGCTGATGCAAAGGTGTTGTGTGGTATGATAGTCAACAAACATTGCATTTCTTGAGTTTTAAACTATGTATGGTATGTGGTTCTTTTAGATGCGGTAGCTAGTAAGATACGTGATAACTGAGTTCCCTCCCTCCCTAATTTGTGTGTGTGTGTGTGTGTGTCTGTGTCTGTGTCTGTGTCTGTGTCTGTGTGTTTGTTTGTGTAGGCTTATGTGTTGTATATGGATGTTTTATAAATGTGATTTGGCTCATTTTAGCCATTTGTAGCATCCACAAATATTTTAATCAAATGTATAATCTTCCCATGAAATGCTCCAGAGTTTGTCATATGAAATTGTTCTTTCATTTTAGTGCTAATTCACAGCAAATTATTTCATCCTTTTCAGGTTGATTTCATAGAGTGTTAAGTGCCATTTAAATCTTTCTTAGATACGAAGCCATTTATTTTCCCCTAATCACTTAAAGTAGCACCAACTTATCAACTGGAGTTTTTCTCCATTTTATGCACACACCAATCTGCTTCTGACTCACATGCATGTTTCTACCTTTAGGTCAGTGGGAACTCGTCCCAGCCATGTTTTCTTTTTCCCTTCATTCCTAATTTCTCTCAGGAACAAATGGCAGCACAGTTAAGCATTAGAAACGTGTAGCTGAAGGTGCTAACCTAAACATCAGTGCCAGGATATGAACGAGACTTAATAGACTAATTAATTTGTCTACTGCACCCTGACCTGGGAATTACACACAACAGCTTATACTATGGAACCCAGAGCCTGGGATCCAGAGTAGGGAAAATGCAACTTTTGTGTCCTTTCTCTACCAACATACAGTGAATACTGAGTTCTTTTTAGAAAATGGATTTTTAAGGAACCTTCCTCCATTACATGCTTTTGAAAGTATGGTGCTGTATGATGCTGTGTGATTTTTGTTGTTGTTGCTCCAGTTCCCTTATTTTACAGGTTACAATATTAACAAATAAAACCATCATGTTTATGGTCTAAACATGAATAAGGTTTGACCTCCAGGGGAGCACAATTATCAGAATATCATGATTTCTGTATCATCTATTCTGATATGTTCTCATAACAACCACTGTAACTTAGGGAAAAAAATGAACAGGAAGCTTGATGGACACCTCTGAAAGTGTTTGTGTGATGATTTTCTCACTATGGCATCATGGAATTTATGCTTCTCTCAGCAAGGAGATTGGTTTTGTTTCATGTTCTTTCCCTCATTTCTCCATCTCAGAAATACTTTAAATGTAGTTGAAGGCAGTTGACATTTGAAGGCCATAGAATTCATGTTGCTGGATGGCAGCTAAATTGAACAAATCTATTCAAATCAGCCTGCCATCTTATGGAACCTGTATCTCCCTGTATTGATGAAATCCTTTCCTGTTTGGATTTTATTTAGAACAGTGCCTCAACATTTCAGTAGCTTTTGGGTTTAGAAATGCTTACTAATCCACGGATGTTTGCTGAGCCCATGCCAGGCACTCCTTCATGTACAGTGGATACGGTGGTGAAGACTGACATCCGCTGAGGCTTGCATAGTGGAAGCCATACACAAAGAAGACGCGTGATAGTGAAGCATAAGATGCAAACAGTGAAATGGAGTAAAGGTATAGAGTAACTGGTGTGTGAGGGTACTAGAGGTGTCAAACTAAGTGGCTAAATAAATATATCTGAGGTTTCAGCTGGGAGATGGTAGCCTCTGGCTACATGTTGATCTAATGCAGTTACTGTCAGTAACTTTCCTTGAAGAAATATGCAAGACTTCACATGCTTCTCACTATAGGATGGACATAGTAGATAAACGTAGGCGTCTGACTTGAAGAGAAAACACCCTGCCCTTCTGAAGGTTCTGTCTTGCTTCCCATAGCACACTGAAAGATATGGACTTCACATACACTTCCTTCTGTTGTTGTTTTTAAACTGCAATGTAGGTATCACATTTGACTCCCCCACCACCCAGCATTTGTTTTTGAACTTACAGGATTCAAAGTGTAGAAGAGTAGGGTTTGTTCCTAGTGTGCCTGTCACTTGAATAAACTAAGAAAAGACTGAAGACTGTTTTTTACTACAGCATATTATGCTGCAGGTATTGGAGTATTTTTCTGGTTGATAGTCTAAAACATTGCTGTGTGAATGTATCTCAAAGATATTGACACATGACATGAATAGAAAGCCATGAAGCCATTTTGCATGTTAAGTTATCTGTGGCAATTTGGTCATAAAAGTCAGTTAAGGTGTTAAAACAGCAATTTGAACTCCGGGGTCAAGGGATTCCAAGAGAAGGTCAGGAGTTTAAATGCCACAGAAGCAGAATGACCCAGTTAGATTTTCTTTTTCTGCTTTCAGATGACGGTTTTGTTTCTGTTCTTCAAAGAAAGCATGATGAGTAGATGTGTTTGCCCTCTGTATTGATGGGATTTAGGGGAAGAGAGGGGTTAGGGACATGGAATTCTTTTGTCTCTTAATATGTTTGAAAGACATTCCAAGATCGTAGGTAGATGAGTAGTTTCCAGGTTAGGCCTTAAAATACTAATTCTGACCTGTTTCTTGTTTACACATTGAGAAGTACCATTTTAAAGAGAGAAAAACAATTAAACAATTATTCCTGAACTAATAATAGTTTGACTTTCTGTGGAGAGTCTTGTTAGAAGTTGCTCACAGTTTTTTCATCCCGAACCCTTTATTAGCCACTGCCTTCTCTTTCCCTTTTCACCTCTAGCTCTTAGCACATTGATGGTGGGGAGTTAATTGCCATGCATTGAATGAATAAATTGTCTACCCTGTATGATTAGCGTCACCCAATTTATAGTGTGAAGAAGAATCATAAGAATGAGTTGATTTCTGTTCTCAGTAAGGCTGTGTTTTCATTCGGCATATGTGATTTAAACACAAGAAGTAACCTGCAGTCACCAAACACAGCACAGTACAGTATGTGCAAGTAAGTCATTTGCAACCTGGAATTTTATGTGGACATTTACACACACAAATGCACACCTGTTGTGGGTGGGGAATGGCAGACAGGCCTTGTGGAGTAGGTAGTGTTGCTGTGGGAGATGAGGGAACTAAGGTAGCAAGTAGCGCTATGACTGAGATATGAGCAGAGTTCATACTATGTGTTAGAAAGAGATGAACTCACAGTGATAAATGACTAAATGCTGAAGAAAAATTCTAAACAGGAAATGGAATAGATGACCATTAGAGGAATATTATATGATGTCCAGACTTCTTTTTTACTGTTTTCTAAACAATAGCTGTGAGTAATATATAGTGAGATCAGAAGTGCCATGGCTAGCACATCACTTATTCTCTAGAGAAAACAGACAAGCAGAAGCAAAGCGAGCTAGCATCTCTTGGGCTTCTAGGTACTGTAAGAACAGCCTCCATGGAGTTGACATATTTATAAAGTGGACGCAAAGCTGTCTCTTTGGAGAATTGTAGTCTTGGACTTTCTGATTCCATAATTGGAATGTTGAGTCGTGTGTCTTTGGTGCCATTTGGCAAATCTGTTATTTATTTTTGTGGTTCTATTATTCCAACTGGGAATCCTCAGTTTCCACCAACAGATTATGGAAACCAGGAATGGATCTTGAAGCTCGATCCTGATTAGTCTTAACAATAAAAACCCGGAGTCAGATATCAGGGTAAAAGCTGAAAGATCAGAGAAGCAGAGCAGCCAGCCACTAGAGTTCTTCTTACCTGTATGAAGTCTCAGACCTAATGGGACATCCTGTCTCTACAAATCCTCAGACTGAAGGGGCCGATCCTGTCTCTGCCTGGCTTATATTCCTGTTTCCACCTCCTTAGGGCTGGGATTAAACGTGTGAGCCTTCACTGACCAGCTCTGTTTCTTTTAGACTGGGTGGCCTTGAACTCCTGATCTTCCTGTTTCCTCCTCCCAAGTGCTGGGATTAAAGATGTGTGCCACCACTGCCTGGCCTCTATGGTTAACTAGTGGCTAGTTCTGCCCTATGATCTCCAGCAAGCTTTATTTGTCAGAACACAAACTATCATACAACAGGATCTAGATGCTTCAGGAACTTCTGTGATTCAAAGAGTGGCTTATCTGCAATTTTTAATTTTCTAGAATTAATTTACAGTTTCTGTAGTCAAGTAGTAGTCCAAGCTAGGGGTCAAATTCATAACAATAACTAAATTCTGCAGCAGCACAATTTAATGGTTTTGACAGCAAGCTGATGTGACACTTAAGTCTACAGTTCGCAGAAAAGGCACCAGAGCCTATTGTGTGTGTCTGTTTTGAAATTGGTGCCAATTTGTGTTTGATGTGTCATGTTTGCAAAGTATATAAACTTGTTAATGAAAGATGGGCCCAGACATAACTGATGGGGACAGCTATGTGATAGCCCACTGTAGCTTTGTTATGATTTTCTGTTAAAACCTTTACGAAACAATGATGTAGTGTTGCATGTCACTAAGTAGGCTTCATTTATTATACTCCAAGTTTTAATGATAGAGATTATATGTCCCGATTTCTATGATTTGATTACCAATTTTTCCAGGTGTTATCTAGGGAATATTTTCCTTTTATTTTTGCAGATTTTAAAACTAGAGACATGTTAATACATTTTTTTTTTTTTCTACAGTTGAAGCAAACTGACCCTCCTGGAATTAGCTGGTGGACTTCAGCAGTGTTCTAGTAACTCACTTACTTGGCTAGTGCTGTTGACTTGAATTGTTTTCTACATCAGATATTAAAACATGTTAATCTTATTCCATGCCCTCCCCACTTTATCTATGAACTACCAACAGCCCTATGCCTTTGTGGTTGTTATTATGCTGTAGAAATTAAATATTATGTTATTTGTTAACTCACAAAACAAGAACTGTCAGAGTCCAGTTAGACACTGAATTTGGTTAGTTGGTGTCTTACCTGACATAAATTTCAGATTTTTCAATATTGCTTATGGAATTTTCCAAATGTTACAGTTGTTGGGTGCACATATCTCTACCATCTTGCCAGAGCTTAAGGTCTTGGAGCTTGTGTCCATGTGAACTTGGAGTAAGTGGTGTTCACTGAGCTGTGCTTACAGGCTGTGCTCATGTGACTCCACTGGATTGCTGTTAGGTTGCATGTTTCTCAGTTCAGTGTTTCTGTATCTGTCTCCAGCAATGCACTAGGCTCTGGATTTGTCCCTGCCTCCCATGTTCAATTGAGCCTATGACAACTTTCTCTGCTTCCATTTTTTTTTTGTCCTACTTCTCTCTGGCAGGAAAATTGAACTGAATTTTGAAATGTGTGGTAATAGCATATTGTAAGGATGAACTAAATGCTTATCAAGTGGTTAGAAATGAGTTCCCAGAGACAGAAAGTTGGATACTTTACTAAGATGTTGAGGATTTTAATGGCCTGGTTCATTTTTCTGATTTGATGAGAAGTCCTGTTCAACCCTTGAGGTCCTTTCTTTGTGTACTGTGTGTATTTAGGCTGTCTTAGGTACTTAGGCCAGCACTTGCTATCTTACAGGTGATGAAAAGACAAAAAAAAGTACTGAGTATTTATGTAATTACTTGGAGTATATCGATACTGGGAAGTTAAAGAGTACTGACTTGAAGTTAGTATTTCCTTTATATTCAGTTTCTAATTTATTTTTGAAATATATTTAGACATTCAAAATTAGGAAAGTTATTACAAAAGAGTAGTAGGTTGTACGGGCAATATAAACAAATAAAAATAAAAGTACTCATTTTACAGCACTTTTTAACTTTAATTTTTTTAGCTTATAATTACATTATTTTCCCCCTTCTCTTTCCTCCACCAAACTCTCCCATGTACCCTCTATCCCCTGCTATCTATCAAATTCATGACCTTTCTTTCTTTAATTGTTGTTACATATATGAGCATGCCTATATATGATTCTGTATCTGTTTGTGTGTTCTTCCATACATAAGTGCAACTTTCTCTGTCTGTATAGTGTTAATTATATGTGTATGTTTTCAGGGCTGAGCTTTGGTATTAGAAAACCATTTGGTGTGCTGTTCCCCAAGGAAAGCTCTTCTCCTGCTCTATGCCTTCCTTACTGCTAGTAGTTCTTTGTCTGGGGTTAGGTTTTAGAAAGCGGTCCCCCTTCCATGTTAGCCTGACTACTGCTGTCTTACAGGACTTTTTCTTTTTTTTAAACATGAGTGGGATTGTTGAATTGGTAAAAATTTGTTCCTCAGGTCTCACTTTTTTTTAAGGTTTATGTATTTTATATGTATGAGTATTTCATCTGTGTGTATGCCTGCACATCAGAGGAGGGCATCAGGTCCTATTATAGATGGTTGTGAGCCACCATGTGGTTGCTGGAAATTGAACTCAGGACCACTAGAAGAACCGAGAGCCACCATCCCTCCAGCCCCTCAGTTCTTATTTTTAAAGGATGGTTTTGTGTTTTCAAGAAGAAAAATAAAATTCGAATCTAATTCTAATCTATTTTTAGTCATTTAAATAAAAATTTTAATGTGTACTAAAAGTTATGTTCGCATGTCCATCTACAGTTTTGTGTCATAATCACCATATCTCTTTAAAAGTTGTCAATGTCAGCTCTGTCCAAATATTTCCACTGGTTTGGAGTCTATTTCATACTTACCTTTTATTGTGGTTGTTTATGGCAGGAGTTTTCTGATCACATAGTTCTTACACACAGGGCAAAAGCTCCAAAGGCAGAAGAGTGAGGCCAGCTGAGCTTTATTTGAGCGTTTCCAGTGCTTCTGCAGAAGCAGGAAGCAGAGGCGCTGAGATTGCCTTGTGTGCAGTGCTGGTCCTGATAAATGGATTTTAAAAAATGTGTATTCTGGCAGGAGTGTTTATGCTGCGTCAAGGAGTAATTTAAATGGAGTCAGAATAATTTTATTTTCACAGCTGCATGAAGACACAATGAAAGACAGCTTGAGTTCTCAATAATTTTAGAGGTATATGGTCTATTCAAATGGAATATAGATTTCTTCTGCTTTCGATCTTTGATGAAATAAACATGCAGTGCATTTTCTGTCTGCAAAGTTATGTGGTTTATAATCATGAATGATTGGGAGAAAGTAGGAAATTTTATGAATGTATCATTCTTTTGTCACAGTTTTAAAGCAGACATCAGAACTTCTGGATATTTATGCTTCATACTACTGCGATAAAACTTTGTTGTTTGCTTGTAATTAATCAACAGAACAATTCTCAGTTGAAACCAAATAAAAGTTGTTTCTCTTGCTGGGAAAAAGGGTTTGCCTTCAGCTATAAAGAAGCATACTTGAACATTTCATTTTTCAGCTGTAGTTATACAGTCAAACATGGTAAGAAATGCCATATTTAAATATCATTTTATGGTGGGTTAACTATCACTGTTACCTTGTGACATAACTTGAATTGGGCAGAATTCTGATTTTATAATTAATACAAGTGATATCACACATTAAACAACATTGTGTTAGAGTTGCATGCAAAACCTAGAGTACAACTAGTCAGATAATTAGGGTGTGATTCGAGAGTTGCAGGGATATTTGCATTTTGTAGACAAAATATAACAGTTTAGGATATAGGGAACTTTGCACATCTGCACTCTGTAGGCAAGAGTTCCGCTGATGAGTTACACCACTAGTTTCCAAATCTGATTGTAGCAGATCTTAAATGGTCTTATTAATAAAAACAAACCTGGAGCCAGGTATTGGGGTGAATGCTGGAAGATCAGAGAAGCAGAACAAGCCACAGCCACCTCACCTTGCCAATTTCTCAGCTGATTCTGTTTCCTCAGACTGGAAGCCTCTGAGTCCTCATCCAGAATGAATCTCAGCTGAGCTGCTTCTTGAAAGCCTAAAAGCTTAACCAGTCTCTAGTTCCTGGTCCTCATGCCTTAAATACCTTTCTACTTCCTGCCATCACTTCCTGGGATTAAAGGCTCTTGTTACCCCACCTGGCTCTTTCCAGTGTGGCTTTGAACTCACAGAGATCCAGAGGGTTCTCTGCCTCCGGAATGCTAGGATTAAAGGCGTGTGTGCCACCATTTTCTGGCCTCTGTATCTAGTGGCTAATCTGTTCTCTGACCCCAGATAAGTTTATTAGGGTGCACAATATTTTGGGGAACACAATATCACTACATCTGATAGTTTTTGAAAACCATTGTCTTAGTGTTCTATTGCTGTAAAGAGTCATCATGACCACTGCAACTCTTATAAAAGAAAGCATTTAATTGGAGTTCACTTGTAATTCAAAGGTTTAATCCATTGTCATCATGATGGGAAGCATGGCAGCATGCAGGCAGACATGGTTCTGGAGAGGTAGCTGAGAATTCTATGTCTAGATCAGCAGGTAGCAGGAAGTGAAAGTGACATACTTGCCAAGCTGAGCTTCTGAGACCTCAAAGACCTCTGAGACTCTTAGTGACACACCTCCTTTAACAAAGCCACACCTACTTCAACAAGGCCACAACCTCCTTATAGTGCCACTGCCTGTGGGCCTATGGGGGCTATTTTTTTTATTCAAACCACCGCAACTATCACTTGGAAATTCTATGAAATTATTCCAAAATCTGAAAATCTTCCTAATCTGAACCAATTCTGGTCCAGCCCTTTTGGGTGCACAGTCTAGTATAGTGTCCGGCTAGTAGGTACTGGAATCCGTTGGCTACTTGTGTCTTACTCTTCCACTTTCCATTTGTGGGGCAATGGGAGAGCTTCAGCCATGAGGGTAATATTGGCAGCCAGTGTATTTGTTTACTTGAAGATGAAATGGATTAGCATGTTTGCTGTGCTTAGAGAATTGTCCCACTTTGGTGAGATGAAGCCTAGCTATCATCATCATCCTTACAATGCTTGGTCCTCCCACACTGAGACCACAGGTATCAGTTGTAATTACCATGATGGTAGAGCAAGGCTTTATAGCTTTTAAAAAATGCTCTTCATTAGAACATTAAATGGAAATGGAATTCCATAGTTAATCTACTCTTGATTCAGAATATCGAACAACTAGGTTTTTTTTTTTTTTTGTCAAGTTTGAGACCAAAATTTAGCCTATTTTAAATATATTAGATCTTTATTGCAATAAAACCCTCATAGTTCTAATAGTTACAATTTACATATTTGGCTGTCAAAATTTCTTCCTTTTTCTGATTTATGTAGCTAAAATTCTTCAGATTTGTATCTAATAAAATGATTAGGGGCTAGATATGGCTAGACTACAGAGGACCTGAGTGAGTGTACCAGCATCCATATCAGGTTTACAAATTGTCTCCAACTCCAGCTCCAAGGGAATCTTTCCATGCCATCTTCTGCTATCCATAGGCACCAGCACTCATGTGCACATACCTGTTCACATACACACAAATACACAGAGTTAAAAATGAATTAAATCTTCAAAAATATTTAATAGTTGTATTTTTAAAGTTGTTTAGGAACTCAGACAATAGTTTCTTATGGAAGAATCTAGAATGAGAAAACTAGACTCCTCTTCTACATCAGTGTCTGATGTAGTATTAAAAACTAGTAGGTTTTTAATACATAGGTGTATGCTCTTGAAAGTAATAGTGCATGATTACCTTGCATTTCTTTGGAGACCATGATTCAATTCATTATGTTTATGTAGATCTATAATGAAATAATATATTCCTATATATAGGTAATGTATTCAGATGATCTTAAACACTCATCCTTCAAAAACTTAATGATTTATATGTCAGCTTGGCATAGCTTGTCACAGTAGGTTATCAGACAATGGGAAGTGATGTTTTTACTTTGAGGCATTAGTAGTATCCAGGGAGACTGTTAAAGGCAGAGTTATTGAGAGAACCCAATCACTTGCCTACAGCAATTGTTTAAATGAACTTATTAACTTATTGTATTGCTACCATAATGTTTATGGTGCAACTTATGTACTTCCACTGAATGGAGGTATTGAATGGCTGGACTGTCTGGGACTTGCAGTAGACTGGAAACTTTTTCCATGACATCATTATTATAACAGACAGCTGGCACTTGTGTACATTTTACACTTTGAACCATAGCAACTGCTTAGCTCCATGTAAGTGGTGGGGTAGCTTGATGCTTAACAAATGAAGCCAGATTCTGAGCTATGAAAGCATTAACATATCTAGTAATGAAGTGACTCCATGGGTGGAACATGTCACAATGTACCAGTGGAAGTGGGAAGTAATTAGTTATCACATTGACTAACAGTTTTTTCTTTTGTTCAGTATACCTTCTTAAAATAATACTGGATTACAATTTGTACTCATGTTCTAATACACATACCTGAATGAGGAATATCTTCATCTGAATTTTATTTGAAAATTTTGATCAGATTCTTTACATATTAATGCTCATTTGCTTTCTTTTAAGCAGAATAACAAGAATTGTGCCTCCTCCTATGCTGGAGGAGGCATACTTATTCTTATTATAAAGATAATATATTCTGATGATGGGGAAATAATCTTTCGGTTCAACATCTATAGATTATTTAGATATGAAAGAAGGGGCATACCTGTTTCTGTTTTGAATTATATTAAAGCAAAAATAAATATTTTATCCAAGAATTTTGTTTAACTGTTATAGACCTCCTGGAAATTTCTTTGCATGCTAGGTCTGTCTCATCAAGTTTTTCTTTTTTAAATAATAGTGTGACTTGTGGTATAAACTATATACCATCCATGTGGAAAAAGTCTAGTAGAGTTTTTGTATTAATATCTTTTCCTGGGGCATTCAAAATTATGCTGAAAATTTTAAACAGATCAAAATTCCTAAGATTGGAAAATTTTTAGAAGAATTCTTTTTGTAATTGCCTATTGAATTATAAATTTAGACTCTTGGAGTAAGAGTGATCTCACCAATTGTTATTTAAGTCCTTGGTGAACATAGTGAATGTTCCTACAGAAAGTTAGCTGAGTACATTTATTGCCTCTAATCAATCTTTCACAATGTACTCTGATTGACTATTGTTACTGTTTTTGTTAGGCAAGGATTACTTCTTGTTGACTATGTTCAAGAATATAAAATGCTTATTTTTCTTTTTCAGATTTCTATTGTAAATAAAAGGAAAATTGTAACTTTGAAAGCATCAAGTTTTAATCCAAGCCAGATGGTTAACTTGGGAGTAAGAGGCAGGAGGATCATAAGGTTGAGACCAGCAAATCTCAAGCATGTTAGAGAAGAACGGGTCTAAACTTGTATCTGTTGTTCATTATTTTCGTATGTCACTTGATTTGAAGTAAGGATATTACAGGTGAGACATCTAAAATAGAGGAAAAATATTACTCCAGAAAAAAAGTCTTATTAAAAAAAAGGCACTATGCCATATTTTAAATAAGCCATGTAGAATTGATGTTTTAACACTGAGCTTAAGATTTTTAATTGTTTTATTTTAAAAAATTTTTTTATTAACATACTTGTTTGTTTTTGCTCTTTTGGGGGACCTGCTACCCAGCTCCTAAATAAATCACACATGGAAGCTTATTCTTAATTATAAATATCTGGCCTTAGCTTGGCCTGTTTCTAGCCAACTTTACTTTAAATTATCCCATCTATCTTTTGCCTCTGAGCTTTTATCTTTCTCTATTCCTGTATACTTTTCTTTGTTTCTTACTCTGTGGCTAGCTGTGTAGTTGGGTGACTGGTCTCTGATGTCTTCCTCCTTCTCTGGCTCCTTCCTTCCTTCCTCTTCTCTCACTCTTCTCCTATATATTCTCTCTGCCTGCCAGCCCTGCCTATCCTTTCTCCTGACTTGCTATCGGTGATTCAGTTCTTTACTAGATCATCAGCTGTTTTAGACAGACACAGTAACACAGCTTCACAGAATTAGACAAATGCAACATAAACAAAAGAACACACCTTAAAATAGTATCCCACAACACATAATTCTGTTTATTGATTCCTTGGGAATTTCACATCATGCACCCAGATCTCACTCATTCCTCAGTCCTTCCATGTCTACCCTTCACCCTTGTAGCCTTCCCCTAAAAATAGAAGATTAAAAAAAAGAAAAACATTTTACCTCTCTAACTTTCTTGCCTTTCCATCACTTATTGTAGCAGCCGTGTGTCAGACGTATACCCTTTTGGCCAAACAGCTTTACCTGCAAATGTTCATTGCAATGAGTGGTTAGTCTGGTTCAAGGCCTCTGGCTTCTGGTATACCATCAATACTGGACCTTCACTGAAACTTGTCTCTGATATCCTGCTCTTGCCCCAGTCATGGAAATCCTGCAGCTATGGTTCTGCAGGATTGCTTCCTTCATGAGCTCCAGCAGGTGATAGATGGGATAGATGTTGGGGTGGGCCAACTCAAGGCTTTGGATGTGGGCCTGGGTGGTACCTGAGTTGGTCAGTCTGGGCCTCCACCGGGACCACCCTCCTCAGGCATGGTTCAGGGCCAGCTTTCTGGAGCCCAAGACAACCTGGCCAGCTCTGCCATGCACATGGTGAGGGGTGGGACCAGCTCTCCTGTTGTGGCAGCCAAAGGGGAGGCAGTTCTCCCAGGGCTGTCAAAGGTCTGGGTTAGCTCCTCCATGCCCATGCCATTGGGACCAGATCTCCCAGGAATGTATGGGCAGCTTTCTCTCTGAGGTGGCCATCTAAGGACATGGGACTAGTTCTTGGGTGCCCAGGCTACTGGCACCAGTTCTCCCATAGCCCTAGGTGCTAACACTGGCCACAGACCTAGACATAGAACCTGGCATCAGTAGAACCATGGACCCTGGGTGGTAGTGCAGACCACTCAGACTGGTATGGCATCAGCAACAATGTGGCCCTTAGATACCAACATGGTCTCAGGTGGCAGTCCAGATCCTGGGCATCTGCATAGCCTTCTGTGGTATCACAGGCCATGGACATCAATATCTTCCCCAGCTGCAGTACGGCCACATTCCCAGACATGGCCCTTATGGCAGCAGAGACCTGGACATCATGAGGCCCAAAGTGGTAGCGTAGGCCACCCATATCAGCCTGTTCCTTACCACCTTTTCATTTTAAGTTCTGCTTCTTTCCACATTGCAGGAACCACTCTGCTCCTCCTCCCCCATTTCTCTACTACATACTTGTTCATCATAGTAGTGTCTGCTCACCCAGGTTACCAGGCAGGCCTTAATTCAGTTTTATAATTTTCAGCTCCAGTTACTAACTTAGTTAACCAAGTAAAAGCCAACATTAGGAAACTAATGCTCATTTTCAAATGATTTATTTTGAAATTAGAGTTTGTAGCTTTGCCATTATATTCAAAGGGGCAGATTCAGGGGAAAGTCCTAACATTAGATAACAAAATACAAAGTCATGACTTATGTGCCTTTGTGATTAAAATTTAGGTGATCATCAATGAAAATTAGAGATTTAATGATGCATATTATGGTAGTTTGAATGTGCTGCGCCCCCATAATCTCATAGGGAGTGGCATTATTAGGTAGTGTGGTTTTGTTGGAGTATCTATGGTCTTATTGGAGGAAGTATGTCACTGTGGAAGCAGGCTTTGAGGGTTCCTATGCTAAAGATACTGCTCAGCGTCTGAGACCATTTTCCTGTTTCCTTGTGATCAAGATGTAGCCAGCACCATGTCTTCCTGCACGCCACCATGTTCCTGCCATGATGATGATGGACTAAACCTCTGAAACTGTAAGCCAGCCTCCTCAATTTAATGTTTTCCTTATAAGAGTTGCCATGGTTATGGTGTTTCCTCAATAGAAACCTTAAGTAAGACACATATTCTGAATAAACCTGGAAAGAAATTCCAAATACAACAAATAGGTGACCTCTTTAAATTCCAGGTTATCTTGATGCTATTTATGTGCTTATCAAGGCAGTGGTAACTAGGAAATTGGCTAAGGGGAGAGATGAGGATATCAAGTTCTTAGGAGGGTTGTATGGAGCAACATTCTCAAAAATGGCAAATAGCAAAATACCGAGTTCACAAAATGGTTTTATGATGGCTTTATAGCATTCCTTTATATCTTTTTGGGTGAGAGTAACAAATCAGAATTTGTTTTGTAATGACTGATAATGTGATTCTGTGAAACATTTTAACATGTAAACTGCAGATTTTTTTTAGCGTATCTGAATATTTTTGGGGCAGCATTTGATGGAAATACATGTGTTTGTGTGTGTGTGTGTGTGTGTGTGTGTGTGTGTGTGTGTGTGTGTGTGTGTGTTGTTTAATAGAAATAACACATGAAATTGAAAGAGGGCTTTGAGGTAGAGGCAGGGAAATTATCTGGGGGTAGGATGTAATAGGGGATTGAAGATAATCAAAGTCTATTATATACATGTGTGAACTATGGATAATTAAACCCATTTTCTCCAGTAATACTTGCTATTAAAATGAAAAATGTATAGCAATCACTAAAGATTTAATGTATGGATTTTTTACTCTTCAAAGGGGCTATGTCAGTTTCAATTGGATTTGTATGAAGGGAAATCTTTTTTTCTAATTTATTTTTATTTTATGTGTATTGATATTCTTGCCTACATGTATGTCTCTGTGAGGGTGTCAGATACCCTGAAACTGGAGTTTACATATAGTTGTGATCCATGTGGGTGCTGAGAATTGCACTGGTGCTCTTAACTACTGAGCCTTCTCCACAGCCCCCTGCGAGATCATTTTCTCATGTGATGTAGGTGTACTTTTTGTGAACTCAAAGAAAAATCACCATTTCTGTTAGAAATAACAATTATTTAAGAAATAACTAAAGATGATTATTGACTATCATGATTGAAGTTGGTAGATAGGCTTTTAAGTTTGGGTTTCTGTGTTCATACACATGAAATTCTCTGATTTTTACTGTAGTATTCATTTCACAATACACCAGATAATCAACAGGGCAAGTGTGAGTTCTCTAATTGGGGCCTTATTGCATGTGAGTATTTGCCTATCATTTTCCCTGCTCATTCACAGATCTTTCTGTGGATTAGTGTTAACAATCTTGTATTTGAGTGTGGCTGTGAAACGTGATGCCTCGCCTAGGAGGCCTGCCTTCCCTGGCGGTATATGAGGTGTGATTGTGAAGTGTGAGACTGATTCCACTTTATGGACATACTGTATGACGTCTGTCTCCAGAGAGGTACGATCCTATTTCACTGTTCATGTGCAAGAGTGTGTAGAGGAATTCTTTGTGGCTCTTTCTTCTTATCTGTTTTCTTGGAGGACTTTGGGGTCCAGCTCCTCACGACGATGGCACTTCCCCTTGTGCTGCTCCGTTTAGTTTTGCCCCTTGATTTTTCTGTGTCTTGCCCCCCCATGCTGTATTCTTTCACTCATCACATGTATGCTTCCTAGATGAACTTGTGAGCACTCATGTAGCATGTAACTTTAGTGAATTAAATTTTCATAAACTCTACTGAAGATGTTTTACAGTTTTCTTAAGATCATGGCCAGTGTTACTAATTATAAGATAACTCTTTCCAAAAGATGCTAAAATGTACCAAAGTGGAGATTTTTTTCATCAGTAAATTCTGGTAACTTACCCAAACTTAACTAGATTCTGGGTGCTGTGTGGTCATATTGAGATGAAGTATAAAGTATGTATGGGGCCAAGGTCACCACGTGAACATCCAGAAGTAGTTATGTTATGTAGCTACTACCTGTGTCCTTAAAAAGTATCTCCTTTATTTTTGAGATTGTAATTACATCATTTTCCTATTTTCTTTTCTCCCTTCCTAGCCCTCATGTATGTTCACTCTTGCTCTCTTTCAAATTCATTACCTCTTTTTGCAGTAATTGTTGAAACATAATATATGTACACACACACATACACATTCCAAAGTACATAACTACAACCTGCTCCATGTGTATATTTTTTGTACGTATGTTGTCAGGGCGGAACATGTCTATTGAGTGTGCTCCTCCCTGGGGAAGACTGTTTCTCCCGCTCTCCGCATTCCTTAGTTTCCTATAGTTTTTTGAGCAGGCTTTCCCCAGTTGACCTTAGTGTGTCTGTTGTTGTCCTTGTTCAGTCCATGTTTTGATAGTCACATTGGTGAAACTTTTTGGGTATAATTTCTGACATTCCTAGGCTACACAGTCTCACAGCACACTCCCTGTTCCCCTGGCTCTTACAGTCTTTCTACCGATCTGCCTGATGCCCGAGCCTTATGTGCAGGAGTTGTATTGCAGATGTGTCCATTGGGACTGGACTCAACACCTCTGCAGTTTGATTGGTTGTGGTTTTCTGTAACGGTCTTTATCTGTTACAAAGAGAAATTTCCTTGATATGGCTACTCATGTTCTTGAAAACAGAGTTAAAGGAAAAAGAAGGAAGATATTTGAAATTTCAGTCAATTATCACTCAGTAGTCTTCTGAAAAAAATTACTGGTAAGAGTAATATGAATATTCTATTTAGGGAATTTGCATGTAGTAAGTTTAACATAACCTAGGTTCAGTTTTTACTTGTGAGATCTTTAACTAATGAAATAATTTATTTCAGTTTTCTCATTCTATGACAAGCATATAATTCACAGAGTAATGTTGAGAATTAAATTATTGTAATATAGGATAGAAGGCTTTGGATCTAACTGTGGTAGAGTGACTTGCCTGTCATGTATGTGACCCCAGTTTTGATCCACAGCATCACACACATACCCATGCATATACACATGCACACACACATGCTATATATGTCTGTGTACACTTATATATAAACATATATACCCATATATATATGTATGTATATATACCCACATATGTGTGTGTATACACACACACACACACATACACACACATATATATGTGTATATATATATATATATATATATATATATAATGAGTATATGGTACTATATATTCATTTATTGAGACTCCCATACTGACAAAAGAAAATGCTACAAGTAGATGTCAGTTGGAGATAGCTTCTTGGTTAGGGATAGTAGTCCATGTCCACTTCCCCTCTCAACACTGAGACATTGCCTTACTTGAATCTGTGCAGGCTCTTTGCATGCTGGGACAGTCTCTGTGAGTTCATATGTTCTCAGTCCTCTTGTGTCTGGAAGACGCTGTTCCTTGCAGTCATTCCTGCTGTCTGGCTCCTAAAGTCTTTCTGCCTCCTCTTCTTCATAGCTCCCTGAGCCCTGATGGAGGAGTTTGATGAAGATATCCCATTTAGGACTGAGTGTTCTCAAACTTTTCACTCTCTGTGCATTATTTAGTTGTGGGTGGTTGAATGAGGACCTGGGGGAGTTTAGGGGATGGGAAACCATGTTCAGAATATATTGCATGAAAGTCTTTTTCAATTAAAAACAACAGCTGTGATTTAAAAAAGAAAAAAAAAGAAAATACTACAGAGCATGTAGCTTTAAAAATAAATTATTACTCTTTCACATTTGTGGTAGCTAGGTGGGAATCCAGTATCATAGTGTCAGTAGGGGCGTATTCTTGCCATGAAAAAAGAAGCTCCATTGCTGCCTATTCAGATGAGTGGTCCTCTGTGAGCTTTGCATTTGTATCTCTCTAGCATCCCTGCTGAGATCTCTTCTTATAAAGACACCAGTCATGTTGATAGGAGCCCCACTGGCATCTTGACTGATTACCTTTAAAATGCTCTTCCTCCAAACCCAGTTACATTCTGAGGCATTAAGGATTTCAACAGAAGAATTTTAGAGAGTTTAGCTCATAACATCAGGTCCGTGGTGTTAGCTATCTTTTAAAAAGTGTTTATTGCTTAATATGAAGACTCTGTCATACTTTTGGTGTGAAAAAAAGCAATGTATGTAACACCACTGTTTTCTGCAGAAAAAGGCTGGGACTACAAGGTTGCATGACTACATCAGGGGAACTCACTTATGATGATGGTCACATGAATTAAGCAGTAGAGTATGGGATAGAAACATAAAGTGTTTAAAATAATATGAGAATGAGAGCTGGCTGGCTGAAAAATATGAGGGAACCAATTTGGTTGGAAAGAAGCCACAAATTTTATCATCATGAGAGGTTAAGTACATATAAGATAAAGGATATATATTTTAGAATGTTTTGTGACCTAGGCTGGGGTTTTCTAATCCCAGGAAGCATCTATTGACAATTATTGGCAAAAAAAAAAAAAAAAAAAAAAATTGAGGAAGTCACAGTTCCTTAGTCCACAGGCTTCTGTGTGATTGGCATACACGTTCTACATTCATCTGTTGCAAACATGATTAAAAGCAGTATCTTTCACCACATTTGAAATGATCTTGTTGGTAACCCATGCTAACAGGTATTATGGTATTAGGAATCTCTCAAGTCATCACTCAATCCAGCTGTACACTCAGTGACAACATAGGATCCGAGGACCCTTCCAGACCCTGTCATTTTGCACCCCAGTAACCCTTGAGAGAGTCCGTAAATATTTTATGGAATCTCCTGATATTGTGATTGGCGTATTAAAACATTTCTTACTTCTCACATTTCTCTTAAATATTTTTGTCATTATTATTGTCTGAGCCACATTGGCTATCTTTATAAGGGACAACATTCTTTCTTGAAATGTAATATAAAATTTCATTAGAAAATATGTACTTGGGTTCCATTTCATAAAGTTAATTTACTTCACAGAGTTTTGGAAATGTTTTGGCCAGTGAAGTTTTTGATCTTTGATTAAAATGCCAGGTAATAAAAATATTATGTGAGTTGAGACCTATCTGCAATAAAATCTAGAGTAGAGAGTATGGGTTTAGTTGCAGCTTGGAAAAGTTTTGTGAATTATTATTTTTGAAGTCTTTTTAAAAATAAAAAAATTGAAAAGGTCAAAATGAGAGATAATTTAAAAACTCATTTTCAAAGAATTAAATGTTAATTGAATTGTCTGCATGCTTTCTATGTCAAAAGCTTAATAGTCTTTGAAGTAGTGTTAACTGGAGGGTTAATGTCTACACTTTGAATTATTGCATGGTTATAAAAACCAATAACCTCTTTTACCTCATTAAAATGGTTTAGAATGCTCAATTTGTATTTTCTTTTGCAAATATGAAGGGTTAGAAATGAAACAAATCTTTAAGATGTCAGTTTTAGGCTGGGTAGTGTGCTGAATGTGTTCGTGAGGCTGAGACAAGGGGTCATAATTTCTCTGTTATATATAGAGAACCTATCTCAAGCACAGTACAACCTCATACAACCCAACACAATAACACTAACAAACACAAATGGCTGTTTAGTCATGTAACTAAATACTACTACTACTACTATTATTATGGTGTGTGTCTCTGTGTGACAGTATATGTACATGTGTGCCAGTGTGCATACCTATATATGTATATGTACACAGAGATCAGAAGAGAGTTTCAGATGCCCCCATTTATTACCCTCTGCCTGTTCATTTTGAGGCAAGGTCTCTTCTTGAACCTGGGACTCATGGGTTTTCTCCCCCTGACTAGGCTAGAAGCCATGATGCCACAGTAATCCACAGGGATTACAGAAATTCACTGAATGCCTGCTTTGTTTAATAGGTGCTGGGGTATGAATTCTCATCTTCATGATGGCATAGCGTATTCTCTGAGCCAGTTGGCTCTCTCTCCAGCCCTTTATGTCATTTTCTTTTTTGAAAGTCAAATTATGACCCAATAGAAGTAAACATTATGTGGACATTTACTAATTCTAAGAGAACTGTCTCCTCATTATAGTTAAAATACTCTAACTCTTGCTTTAGTAGGCATTACTTTGTAGCATATACAGCCTCTGGATTGGACTTTATTTTTAAAGTCTTTATCAATGGGCAGAATAGTTTGTCTTATTCCTTAAGTCAAGGAACCATTTCTAGCAGAGATAGAGTGCAGTGAGTATCTCACATAGCTACACGTTCTTGGAATATGAAATAGTCATGTTAGAACATAAGAAGAGAAAATATTTAGCATTTTGAGACAAATTGGGCTTTGGGGTTTGCTCTAATTTTAAAAAACAAAAGCTCTACTGTTTGTAGTCAGAAAACCACATATCTTGGAGTTAAACATGGAAAATGTTTATAGTGTTGTATAGTTTTATTACTACAGACAGAAGGAGAAAGTTTATGAAGGACCTTTCAGTCAGTGAGAAATTTTATATAGGCCAACAATAAAGAGGTGTATGAAAATATTTCTTTCTGTAGTTAGAATGGGTGATAAAACCTTAAGATACTGAGACATTCACTTTTTAACAAGTGTGGTCTTTTTCTGGGTTTTATGTGGCAGCAGACAGCTAAGTAAGTAGGAAGGCTTTGTGAGTTGGAGTTTTCCCTGAAGAGAGGGCTTGCGTTGTTCCTCACCAATTGTCCTTGCTTTGTGGAAAAGCTAAGAGACACCCTGCTACAGGAGCCAGAAGTCTCACAAATCAATGATGACAGAGGAGTGTGGGCCTTTTTAGGGTTGAGGAGAAGCCATACCAAACCAGAGTGTTACCTGTGGACTTTGTTTAGAAGGAGAGAAAAATGAACTTCTGTGTTGTCGCTGCTACAGACTTGTGCAAATTTTTCATTATTCCTGGAGTGGTCAACTGAGGGATTTCATTTATTTTCCTTGAAAATGCCTTTTAAAATCGTGTCTTCTTTTGTATTTGTACTACTTCTTAGCAGACTATTTTTTTTCCACATCATACCTAAACTACTTCAGTTGCTTGATTAGAAACCTTCCTAAATCATTCATAATGTTATCCCTATTTGATGTGAAAAACTGTATTATGTTAAACTCTCTCAAGCAGCATTCACAGGATGTCACTCCTAAATTAAAAACTCAAGTGACTTCCTGGTTCCTACACTTGTAGATCATAGTATGTTTTTTCTTGCCTTTATGATTCTCAACAGTTTTAATATTTTTTAAAATTAACCATATTGAGTAATCATTGTATGCTCGTGTGTGTGTGTGTGTGTGTGTGTGTGTGTGTGTGTGTGTGTGTGCATACATGTGCACACACACTTTCATGTGCATGCCTGTTACAGCACCATGTGGAGAGCAGAAGATAACTTTGTGGAATCAGGTTTTCCCATCTTCCTTTGGCTTCCCAGCACTGAACTTAGCTCAGCAGGCTTGCATGGCCAGTGCCTCTATTTGCTCAGCTGGCTCCTTCACAAATCCTTATTAGTATTTCTGT
This sequence comes from Peromyscus eremicus, assembly GCF_949786415.1. Classification (NCBI taxonomy): domain Eukaryota; kingdom Metazoa; phylum Chordata; class Mammalia; order Rodentia; family Cricetidae; genus Peromyscus; species Peromyscus eremicus. The sequence continues at coordinate 112,727,266 of NC_081421.1, read as the reverse complement.
TCTATACTAGCATGCCAACATGATTTTCTCTTCGTCTTATAGGCTTATTTGATGTATTTTAAAATCCCAGTATGTGTTAGAAAAATATAATACTTTTTTTCTGCAAACTAGTAGCTTCTGGCAGGTCGCTTTGGGAGCTGTCTTCCCATTTCTGCTTTCTGAAGGCAGGTCCATCCTGCCACTCCCAATGTTAGCCCTCGGTGGCTCCCAGTCTTCCACCCTGCAGGTCATGTGGATTGATATCAGTTTATTGGCACACCATATAACGCTGTCGTGTGATGTGGCAACCCCCTGTAACATATGTCTTTCATGAATCAGTCACATTTTACTCTGTCCTTGAATAGACCTCACAGTTTCTGGAATTTCTACCCAGGATTTTTTCCTTTTGTTGATATTTCTTACCTGAAATAGTCTTCTCCCCTACCCCTACTATTCCTGTGAAACTTCTGCCATAATACTGTGTTTTATGAAGCCTTTCTAGATAGATACACATGCTACTTTTACTGTGAGATGACCCTGCCTCCTCTCGCTTAGTTCTTCATGGGCTCTGCTCTGTAGCCTCAGCATGGTTGTTGGGCACTGACATTTTTAATTATTTTTGGATTTTGCTTCATGCAGTCACTTTAGCTCTACTATGTAGATGCAACCAACCTTCTTATTAAATAAGAAACACAGAACCAATGCAAAGAAGAAAGCCAAGAGGTCAGAGCTAAGAGCTAAAACCTTACCCTTCCTCCTGCAGTGATCCTACCTCTCCGAACTAGCTACCCCTGTGTTAAAGTCTTTATATAGTGTTCCTGTTCTGCCTTCTCATTGGTTGTAAACCCAACCACATGACCGCCTCGTCACGGCCTGTCTGTATAGGCCTCCAGGTTTTCCTTGCTTGGTATTGAGATTAAAGGCATGTGTGTCCAATAATGGCTGTATCCCTGAACACACAGAGACTTACCCAGCTCTGCATACCAAGTGCTGGGATTACAAGTATACACCACCACTGCCCTGCTTTCCTATGGCTTGCTAATAGCTCTGACCCCCGGGCAACTTTATTTATTAACATACAAATAACATTTTAATACAAATAAAATATCACCATACTACTAGACTGACATCTTCACACACCATATTTTCTTGGTTTTGTAAATGCCCCTCACGCCTGTGTGTGTGTGTGTGTGTGTGTGTGTGTGTAATAGCTGATTAATGATTCTACTTTCTAGTTCACCTCCATCTAACCCTGGAACAGACTGACAATTTTTACTCACCCAATGCATAGCTGGGTTTTCGACATGTACTATTAATACTGAACATTTGTTACTTGATAGTTGAATTAATTAATTAATTTGTTGAGAGCAAAGGCTTTCTTTTCTGTTGTCAGCAGTTTTGATCATAATTAATGTAGCCAGGAAGTGTTTATTTTTTAATATGGAAGCATTCTTTTTTTAATAAGTGCTGTCAGAAGTTCAGTGCATAAAGTGATCAGAGCAGAAATGTCATAGCTGAACGTCTATGCTCTGGCTTCCCATGATGCTCTTATGATGACTTATAGAACTCCTGACCTCTTGTGACAAAGAGTATATGGGAAATCACAGTATAAACAGAATTGGCTGCTATGGCAGGTGGCACATGCCCTGACTTTGCTGTTTGAGTTTGGGCAAACCATTTAACACTTTAAATTTTTTTCCTGTCTTTGGAATAAGAGATTCATTCTAAATGTTTCTTTCTGGTTATGAAAGTGTATCTAAATATTTCCAGTTTAGCCGAGCCTTGTTATTGAAGCTAGGCTACACATTTTTATCACTAGTGGGGCCTTGCCTCTGTTCCTTCTAATACTAAAATATTCTGTAAGAACAAGCTAATTTCTACCTCACCAGGACATTTGTTATACTTGTGTTTGTTGTTCTTAGCATGGATGTTTATTGTCCTCAGGATGGAAATTATGCCCTGGTGCACAGAGCTTCCCTAAATCCTTTAGCAGTGCACATTTTACTAAGCAACTGAGAAGGTCTCATCCCATACAATTTTGAATACTGTGTAAGCTCCTAATATTATTTCAAAATATTAAAATATGTTCTTCCATATGGTTATTACTGACCTTTTGATAGTTATTTGTGATCTATTGTAATAGTGTGTTGTTCAGGGTTTCTCATTTCTCTGTGTAGCTTTGGAGCCTATCTTGGAACTCACTCTAGACCAGGTTGGCCTTGAACTCACAGAGATCTGCCTGCCTCTGCCTCCCCAGTGTTGGGATTAAAGGTGTGTGCCACCACCGCCTGGCTTGTGTTAAGTTCTTTTATTGATGGTTTTGATAGTTTTTTCTGCTGAACTATAGAGACCTCTTCTTGTATTCCTATGTACTGCTTCTCATTGACTGTTGATTGATTTTAGTTGTTCAAGTTATGGAAAAGAGAGGAAAGTATGCTTTTAACATTTGTGACCAGATAGCAATTCAGACCAGTTTGTATAGAGCAAACAACCCATTAGACTCTTCTTTATCTACTTTTGTTAGAGCAGAAGAGAGCCATGCTTTTGGAGTCAGACATCTGAATGTAAAAATGTGAATCAGAAGGAGGTCTGCACACTTTCACTCATACCTGCCCCACACACTCACTTGTCTTGTAACAGGGTTTACTATGTAACCTAGGCTCATGTTCCTCTTTTTGTGCCTAGGATTACATGTGTGAACCATGTTCATGTTTAGACTCCTTATTCTTGCTATTATTTATTTATTTTTCAGATAAGTTTTTGCTTGTAGTTTGGACTAGGTTTTAACTTGTGATCCTTCTGCCTTAGTATCCCAAGAAAATCTTCATTTTAAAATGAGAATACGGACCCCTTTCTCAGTGTTATTGTGAAGGTCAGTTGAGATAACATGTATTAGATACCTGACTTATTCTAAAAACTCCACCAGAGTTAATTATTTTATGTTATTTCTTAAAACACAAGAAATCTGTAGTACATTCTCTAAGCTTGAGTGGTGATTAGCATTATCTACTGTAGATATTTAAAGTCCAAAGGAATCCATTTATTTTCTAACCTGAGTTATGTAAAATATTTTGAATTGAATTTGCAAAAGTTACAGGATATTCTTTTCTAATTCTACAAATTTTCTTCTGGCTCCACGCATCGAAAGACACTGAAAAAAAATCAAAGGTACAGTAACTTTGGTTAAAGCTGGTCCAACTTTGCAAGGCTGAGTTTTCTGGATTTATCTGGTGGCACACTGGAGAAGTGTTCTTCTTGTTGAATGTGTTTCAAAGAAAACATATTCTGACTTATCCTTTAGACTGAAAGAACAAATTGTGCGTGTCTGTTTTCATGTTTACATGTACGCACCGGAGTATTGATACGGCAAACACATCTGACAGCACTCCACAGCTCTGATCATAAAGCAACAGCCCTGTGGTGCAACAATGGAACATCTGTGGAGCTGGAGAACACAAAGGGACATTGGGGAGTGAGTTCCTTGGCACTCAGGGAAAGCATCAGCCAGGAGTGCACTTAGAGAATGACATGCGACCACACAGCTGCAGAAAAAACCAAACCCAAACAGTCTCTCAACACAAAATTTTGGCTTTGGGCTTCTTTAGTTTAAATATTGACTTTTGAAAGAGGATGAAATTTGATCTGTGCCATGTTGCAGTATCTTTCTCACCACATGTTAAGTCACAACAACACCACCTTTTTGGATAACCAGCACCATGTTTTTCCTGATTTACAACCCTGGTAACTTTTCTCATTTGAGGCAGACATTACATATGACACGTGTTGGAGCTAAAGTTAGCTTCCAGCTTACCTAATACATTTGATATTTCTGACTTATAATTGTTTGGATTTTTAAATTGCATTTAAATGTAGAGATTTGTCCTTTTTTCTTTTCAGAAAAACTGCAATCATAGAAAAAGAAATAAAGTCAGGAGTAATTGTGATGCATGACAGTTAAGTTTTATAAGAAAATGCAATACTTAAGCACTCCTAAAACACATACATACACATGCACACAGCATGAAAACAAACATATCATCATATTTAAATTGTAGAAAAAATTCAATTTTAAATTGGTCATAATGTTATGTTTTCAATGGCTAATCATCCTTTATACAGTGTGTATTTCATGAGTAGTGAACTCTAGGTGGGATGATGTGGAAAATCTCCCAGGGCCTAGGTAATTTTAGGGCCTTCCCTGGCTGTGTATAAGAGGCATAGGTGTCTTCAGTAGGATTTATGATTTGACGTTCATGCATGAAACAGTATTACATTTTATTAGTTAAATTTAAAGTGGACATAAAAGTTGAAAACCTCAAAGTTTGATGGCTAACTTTGTTATTTCCAGTTACTGAAACTATTTGAAATGGCAGATTTATATTGGAAACTTTTCATGAACTGAGCCAGCTGTTCCCAAAGAGATAGTATAGGGGAGTTAAAGAGCTGATTGTTGAAGTTCCATGAAGGGAGAGAGGGACCTTGAAAAAGTATTAGCCAGCTTGTAATGGAAAAATAATTTTATCTGGGAAGGTGACGGGAGGAGACAAGAAGACTTGTATCTGTACTGTATTTATGTATCTACGTTGGAGGGAGCTAGGGATCCATGACAGAATATCTCTAAGTTGTATCACATGCCAACCCTGTAATCTGGGGGCGGGGGAGACCATTGAATTAAAGGGTAGTCCCTGCTTATGTGTCTCACCAACAATAAGCCTTTTAAGACACATCATATACTTTTGAACTCTGCTAAATAGGAATAGAAACACTGTTGACATCTCAGAGTAGTGGCAACAAAAACTTAAATAGAGAAGCTGCAGAGAACAGGACAGAAAGCCAAGAGTGCTGCAGACCAAGCTCTCTCGATACAGATAATGGACACTAGTCCTGTTTGCATTAGTAATTGCATAGCGTTTTTGTATAGCAAGGGATTGTCCTATTGACTAGCTCTTGAAACAGAATGTATAAACTGTTGTGAGCATAGCTCAGAGCACATGAGGTCACACATGTTCTTAAACAATCACTGTCTTTTTGTGTGTTACTTGAAGGTATCAACAAAAGGTGCTGGTGATAGCGTGCTGGTAGTTCTCATACTTCGACATGTGTATACGCCACACGTGTGGCCTTTCATTCAGGGAGCTTTCTTTTTTGCTTTCAGACATTTTGGAATCCTTCCAGTCAGCCACTTAATTATATTTCCGTGGTTTATTTTGCTTTCTTTGCTCAGGCAGCTAATAAACTGACAATGGAAATGATTAGGAGTTGCTGGCAATGGTGACAGCACCCTGTCCCAGGTCCCCTGTCCTCTCCTTGACAAGACCTGGATGAAACTGAGCCTCCACCTGGGAGAAGGTTGTAAGGCTCTGCCTCAAGATTTAGAGTGCAGTGGTTTTTAGAAAAAGTACAATGCCAAGTTAAGAATGATAATATGTTGAGTTCTGGACAATGTTTTAGTTATTGTTTAAAAAATTAGGGATTCTTCTTTGTCAGCCATGTGAGTGCCTGTGAGAAAATGTATACTTTTTTTTTTTTTTTTTTTTACACAGAATTATTAGCACAGGGCAATGACATGACTTTTCTCCTCCATCGGTGGTAGCTGGGATCATTATGTTGAAACTTGACAGCAGTTTATGGATTGGGTAGTTGGTTGTACACAATCTATGGACTGCTGGTGTTTGAGATCTCAGTTGATTCTGGACTAAGTTGATGAAAGTGCACAGACTGTGGCATTATCCCACCTGCTTTATTCCTGGTCTCAGTGAGTGTAGTGACACAAGAGTCAGATCCAATGCTGTTCACGGCTTATTATGGCACATTTGTTGCTGTCAACATTTAACACTATTAGGATGCTATTAATTGTCTAATAACAAAATTAAAGAGTTTAAAACCTCTGATCTATTTGCATACTTTAGTTTCGGTGTTCGGAAATAGGGTTTCATTCTGTTTCTCATGCTGTCCAGGAATGCTTACAGATACATACAGATAATAATGAGAATAAAAATATACTGGACAGGGCAGAAACATTGGAGTCAGACTTATGCAGGATTCCATCCTAGGTATATTTTTGGGGATTTACTAGTTTATAATCTCTCTATTTAAAAAAATAGAGAAGCTAGTGACTTTGAAGTATTAATACATTAGAAATAGTAACAACATCTTTGAAGAACTCAGTAAATTCTAAATAAATGTTAGTTTCATGTTAGTAATTGGTTATCTTTACTCTTTGCTTAGGTATAACTTGATACAAAATTTAAACTGTGAAATTATAACTGTTGATCATGACAAACTTTCACAAATATAATCACTGAGAAAAAGTTTTTCAAGACACTGACCTCGTAAATACTCCAGTCATCCACCCAAGTTATTAGCCAGAGTTCCTGTGTTAGTCCACACTGCTAGCAGCGGTGTAAAAGGAGAATTTCTTTCCCAACCCTTTCTAGCAATGAACACTATTGCAACTAGTATTGATTCTCTCAGGTCAGTCTCACGTGACCTTTGTCATTTTCTCACATTCATAGAAATTGAGATTAATGCCGTGGTTGCTGGTCTTTTTATTGTATATTTCATGTTTTTTGCTTATGAAGTATTTTTCCTCACTAATTTGTATATTTTCTTAATATATTAAGCATGTTAATACTTTATCTTTTAACAAATATATTCATAGTTTTGAATTAATTTTATTATTAGAAGATCTATAGAAGAACTCTTTGAAATCTTTTCTCCCCCATGGAATTTTATTTATTACTGCATTGACTGCCAGCATTTTTACACCTAAACTCCAGGGTTTCTCATTCCTGGTCTCATGCATCCGTTCTGTGGCTGGTTTGGAACAAATATTCTGGGTTTTATTACATTGTGGTCATTTGTCCATCCATTTTTGGAGTTTCTCAGTGAGTATGCCAGACTGCCTAGGACTTACTATCCTCTTGCCTGAGGTCTCTGTGTTCTGGAATTACAAGACTTTTAACTATGTCTGATTCTTCATTTTGTTTTTCTAGTTGTCCTTTAAATAAAAAAGAATACCTATAAATGCCAAAAACCATCCCATCACCAGAGTAGGAAAATTCAACCAACTGGGAGTTCACATTTAAAATCCCCTAGTTGACTTCTCAGGTAGAAATGTTATTGATAGTAATAGTGCATAAAAGCTATTAAGCTATGCAGGCCCATGTTTCTCTGATATCACATGATTTCAATACATGACCTCATTTTTATATTACTTAGTAGTTTAACTTAAAGACTGATAGGCAGTTGTAGTAGTTAATCACCTTGTTGCTATGACAGAAGTGACTTAAAGAAGGAAGACTTTGTTTTTACTTACAGATCGTGCTGGCAGGACGTGGTGGTGGCAAGAGCTCATGGCAGTTGATCACATTGTATGTGCAGCCAGGAAGCAGCTAGAGATGAGTGCCGATGCTTAGCTTTGTCTCCATTTGTGTATAGATGGCTTATGGTGGGTCTTCTCACCTCAGTTAATCTACTGTAGAAAATCCCTGAGAAGCATGCACAAAAGTTTGTCTCCTCTCAAGTTGACAAAATATATCAGCCATCACAAAATTTTTTGTCTTTGAAAACTTTCTATAAGAATATTTATTTTTAGCAGTTTCTGTGACATTTTTCCTATAAGCCCAAAATGGTAGGATCTCTCTTGCTTTGTTCATCTATTATTTTAGCTATGTAACGGACTGTTGCAATCCATAGTGGCACAGATCTACACCTATATGGTGGTCTCACAGTTTCTGCCGGTTAGGAATTGGTGGAGAGTTGGGCTGTTAAATCTTGTCAGGGTTTCCCTGCATTTATTTGGTCAGCATTGGAATGGAGCAGATGAGGCTGTGCGTGGTGGGGGTGGATGGCTAATAATCTGGAATCTCTTTCTGCATAGAACCTGGGCTTGTCTACTGTGTTAATTTAGGTTTCTTCCTACTGTCGGAGTCAGCAGTTAATGCAGTAGCTGACTGATTCAGGGAAAACATTACAGTGAGCAAGGTGCGAACTCCTTGCCCCTTTGTTTAGTTCATGAAATCAGAGAACTTCACCTACACTATGGTCAAGAACTCCAGTTGAGGGATGCATATAGTAAAGGAGTATTACAGGAGTATTACTGTGGTCATCTTTGGAAAGCCTGATCTTCAATCCTCTGATCACATCCACTCACAGTTCTCCTGTAGACAAAGCATCATTGTTTCTGTTTCATAGTCCCAGGCTCTTTCTGTGATTAGATGCGTTTACAGTCCAAGGTACTGGGAAGGTGCAAGCAGGGGTAAGTGCCCTTGACTGATGAAAATTTTTGAGCTGAAGAGGCTTGTGAATACCTTTGAGCTGACAAGAAAAATTCCCTATCTTCCTCATATATTCAATGTTGGACAACTATGGAAATCCCAATTGTTCTTCCTGTTTACAGGAGAAAAGAGCCAATAACCACCCTGTTGGCCATATTGCCATTTACTTAGTGAGGCTCTGTCTTTCTCTGAAATTGTTCCTGGTGACTCTTGGCTCTTACCTCTGTGCTCTGGATTCCATCCTTTGTGTTATCAGTTTTTTTCTGGAAGGTGTGGCCAGTGTTTACCACCAATGACTCCGTTTCTTCCTATGCCTTTAAGTTTGAAATAATATGATTCTATAACAATCTCTAGGGTTTCTTATATGTCAATTTATAAATCAGCATATTAACAACTAACTGTATTAGCAAAAGCTACACACCCCCAATTTAGAGGTAATTACTTCTTTATCGGGGATTATTTGCTGTGAGGATGGTGCATTAACAGCACCTTAGGATTCTAGTAGCCCTGTTTAGTAAAGAAAGTCAGCTCTTTTGTCTTTAAGGGTCATAGGAGACCTTTTAACCACATTCCAGCACCCTAGTCTCCATTCTCATATTCCTAAGTGTACTAAGCACTGTCTGAGTTACTATCTCACCCTTATTTGTCTTCTGTCAGTGCCTACCACCATCTAGTCCGGTACTTGCTTTCACTTTCGTCTCTGGTGTGATAAAGGGTGCAGAAAAGTGTGGTTTTTTAACCCAGCACAACCTGTCTTTATTTTACATAGTTTCTCTAAGTTTTACTGAAAACTATACAGCTTATTTTTTTTTTAACTTATCCAGCTCTATCCACGACTTAATGAAAAGAAGTCAGACATTCCCAGATTCTGCTTCTGCATCTCCTCAGCTGAATATCTAGAGCCCATTAGGTACATATTCTGTTTCAAATGTCACTGGGCTGCACTTATTACTGAATTTTCTTCCACTGTAAAAACCACTTTACTGTAGCATGAATCCTAATTGGTCTTAATAGTAAAATCCCAGAGCCAGATATCGGGGTGAGTGCTGAAAGGTCAGAAAAGTAAAGGAACCAGCTACTAGAGAGACTTCTTACCTCTACTGAATACTCAGCCTAAACGTTCCTATCTCCACCCAGCCATATCACTTCCTGTTTCCTCCTCCCAGGTGTTGGGATTAAAGGTGTGTGCCACCACCGCCTGACTTCTAGTGGCTAGCTCTACACTGTGATCTACAGGCAAGCTTTATTTATGAGAGCACAAACAAAATATCACCATACTCCACCTTCTAGTGACATAGTCTGGAGGCAGAACCAGGATGGCCTGAAGCAGCAAGGAGCTGTCCAGTCATTCTGTGACTCATGGTACTTGCTTTTTTTCTGCACATTGGTAGTTTGGTCTTTGTAACGGCATAGTATCCTCTGGGGTGGGGTGCTGTTCAAATGCTAAAACTTTCCAGAGCTGTGTTCTGTTGAGTAAGGTGTGACATCAATCAAATTTTATGATCTAGCCTTGAAAGTCATAGAATGTCACATTTGCCATGGTAATAAATTCCCAGATTGAATGAAAAGGAACTGACAGTCTCCCCCCACCCCACCCCACCTGCCCATGGGAGGAGCCTTTAAGACATGCTGTAAGAATGTTCTGGGTGGGAGAGATCATTTTAGCTATCTTTAAGAAAACTCTGCCATGGTGATAGGCTTAAAAAATGAGGAAATAAAGTTGCTGATCTGGAAGGAGTTAGGGGAGAGAAGTGGATATAATCAAAATATATTACATGAAATTCACAATAAATAAGAATATAAAAAAATCTGCCACATCTCTTAATATCCACTTTACAAATTAACTAAAGTTGTTAGAATGCTGATTACCTAATTTTGTGTTAAAAGAAAAACTCTTAAATCTTTGCTTTTCACAATCAAATCTTGTTGTTTACACATTTAATTTCTATTTATAGCATCTAATGGTATCCTAACTTTTATGTTTTTCTTTTGCCAAAGCCAGAATAATAATTGTGGGTGGCACATGTTTTAAATTACATTAAGTTCTTAGCCACACAGAATTTATGAATGGTAATAGTTTTATTTGGCTAGCTACTCAAAAAAAAAAAAAAAAAAACCTTAAGAAAAGAGGGAAAATGTCACTCAAAAAGAAGAAAAATTATTTCTCTTCCTAAATTCTACATATGCATTGCTATTTTGTGGTAGGTCCTAGTGATTCCTAAAATTAATCTTGTAAAGTATCAATAAGCATGTGACTGAATTTCATGACTATGAGCCACAAAAACCTTCATTTAACTGATGAGGTTGTAACTGTGTGCCTTTCTTTACTCTCGGCCATGCCAGCCTAGCTGCCCTTCTATCCCTAGGGGTGTGTGGGCTACGTGTGCTTTGGCAAATTTAGGGCTATTTTAGATGTTTAGTCTGCACAGGCTGGACCCTTTCACTGCGTTATTGCCTTGGATTCCTCTCCACTTTCAGCAATGGCATCACCCAGCTTGCTTTTGAGGGAGAGCCAGAACACAACAGCATTTAAGATCCAAGACCCAGAAAATGGCTACACTTGTGAAATGTGTACAGAACTTCTCTGAGCTTCCAAAGGACCATGTTTTGTAAAGCCCTTTAAAATGCCAGGCGGTGGTGGCGCATGCCTTTAATCCCAGCACTCGGGAGGCAGAGCCAGGCAGATCTCTGTGAGTTCGAGGCCGGCCTGGTCTCCAAAGCGAGTTCCAGGAAAGGCACAAAGCTACACAGAGAAACCCTGTCTCGAAAAACCAAAAAAAAAAAAAAAAAAAAAAGCCCTTTAAAATGAACCAAATGTGGCAAAAATCAGGGTAAATTGTCTTAGTTCACAATAATTATTTTATTGAAGAAGTCACATATCTTGGCTATTGATATGGCTACCAACAATGATAATTCAGCCATGTCAGAAATGAATCAATGTCTCTAGCGAAACTAAGATAGTCAGGTATAGTTTTAATGAGTTCTAAAGTAGAAGTGATGTATGATCTAGTGCAGTAAGTTAGGATTTAATTTGTTTAGTCCAGGTCATGGATGCAACTTCCCTTAACAGTTCGTGCTCCGTGATGTAATGTGAAACCTAGGAATTAGTGAATGTACTATGAATGCTAGTGGAATTGTTCGTGTGGTTTGTTTATTAATTGCAAACTGATTTTTAAAGATTTTTGAATTATCTTCAAGCTTGTAGGCAATTTGAGTAAAATGTGTTTTGGGTGGGTAACTAGAGTAGTATCATAGTCTTATCTTGCATTGAGTGGGTGAATTTTTAATTATGTTCCCTCAAGTAGTTATGTATTTTGCTTAGTAATAGATCTAGGAGCTGCTGCACTGGGAACTTGCAGTAGTGAAAGCAGATGTTTGTTGATAGGTCTCTTTCTTGGGATGTTACCTGTACTTGACATACCTAACCCACAATGGCAGATTTACTCTACCTGTTATGAATAATTAAAAAGCAATTCTGGATACTGAGGTGTGTTGTTATTGTTTTTTGCTCTTTTTTGGGGGCCCCACCCAGCTCCCAAATAAATCACACACAGAGGCTCATTCTTAATTATAAGTGCTCGGCTTTATTTGGCTTGTTTTTTGCCAGCTTTCTTAAATTTAAATTATCCCATCTACATTTTGTCTCGGGGATTTTCCCATTCTCTTATTTCTGTAAGTCTTAGTCTTACTCCATGGCTTGCTATGTAGCTGAGTGACTGGCCCCTGGAGTCCTCCTCCTTCTCTGGTTTCTTCTTCCTTTTTTTCCCTCCTAGATTTCTCCTTCCATATATTCTTTCTGCCTGCAGCCCCGCCTATCCTTTCTCCTGCATTGCTATTGGCTGTTCAGTTCTTTATTAGACCATCAGGTGTTTTAGTCAGGCACAGTAACACAGCTTCACAGAGTTAAACAAATGCAACATAAACAAAAGTAACACACCTTAAAATAGTATTCTACAACAGAGGTGTGTACCTATGGTTCTGGATATTTGAGAAACTGAGACAACAGGATTGCTTGAGCCTAGGTTATCAGGGCTAGCCTGGGTAATATAATGAGATACCACTTCTGAAAAAGAAAGCCATAGTAAGGGAAATGTATCTTACCTTTGTGTGTGTGTGTGTGTGTGTGTGTGTGTGTGTGTGTGTGTGTGTGTATCCTTCTTAACAGATACAAAGTTATTTACAAATTTCAAGCCACAATATTCTAGAAGTCTACAGAAAGAATATATAAAAGCCAGTAGTTACATTGAGCATTCCAAAGGAATTATTTTTATCCAAATTATTTGATTATTTAGAAAAGTAGTCAATGCTTTCTATCATTTTTATTCTTAATGATAATTTAGTTTAGAAAGAAATATATTCCTAAGGTATAATGCTCCTTTTAACCAAATGTCTAGATGGAATTTTAATAATTTGGTGAATAATAAATTTTAAGTGAAACTTGCCTTTCAATGGATAGTTATGTCATTCGACTAAAATTTCAATTTCTTATATTGGCTTAAATTAGTATGTCTCAGCTGTGCCATCTATCTGGATCCCCTGGAGAGCTTCAGAGAGTGCTAGCATCTGGGATCCCTGTAATGACTCTGGGCCTGTTCATTTATGGGTATGACTCAGATATCTGCATTTGTGAAAACTTTCCAGGTGGTTTTAATGTGCTGCATATTTAGGAATCACTAGCTGGAAACGACTCCATTTTTCAGCCCCGAGTATTGGACTTCTTCACGTGCTCTTCCACCTGCCACCTCAACCCTTCTTATAATGTGGATGGAGAATAGTCTCTCCCATGGAATGTTCCATGGGCAGTTTTTTCTGTCTGGAATGTCCTTTCTTGATATTATCACAGAGCTGATGATGCCTTCATGAACCTCTGTGGGTTCAGCTTAAGATAATGCTTTTCAAAACACAGTCTTGTGTTTTGCTTTCATTGTTTTATGCTTTGCTATGAGATATTATCATATTCTTTGATTCTCACTTCTTTCTGGAATACAAACTCAGCGAGACAACCAGCTCCCTGTCATTTTCTGAGGTCTAAAACAAAGCCTGTTAGATTGCAGTTGTCAATAAATACTTCTGAATAGGTGAATATAAATGCCAATGCAGAAATGATAATGGTAACATGCATATTTATATTTTCACTCCTCTAAAAAAGCTGCACGAGATAATTCTTTAAATGTTACAGATCTAGATTAAAATGAATGGAAATGTGAACAGGCAGAGACGAATAAAACCTAGAAAATGTGGATCCATTATTGGAAGTCTAAGGGCAGTGATCATGACTGGATTGATTATTGCCCCTGGAGGAGTTCCTCTCTCCAATGGCCACATTCCTAGTCTTCCCATCACCTGCAGCATGTTTAACGTTTGAAAGTTTCCCTGGCTTTCTGATTATCTGACACTATTTTCAGAATCCAGATAATCACTTTCTCTTCCAAAACGTCACCTCTGAGCTCTGTCTCCAGTACTTTCATCCTTTCTGTGCTACATCTTTGCTTGTATTGCTGTATCATGGTGGTTGCTGGAATTAGCTCACCATCTTTCTCCCTTACTAAATCCACTGGAATCAGAAGAATGTATCTCTGTGACCAACCCCATCACAGGTACTCAGCGATGTTGACTAAATGAAAGCATCCAGTAAACACAAATGATTTCTTAAGGCCTATTACTTGATTACGCTCCAGTTGAAGGCCTTACTTCCAAGAATATGTGCTTAGCACAACTTATCCTTGATGGCTATAAAGAAAATAAAGGAGGACACAAAGCTGGCAGGTTGGAGGTCCTGGGAGGAGTTGAGGAGGGTGATTATGATTAAAATACAATGTAAGAAATTCTCAGGGAACTAATAAAAAATTAAAAAAGAAGCATTAGAAGTGGTAATTAAGATTGCAAAAAGGTATTTGTTCGGAGTATAAGTAAGTCAAAGTAGTTTTTAATAGTATAGTGCAATAAATAGGGTTTCCTAAGCCAAAGAGTAAAGTGTGATGTTATGTACTCTTAGGAAATTGTGGAGACAATGAGTCTGAGTACTGGCTTCCAACTGATAGGCAGCTTGTCATCTGAATAAGGTTTTCAGGACTCACTTGGGACTTTTTATACATTATTTACTATTTTTGATAAACTTTTCAATAACTGCTATTCAGACAGATGCCTTTTCCGGTAACACCTGACACATGTTTTAAAATGCAGCTTTTAATTGCTATTGATTGCTCATAAGCTCATGACAACTTTCAGCACTGTACTTTGAACTTGGTTGTTCTCTTACCCTCCCCCCAAAAAGGCAGCGACCTTTGGACACGTAAATACTTAAACTTCTCTATAAAGATGCTTTGTTAGCTTCATAGGTACAGTTGTTATGCTTCCGGCACTTAAATACCTGTTAGAATCACCTTAACAGTTGGTCTTCGCTTCAAAAGCTCAGAAGCACTATATGCATAGTTTCATGTGGCGGCAATATTTTTCAGAGACTGCCATATGGTCATATTTTTATTGCCTTATTTTTTATACCATTAGGTTCCACAAAGTCATATTGAGAGGGGCAGTGATGTGATGAGAATTTTGCTCCTGGGAGCTTGTGAGATGTATGAAATTTTATTTATATTCTTCTTTGATTTTTTAGGAGACAATACATCAGTGCAGGCCAAGCAGTTTGCCACATTCCTCAGAGGAACGCCAGAAACCTTGGTAAGAAGTCAGAGCATCCAGGAAATGTTTCTTCTAATTTGCACCTGCACTAACATATAGTTGGAGCTAGTCTTGGTTCTGGCTTAAAATCCAGCCCCTAGGAGTGGACAGTAGGAAGGGGCTGTTCTGTGAAGAGGCACGAAGTGTGGCAGCGCTGCACATGGCATTTCAAGTGAATACATAGTGGGGAGAGTTAGGGGGCAACATGGGATTTGTGTTATGCGCACGGAGGAAACGAAGCTGAAAGTGTAGGATCCATTTGTGATCAGGGATAAGGCTATACGCCACACTGAGAAGTCTGACCCTTTTGTCAGTCAGAGGAGGCTTAGCGACAGAATGGAAGCCTGAGGAAGGAAAAAGGGAAATGGTGACAGGGACTAGACTGGGATCATTTCAGTTGTTGAGATTATGTGAAGCCTGAATTTCGCCTGGTTTCTCTTTAAAAATGGGGACAGTGGATATATGATCCTGTGTGTTGTCAATTTCAAGCTCAGCATGTTTCAAATTAGAATATTATATCACAGGAAAAACATTTCTACTGAGATATTTTCCTACACTAGAAGATTTATAGGGGCCATGAGTTTTTGTGAGACTGCCTGAATTGAAATTTTCTTTCGATCTTGGACACCATGGTTTATTAGCTTACCTGATTCTTTGAACTTCAGTTTCTGTGTGTATAAAGTAGAAATACATGCAACTATGCTGGTTATGAACATAAAATGAGATGATATGGGGGACTACACCTCTTAAACACATGTAGGGCTTTGTAGTTGTGAGTTACTAGAATTTTACACCACTTGGAGCTGGCCAGTATCAGTAAAGTTGTAATTCATTAACCTAAGATCACATTTTGAGTTTTCTGTACTTGGAAATATTCTCTCATATTTTGTACTGGTGTTTTTAAAGTATCAAATATGAGAGGCAGTTTGTTTATTTTTCTAGATATAAATATTTATATAAAATGAGCCAGGCGGATCTCTGTGAGTTCGAGGCCAGCCTGGACTACCAAGTGAGTCCCAGGAAAGGCACAAAGCTACACAGAGAAACCCTGTCTCGAAAAACCAAAAAAAAAAAAAAAAAAAAAAAAAAGACTATTTTATTCAGTTATTGGACATAAAAGGCCTTTAAAACAAAACAAAAATGTGAACAAGCTAATTAATAATAAGATGTGTTATTTTGTCTCTAGTTGGGTCATGGAAAACTAAGTATAAACATACTCTTCATCTGACATGTGCTACTCTAGCCATCTTCCTTCAGGCAGGTGTCAGCACTGTTCTTGTTGGCTAAGATTGACCCTCATAATGCAACCAACCAGGTCAGGGAAAAGGTCAGAGTGTATTTCTCCATCATATTCATCTACCTCTGTGACATTATGAACACTTCCAAAATTGTCTTCAAATGCCTTGAAAACAGAAAAGATCACCTCAACTTACCTCATAACCTAATTAGTTATTGCAAATGTATTATACACAGCAGTATTACATGCAACAGTCTTCAACTCTAATGAATCTGTAAGATAGATTCTCCATCTTTTGTCTTTTCATTATTTGTTGGTCATTTTTGTCTACACATAAGACTGTTTCAGCTTCTGTCCATTAGGGCAGCTAATTTAAAAGAATATTACATTTGTATATGAACCAAAAAGAGTAAAGGGTGGCTCACTCATTTCTTATTAAAATTGGTTTTCTCTTTTGTTTTTTCTTACTTCCTCTTCATTTTTTTTTGAAATATATTTTGATTAGAGAAAACTGGCCTTGAAATGAATGATGATGATTCTCATTTTGTAGTTTTCAATCCCACCAAATGAAAGTGTGCTTATTATAAAGTAGTAAACTAAGCCATTGTTGTTTTTGTTTTAATTTTGTTCATGAATTATTAGACTTAATTTACATTGCCATTTTCACTGCCTAGTTGAACTTAATCATCCAGTGATATTTTTATGAGGTACTGCTAGGTGATTAATAGATACATTTTTAAAAGTCAACATAAATTTTGTAGATGGGCCTTTCCTGCTGAGCTGGTGTCTTTGCTCTCTCCTGGCTGGAGGAGGAAGGGCCAGTTGCCTTAGGGAGTGTCTTAGTTTCCTTCCTTGAGCTGATATAGATTGTCTTCTATGGGTGGCTTCAGGATGACCTCTGTGACCTTCCTGCTGTAGAAAAGGACACCTGTGCTACTCCTGAGTTTGATTGCAGTTCCTTATAAAGTGCAGATTTTTTTTTTCTAAAAAATAAATATTCCATTAAGTCAATGGATATTAAGGAAGTGAAAAATATCTGTGAAGAGTTGAGGGGTAGGGAAAGAATATAATCAAAGTATGGTGTATATTTTTTAAATTAAAAAATGAAAAAAACAGATTAATGGTACATTTCTAATGATGGGTGTGTATATATTCATGAAAGAATCTTCAAATGAGTCGTTTCTAAAGAAAAGGCATCAGGTTTGGAAATATGGCTCAATGGTTAAGAATGCATACTGCTTTTGTAGAAGACCTGAGCTCAGTTCCCTGCTTCCATGTCAGGCAACTCACAACCACCTATAACTCAAGCTTTAGAGGATATGATACTTTTGTTCTCTACTGGCCCCTGTACTCATGTACACACACACACACACACACACACACACACACACACACACACACACACACTTTCTTTCTCTCTCTCTTTCTTTCTCTCTTTCTCTCTTTCCTTCCTTTCCTTCCTTCCTTCCTTCCTTCCTTCCTTCCTTCCTTTCTTTCTTTCTTTCTTTCTCTCTCTCACACAAAAATTAAAATTAATAAAAATAAATCTTACAAAAGAGACCAATAACAAGAGTTGAGCTTCACCTTATGATAAAAAGAAACAGATTACTGTCAGACCAGATCACCATTATCATCTGGACATTAAAACTCTTCCTAGGGCCTTATTGTCACATGGACCTAATTTCTATTTTGCAATTGTTGTAAACAATATTGAATTAGTGTGGAATAATTTTAACAGTTTCTTATGAAATGCCTACTTTGTTATATTTTAATAATTGCAAATTTTAAAAATAGGAACTGCTTGAAATTATATTGCAGATAAATGCTTACCATGTTAAACAACACTTTTTGAAATTCTCCTCCTTATTAATCCTTTTGTATTCTATAACTTCATATATAAAAACTGAAAAACCATATCAGCTTGAAGCTTAGGTACAAGTACCTAAAGTACAATTAATAAATAAGAAGAGAAATTGGCACCATAGCCAAGTAGCAACAACTTTAACGTGACAATAACAATGTTACTGATTGTTTTTACTGCTACAGATTTGCTAAACTAAGTACAGTTGAGCATATGCTTTGGTTCTGGTTATGTTTATTCTCTCCACTGTGGGGTTTAGATCATTTTCTGTTTGCTAATGGCAAGGTGCTTTATTTTGATTTGGCATGAATTTGGTGTGCTGTCAAACGAAAGTGAAAAAGGGCACACTTTCTTTGCTATGGCTTGCATATTTAGGATATTCTTTCATCTCCATTTATGTATGACATTGTTCCAGTTGAAAGGAACAAATGGCCTATTTACCAATTGTGCAGCCAATATTTCTTCAACTCATAATGGATAAATGCTCAAATAAAGGGCAGCAGTAAAGGTTAGTAGACTCATGTGTGATTTTCCTGTGGGGTCCTGGGAGCACAAAGTATTTATTACTTGAGAACAAAGAACCTTAGAGTTCAAGGTAAGTCACTGTGTATATGATATGACTAATAATAGGTCCCCAAAGGAAAGAGAAAGGAGAACACAGCCCACACCTTCCTTTTAACTAGGTGTACTGTGCATTTTCTTCTTCCTGTCATTTATATTGAAAGTCTCATACTCTCTCAGGTGTAAAATGAGTACAGTCTTGGATTACTAATGTTCTGCTTGTAGCTGTTTGCCCCTGAGATGTTTCATTCCTATGTAGGGTAAAAAACTTTGTGTTGTTCATCTCCGATTAAGTTTGTCAACAAAATAATTCAAAATTATTCATGGCTTAGCTTTTTGTTTTCCTAGCCTCTAACTTTAAGGAAACATTAAATTTAAGCATTAGTACAACCAGAGTATAATACCTGTTTCCTAGCATTATCTTTTAGTATATTCGCAAACCAAATGTGTCCGTGTAGGTCGTTACAATCCTGAAGATATAATTAACTAATTTTCTCTGTATTTGTTTTCTTTTCAATTTCCATAAACTTTAGTGTAGAAGAAAAAAAAACTTTCAAATAAATAAATAAACTTTCAAATAAATAAAACCATATCTTTATCAGTTTTTTCTATTAAATGTTTTTAGTAGCATGTAAATGTGACATTTTTGAACAAGATTAGATTCCTTTTTGTCCTTTACAAAATAGTCCACTGCAACTGTGGATAAATTTAAATTTATTTTAAAAACTGCACAGTGATACATAAATAAAACTTGTAATTGTTGAATCTTTGGTGTGTCTTCTATATTATTTAGTTAACAAGTGAGTGGTGATGTCTATGCAAGGTCAGCTTTGCTGAGCCACAAAAATACACTTGTTTGGTCTGTATGGCCTGAAATGTAGTGGATGTCTAGTGTAGAAAAAGATGCTCAGTTACCACTAGCCCTATAGAAATGACAAGGAGATTGGACTTCAAATTTACTAGTTTTACTATGAAAAATGAGAGATGACTGCAGATCTTTCCAAGGTGTAGAGAAATTCAAACCTTTGTCCAGCTGCTGGCTATGCTGTGAAATGATACAGCCTATTTAGAAAACAGTTTGACGTATTTTTTTAAATGTTAGAATATATTTGTTCTAACACACATAGGATGATTTTTTTCCCTAAGCATTTTAAATGTTGGGGGATATTTGATAACACCCAGAGTTTGCATTTGCATTAATTAAATAAAATTAACCTTGGGCCAGGAGGCTGAGTTAGCA
This sequence comes from Peromyscus eremicus, assembly GCF_949786415.1. Lineage (NCBI taxonomy): Eukaryota > Metazoa > Chordata > Mammalia > Rodentia > Cricetidae > Peromyscus > Peromyscus eremicus. The sequence continues at coordinate 112,707,431 of NC_081421.1, read as the reverse complement.
ACTAGTTGACAAAGTAATCATAGAGTATCAGAGGCATCTGGGAGAGATAGAGAGATGTACTGGAAGGAGGAGGCAGGGATTTGAAGTGGCACAATATTTTTGGTGTGGTGGAGCAGAAAGATGCTGTCTTTGGGAGATGCCAGCAAGGAGAGAAGGTCAGCTAGGTGCTGCTCAACCTCCCTGAGCTAGCAGGTTTTCACCCCAGCCTTTGAATCTCTGGTCTTATTTATAAATGGAATGATAGAGATTTAATTAAAGCTACTTTTAGTGGCAGAGGCAGAGCCAGTGTCTGTGGGAACAGAACTCAGGCTGAGCTGCAGCCTGAGTGACCAGGGCAGGCTAGTTAACTACGGAGTTGAATTGGTGGCTGAAAAAATAGTAGATTAAGGTGCAGCTACTGGGCCAAAGTTAAAACAACATTTTCACTTATTGGTATATACCAAATATTAATGAAAATTAAGTTCAAGAAAATATGAACCTGAATGTTTATAACATCCTTTTTCATAATGGTGCCCAAATGGAATCCAGCTCAAAAGTCCATCAGCTAAGGTATGGTTATATAAATTCTGGCATATCTGTATAATGAGACACTATTCTTTAATAATATAAATTGATCTCAAAGACTTTCACACTATGGTAATCCCAGTTTAATAACGAAGAGGCAAAGGCGTGTGTGTAGCTCACCATCCACTTTGAGAGGTGACTCTAGACTTGACACCTCCTGTAGGAAGTTCTGCTTCCTTTGCCATGCTTGTTTGTGGTTTTAAAACATCACCCCATCCTTCTCCCTCTTCCATGTGGGGAAAGCTTTTAAAAGAATATTGTTTCACTTGTCTAATTTTGCACACTGACCTCCCATCCCTCGAAAAACAGCTTAGGCTCCAGTGCTTCCTCTTTTATAGCTTTTTCACAAAAGATAGCCCATGTAGCATGTTAATGCTTTTACGTTGCACATGCTAGTGGCTTCTGTGCCACGAACCTCTCTACTTTCTGTGATGAGCTCTTTTCAGTTCCTGACATGTTGGATTTTTCCAAGGCACTTGCATTGCTGACCTTACCCACCTTATTACTCCAGTCATGAGCCCCTTTCTCTTGCTCTGGTTTCCAGTGTGTTTAGACCTTTCTTCCTTAGCAGATCCTTAAGATACCAATTTTGGCTCACTCTCATTAATACGTGGTGACACTGAGAGATCTCATGACTGTGTTAGCATACAGCTGGCCATTGTCTTTTCAGCCATGTGTCCAGCAAATACTGTGTATTTATAAATATTCACAGCTCATTTTAGAAACTTGAAACCTATGCTGTCACTGAACTTGTTCTTTATTGGGCAGAGTAGGAAGTTTCCCATTTTAGGGAGTGTTGCAGTAATGGGATTTGCTGAGAAGGTGCCTGTAGGAAGAACATACAAAAAGGTGAATGCAAATAGAAGTTTATCAAGGGAAAGGTGTGTAAGGAAAACCCAGAGGGTAAATGAGTTGCTGCAGAGACAGAGAGGTGTGGTTGCTACTGTCTAAGGCACACTGATGGAGAAGAACAAATGGATTTACAGACCATTGCTTCTACTGAGTAAAATGAGGAAACAGTACAAATATTTATCAGATGATGAACGTATGATCTGGGTGGTATTTTAAGTAACTTGTATGGTTTCTGATGGAGACTGTATGCTAATGGTATTTGAATTGCAAAAGAATAGATGTTTTCCTGTACCATAGACCAGCATATTTGAACATCTACTAATCATGTTCACTAGGATTCAACACATATCAAGTTCATTGTGACTAAAACTAAAACTACCCTCTTTTCCCAGCACCCTATTGTGAACTTGCTCCTTTTCCTGTAACCTAGCTTGGCAACAACCTAGCTGCCCAAAGAAGAACCAGCCTTGACTTTTCAGAGGCTCTTTTCCCATTTGCCAAGTTGAGGAAAAGGCATTTGAGCTCTTTGGTGCCACCCTCTAACTTACTAGTGCCTTCCTTTTGCCACCTTTCAGTACTCAATATTAAAATTCTCTCCATTCTCTGAGAGAAGCTCATTAGGCCTATTTGGTCCTTACTGGCATGTTCCTTGCTTTTTCTAGCCTGAGTGGTATCTATACTTAGTTTTACAAGTGATATCTAGGTGGTATGTGGTACTATAGTCCAGTCATAGACTGGTGTTCGATCCCGGTTTTCTATGACTGATTTGTTATGTGACTTCTGTCAAACCACTTAATAACCTAGCTTTATTTTCTTTATCATAAAAACACCAAAAGTTTGGTCATCTGCAGGGATCTCGAGGGCTGAGCCATCTCTCCAGCTCAGGGCTTCATTCTTTGTGTTGAAAACGTCTGTATATTTGGCACATGCATGACATCATGCTGCCATTACATCACTCCAAGTGGTTGTGCTTCTATGAGTAGTATCCTCCTTGGTGCTCTTTGTCCCCCCACCCCTAAAGCCTGTAACCCGTGGAACTGTTTCCTGTTCCCAAATGTCATGCAGCTGGAATCACATGCTGTGGAGACTTTTAACACTAGTTCTTTTCTCTTAGCAACTGACTGGATAGTTTCATTGGAGTGTCTACTTTCTCAACATCTACTTGTACTCCATTAATATTGATCTTGTTAAGAGCAATGCTTTACTAATGGCAGCATTTCTTTTGCAAAAGAAACCCTCATCCATCCCAAGTCATACTGTGGTGTCACAGTGTGTGCACCACAGTTATGGGATATTTAATAACTAAAAATCTAATACATTAAATTTTATTGAAGCAATATATGAAATTAGTAATGTTTTGTTATATGTATTTCACAAAAATTCTAAGAAGAAATAAGATGGTTAAAAGGTCAATAAAATAAAATATAAAACAAAATTTTATAGGCTGTCCTTTACAACAGCCTAAGTGATTTCTATATTGTCTTACGGCCATGCCAATCTTGACTTCCACAAGCGTTATGTTTACCTCAGTCATTCTCCCTAGACCCTAAATTGTGAACGCTATTTCAGAGTCAACAGTACCCATCTTTATGGAAGAAGCCCTATGTACTTGGTAAAGAGTTTCAATGTAAAGATGTCTTAAGCTTTGTTGTACACACAGGACTGTTTAATTATCATCAGAACACTTTTTTTTCCCAAAATTATGCTGTGCTTAAATATGGCTTAAAAACAAAACAAAAATGAAACAAAACAAAACAAAAAACAAAAACAAAACAAACAAAAAAACCAAAATTTACAATTGTTAAATAGATCTTTTTATTTCTAAATAGACAATGGTTATTTTAAATTACAATGGATTGAGTGTGTATTTTTGCTGAATTTTATTTTAAAAATGTCATTATTTCTAGAAAGTAGAAAATCAGTTCTTTGCAAGCGCTCATGTTATTACTGCTAAAAATGAAAGATATAAATCGGTGATTGCATGAGGATTACATCATTTTCAAAATTCTTTGTGTGTGTATGTGAAAAATATCTGAATCTTGGAACCTACCCTAAATAGAAATCCCAAGTTTGCTAACGTGACTTTTAGAGTCCACACTTCTTTCTCTACTGCATATTTTCCCTAAACATTTTTTTTTTTTAAAGATTTATTTATTTATTATGTATACAGAAGAGGACACCAGATCTCATTACAGATGGTTGTGAGCCACCATGTGGTTGCTGGGAATTGAACTCAGGACCTCTGGAAGAACAGTCAGTGCTCTTAACCTCTGAGCCATCTCTCCAGCCCCTCCCTAAACATTTTGCATTGTCTGCGTGTACCCCAATCAGAAGGAGCTGTGTGCATGTACACATGTGCACCATCCTTTTCCTGCCCTTCTTTACCTTGTTATCCTGTCTGTGCCTCAGTAACTTTGCCTGGGGTATCACATGACAAGCTCTCTGTGGTAGAGAATGCTAGCTGCATGTATGCTTGATCCTGTTTGCTCAGTTGCCCCTCCTTCTTCATTGTCTAGCTAATGTACTGGCTAGCAGCTAACCACTCCTCTAACTTAGATTATAAGGCCTTTGAGAGCAGAAATGTTGCTTCTTCTGTATCTAGCTGTACACTTCTCCCAGCAATGAGTTAACTTAGTGAAAATATTAATTACCAAATTAAGCATGGGCGATGTGGTTCAGTTGTTAGAAACTTAATTGTATGTAACATTTTTAGACAGTTTACTTATAACAGATTGTCTCCTTTACACTAATTTTGTGCCTATGAATTTTTGTTTTCATTTGTTGTTTTGAAACAGGATCTCAATTTGTAGCTCTAGCTGTCCTGGAACTCACTATGTACTCCATCTAGGCTTGCCTCAGACTCACAGAAATCTGCCTTCCTCTGCCTCCTGAGCGCCTGAATTAAAGGGGTGTGCTACCACACCTGGCTGTGAATATATTTTCTTATGGGTAAGACTTTCAGGAAGTTTTCACATAGAGATGAAGCTAAAGATGAGTTTTGAGAATCACTATCCTGGTGCAAGTGGCCTAGCATCTGAGTAGTAAGGAAGGGCTGTGGTTAGGGTTTTGGCTCTGCTATTATGTTGCCACATGACCCTGCTGAATAAACTAACAGACTAGATGAGGGTGGATCTTTAAGATCAGGATCAGATCATTTCCGAAGATTCCCTCATCTTTGATTTAGTCAAGTGATACAATTTAATAAAACAAACAAGTGACTATCATTGGCAAAAGTATTTTCTAATCATTTATAATGTGAATATTACATATTATAGATAATAGGAAATTTATATTACCCACAATCTACATATTGGGATGGCTTAGTTTATCCTTAATCTAAGAGTCCAAAGTAAAATAATTCAAATTGTCAGAATTATAAATCTACACGTTAACATAACATGTTGATTCACATAATGTTTAGATTACATTTTAGTTTCTTTCACCAAATGCATAATTTATCTGTTTAATATTATACATTCCAATGCATTTCTATCATTCTGTAAGTGAACATATGTCAAAAAAAAAATCTCTCTGTGGCCAATTACTCATTCCCCGCAGCCTTTTTTTTTCCTTTTAAATAAGAAGCAATATTAAAACAATTATAAAACTGCTTTCCTATGATTTAGGTCATTCATATTATGTATAGCCAAGTTTTGCAAAGTTTAATTGAATGACATTTAGGTAGGAATTTTATAAAAGTTTGAGATGGTGTTGTTTGGACAGAACAAAAGCAGTATTTCCTTTCTTGTCTTCCCCTTCTCCTGGCCCTCTTCTCTCCACCTGCTTGAGAAAAGCCGTATTTCTTCAGACAAGCCTCATAATTGCCCCTCTGTGCCTGATTTGGGACTCAGGAAAGGCCCGTAGCATCTGTAAAGCTGGCAGCGAAATGGTATTTCCAGGCAAGCACAGGGTTGCTGGGTAGTGAGCCAATCCACTGCTTTGTCCTAGCAGCTGAGAACCTCGCCGGAGTATTACCACGGTGTTCAGTAACACAGACCTGTGCCATGAGCAAGGAGAGCTCTGAGCAAGTGTGAGGGTCAATATTTATAGACCACTACGTAGCTGCCTTGCAGAGGGACAAGGAGAAACACGCACACCCAGAGCCAGGCAAGGAAGACAACAGTGGAGGGAACTTTAATTTTGAATGTTTGTTCTGAAGAAAATTTCTTTCTGTCAGGTTCAAACTTCTGCTGAATCACAACCATTTGGCGCTGAGCTATGACAAGAGAGGAAACAAAAAGTTAAAGGAGCAACCGGGGCCATACGTGAAGAGGTAAGTAATTAACCAGTTTAGGCTGGTTTTTACTTGTAAAGCCCATCTCCCTGTTGGCTGCCTCGCATCAGTGGGCAAAGGGCTGTGGGACTTGGTACAGCTTGTAAGGGGGGGCTGCCGGCTCTTACGAATGTTCTTGGAGGCAGTGTGGGTTTGTGTATTCCTGTTGAGAATGCCTGGACCTTCTTAGTGTGGGTGGTGACAGCCACGCTTGAACGTTGATTTCATGCTCTCTCGTTTCTGTCAGACTGAAGTCTGCCAGTTGGTAACTTCCTATTTAACTTTATATAACATTAAGGCATTAGTCTTAGTTAAGTTTTGTGGTCTAAAGATGGAATATAGAAAATGCATGTCAACTTGTAGAGATGTACTTACTAGACAGTATCAGAATGTGGAGACAGGGAATGTGGGCAACATAGGGGCATTTTGACAAAACAAAACTTCACTGGATAGTACACTGAAACAGTTACTGCTATCTTGGGGAAGGGACTGAACCTGGAGTGACAAGAATAGCCTTCCCTATACAGACTATCAAAGACAAGCATTTTTGAGATAGTCCCTGCTTGTCCAGATGACTTGCTGTTAGATTTTTATGAACTGTGTCCCCCTTCTTAATATTAAACCCAAGTCAGCATCTCCAGCTATGGATTACATTGGTGTTTTCCTGTTACTACAGGTAGGAAGTTAAAAGTTTCCCTGTGTGTATGTATTGCTGTGGTATTCTCGGTTATGCTTATCTCTGATCATACTAAAAGCAACAATACTGAAGAGCACAGAAACCACCTTCTGTGTACTTTCCTGTTTAGAATACTCTTGAAATGTTTATGCTTTTATATTTTTATTTATCGTATGTAGTTTAGAGAGTCAGGATTTTGCTTCATTACAACTATGGCATTAAGTACATGAAAATTAGCTAGCAATATAATATAGTGGATACAATGGGAGGTTACTGGTTTGATCTTTAGACTGTGGAACTACAAATACTTGCATGATATTTAAACTTTGTATGCCATGTTATAGGTGATGGTTTGAGTTCCAGTGAGTTTTCTGTAGTTTTGCTATATATATTTATATTGAAAACAAAATTTATACTGCTATAGTATTTAAACAATGTGCCAGTAGAGATACAAGGAAGAGCCAGTATGTGGCACAGATTTACATAGGGTTATCAAACAAAAAACAACTCATTTTGAAATATGATGGGCCATATCAAAACAGCAGCTAGAATAGCTCTAAATGAAATGTAAGCATCTTTGAATGAGGGCAGAATTTATGCAGAATCACTTTGATTGATTAATGTAATTTTAAGAAGTGTTATTGATACTGGGTCTTTGTAGTAGCCTTGACTGGTCTGGTACTTGCTGTTCATGCTACATTGGTCTCCACCTAAGCTTCCTGGGGGAGATTACAGGTGTCAGTCACTATATCCTAAAGTGTATGCATAATTTGGGGTTTTGTTTTTGTTTTTTCTAGACAGGGTTTCTCTGTGTATCCCTGGCTGTCCTGAAACTTGCTCTGTAAACCAAGTTTGCCTCCGATTCAGAGATATGCCTGCTTCTGCCTCTCAACTGAGTTCTGGGATTTAAGGCATGTGCCACTACCACCTGGCTACTTGTATAATTTTTAAAAGATTTCAAAATCATCAGTTGAGAGACATATAGGCTTTTTCCATATTCTGCCTACTGTGATTAAGGCAGCCCTGAATATGGATGAGTAGATATCTCTATAACAGGATACAGAGTCTGTTGGGAACATACCCAGGAGTGGTGTGCCTGTATCATGTGACAGATTGACAGATGTCTTCCTCAATTTTTGAGGAACCTCTACACTGATTTCTGTCATGGCTGTACCAGTTTGCATCAACACCAACAGTGAATATGTGTTTTCCTTTCCCCACATCCACCCCAGTGGGGTGTGTGTGTGTTTGTGTGTGTGTGTGTGTGTGTGTGTGTGTGTGTTTGAGAGAGAGACAGAGAGAGAGAGAGAGAGAGAGAGAGAGAGAGAGAGAGAGAGAGAGAGAGAGAGAGAGAGAGAGAGTTTTAAGCTTTGCCATTCAGATGGGAGGAAGGTGAAATCTCAAAGTACTTTTAATTTGTGTTTCCCTGATTGGTAAGGATGATGAACATTTACAATATTTCTCAGCTATTTGTGTCTATTCTTTTGAGAACTCTCTGTTAAGTTCTATGCCATGTGATTTAATTGGATTGTTCGTTTTCATTGTGTTTAGATTTTGTTTTTTATTGTAGACACTAACCCTGTGCCAGATATATCGCTGGTAAAGAATTCTTCCCATTTTCTAGGCTGCCTCTGTACTTGAATGATGGTGTCCTTTGCGCTGCAGAACTCTTTAGTTTCATGAGGTTTCATTTGCAAATTGTTGGTCTTAATGCCTATGTTATCATGGCCCAGTTTAGAAGTTCTTTATTGTGAGGCTGAAATAATCCATATCTGGTCTTAAAGTTCATGTTTAATGCTTGTCATTTGTAATCCAGATTTTTTTTGTATTTGTTTGGAAATTCTCCTTCCAGCTTGTAAATAGTTTTCATTTATATTTTTAACATTGTTTATTTTGAAAATGCATTATAGTTGATCTAGAATGGACAAATTGAAACTGAGTAAGTCCATCAATAAATGTCTTTGCTACATGGTGAAGATCCTAATTTCTTCTTCATTCAGTATCCTGCTTTGTTTTTATATTACATGAATCCATAGTTTTAATACCTTTTAACAAGTTTTCTTTTCACTCTTCCTTACGGCTTTTTTTCTGAAGCACCATGTTGAATCTTTTTTGAAAGAAAATAGGGCAAATAAGTCACTACTAATAAGTAAATAAGCAAAAATAGCAGAGAGGTTTTTTCTTTTAGTTTAGAAGAAAAGAACAGAAATTATGATACTGGTTGATGATGCCAAAATGGATTTTATTTTTAGACTAGTTGGTTATTTTAAAATGTGAGATACATTTTGAATATTATTTTTGGCTTTTGACCAATCATGCTATTGGTTGCTTATCATGTTTCTAAATGCCATTTTTATATAGACATATTACAAAAAAAAAAAAAAGCCCTGGAGTCTTTTGCATCATGTAGTAAGCATCTATTAAAGCAATAACGAAGTAAGCACAAAATGTTAATAGACACTTCCTAGTGGCCCTCATCTGCCCAGCTCCCCTTGGAGGGGTTAGTCCACACTCTGATAAACAGCACATTCCAGCAAAACTCCTCCCATCCCTGGCCTTTCATTGTCCTTGGAAAAGATCACGATTCTTGGAACTGTGAGTTTTTCTGATCTTGCTAACACTTTATGTTCATCTTCTGCCATTCTTTCTGGAGTGTTATCTACATCTCTGCCTACCCAGGAGAATATCCCTCTTTTCCTGTTTATTGTTCCAGCAATAAGTCTTGTATTTTTCAAAATTGTCCACCCTGTGTTGTTTCTCTCAAGAATTTCTTGGACTACCACTCCATCCTGAAAGTCCTTTCCTGGGTTTTAGTCTTATTGGCAACATCCCTGTCTAGGAATCTCATGGGTCACCTTAGCCTTCCATATCAACCTAGGTTGAAGAACCTCAGATTACAGTGTTTGTGTCCTCTATGAGACTAAATGAGTTGTGTCTGGGATTTAAAATTTACTGTAATGTTCTTTTCCAATGCCTGTAATACAACAAATATTCCACGATTAGAGGAAATAAAATATGTTTATTTTACACATACATTTTAAAATAGCCATCTTATATTAATACTTTAAAAAAATATTGGTTAGGTGAAGGGACAGAAAGTTCTTCATGAAGGAATAAATACGTTAAGGGCAGTAACAATATTGTACTTTTTTTCCCCCTAGCACCAATTACATGTGGGAGAGAGAGAGGTTGGGAAGAGAGAAATTGATCATTTATGATCGTGTATAGGGGCCATATCCAAGCAAGTAGATATTTGTTGAACAAAAGTACAAAATTACATTGGCTATCAAATATAAATCCAGAATATACCCCCAATATTTGCTCAATCATCTTGACCAAATCTGATAATATAATCAATAAATTGCTGCTGCAGTGTTGAATGCTGTGATACAGTAAATGATTCCCCCTGTGAACAGTGTCCCATTTCCCAAAGGCCCAGAGAAAGCTTTAAGGGAGAGTAGGTCTGTCCTCATGAGTCAGAGAAAATTAGAATTGCAGAATGGAGTTGCTCCCAGTGATCACAGTAAAGGCATTCCTTCAGTTGTGTTTACTCTTGCAGAGACAGTTAGGGACTTAAGGAAATAACACAAAAGCATGGCTGAAGAATTCTCAAACACGAAAGGGGATACTCTATTTAAGTCCAAAGAATTCACTTCTCAAAATAGAAATGTTGAAAGAAAAGGAAGTCAGTGTTTAAAAAAGTTGAGAAATAACAGCTGTTTCTTTAAGCTCTGAAATTCAATAAAAATAAAAATTATTTCGTTTTTAATTCTGTTTTGTTTACCCAGAATACATAACGTACTTGTTACTGGAGCTACTTCCTATACCAGTGACAAACATAAAGCTTGGTAGACAATTTCAAGCAATTGGGTAGTCCCCATTCTGAGTGGTTTTACTCTACCACTGTTTTCACTACTATTTAAGGCTTAAAAACCTCTTCCAGACATTGAATATGGCTCTTGTTTGCTTAACCTTGACTTGTATCTGTCTGAGGAATGAATACAATATTGGTATTTCATAGGAGAATGTGGTGACTTTTTAATTGCTTAGAATAGACCATAGTCAGCTTGAAATTTCTTTTTAGATATATTTTGTCCACATAACTGTCCTGTTGTAAGTTGGAATTGGAACTGGTACCATTTCAGAAAGTTTACTGCTATAAATTTTATAAATCTTTCTGGCATATCAGATGATATGAGATGGCTGGGAGAATAGAGGTTTCTTTGATCATGGATGTAGACATATACCTACTTCCCATTATCCAGCAAAGACAGAAACATAAGCTTGTTTCAATATAATCTCAAAGATTATAGCCAAAGCAAATCACAAAACTCCACCACTGCTACTGAGAAAAGGTCAAAAAACTCTGGGGTTGAAATGGGGCAGAAAGGGATTTTTACTGAATCAGTAGTCTTACTTTACTACTTATTTATTACCTTAGCAGTTTGCCTTGCCAGTCAATATTTTTCTATAGCTATGCGTAGCATGCAATTCATAAAATAAAATTTATTAACTTTTAAATTGGAACTCTTTTATGTTAAAGATGGGTAAACATATGAGAAATGGGTGACAAAAATTGACAAACATCATTTTAAAGTATATAATTAAAAAATAAATCACAAAGGAAAGTATACGACCTTTTTTCATTTGATTTACTTTTTCCATATTTATTCTGTATATTATATTTTAAAATTAATTTGTTTAATTCTATGTTTTATACTGTATTAGACTCTTTTGTAGTATTTCATAATTTCTGAAAGTTAAATCTTGCAGTTACTGTCCTCACATGAGCTAAAGTACTTTTCCACTTGTAAGTATACTTAAAATATTTTTTTGAATGGCATTCCCTTACTTTCTTTTCTGATTTCCCTATTTTTCTTGGTAGTACAGTCATATTTACATCCTACAAACATGTTTTTGCAGTGTGAAAATATGGCAAATAAACCTAAAAAAAGGTAATAAAAATTATATATTTTGATTGTAGCTTAGGAAATCTATTGGGGAGTGAATGGTTATCTTATTTATAATTTTGTTTTGAAGTTGATTTGTTTTTTGAATTTTCAGCTGGTAGAAGCTTTTTTTTTTTTTTTTTTTTTTTTTTGGTTTTTCGAGACAGGGTTTCTCTGTGTAGCTTTGCGCCTTTCCTGGGACTCACTTGGTAGCCCAGGCTGGCCTCGAACTCACAGAGATCCGCCTGGCTCTGCCTCCCGAGTGCTGGGATTAAAGGCGTGCGCCACCACCGCCCGGCTAGAAGCTTTTAATAAAATATAAATAAACATGTTTTCTAGATTCAACTGAATTCTATTAATAATTTGAAAGAAAAAAATTCTCAGATTTCTGGCTTCATCAACGAGTTAGCTAGCACTCCTTTTCAATTTCATGAAGTAGTTGAGAATTATTGGTAGAGTCAGTGGTGAATCCATTTGGGCCTGTGCTTTTAGCTAAGACATTTTAAAAAAAATCGCTTCAATCTAATTGGTTATTATAGATATGTTTACATGTTCTTATCTTGGCTTAATTTCATGAGGTCATGTGCATCTAGAAATTCATCCATTCCATTTTCGTTTTCCAAATTTGTGGAATATATATTTGAAAGGTATGTCCTTAAAATTTTCTGAATTATATTGGTTTGTGTTGTAATTCCTTTTCATTTCTAATTTTATTACTGTCTTTTTTGGTTAGTTTGACTAAGGATTTGTGAACCTTTTGTAAATATTTGTTTTGTTTCTGTTTCATTCATTTTTGTCTGATATTAATTATTCCTTTCTGTCTACTATTTGGAGTTTGACTTTTTCTTGTTTTTCCAAGATTCTAAGGTATTGTGATTTATTTGAGCTCTTTCTAATATTCTAATTTCTTTGAGATCTCTCTAATATTCTAAACTTCCTTTTTATGGTTACTTTAGTTTCAAGGATGTTGGAGGATGTCAAAACCTTTTCATTTACTTAGATGACCAGTTATCTATTCATGGGAAGTATTACATTTACTGATTCATTTATGATGAACTCTCCCTGCATTTTTGTGAGGTTTTTGGATGTGTTTTAATTTTCTCTTGTTTCTAGGATTTCTAAATTTAAAAAATTTTCTCCATGATCTCATTGATAATTCAATCATCATTCAATAGTGTGTTGTTCAATTTCCCTGATATCAAAACCAGATAAAAGCACACAAGCAACAATAACAGAAAAGAAACATAAAGGTCCATGTCTATGATGAGCATAGATGGAAAACCACAGGAAAATAGTTGAAAATAGAATTCAAGAACACATCAACAACCATCGTTCAGCATGGTCAAGTTGGCTTCCTCCCCAAAATGCAGGGACAGTTTAACAAACATACATCAGCAAATACAATACTTCACAGAAGTTGAACTCAGTGATAGAAAGAAAGTGATATTCTTAATAAATGAAAGGCTTTTGACATACTCCAACATCCTTTCATGATAAAAAGCCCTGAAGAGAATGAAAGGAACACATCTCAACGTATTAACAGCTGTATAATGCAAACCTGTAGTCGACATTATCTTAAATGGGGAAAAAAAAAAAAAAAAAAAACAACTCAGAATTTCCAACAAAGTCAGGAACAAGTCAAAGCTGTCTAGTTTCTCATTTGTTTTTCACTTCTATGTTTTGGAGTCCCAGATAGAACAGTAATATAAAAAGAATATAAAAAGGGAAGAAAGAAGTCAATGTACTGTCATTTACAGATGATACAGTTCTGTAAATATGAGACCCTGAAGTCTTTTTCAGAAAAGTCTCAGTTCTAATTAACACCTTCAGGAAAATGGCAAGACAGAAAATTAGCATGCAAAGATCACTATCCTTTTTGTAAACTGATAACAAACATGCTGAGAAATAAATCAAGAAAGCAATACTACTCACAGTTGCCTCAAGTAAAATAAAATACCATAGGGTAAACCTAACCAAAAGATGTAAAAGTCCTGTACAATGAAAACTCTAAAACACTAAAGAAAGAATTTTAAGAAGATACTAGAACATGGAAAGACCTCTCATGCTTCTCGACTCTATTCTAAAATGACTATTTTTTCAATGCAAATTATAGATTCAATGAAATCTCCATCAAAATCTCAATGATGTTCTTCATACAAGTAGAAAACAAACAAGAAAACTCTTGTCTCCCTCTCCCAGCAGCTAGTAACTATCAACGGTCAAACTTAGGGTAGGACTGTGTGCTCTCTCCATGATAGGATTTGGTCTGGCTTGAGCTTGTACAGGTTTTGTGCATGCTGCCACAATTTCTATGCATTCATATGTGCAGCTGCACTGTTGTGCCTGGAAGATATTTCTTTGTAGTCATCCACCACTGCAAGCTCTTAACACTCCTACTTTCTCCTCATCAATGATATTTGAGTCTTGGGAGAAGAAGTGAGGCTTATATATTCTTTAAGGTCAGAACCTTCTGCAGTCACTCTGTTTTTGTCCACAGTCTGGGACAGTGTGTTTGTTCATCCCCTTTTACTGTAAATAGAAGCTTCTCAGATGAGGGATGAGAGAGTCACTGATCTGCGGGTCATTGTAAGTTTTGTAAGTTTTTCCTAGTGCCTATGTCCGATCAAGCCATAGATTTTTACCCTAATATTGGTGCCAGGTATGACTTTTATCCTGTACAGCAGAACTCGAATCCAATCAGAAAATGATGCTTGTGTTACTGTTGCTCAAGTGGGCATATCTTTCCAGGCCAGTCATTATTTCAGCTTGCAGGGTTCATGACTGGTGATTACTTTTCTCTCCCAGTAGCTCTGTATCACCTTCAAGCACAGTGAAAGCTAATCATTAGGGATAAAACTTTGAGACCTTTCCCAGCTTCATTTTGTAATGTTCTATGACCCAAACAGCAATAGGTCAAGGGTTTCTCTGTGTAACCTGGGCCCTGACATTGCTGTCCTCTTATCTCAACCTCCCAGGTGTTGGCATTACAAGTTTGTGTTGCTAAAGTCACCTGTGGAGCAGTTGTCTCATGAATAACTGAAGGTTAAGTCCAACCTTAGCCAGTGACTCTGTGCATTCTGCTGTTGTCCTTCCTTTACAGAATCAAACTCACTTCCTTCCCATACCTCCCAGATTACTGAAGAAAGTTTCATGACCCTTGGGTAAACACATCTCATTGGATTGCTGCCTTTTGCACTGGGTTTGAATTGCCTCCTTTAAAAATTCTTTCCTGAAGGTCCCTATAATTCTTCTTACATTCCCTTGTCCATCTTTACTCATTCCAAAATAGCGGTCAGCAAATTTTCACTCACTGGTGGCAATGTATAGTACTAGGAGACTAGGGAGGCACTCTGAAAGCTGTCTCAAAAGCACTGCTCAGGCAACTTGAAGGAAGAGATGGCCAACTGGAAGCAAGGCTCCTGAGGATGGCGGGATGGCTTTCAGCAACTCAGAATCCATGAGGCAGATCAGGCCTCGAGTCAGTGAATAAATGTTTTGATTTCTTTTTCAGAAAAAAAAAATGTATTAGTATCTTAAAAGTTAAATTTGATTTGTGTCTTCATTACTATTTAACTTGAATTTAGGGGGCTTATTAGTAATTACAATTTTTCTTTATTATGTATCTATTTATGCTTTCTGAAGAAGTTGCATTTCTCTTTTTTGTTTACAGTAGTTATTTTTTAGATGAAACCAGATAATCCCAAGTCTAAGTGGTCTTTGGAGACCGTTTCTTAGCAACTGCATTCATATGCTCTTCATTACTTTAAAAATTCAATTTCTCTGTTTTGAAATAAAAAATATCTCCTGGAATATCTTTATTTTCAGAGATAATTAAAATGTTCTTCATCTCCATTGAAGCATGGAAAGCTCTTTTATATCCAGAAATAGTAACATTGAATTTGTTCGCAGACATTGTGGTCCACAAGGACTTTATTAATCAAGCTTTTTTGTACCTCTATTGGATCATTACCCATTTCCACTTTCTTTGTGAAGCCATCTTTGCTTCATGAACCTATAGCGCAGTTTTAAATCTTTGTGCTACATTTCAATTCGTATTGTGTTTACACTTTTATAAGTATGGACTAAAATATGTTTCTTGTTGAATGAGGCTTAAGCATTAGATCATGTTAGGGTGGCTGCATTGGAATCAACGTGGCATGGCCCTTGAAAATACTTGTAGACTAGAGAATATATGCATAGTGCTTATGTTAGAACAGACTTTACAGAAATATTATCTTTGTGAGAAATTATGCTTGAATAGTATAGCTACTATTAAGTTTGTGTCTCTAAGCCCAGTGTTGGGAGGAAATATTTGGAAACCCTGCATGCAGGTCTTTGGAATTGTTTCTGGAAGATAGAGTTATTTAGAATGCCTTTGTTGTCTCTGCTGCTGCAGTCTGTGTGTCAGATTCCAAAGGCAATGTAAGTTTCACATGTGCAGGGGCAAATGCCTCCGTGGTACGTTTGCAGCTGTTTATATCATGTTTATCTGGTAGAAAGGAAATGAGTTATTGATAGTGACATGATTTCAGTTTCTTAAAACTATAAGCACTTGGCAAGATAGCAAATCAATGAAAAATTTTGGTTAGGTTTTAATGTTACTTCCTGTGAGACATTTTTTTCTGTTTGATAACTGTATTACTGGTGGTAATTGATGCCAATAGCCAGAAACCTTATATGAAATCAAACACTGATTTACAAATACTTCCTAATGCATGGAGAACACACAGCTGGCCAATTGTACATTTCCCTTCCTACTATATTCCTGACATATTTTATCTGTTGGGCATTTCCTTAGACACTTTGATTTGGGGTATGCTGGTGGCAGCTTGAAATCATGTACCAGCTGGACAGTGCGTGCTCTCTATCCCTCTCCCTCTTTGCTCTTTTCTACTTCTGATTATTCTTATTCTTTATTATTTCTTCTTCCCTCTCCCCGCTTTCTTTCCAGTTCGTTTTTTTTTTCTTAGTCTTTAATGTCTGTTGTTTTGTAGGTTATCTCTGATACCAAGTTGTTACTGATTTTTTTTTTTATAATTTTTAATTTAAAAAAAGTTTTTCTTTTCTTTCTTTTGGCCTAGGCTGGTATCAGACACCCTATAGTAACGATGATCTGAAACCTGTGATTTTTCTGCCTTCGTTTCCTGTATGCTGGGACTATAGGCATATGCTGCCACGATGGTTTACTCTATGTTGGGGTTTAAACCCGAGGTTCTTTGCGTGCCAGGCAAGCATTGTCGTTCCCAGCCACATCCCTACTCCTGATTTTTTTCTTTTAACTTTTTCTGTATCTTTCACTTTCACTTTCCTCCTTTCTTGTATCAGAAAGCTGTTCTTTTATGCAATTAAAGAAAATATTCTTGATTTTCAACATCGGATATTAAATATCTAGAAGGCAGAAAAACGTTTATGATAGGAAGTTCAGGCACAATTGCCATCCTTAACAGTGCTCATAAGTCATCCATTCTTTCAATTTATAATTAATAGCAGCTTGATCAGCACTATGCCATAGATATTTTCACATAGGACAACTGTTTCATATAACACACATATAAATATTAATTGTACAGAAAGGCCTTTATAATCTCTCCTTTAAAGATGAGTAAATAGAGGTTCAAGAAGGCTCAACTCCAGTGCTTAAGATTGTACAGCTTGGAAAGTACATGTAGTAAGAGTGAAATCCAGTTCTTTCTGACTCCAGAAAACATACAGTTTGGTATGTGAGTTTGTTTTAAAATAAATATTCAACTTTCCTATTCCTGATCATGCTAACATTCTGAGAAGTCACACAGCAGTACAGAGGCTTTCAGATGAGGCACACGATCCAATCCTCCAGATATCCCAGCTCTGGTCTCTATAAGAAGAATAAGGCCTTGTCTATAGTCACCACAGAATGAATAAATCTCTAGGTAGACTATTCTGATTTTATTCAACACTTTTCATACTTTTGTAACTTTCTCACTGTTTGTACAGCCAGACAAAAACCTCTCAGGAAAGCTTGCTCTTGCAAATAATTCTTTGTTTTTGAGATAGTTTAAATTCTCAACTTCTATCTAGAGATTTTGCTTTTTAAAAATTTCACTTAGATTCTGTTGGTCTTTTATATAAATGACATCACACACATATATATTGCATCAATTTTTTTTACAGTACATCAACATAAAAATAGATACATTCTGTTATTCAAATAGGAGGTTTCCTATCTATAGTTTAACCTCCTCCCTGTTCTGCTTTCCAGGAACTATATTTGAAATTATGTGAGAAAGGAAATGACATTAAAAATAAATTTTATTTCTGCATCCGGTTCATTAACCTTTTGCCCTTTTTGGAAACAACTTAGGTATGGAATAAATAAAAATACAGATTAAATGAAGAAATGATCTGTTGATTTTCCCATGATTGTTTTGGTCCTGTAGTTAACAGAAATAATTTAAGAGGGCTGTATGTTGTGGCTTCTCAGGAAGGTGTGTCATTGTAAAATCATGTTCACACTAACTGCTTCTTTTGATCTCGCTGACCCAAATACTTTGAAGTGAGCATGTGTATGAATTTCATGCATGAGAAAGTTACAGTGCAAGAGATAAGGCAGGATAAAAAACCCATGTGTTTTGACATGACTGGTTAGTTCTAAACTTTGGTTATCTTAATTACAGTACATGAAACTGTGAAGAAGGAAATAATCAATTATGTTAAGATAGACAGTCACATAACGAGTAATCAATGCAAATCATTAAGAAAGTTCTGAGAATGTTACCTAATACTTTTTTTCTGCAAACTGAGAAAGGAATGTCATGATTCCACTGGGAGAACACCTGTAATGTGAGTGGGGAATTTGGTGGGAGTCTACTTTGGTGAGAGCCACAGAGTTATCACATAGAGATTTTATTGGAATGTAGGGCAGAACTAATATTTCCTTAAAGATTTGCATAAGCTGTGTTAGTATGTAAGCAAAGAATTCCAAGGAACACAGGGAAATTCGAACCAAGTCCTGAAGACCTCAACCTCTGTGGCGGTAAGGTACGGACAGTGAGATGTGTAAGCTTATGTGAACTTTATCAAAATCCTGATCTCCCTTTGGCCCTTTTTCCTTCATCCATCTGTGATGTTATACTCTCTGCTTCGACTGTAATGCCTCATCCATACAGGCCATCACTAACCAACCAGCACTTGTTCTGTGAAGTCCAATGAGCCTTGAATGCAAATAGAAGAAAAGATGTCTTAACTTGATCTTTCTGCAAAAGTCTTAACGTTTCAAGCTAAGTTTTCTCAATATGCTCCTTGTTTTGGGGTGGGTGCTTGTAAGCTGGATTCTTGCAGTTTGTGTATAGCCTGGCCCCTTTGCCAGCTGTCTAGAAGATCCATTTTTGTTCTGTTAATTAGTATTGATTTCTTAGCATGCCCTGACCCTTGTTCTTGTAGTAGTGTGGTAAGATTGTGCCCATGCCTCACCAACTCTTGATTCTTCATGGACTCAGATTTCTTGAGCTCTTATCTCTCCTGAGTCCAGCTGCAGGACCCTTGAGTCTGCTTTTCTGCTTTCTTTTTCCCTATACTGTTTTTTGGAATCCCCAGAGGGCTTTCTCATTTCTTAAGTGCAATCTCCTTACCCCCCCCCCCAACCTCTACATATCTCCCCAAATACTGCCAGGTCACCCCCCCACACACACACAACCCCCAGAGCCAGCACTGGCCCTCTCCCAGGCTCCTTTTGTTCACTCTGCCCCGATGCTGTGGTTCTTCAGTGCCCTTCATCCTTAGTACCCTCCTACTCCTTAAGCTGGGAAGTGATGATACTTAGAGTCATTGTAGTTAACCAGGATGCTCAAGGTTTTAATGCTGCTGTTGATAACCTTGTGCACTAAGAGCCATGGGGTCTTGTCCAGTACCCATCACTCTTCCACTATGTTTGTGCCCTGACAGTGCACAGTTTCTGCAAAGTGAAAAATAGACACATGCTTTTCTGCTGTGACTAGCTTTTGTTTTGAGGTTTTCCAGTATGTTTGCTTAGGCCCTAAAGTGTTACTGGTAATAGAATACTGTCTTTTCTGGGGACATGTCTGCCAGCAAGGTTGATACACCAGAGGGGTTATCTGGACATTTATCAAATCTTAACAAAAAACTTCAGTGTCAGAATCTCTAGTCCTATTGCCAGGTATAACTTGCCAAGTCTGTCTCCTTCCTCAAGAGCAAATTCTTTTTTTTTTTTAATTCTTATTTCCACCTTGAAAATTAGCTTTAAAAATCTATGCAATTCATTTGTTGCTTCAGCCTGTAAGATAATAATGAGTTATTATTCAGAGAATCTCTATATCATCCTGTTTCTCTCCCTCCTTCCCTTCTTTCTTTTTTTTTAATGCACATATGCCATACACCCTAAAGTCTTACATGGTCAGTCTTGCTACATAGTTAAGAACTGTTATATGGATAAGATGAATTATTTTTAGATGGCTCCTCTAGCCTTAAATAAATCTGATTGCCCACTAGTCAGCTAGAGGGTAGTGTTAATGTGTGGGCCTCCCACATGATGAGATTATTGATGTAAGATAGCACAACTGACTTGCTTTTTTTTCTTTTTCTTTTTCTTTTTCTTTTTCTTTTTCTTTTTCTTTTTTTTTTTTGGTTCTTCAAGACAGGGTTTCTCTGCGTAGTTTCGGTGCCCGTCCTGGATCTCGCTCTATAGAGGAGGCTGGCCTCAAACTCAGAGATACACCTGGCTCTGTCTCCCGAGTGCTTGGATTAAAGGCGTGCACCACCACTGCCCAGCCTGACTTGCTTTTCTAGATGGTGGCCAGAACAGTAGTTACCTTTCCAATATAAAATGGGAGTTTGTGATAAACCTTGACACCATGATGGACTTGAGCTCACTTTGCTAAGTGTTGTTTTGTTGATAAAACACAATTTCTCTGTCAGCAAGTGTGCTACAGCCATGGTCCCTTACTAATGGGGTGTGTTCTCAGAAGTGCACAGATGGCTGACTTGCCAGTATGCAAACATGATTAAGTGTGTTTGCACAGCATAAGCTTGCTCTCCTGAAGGGCTATAACTAGTGTGCTCACCATCTTCTGTGCCTTCCATCACTGACTGAAATCGCCTCACGTGGGTGTGACTGTAACTGATTAAAGCCCGTCTAGACTGCCTTTTTAAAACATAAAATGTGTTTATTCATATGTAATAATGTAACAGTTACGTACTCAAGTGCCCTCAAATAGTCTGGTTTGGGTTCCATTTCCCTTCCTGTAATGTTTTGATGTTCTTTGTATTCAGAATCATTCATACGGACTTAAAAAAAAAAAAAAAAAAAAGCCCAGTGCTTGTTGAACTTCAAAGGGAGTGGAGTTAAGAGCCCATGTTCCTTGGGAAGTGGCTTGATTCGTATGAAGTTTTGTTTGTCTCATTTCTTAGAATAGCTCTTGAAGCTCTAGTAATTGGGAGGAATATTGTTAGGAAGCCGGAGTTCAGTCACCCTTTAATCCAGAGCGTTGGTGTGAATTGCCTAAGTTTTATTTTAAAGAATTCCACTCAGTGTTCAATACTAGCTAAGAAAGGCTTGTTCCATGAGGATTTCTGATGTCCACACAGAACAAATTACTTAACAGATTCCCACATTAGAGATGTTCAGGTCACTCTCATGAAACACTGCGACACAGTGAATGTTTTTGACTTTTCATATTATGTAAATGCAAATGTAGGGATTAACATTTAGATGGGAGTAACACAAAGTGGAAATGATCGTGGGATACAATAGAAGCTTGCTTCCTACATAGAGACAAGTGTAGAGGTCAGGGATTATGTGACTGTTCCACAGACACCAGGGACCTGATCTCTTCCTATCATTCCTCCCCACTAGCCTATCAAACAGCAGTATGTTTCTGAACTTAGCTTTCCTTCCATTTAATTGATCAATTTTTAATCAATTGGCCACATTATGATTTTTTTTCTCTTATTCAGCTTTTCAAAAAATTATTTCATTTCACATGCATTGGTGTTTTGCCTGTATGTATGTCTGTATGAAGGTGTTGCATTCCCCTAGAATTGGAGTTACAGAGAGCTGCGACCTGGGTTTTGAACCAGGTCTTCTAGAAGAGCAGCCAGTATTGTTACCCTGAAAGACCAGATTAAGGTTGCTGAGGAGAAGGGATGATGGGTCACAATTTGGTTGTTCTGCTTCATCTTTTATGCATAGGTTAGTGATAGAAATATTTCATAGGTAAGTCATAACAATGAGCAGTGTCATCTAGTCATGAATTTAATGTGTTGATTCTTCATTCTAAGGCAATCCACATAGAATACAGTCTATTAACCATTTAAATATATCTTTTAAGTCACTGCTGTTTTTCATCTTCTTAACACATTGAGTTAGCATATGTAGTCCTATGACAAGGTTTTAATATCTGTTCCCCTGAATATCTTTGACAGTTGAACTAAGCAATCAATGAAAGAAGTGTGTCAGAATGCACAAAAATACCCCCAAACTTAGGATTTTCAGAGAGGTATATATTTTAGGCAAACTGAGAAAGTAAGGTAGTAATTTGTCCAGGTTCACGGGTGAATAAATTATAAATTATATCAGTAAGTCACAGTGTGACTAATTCAGGAGAGAATGACTTGGCATGTATATGAATGAGTCATTTTTTTTCATTCTAAGCTTGCATACTTCATCTAGCCTTTATGAACTTTGATATAACAGTACCCATGCTGTTTATTATTAATATTTATTTGTAATTGATATAGGCATAGTGACAGTTATTTTTGGTACATCGCCAGCTGTGTAAATACCCTTATTGCATAAATAGACTAAATTTAATCACAGAATTTATAGTGCTAGCAGCATTTACAACTTCATTGTGAACCCAGTGTTTTACACATCTGTCTTTCATTTACTATATCTTAAATATAGACTTTTATAACTCAGACAGGGTTATAAGTATTTATACAAAAATGCTATAATGAAATACTACTTGGAGGAAGGACTAAAATCTTTGAGAAGAGTTTCTTAATAAGTAACATGGTTTGGGTTAGTAACCCTCTCTCCTATGGAAAGAAATAGGCGCTTTTCAGATAGAAGAAGAAAACAATTTTGACAGAGCTCTTGGGAGGCAACTTAAAATAATTTTGAAGATCTTAAAAGTAATATTTTGTATACTCAAAGTTATTGATTTTTTTAAATGTCTTTGTCTTGTGCTAAATTATGGGATGTTGTCAAACAAAACTTTGTATGGTGTTCAAAATGAGTTAGGACGATACACAAGGTAGAGAAACAGACTTAGTAACTACGAATTTGAAAGGTTATTTTTCTCCCAAACAGTGAGTATATATCTGTCCAGCTCAATTATGTAAAAGAAGACTTTTGTTTTTATAGTTATTTTTTTTTTGAGCCCTGAGAGGCCAATTCCCAGTGTATTTCCTCCAGCTGATTTTGTTTTGGATAAAATCATTTTTATCTGATTTTCCTTTGAGAAAACATGGACATTTGCTTCCTTGGCTGACTTACAGGTACGGGTGAGTACTGAGAGACCCACATGAATAAGCTTCACAGATGAGAGCCCACCCCATGCAGAGAAGCCTCCCAGGCCAGCTCTTTGTGCTATGCAAAGGCTAAGTTGCATGAGGAAACAGGTACTGAGACTGCCCTGGTTCTCAGGTCTTACACACTCTTTTTATAGGGGCACACAGTGTTCTTGAAGATGGTAAGGAGAGATTAGAGACTACTCACTGCTTGAGTGGTACAATTGGTACGTAAAATAGAAGAAATAAGAAAGGACAAAGAAGTAATGAAATAGAAGATTCTGTTTGGAGTCTTTTCCCTGCATCCACGTTGAGATGTATGTTGTATTTATTTTATGTTGTAAAATTAACATATCTTGTACTCTTTACTTCATGTATGTGGTTAGCTTTCTGCCTTTGTGGAAACTACTGTCTTTGACTTCAGCATTGAATATCATATCAGATACTTCCTAAGTTTCAGGTAGAGATGTCATACCAGATTTAGGTGACATATTTGATAAGTAATGGCTTATTGGTATAGTGTTTTGAGAATTCTGCTGCTAGGTTTGTGTTGTTAGAAAAACTATGGTGATGAATTAATTAGGCAGGAAGTGTCTTGATTTTTACAGTATGTCTGAACCTCAGGGTGCTGCCTGGCAAATTGTAAATAGTAAATAATTCTTTGTTTAAAGAATGACTAAATAATTCTGCAACAATTGAGGACACAAGTAAGTATCAGGCATATTGGCCATCTATTCCTAAATCTATGCTATAGTGCCTCATACTTTTAAATTCTATAATTAGTATAAATATTTGTTGATTCATTAAATATTAAGCTGTCTCCAAATTCAGAAGCTAGGCTAACTTACAGGTGGTTAATTCCACCCAAGACATTTAGATGCAAAGCTATTAAGGAATAATTAGTTTGAGAAAGATAAGCTTTCCTGGAATTCAGTCACTATTGTTTAAGAAATAATTTTTAAAATTCATTTATTTAAGTTGATGGATTTTTGCCAATTTTATGTCAAAATCCAAATAATACTAAACTAACAAAAGCAGTTAGAATTCCTCTTCAATTTATATTGTAGGGTATACAACATGAGCGTCCATAACCTTGCTATGAAGTAATGTTTGGGACAGATTTATTTCTCTGTATTATGTATGGATATACTATGAATTTTTGTCATCAGAATTCAAATGAAGACATACTGTCTCCTTTCTGATTGTCATAAGGAAGATTAATTCTTAGAAATTAAATTAAATTTTAGATTATTATTACCAGGTAATAATACCACTGGATTCCTGATTTCAGTGCTGGTACTTTTGAATTGTTACTTCTCTGTCGTGTTGGCTATAAGGAAGATTAATTCTTAGAAATGAAATTAGATTTGTAGATTGTTATCACAGGGATAGTTTACCACTAGGTTCCTGATTTCAGTGCTGGTGCTTTTAAAATGATTTCATTTTATTTCCATCAAACACTGCAGAAGGCATCCTACTAAGAGCAGGACAATTCTGTATTGTACAGGGGTATCCATTTGTTTCCCTGAGATCCTCAGTGTTTTGGGGGGAAAGGCATCCAGAGCAAAGGCTGTTAGAGGTATCTCAGAGTGTTTTAGGGAATTTTTTAGCCTACAGACTGTTTCTTTTTTTTTGTAAATAAATTTCAATGACATTTAATTTTTCATTATTTCATTACTTGTTTCAATAGTTCAATAGTAGCACTAAGTTCCAGTACTGGTATCTTAGCACTGACCAAAGTCTTGGCACCAAGTCATACTGTTTGCCTTGGTATTCTATCACTTAATATGAAATCAGAAATAAAAAAATGTCAGAAAATGGACTTTTAACTGAAAATATCCTTATAAAATAAACATCCAATTTATTGTCATTTGTCCTTTCAATATTCTGTGTGATGAAGTGGAAATAGGTGTTGTCTTCTTGCTACTCATTAAAGAACAATGCTTTTACTTAGAAAATTCTTGCTAAACTAGTTCCTTCTCAATAGAAGACATTAAGTTGAAAACATGGCTGACAAACTACAACAGTTCATACTTTGATATTGTGTAGATATTTTCTGAAAATGAGCTAGATGGACATATGACAAAAGAAAAATGAGTGGCAGTATTTACACTGTTAAAAAATGTGAGGTTTAAAGTAGAATCCCCATCTTTGGAATGCACACAGCTGCTGTAAGGACCTTGAGAGTGCTCATATATTTAAAATCGTTTTGATGGTGTCCATACTGGCATTACCTGATGCGGCTTTTTCTGTTGCATAAGGAAATGCATTTCTGCTTGGAAGCTCTTGACCTAGTAGCTGATATTTTCCAGATGATTAAACCATGACATGACAACAGTGTGTACAGATCACAGATCCATTCAAAGTGTAAGATAGTTGAAAGGATTGTGATGTAACAGATTATAGTCACTGGTGTGCTTTGCATTGTGCATCCTAAGTACTTAAATAAACCCGCAGTTGTTGAATTTTGGAGTAGTATTAGGGGAAAATATCCATACTTTCTGACACACTATTAAATTACTGTTCCTGTTACCACTGTCTATCTTTTGGAATTAGGGTTTCTTCATTACTTAAAACTACACAACCTCACACAGCATACTGAATGTACAAGTGGGATAGACGCTATTTGCTATACTGCCAGACGCTTCTCCACAAATTGCTTTTCTGCAGGGTAAATGCATTTCTTTGTATTTTCCACTTGCCCTCTGGCTGGAGAGTAGCATATATTTGAGTCATCATAACATTTTTTCTCACTCTTCCATCCTGAATGTGGTCTAGGTAGGTATATATGAAGCATTTGGAATGTATACACTTATACACAGACAAGGACAGGGGAAGCATGTTTTCTCAAAGCAGTTTCTGGATGTACTCTTGCTCTTAACCTTTCCAAGTTCTGTGGCAAGAGTGCAATGGAGAACTAGAGATCATATTTAAAACATTTGGAAGTTAGACAGATTGAACTCACCATTAAAATGCTTAACAAAATAGTTATCTTCTTTTGATGACAAGTATACAGTCTTACCCACAATAAAAAAATACATGTAAGACATTTTCTAGCAAATAACTGAGAGCAGCAGAGTTCAGAATGATTGTCATTATCCACTGAGGACTATGGTTTATTCTTGAGAGTTCTACTGGCTTTGGCGAGACACAAATGAGTAGGAAAATGGATTTATTTCCCTCTTTGCTCCTTCAGCCTCTTCTTCAAATCATTTGGTAAATCTGCAGGAAGCACTTCTCACTTATTTTCTATGTCAGGTTGGTCTTTGTTTTGTCCCCACAAGACTTAGCTACTCATCTCTGTGTCCTGCCCACACTCTTTGTGCGCATTTACCCAAAGATAGGCAAAGAAGGAATGGGCAAGGGTTCTCTTCAGTTTTCAGATAGGCATGCATTCTTCTCCCTGGCAACAGTGAACTCTTAAGTGCTGAGTGTCTTAAAGGAAAGTGAAGTCAAAAGGCCAGATCCCAGTTGGACTGCAATGGGAACTGGGAGAAGTTACTACTGGTGTTTCAGGACCACGGTCCAGTGCTCTGTATCTCCTTTTCTACTGACTTGTCACTGAGCCACAAGGAACTTCTTTTTGCATGGATATGGACACGTCTTTCTCAGATGGGCACCAACAAATTTTCCTTGACGTGTTTTGGACTATATGATTGTGCACTTCAGTTCTTTGGTTAAAAAAAAAATCTAGGCTTTCAGGCCTGAATCGAGTCTTTGAATGGAAAAATGGTAGGATCTAGAGTGGTGTGATCCTTGCTTCCATGGACCTGGAAGTTGGTGGGGCATTTAACCAAAGAGGGTTAGAGCCATTATCTCCAAAATTCGTACCTCAGCATAGAGAACTTATTTGACTGTAACCAATGCCAGCATTGGTATAGATAAAATAGAATCTGTGCTATATTAGAATCATCAACTGTGATTATTAAAAATTCAAGTCCATGATCTCCCCCCGCGCCAGATTCTTGCTTAGAAAGCATTGTATTACCAAGTCAGTTAAAGGTGCTGTCAATCACAGGTCATTTTGGAGGGTTTTTGAGGTGGTGAATCTTCCTACTTAACATCTGAATTTAAGTGTGCCCTTTAAAATATCCTGTAAAACATGTAATCTAAACTATTAGCTACTCTTTGAGTTTGATATTCTTAGTTTTCAGAGTGCATGCTATAACTCATATGGGGAATTGTGGTCTTGAGATGACCCTGGGATAATTTTTCTCCTAAGGTCAAAATTCTATATCATATCCATCAAGATTTGCACATAGTGTTGCTGTGGGACACCTGACCTACAGTGTTGGAACTCTCTACAGTGTGCCTCTAGAGAGTAATGTACTTACACTGACATAAAACTACTACTCTTCTGAAAAGTGTGTGATGCCTTCTGTGGAGGAAAATCCTTTCTAAATTTTGATTAAAATACTGTCTTTTCAATAAAATCAATTCCCATTTAGTAAATTAAATGGTATTATGTAAGTTAAAGTTACTGATGAAATAGGAAATAATTATTAAAGAATGTAAGAAAGTTTTGTGTACATAACAATGTTAAGAGCTTCACATTGTGATTTTGCTAGTAATTTACATTTTTAATGTTTCTTCTTAAGAACATGTCACCTGTGACTAGAATTACATCACTGTAACAGACAGTGGATCAAACTAGGGATTGTATACATTGTTTTCAAAATTAATTTTTAAAAGGAGTGAATGGTCAGATTTAAAAGTGACTGATAATCATTGCAAGAAACAAATAATGAAGCCACTTACTCACTTCTTAAAAAGTATGCACCTAAGTCCATAAAATTCTGTTTAGTAGCCAGGGAGCACTAGTTAGTGCTACCTACACAATACTCTAGTTGTTCCCTAGAGTTCCTATTCACCACATTCGATTTCTAATTTGATGCAAAGATACTATATAAATACAGCTGAAAAGCTCTCCTAAAGATACAGAACTTCTGTTTATCAAAGCCGCCAAAAGAAGCCAGCCTACAGGGCAGTTGTGGGTTACACAGAAAAATCAATGTAGTAGAGGTTAGAAATGCATCCTGAACCAAAGAGTTAATCTTCAGATATTCAGCTGGTGTCCTGTTTGCTGGGGCTTTGTATGGCTGATTGTTAATTGGCACTTCAGACTCTACGCTAATTAATGGAGTAACAAGGGGCAGGTGGCCCCATTCTATTTTGATAATCCTCGTCAGCAAGACCTGTATAATCTTCTTGTTTAATTATAATGAAATGTGCAGTTGGGGTGCATGAACTTCCTACAGATTTTTTCACTGGAGGTTCACTGGACAAGGGCAGTTTTGCAGCTCTCAGACCCTGCTACACATTGCATGCAAAGTCAGCCTTTTTTCTTTTTCTTTTCCCTCTTAGCCACTGCAGATACTAAGTCCTAGGTTAGCAGGTGACTAATGGGTGAAACTTGTGCTTGTTTAAAAAGAAGTAGACAACTGCACCTTAACCCAGAGAATGAAAGCATATTGCTACAGTTGTACTTTTTTTTCTTGATTGCGAATGAGAAATTTTGTTTAAATAGAGATATTTAAACTTAAGAGTCCATAATGGATGAAAATATTAGAGTGATATTTTCTCTGGAAGGAAGCACCTCGGCAGGAAGTCAAAATAAATGGACCCGCTTTGCTTAGGAATTTTCAGGACTGAGCTGTGAAATGACTAGATAAATGATTCTTTTTGGATGGAGGGACTTACCAGAAGGTGCATATTTTTCTCGTTTCCATTTTTAAAGACATTATTATGCTCTCAAATGTAAGAATAGAACTAAGTGAAATAAATTCATGATATTAATAGCTGTGAAATTTGGTAACAAGTCTTAATTGTGACCCATACAAAGCATTATTTATTTGTGGGGAGTGAGAGAAAAAGGGGAGGAATCAAATCAAAACAAAACAAAACACCCCCCTCCCCGGTTGTTAATACCTTGAAACTTAGTAGAAAGGAAATAACACTCCATTTATAAGAATTCCAATGTAAACAAACAGGAGCTGTGATAGGAAATGGCACGAGGACCCATTTATAAGACTTGGTCCATGCTCACTTTTCAGATCAAACACCCTAGGCTTATTCCTTTTGGGCCAGACTAAACCCAAAACAAATCTTTCTCAAATAGGAAAGAGTGATGTTTTAATTAGGTAATATTTTGGGGAATCAAAAATAGTTACTTCTACTTTTGGCACTTCAATAAATTTTTTTAAAAAATTGATGATAAAGAAAATATTATATAGACTTAGATGCTATGATCTTTGCAGTTTATGACATGATAATGAAAGGTGACAGTGTTTGAAATTAAGCAAAGACTCTCGATATGTATTGATTTACATTTATAATTAAAATGAAAATCCATTACCCCACGTCTGTGGTTTCAAGTCCGGGAGTAGTTTTGCCATCTGAGGGATGTTTGGCATTGTCTGAAGATGCTTTTTATTCTTACTGTCAAGGAGGAGCTCTGCTGAATCTCCTGAAAGAGTGAAGGGACTGCTAATCACAGTTGCCTTTCCAAAAATTATCCACTGATGCTGGGACGGAGAGATCTCTCTAAGTGATGCTCCCTCTGATACAACACCATCTTACTCATGATCGCTGGGTTGTGAAAACACTTGCTGAAGAAATGGTGTCCATGAAAAGAATGTTAATGTGTGAGCACATGTTGGGCTGTGTAGACCCATTAACAAGAACACATTCCTAATACTTATTTTTTTCTTGTGAGTTATATTTTCAGAAGAAAAAGTTATTCATGGAAGGGAAAATTCAGATATCATGGAAATAGCAGTTACAAATCCTTTATAGGGATTTTTTTTTCATTTTCCACTACGTTTATATTCACAATGGGAGGAAGCAAAGTACTGGCTTGGCTTGGGAAGAGTATAGTCTAAACGCAATGGTGTGTCTTGTTGCAGGCCTTTAGATGTTTAATGAGGCTTTACATCATTTGATTGCTGTAAAGTAGCTATATGTTAGGAGTTTTTAAGAGGAGTTTAAACCTGGCAAGTAATATAATGGACAGAAATGCTATAAAAGTGTAACAATAAAACAAAGTGTATAGTATTTTATGTACACTGTGTATATGACATGTCCATTAGAAATTATAAAATTATTTCTGAGTCTACAATATGTGAGATTGTAGAATGAACCCCTTCCCTACTGAGAGTCTTGACTGAAAAAGTCACAGATGTCTGTTCTTTGGCTGGGCCCCTTCTCAGGTGCGTTTGGAGAAGCATGCTATTTTTAAGGACTCATATGAGTGATGGGAAGGGCTTTTCTCACATATATATTTCTGAAAGTAGCTTGCTAGGTAATGAAGAATAATGTGTCAGAAAACAGCTTAGTATGTTTTCATGTTTTATCCCTGGGAGAGAAGAAATCAAACATGCTCCTGGCTAGGGGCGCCCCCGAGAACTTGGATGGCAAGAGGCTTTGTTCACAGAAACACGGAGGCTCATTCAGCTCTGTGGCTGTGGTGCGTTTTATAAGGAAACCTGTGTCTAAAAATAGATGTGGATTGAAACTTCTTTTAGAGCACAGGGCCATATGTTTTTTAAAGGAACACTTTGTCTAATGGGAAAGAAAATATGAAACCCCCCATTTGGACACAAGGCTTAGTCTTAGCTTTTAGAAAATGTCTTTGAGGCACCATAGCTAGGTGAATGTTCCAAATCAGGGATTTTCTGAACATAGTAAATAAGTAACTACTGGCTCTATTAATAATTCTTACAGTGCTATGAGAGTGTGCTTTTCTTTGAATGATTGTGGAGGGCATTGCAATCATTTGGCACAGATTTTTTCCCCACTGGATTTTGGAAGATGTTCAGTATGAGACATAAGATGTGGAGATGTAGAGTTGGATTCTATGTGACCTTTGGTTTTTGTGTGTTAATTCTTCTTTGAAGAGATTTATTTTTAATCATGTTTATAGCTGTGCCTCTGAGTGTGGGCTTGTGTACGTGTTTATAGTGCTTGCAGAGGCTGAAGGCAGGGTTGGAGCCACTGAAGCTGGAGTTACTGGCAGTTGTGAGCAGCCTGAATTGGATGTTGAGATGCTAGCTTGGGTTCTTGGTAAGGGTAGTAGCTGTTTAACCACCGAGCTTCTCTCCAGCCCTGTATGTTACTTCTTTAAACATTTCACATAACACGCCTAGTCCATAATATTAATGTTATATTACATGATGGGAAACATGTATTTTCTATGACATTTACAAATTCATGTACCGAGAATCCATTGCACTAATATAAATCCTAAAATTTGAGTTTAGAAAAAGACTATTATAATTAAATTTTTAATTAAAACATCATGAAAGCGATGTTAAAATAGTGTATGTCTTGAAACTTCTGTTAGATTAAGTGACTGAAAATGATGTAGTATGAAACGTTTTTTCTGTCTATTTGGCTGCAAGAAAGTCTTGCAGGCTGTGCAAGCTCTCTGACTGGGTCTTGAACACAGAAATGGTGATGTAACTGAATGTAGGGGTCATGAAACCTTGGTAACAGTAAAAGGTTTCTGAGTGTGCAAGCATCAAAATGAGTTCAGCATCAAACATATAATGAATTCAAGGTGTTGATTTCAGGGTCCACCATTGTTGTTGCCTGTGACTTTACTGAAGCTGAAATAGACTGTGTGCACATAGACACAATGCACATGTGCACAGAGCACCATGGATGCTGTCATGACGGCAGTGGCAACAAGCATGCCTTCAACAGTGGAACTCAAATTCAAGACTTTCATGTGCTATAAATGGCACAGTTTTCATGTCTTCTCCTATAGAGATGGAATTTAATGAAGAAAAAGTTTTAGTATTTCCTAATGTTATTTAAATGTCAAATTCAATTAATCAACTTAAGTAACAAAGCAACAAAGTAACAACTTCTAACTCTTAAGTGTACTTCTGCCACCTTGTGCTGTGTATTTATGAAAATAGCTTCTCAGCATCAAGAATTAATTATATAATTAAAATGCTAACCAAATCTGAAAAACACTGAAAATGTTAACTCCATATCCTGCAGTATCAACTGTTCAACCAGTATTTAGTTTCTTATGCAAATATATTCAAGCACGTTTATCTCATTAGTATACAATTTTTATTTACTATTTAATAGATGGTAAAATTATACATACCAAAGAATTATCTCAAAATAAAATTCTTTGTGATTTTATGATATACCTGTTTTATATTTCTCTATCTATATGTGAGTCATATAAAAGTTTCTCCAGGATAAAGGTATTGTAAATGAGAATAGTTTAGAAAGCTTTGATACAGATCACCAATCATTTGTGGGAATTCATGTTAGAGGTAAAAACTGAAAACCACCCTGTCATCCAGGCTATGTGCTAAAGTTACAAATGATCTCTTTATTTCTTAAATTTAGAGCAGGTTGACTATTTCTAACCTAGTGCTCACAATCAGGCATGTTTCAGAATTCCTTTAGATTTTGGAATATCCATGTGTAGATAATGACATATTTTGAGCGTGAGAATCATGTCCCAATGTGAAATTTTATTTATGCTTCGTGCATACCTCATACATGTAGCCTGAAGGTAATTTATACAGTACTTCTTGCACACCTGCATTGTGACTGCAGACCATCCCAGAATTCCATGTGTGGAATTTTCCACTTGCAGTGTCATGTCAGAGCTCCAAAAATGTTCACTTTCATAACATTTGGGTTTGGGATTTTCATCTGAATACCTTAAAATACAAGCTGAGAGTTGTGTGATTATATTTATGCTTTCTATTGACAATTTCCCCAGTTTAATTCTTCTTAATGTGAGAGTATTTCTCATTGGTAACACAGCTCACGGGGCTGAAAACAAACATAACCTTACATCTTTCCTGTTTCAACACCCATCCAGTCCCAAGCTTTTCTCTATAATTTTCTTCCTACCCCTCAGAGACTTCTTCCTTCTCCTTCAGGCATGTGCCTGCCAAAAAACCTTCTAGTGTGGTAAAATGTTTTATATTTGTATGTTCTTTCCAACTCTTAGGTCACAGAGACTTGAACTTGACTCAGACCTAGAAGCAGTGATGGCTGGGCTTCAAGACTCACTTCTTTTTAAATGTGTTTATATGCATTGTGTAACATATTTTTAGGATGTGGTTTTGAAACATGGGCTCACAAATGAAACTTCTCGTATCAATGGTATTTTAATATATGCAAATTTATACAATGCATGAGTGAGTATGTAAGTTTTAATGTGTGAACTTCGGTTTTATGCGACATCTTACAAACTACGTGTTTTGACAACCAGAACTCAGTTGTTCAGTGTGGAAGTATTGCAAAGCATGAGAGGATTTTGGTTTTATGGTGAGAATTGTTGCTTAAGGGGATTAAATGACCTACTCAAAATTTCAGTACAGTTTGGTTCTGTGACCATAGGCCAAGGGCATTTTCCATCAAGCCATATCAGATATATATTAAAATCCAGCAGGGTGATATTCCTAAATGATAGTTTTGTTGAATTTAAGAGTACTGATTCTGTAACTTGGCCCCTGAAGCTCAAACACTTAGCTCCCCGAACAGTGATAATTCTAGTAGCTGATATATTAGAGACTATACTTGCACACTGCATACCATGTAACGAAGGCTCAGGTAACTGTCTCTTCTTGCCTTGAGAAAGCACTTTCTGCCTGACGATGACTTGGTCTAGGGTTTTCGTATTGTTGATTAAGTATGGAATTCACTTTGGATGCAGTGCTAATTAATCTTGATACCTTAGCTTGGTTATGAGACCCGAGAAAAGGAAAAGTCCTCAAGAAAGCCCTAGCAGACTTGTGAGAGGAAGAACATCCCTTGTTTACCATATTTGTTGAGTTCTGAGCAATTACTCCATCACTATGTTTCAGGACCAGTCAGGATAATGAGAAAAAGAAACTTAGAGTCAACATTTATATATTACAGTGATTTTCAACACGTTACTGTCTTCATTAGGTTCAGGTGTCACTTTTTTTTTTTAATGTGATAGAACTTAGATCAGTCTCATTTCATGGAATGTTTTTCTAACTGTCTATATATCACAGAATACTTTATCAAAATAAAGAACATGGTTCTTATTTTTGCTGTGAATTTAAAAGACTTGATATGATTTTAATAATGCCAAGATGGCAGATATTTAATTTATTTCAAATTTGCTTACTTTTCCTTTTAGTTAGCATAGTTTTTTATTGTACTTACGTGATACACATAAATGTGTCTTTATGCCAGGGCTGTTTCTAGAATCCATATGCACAACATGTCTGTTCATTGTGTAGAACTTGGAACACAACTTTATTGTATTATATGGAAGATTATTATATCTTAATATCTTAATTTATCGTATTGAGTCATATGTATGATTCAATCTTAAATTACAGCATCTATATTAACCATTCAATTACAAAAAGCTGAGATTTCAGTATACAGTTGTAAAGCTCTGCCTCTTACAAAACACCTTTGTTTCCTTACAGACTGCTCACATTAAATGAGTCTTATTGTTTCCTATCATTTGGTATCCTTTGTTCTCAATATTATTACTAGTATGTTTTATTTTCTTGAGGAAAACTTTCCCTTAATATTTACTAAGGTTTTTTTTTTTTTTTTTTTGAGACCTCCAGCCTTTTCACCATGTTTCCATTATTTTGGATCAAAGATAGCAATTATGAGAATTATCTCTAATCATGATTTTCTTATATTGTCAAATGTGCTATAGTTATTTTTGTTTTCCAAACTATTTTAATCATTTCTTTGTACCTGACAGAAACAACTTAGCAGGAGTGACTATTTACTTGGTTCATGATTTCAAAGGTATCAGTCTATCATGATGGGAAGTTGTAGAACAGAGCACTTCCTATCTGCAGCAGAGAAACAGACATGGAGGCACAGTAGACAAGACACCCTCAGGGACTCATCCCTAATGAGCTACTTCCTCTGCCTATGTCCCAACTCCTAAGCTTCTAGAACTTCCCCAACTATGTAATACCAGTGGAGTACAAAGCCCTCAACCCATATCCATAGGTATATTTTATCTCCAAACTATAACACAGTATAAACTTAGTATTAATATGTTTTTGAGACCACTAGCATTTAAACCATAACATTACCATTTAGAGTGACCTATATTACAACTTTGTTTTTTCGATGACTGCCCTTTAAGAAATTGTACTTCTTTCATATCAGGAACTCAAATGACCTTGTATGTAGAACATGATGAAAAGAATTATCTACAAACTTAGAATAATGTTTCCTATTTTTCTTTAGAGTTCCTTTATTAAAAATCAACCTGGGGCGTGTTTGGGGGCAGTACTAGAATACTGGTACTATGAAGGGAAAGTCTAAGTGGGTAGGGGCTTTACCTGGGGGGAGGGGAGGAGGGATAAATAGCACTAATGATGTTTGAAAAATCCATGGGAAAACATTATTTTATAAGCTTAAAAATGCATATGTGATAGGTATATATATACATACATATATGCATGCATATATACACACATGCATATATATTTGCAATGATATTATACCACATGAGGTATAATGGTACCTAAAAAAAAAAAAACAAAATAAAAATATTTCAAGTTAGTTGTTGGTCAGGGGATTTCCAATAGACTCCTAAAGCAATACAGATTATTGTGATTGCCCTTGGCTACCTCCCAGAACTTGAAGATAAGGCCCTATTGCTGAAGAAACCACATACTTCGGACATAGGATTATGGGAGGAATACACCTGGAACTGTCCTGAATGGATCCTTCATGGATTAGCTCTCACAGTACCAGAAGGTGCTATTCAAGATGTCAAGAGAATAAGGAAATCAATGTTCACAACCAGCTGTAAAGCCTACAAACCACAGCAATGATCAGCCTAGCAAGATATCCTCAGCGGTCCAACAGTGGCACTTTCATTTTGGGGTAACCAACAGCTGTCTAATTGGACTTAAGACATAATCCATAGGACAGAATTCATACCTGGTACTGTAAACATAACCAACTACCCATGGAGAGGTCATAAGACCTCAGAGGAGAACTACTACTGTCATTTTTCTAAACTAGTATAATATTTAACACTTTCAAAATACTTACAGATAGTTGTGAGCTGCTGTGTGGGTGCTAGGAATTGAACCTGGGTCCTCTGGCAGAACTATAAGTGCTCTTAACCACTGAGCCATTATTCCCACAGTTAGTGTAGCTTTCATCCCTCATCAAAGAAGCCTTTTTTTTCTCCTCAAGATGGAGGCTCTAACAGAGACCCACAACTTGTTAAAATGCAGAGACTAAGTGCTAGTGGGGTGACTAATCCCAACTGGTACATCTACAGTAGAACCCCTATGCCTAAGGCTTAGGAAACATTGCAGAAAAGGGAATGAAATGATTGTAACAGCCAGAGGATCAGGGATTTAGTGTCTTCTAGACATGACATGGTAACTGCACTCATGAAATCTCAACAATACGGCTACTTAAACAAAACTGCATGATGGTGACATCATTGACATGCTGGCATGGATGGGGAGATTTTTACAAGGTTTCATCCCTAAATGAAAGCGACAATTAATTAATGGCTGCCAAGACAAAGAATCAGTTTTCTCCAGTAATGAGCTCTCTGATAGGCTACCCAATGCTGTGTGGTCAGCCTTAAACCTATAGACATGTGAAACAGTAGGTATGTGCATATATGCATGTGTGTATGTGTGTATCAATAATAAGAGGTTATAAATCTGAGATGGGGAGCATATGAGGAATTGATGGGAGGAAAGGAAGGGGTAGAAATAATGCCAATACAGTGTGCTCATGTATGAAATTTTCAGAAAAACATTTAAATTTAAAAAATAGTCAAGTAAACACTGTTCTAAAAGAATCAAAACTTGGTGAGATGTAGAAATTGCAATCATTTCATGAGTTGCTTTCCTGGAGTTTGCAGTGTTAAACCTACCGTCTGATTAAGGTGGGGTGGAGAAATGGAAGTTTCTTCGTTTCTCATCACAGCATACTGAGTGCTCTTCTCTGCTTGCTTTATTATTCATTTCTCTTTCTGAACTAGAAGATAAACGTGAAGCCTATTCTAAAATTGCCCATCGTACAATAAACTCTTTGTGATGTAAATAGAGCAGGATAACTATTTACAATGTAATAACTCTGAGTTCACTTGTTGAATACAATCCGGTGTCCTTGGCATTTGGGGTGCCTTATCGACTTATCGACTGGGAGATGAAATAAATAATCTTAAATAGAATATAATTCTTTTCACTGTATGTCTTGTGCTATCTCCACACACAGATAATTAAATTGGTAGGAGGAATGTCTCTGTCTATGGATACGCACATGGAATGTTTGCTGTGTTCTATACTTTTTCTTGGTGTTGATGTTCATGGTCTTTGATCTGCCTATTACTTTTTACTGGATAACTTCAAGAATACCACAAAGTGCGGCCCCATAGTTAAAGAAAGCACACTATTATTTAAATTATTTTGCTTAATGAAGATCTCATTAGTGCAGAGGCAACAGAAAGCTCAGGGCATTTCCCTGGGAGGTCAAACAGGATGGTGGGAGACATTGCTAAAAACAGCACAGAGGTGGCATTCTCCTAAGAGGGAGGCGCTTCCCCTCTGAGAGCCCATGCTGGAATTAACTGGTGTCATTTTGAAGGAGTGGTCTGCTAATTGGAATCTCCTGATTGTATATAATGCCAACACCTTTCTCTATTAATTATTTCCCATACATATAGCTGCATAAGGGAAAACTGCCTAAAAACGTATACATGTCTAAGAGGAACTGTTGCAATTTCATTAGCTTCCAAAAGCTCTCTGTGAACTTTAGTAGTTACTTGGTGTTGTTTGTATAATTTCTTTTTGAGGTTGGAAGCATTATGTTCATGTATTGTGGTGATGGCCTGCTGAGTAATTGCAAGGTTCATTATACTCCCAAGACTGTCAAGGGGTATTTATGGATATTCATGTGCAATGAACCATTGAACTTGAACTGGTCATTCATGTCTCCTGTGCTGGAACTGTGTTTACACTAAATGGCAGGAGAGGTTTTAATTATGAAACAGGAAAGTGGCAATGTTATCTACATTTAAAGTGGCAGATGGGCTAAAAAGACAAGAGCCTCTACAGTTTCGCCCTCTACTATCAAATTATTACTAATCTTCATTATCAAAGAAAGTCACTGTAACTCCTTTCCTTTTTAAAATGTTTTGTGGGTATTTCTTTTAAAATCTTTCAGTTGAAAGTGACAGAAATCAATATTGTTAGATTTAAGTATAAATGAAGCTTATGCAGAGAATATTTGCTGTGTCATACAATCTCTGGAAAGATAAGAGAACCAAGCTTGGGAGAGACAAACCCAAAAAGAATAATGAAACTCCCTTCCCTTAAGAATGTCACAGTTTCTAGAACTTTTCTTGGGCATTTCAATTGATGTTGCTTTTACTTTGTGCCTTATGTCATAAGAGCGCTGATGTCTGTGCTCTCTCTAGACATGAAATGTGGCTTCCACAATCACCAGTCAAAATGAACACACTAAGGTCCTCGTTAGTGTGCTCCAAAGCCGGGGACAGATACACATCACTCAGAGGGTTTCAGTCCTGTTCTCGTGTCTTACATACAGAGGTGAGGACAATGAGGCCCTGGCATTTTTAGCCTTTGTGCTTTCAGAGTTGTGCCCTAACTAAACAAAAAGTATACAACATTCAGAAAAGTGCTGTAAGGAATGTCAGTAACTACTTACTGGCAGAGATTAGATTTGAACTGCTGTAGGAAAAATGGGGATATTTAGATCTATAGCTGTAGTTGAAAATAGGAGGTGTTCATTCAGGAAAAGCTTTAGCTCAGTAGTTAACGTGATATAAACTTAGAGCCAGATAGTGTAAGGGAATAGCTTTAAGAGAAGAGATTTTTTTTGGAAAGAAACACAATCATCTGTATTGTGGTGAATGAAAGAAGCAGCTTGGATAAATAGGTCTTCACCATGAAAATCCCAAGGAAAGGCTTCTAGGGGATGCAAGCTCATGGAAATTGTTCAGTTTACTTTCAAATGACTGAGAATCTTGAGGAGGGAAGTAATTGTTGTGCACAGTATTGCCTGGTTTGAACAGCATGAAAATTAGGAAAAAGTGACCTCTGGATCTTATAATGGAGAAATTCATTAGACTTGTAAAGGAAGAAACCAGACGAGAAGTAGGAACTTGCAAGGGAAAAGTAATTGAAATTTGAATAATTCCTGACACAAAAATCTTGGGAGTTAACAAAAGAATGTCAGAGACCTATTGAAAACTTGCTACATTACTGTCTCTGAATGCTTTTGGTATCCTTATCTTCCATTGAGGTTGGGTGGAGATGTATTACAAACAATAAAAAAACACATAATAAATACATTATGTAGTGATTAAGTATTTTATGCTATGGAAAACAACAGTGAAGAGGTAAGGGGGGTTAAAGTTTTGAGTAGAGAATGGTTGAGTGATGTATGGTGGTAGAAAGGTAGACATCAGTGAGAAGGTTATATTGAAACCCGATTTGGCAGAGATGAGAAGAGGCTGAGGACTTTCTGTCACAGAGCTTTGTGCTAGAACATGAGGGATGTATTTGATAAGAGGAAGAAGTGAGACCACAGGGAGCAGCCCTCACCACCACCAGTCCACCAGAATACTTTACAAGGGCGTCATAAGCAGTTATGGTAGAATGGCATCCCTCTGATGTTTTCTGTAGCTCAACATGAAGTTAATGTAAATACACAATTCAGAAGGCTTTAAGCTTCATTTCCCTGTACTTTTCTAGAAAGTGATAGAGTGAAAATCAGCACAAAGAGATGGTATTATGACCATAGAAAACAAGGCCAAGGATTGCGACCCAAGTTCACAGAGCAAAGCAGATAGTTTTGTTCTGTTGTCAGTTTCTACTCATCTACATTTCAGTCCATTGAAAACGACATTTTAAGCGAAAACAACATTTTAAGCAAGTAAATGTTAAGCAGTTAGTGCTGTTGAACTTCCTCTGTGTTCTTCTGTCTTCACACATCCTTGGAGGAGGTGCTAATGAGATGTGCTGAGCACTTTGAAGAGTTTCCACCATAAACCTCTGAGAGACCTCCAAGTGGAAGTGATGATGATGATTTAGATCATGTGGCTGTCTTAATAGCCCTTAAATCATCTGGATAAATACAGGTTTTACTCCTTTTGGTTAAGGTAGAATTTGAATGTTTCATTTGGCATAATCCTTACGGTAACTCACTGCCTGTCTAAGTTCTGACTCTCTGGCTGGGTGTTTGGCCTTGAGAGTCATCACCTCATGGAGTGCTGACTGCAGTGAAAGCTGGAGCAAGCTGATCTGTGAAGGAATGACTGTGTAGCGGGGTGCTTATGAGACAGGAATGGGGCTTCAGTTTCTTGTCTTCCCCCAAGACAATTAGAGATTTGATTTCATATGGACGCATCACTAGTTGTATCTGATGTGGATCTCCTTTTCCTTAGTTCCATAATGTAAGCAAGCATTTTGCCTCTACCATGTTGTGCATGTTGAGTATCTTCTGATGTTACTGGAATGCCATTGGCACAGAAAGCATTACGGCATGTCAGGTCAGTGCTGAGTTCTACTAAGGTCAAAGTCTGGTTTTCCCCCTACGGTAATATTCTGTAATGGAACAAAATCTATGAGTGGAATAAAATTTATAAAATTTTAAAATATATATTTGTAAAATATAGACTTTGAAAAACAAAACAAAACAAAACACAAACTTGCTTTGTAAATACTAAGCCAATCCTCAACCTTGTTAAATTTTTTCTTGCAATGGAATCTAGTAAAAAGGCTTCAGTAAGGTTATCAAGAACTGCTCTTTTTCATACAGACAAAGACTCGAGGTTGTGTAAAGCTCTGTTTTGAATCTGGAGACAGGTGAAGGGGAGCTGAGAGAATGGGTGTGTCACATGCACACCTGCTGAAGAGGGAGACGACATATGTTTTTAGGCATCTTTGAACTGTCAGCCATCTGCCATGAGGAGAATATCTTAATATAGACAATTGACAGTGGAAATATTAAGAAGTTTAGCATGTTAGAAATCTAAACCAAGAATTATGACATCATTGCTGCTTCCACATGAAAGCATTTTTTATGTACAGAGTTTCAACATAGCTTTCAATAAAAAAATAGCTTTCTCAAATCCTTGTATTTTTCATAGTATTATTTTTTTGAAGCAAGTCTACTAATAAATATGTAAGTCAGTATGTGCTAAACAAGAACAAAATTTAATGTTACTAATGTCTTTCATTCTACTTTTAGAAACTTCTTATATTTAGGTGCTTTCCTATTAGTGAAAAACCAGGTTTTCTAGGTGATATCTTCATATGGTATATGGATAGACAACCTGAGCTTCTTCCTTGTGGGGTAGGTTCAGCAAGAACTGCACTGGTGTGTTGAATGCTTGCTCCTTGTATCTGAAGCCCACTCAAAGGCAGCTGCAGACATACAGGATATAAAATGGAATTCTTTTGATAATCTCATCCCCACTTAACATTTGATTTTAGCTTCCTTCTTCAGTGCACACTGGGTTTCTGTGAGTTTCATGCATGTATGACTTTAGGATGAAGAAGTGATGGTGATCCTAAGCAACTGGTTTGGGTTTGAGATGGCTCACCTTCTTCGTCATTGACTAACATCAGAAGCAAACAGGTCTTACTGGAAATTTTGAATTTCTGTGCAAGGATGCTGTGGCATCTATTTTTTTAAGAAAGACAAAGGCCTTGGAAACCTTTTAGAATAGAGCTTCTCAAAAGCCAATTTGTCACAGGAACTTGGGGTTCCCATGGTAGGCTTCCTCCAGAGTTCAGGTGCCAAAGTACTGGAAGGTACAGTGCATCTAACACTTTTTAGACAGACAGGCATACAGATGATAGCTAAGAGTCATTTATGAGTTAGTTTTCTGGAAGTGGAGCGAAGTGTATCTTCAGAAAACCTTTCCTAGACAAGGGAAAGAACTACTTCCTGGAATTGGAGACTTCATCTTGTTTCTTCCCCCAAGCCTGAAATGCTGCGTCACTGCCTCCCATCACACAAATAAATCTACTCAAGGAAGAAAAAAAACATGTTTCCTCAACCCCAAGTCCCACTCTCCTTTGAAAAGTGTAGTTGATTGAATAGCTAAAGAGAAAATGGGAAATAATGTTTACAGAAAATGTCTTCAAGCAAAAGATAATATAAGTATTTTATCTCAATTAGTCCTGTAAATAATTCACATGCTGTGGAGAAGAGTTCCAGCTCTAAATGAATCTGAACCGTCCGATCTGTTGTTTTACCACTCTGGATTCCAGGGGGTTTGGTGGCAATCTCCTCTCGATTCATTACAATTATCTAACCTTTCTTTCGCCAGATCTTAGTTCTATCAATTGTGTTCCATTATTGGATCTCACCAGCCTCCCAGAGTGTCTGAGGCCTCCACCTACCGAAGCGACTATTTCTGCAGAACAAAAGCATAGTGATCCTTACCTGTGAAATATGGTTGTCTGCATCTATTCATCATAACTTATTCACAGAACCCATTTGTTTAATCACAGTGTTCTCATTTGTAAACGGAAGTGTGATTACCTCCCACGCGAGGTGAGGACTAGATGTGGAAATATATTAAGGATATAATGTGGGGCCTAATAAATAGCTGGAAATCCACATAAATCACAGACTATAACCATCCTCCATGTGTTACATTGATTGGGGAATTGTAAACTCGTCTTCCCTGGGTTCTTTGCTTCCAGGCTCTTGCCAAAATACCTTCCTCCCATTCAATTTCATTTTATGAGAGGAGAGCTTTCCCTTAAGTGATTAATGTAAGAATGGTCTCAGATATCATCTCTCACTTGATTCTCTATGATTAGGGTGCAAATTTGCCCTCATAGGCTGTTTGTAGAGTAACACTGACAGGAAATGGTAGATTAAATACCCACACATGGATTGTGCGTAGTGGATGCATCTTGGAGTTGGCTGTTTCTTCTGTAGCATTTTCCTTAACAAGTTAGTTCAGTTAATTGTATTTGGTAGTCTAATCATCTTAGTTGCCTTTAATTTTCTTCCCATTTTTCAAATATCCATTGCTTTGTTTACTCATATGTGGCTGTTTAAACCTTGTGTGTATATGTATATGTGTGTGGAGGAGTGTGTTTCACAGACCATGCATATTCATAGCATGACATTGTTTTTCAAAAAGTAGTCTACATTCTCTAGATAAATGATTTTGGTTTGAGATACCATTATATCACTGATTAACTGAAGAATCTTTGATGTTTGCTTGTGCTGCTGATGACATTATTAATTCCCAATATGTATGTATTATGACGTGATAGAACACAGTCTGGTACTCATTTGTTCTTCTCAAAATTGACCTCAAATCCTGTTAGTGAGTTATTGTGTGTGTGTGTGTGTGTGTGTGTGTGTGTGTGTGGTGATGGGGAATCATGATAGAAGAACAACACAGCATCCTGCACCAGAGGGTATATTATAACTACTCTATACCACTAGAGCTTTCGAATGTTAAGAACAGTGTTTGTTTTAAATGGAAAACAATTCAGACTATGGACTGCTGGCCCAGTTTATATTAATATGTTTAAAGTGTTTCCTAAAAGTGTGTTTTCTCTGTTACCTATG
Organism: Peromyscus eremicus; assembly: GCF_949786415.1. Taxonomy (NCBI): domain Eukaryota; kingdom Metazoa; phylum Chordata; class Mammalia; order Rodentia; family Cricetidae; genus Peromyscus; species Peromyscus eremicus. Next base: position 112,664,020 of record NC_081421.1, on the reverse strand, counting down.
TGAATGTCTCAGATACCTTTTAAGTTTAGATGTTTTAAATGAAAATTTACATTTTTAGTTTTTGCAATACATCCTTAGTAAAATGTCTTAAGGGAAAAACAAAAAAATCTGCTAAGGCTGTTGAGACTTAGTTTACAGTAAGTTTTGAGATCTTAAAGAAGGTACAAAGTCTGGTTGTCTGTTTATATTTGTGTGTGGAGTTTTGTTGTTGCTAGTGGTAACTATAGAGAATTATTTTAAACAGTACCCTTTTAATAACAATAGTCTTCCCAAACGTAGTGTGGCATAGCTTTAAACTTTATTAAGTCTGCCTTGTCCCCTTTCCTCTCCCTGAGTAAATGGAAGAAAAGTTTCCAGGCTCCATGCTGTGAGTTTGATTGATGTCCAGAACATCTGAAGGACTTTTGTGTCCTGCCTGCTCTCCATGAGTTCATAATGTGTGAATACGTAAAGAAGGTCAGCCCTTATCACATGTAATCGAGGCCTGAAAGCAGATCTGCAGTGACAGTCCGATCCTGTAAATAAGGGCACAAATCATCCCCTGAACAGCTTAGACAAGTTGTGGGATCTTTTGCTCTCTTCTTTTTACCCCTTCCCACTCGGGGGGACCTTGGCAGAGCAATGAAAGCGGAGCGGAGACGTGCTCAGAATAATGTGTCACTTCTGCGAGGGAGGAAGGGATTGTGTATTTGTCAGGATGTGATGGTTGGTCTTTCACTGAACAGCTGAAGGCAGCTCAGGGTTGTTAGTGACTAGTGGTGTGGAATGCTGCAAATTAGGACAGGGCCGGGAGGCGGGAGGCCAGAGAGAGCCAAAGATGCGGTCTTTACAAACTCCCAAGTCAGGGAACATGCTTTTGTTCCTTGAGCTGCTTTCCATTTTCCTCTCATGGTAGACTATTAATAGTTTCTTTTTTTTAATGTGAATTAAATGGTTAGTTAAAAATAAGAATAATGCAATGTATTACCAGTACTGTCCTGAAGGCAACACATATGTAATTTTAAAAAATATTGTAGTACAAAACTTCATGGAATCGTAGGGGTCCAAAATGCTCTAGCTTCTAAAAGGAAGATAGAGGTTTCTATAATCCTGATGCACCTGTGTCCTGGGAGTTATATTTAAGTAAATACTAGCAACATTAGTACGGCTATTCAGATGATAATTACAGTAGCACATACCTTATTCTTCCTGCTAAGAATAAGGAAAGATTTTGTTAACATTCTTGTAAATAGAGAAGAAAGTATTATTTATCTTATTTAGTGGTTTGCTTCAAAATACAATCAGCTATAAAATGTAATAGTTGCTGTCAGTTTGTGCAACAGAGAAATGAAGAATGAGCCACACTGATGTCTGCAGGTATGGAAACATTCCTTTCCAAGCATATAGGATGAAATTGAAGCTTCCACTTTAGGATAGAAGCAAAGCCCTTCCTGGCTTCTGCTAGATGCTGCTCCCCACCACCCATCTCTGGAACTTTGGGCTTACTCAGTTTCTCATATGTCCTTTAGACGTGACTTCTAATATTTATGCATAGATGTATTTGATGTCATTTTTTCTCTGCATAAGAGTTCTTTATACTTGAAATACATTTGCAGATACAGTTCTATTTTATTTTTCAGCCTTACCTTATTTGTGTATGTGTGTGCATCCATTCATTTAGGTACATGTATGTGTGAGTGTGGGTGTGGGTGTGCATGCAGATGTGTGTGTTCCTGCACGTGGAGATCAGTGTCAGGTGTCTTCCCCCATTGCTGTCTGTCAGTAGGTTTTAGATTTCAGCTGTTTCTTCTGCCCCTTCTCCTAGCTTTTGAGTTACAGGTAGATGCATGCTACTGTGTCAGGCTGAGGATCAGAACTCAGTTCCTCATGCTTGTGCTGTGATACAGGCAGTTCACCAACTTCCCAGTCCCTGGAGACCCAGTTCTCAAGCCTCTCTTCTATAAGTACAGCCCTGTCCTCAGGCACCGTGAATCTGTGCTGCATACTCATTGCTGGTGTCTCCTCCCATTATAGGATGAGGCAAGCTCTTTCCTGAAGGCAGGTGTTGACTTTTTCTATCCTCATATCCACTAGGCAAAGGCATACCACCTAACACACAGAAAAATAAAAGTCCCCAGCAAAACGTGAGATATCACATTATATCATGTATGTAACATAGTCAGGAAGATAGAATTTTCAAGTGAAAATAAACTACAAATTGAAATTGGTAACAAGGTAATCTCAAATTATAAATACTCTTCTGCTTCAAACATATGAATATTTGATGAATTAAGCCAAAATAAATGTATTCAAAGAGATACTCTTCCAAGTATAATTTGAATTATTTTAAAACTTGATTTTAAAATAAGATATACTTTGTGTTGTTTTAACAATAACATTCCTTGTCCCAGCAATAGTGTGGCCAGCACAACTTCGGGTCTTGGTCTATTAAAGGAGGGTAGTGAAAGTCCTTCTGTCAGTGGGCAGAAGAGTGATTAGTGAGAGTCATCAGGACTTTGCTGCTCCTCCGTGATGCCTTCCTACGTTCACAGTGGACTCAGGAATGTGCACTAATGCGCTTGCTCACTGAATGTAACAGTCATCACAGCTGGCCCAAGAGCTCACTGTTCCTGAGTGTCTGAACAGTTCCTCTGGGTTGTGCAGGTAACACATTCATACTCTCTCTATTATAGTGTAGGGGTGCCATATGTCTAGAGTGTGTCCTTCTGTCTGAAAATTCTGCAGATGAGTAGGATGACAGGCCCTCATGTTGGCAGTGCTAACCGCACACCTCTCCTTGCCCTTCTCTGAGGTGCCCAGTGTAAAATGCCATCTTAAAAATAATCTTTTCCTCTGGAGTATTTATCAAAACCTCAGTGTGTAAACTGACTGCAGAGTAAAGTCGCTTTTGTTAGTAGAAGCTGAAGAATACCTACCGTGTAAACCATGGTTGTTCTCTTTTCTGCTATTCCTTCTTGTTGATAAGATTGAGAAAAACGTTTTTAGCTTCTTTTTAAGGTAAAATAAAAGCAGAGTTAGCTATGACAGCTTCATAAGAAAATATGCAAAGAAATCATGAACTGCGTGCTGCCCAGGGGCTGTCAGCACCATTAGGGAAGAGGGGAATCCAGCTTCAGCCACGAAAAAGCTGCAATAGAAAAGGCCTAATTAGATTGGACTTTGCAAACTGAAATGTGAACGCTAAGGAAATGATATACTTTAGGGAGAATGGGTTAAATTATAGAGAAGTCTAGAGGTTTTGCTGAGCCAGATTTCTTGAGTAGCATGGGTGTTCATTAGATTTTTGTTCTTTGAGCCCTGTAGTCTAGGAGCTGATTGTGTATGTTAGGAACATCCTTGTTGTTGTCACACACCACACGTAAAACAATGTAGAATGGTAGAATCAGGGTGAATTTTTTAATATTTTAAAATGAAATCTACATTAGCAAAATCTTGATTAAATAGAAACTTTACATTATAAATCTAATTATCATTTCTCCCCACATAGTTAGAAACTGAAGGTATCCTACAACCAGAATCCCCATATATTCTATTCATCAAGCCAGTCAACTGCTCAAAAGCCTTTAATATATGGACTCAACTTTGTAACCTGCATTCAGAGCCCTGCACATACTGGTTCCACTCTGTCTGGCTTTTTCTCCAACCACTTTTGAATAGGAGCTGCCCGTTCCAGTAAGGCTTGTCCCCATGCTGCTTCACAAATGAAATATTCTTAACTCGAGCCCTGCTTGTTTAATTTCTTCCTCTGTCTCCTCTGCTGCTGCATACTAGCTCAGTGATCTTCAGCCCATCCTAATCCATCCTCCACTCTGAATTTCTATGAATGCTAGTGTGTTGGGGGGATTGTCTTAAAATGCTTCACTTTTGCCCCGACTTTGTTATTACAGCTCTTATATTCCTGTGGTGTTGACTGCTTTGCTAGTACATCCACATCAGTTAGCATTTAATTCTAAGTCAAACATAGCTGCTGGTATAAGTTGGGTTTAACTCAAAAGTGGAGTTCTGGGGGGGTGCTGTTTATGCTCTGAAGAAGTCCTCTTTGCCCTTTTTTGGGGGGACTGTGACAGTGGAGCTGTCCCACATTTCAGCCATTCAGTCATTGCCCAAAGCTTAGGCTAAGCTCCAAACTGGCAGCAGACCCACAGGGTGATGTGGCTCTGAGCCCAGCAGAGAAGGTTTGAAGAGATCCCACTGCTTGGTTTTTGTCTGCTTCCCCCTCTTTCCTGATGGCCTCCATTTGTTTGCATGCTCATTATACACACATGTGATATATTGTGGTTATATCCATCCCCTCTTGCCCTCTTGTAGCCCCTTCCTTTTTTGCACAACTCCCATCTAGTTCTCCAGAAGCCACATAGTTAAAGAAAATGACACCCCTCCTCCAGCAACAGTCCTTAGCTCTCAGGAAGGGATGAGAAGATGGCAGTTTTTGTTCTAAACTTTTTTCATAAAGTATCAAACGTATCATAGTGATGTAGTAGATGAAGCGGTTGAAGTTTATTCGCTCATTGATCCTTTGTGAGTGTGGTGGTCAGAGTCTCTGTCACTCTTCATGTTATTAGATGATGTCAATCATCTCTATAGCTCTTTATCTTACTGTTTTAGACAAGGGCTCCCAGGGAACTGGAGGTTTGCCAGCCTGGCTGGTCAGAGAAACCAGGGATCTGATCTGTCTGCCCAGACTCTCCCTACAGTGCTGGACCACAGGTACCTGTGACAAGCCCGGCTTTTATTTAGGTGGGAGGATTTGAACTCAGGCCCTCTTATTTACACAGCAGTCACTCTTACCCAGGGAACAATCTCCCAGCTCTTCTCATAAATCTTGACCAGGTAAAGTGATGAAGTTTAGTAAGTACTCTGTTGTGCTACCTATAGTAACATTGCAGACACATGGGCTCTGACAATTCCTTTATACTTCTTGGTTTTATTAACAGTCTCAGAACAAAAGAAAACAAGACTTTCTCTTTCTCTCTCTCTCTGTCTGTCTCTTTCAGAACCTCTCTGTGGGAAGTTTATTCAGCCTCCTGGAAAAAAATGATTATCTATAAAAACATAATGTTCTACAGTTAAAATGAAAAAATAATGAAAGAATTAACAGATTTATTTTTGTATATAAGCTTGGTAATATTCATAGTACTATACAGGTAATGAAATAATATCCATTTAGAGAAAATTGACAAATGAGTAGGTAGCCAGAGTATGGCAACTTGCAGTATTGGCTAAGATATCTTTAGTATGGGACCCTTTTCCTATTTGTGGGTTAGATTAGGCTCATTTGCTCTATTTAAATGTTGACGCAGTGTGAGAAAACTGAGGGAAAGTGTCACTTTGATGTGTTCAACTCTCTCTGTCATTTCATCCAAGAAAAGAACACTATGATTTCCTCTTGTCTTCACATTTTTTTTTCCTCAAATGTGACACTTCTTAGTTAGAAAAAGAAGTCTGGATGGAGGAAATAAACTTTTTTTGTGACAGGGAAAGGTTGGTATGGCCTGCCATGACTTCCCTCACTGCTGTGGGAGCCGGGGGACTGGGGTGCTGCCTGGGCAGGGTGGAGCCTCTTGTGCACTGGCCCTGTGTGGGCGTCTGGGTCAAACTCCTTTCTTTAGAAAACAATCGGGGAGGGGTCCTTTCGGCCTTTGTTGCCCTCTCCAGGAGGTGATGCAGAAAGTCTGTGGTGACAAAACCAGTTTGTAGCAGGCTTTTCTTTGGGTCTGTCTCAGGCTTGCTGGCCCGGTTGCAGGACACTAGCATCCACAGAGGCCAGGCAAGAAGCTGCAGGCAGAGCAAGCAGGTCACAGCGGCTGCTCTCCTGCAGTGGCTGCTCTCCTGCAGTGGGCTGGTTCCCAGATCTGGCCGGGCAGCTGCTCAGTTCCTTGATTATTCTTCTGCCTTTGCACAGGAGGGTAAGATCCTTGTCTCACACCGCGGTGCTGGCAGGGGCTGAGTTCATGTGTGATTTCGGGGCTTTTAACACACTGAAGGGCAGAAGCTAGGTGGCTAAAACTTCCCACCCCCATCCTCCAACTGCTCTGTGTTTTTACTACTTTCTCTCTCTGGAGTAACCCTCTAGGTAATTTATTAGAATAATTGTAAAGTGATTTGAAATTTCTCTCTCTCTCTCTCTCTCTCTCTCTCTCTCTCTCTCTCTCTCTCTCTTTCTGACAAGAATTACTTTCAGTCCAGTTTGAATCTTCAAGTGTGGAGCCTAATTTCCAGCAAACTATGAAATTTTGTATATGAAGAAGTTAAGATCATGACAGCATTAATAAACTTTGTTTTGACCATTATAATTTGAATTCTGTTAGAATTTGTAGGTTGGTAAATTAACCTTGAAGGCTAGAGTAATTTTTGTGTGGTTGCATTAAGCAAATCTCTAACTTTACAATGGCAGTAGTTACAGTTTGTGAATGTGTGAAACATTTTTCTGCATTTGAAAACGCGGGTTTGATGTGTAATAATTCATCCAGAACTGTTCTTATATCGAGGTAGCTAAAACATAGTAATTAAAAATATTTTAATTGTTTGAGTGAAAGAATCATATTTTAAGAGTGAATAAACTATTTTTTAAGTAAGAAGGAAGGCAACTTGATGAATATGAGCTACTGCCCTGTGCTGCTGACAGTAGTGATGATGGATTTATGAGGAAATAATGGCTTTGTAAAATGAAGTCAAATGATAAAGGGACTATGAGCAAGACTGTAGTGCATTTATAGTTCAACTTCACACACTTAGACTGCTGTTTATAGAACAAATTTCGCTACACCATCATATAAGTATCTCTTATTGATTATCTTGTACTTTTAATAGGCATGGACAGGATTACTTCTTTTATAATTGCCAATTTTTCATTTCTGTTAATATATTAGATTTTATGGCTTGGCTCTAAGGAAAAATACTCTGAAATAAAAAGGAGTGGATGATGTAAGTCAGAGCAGTTACATCTGTTGTTGTAAAGGCAGGTTGGGTTTATCATCTATCTAGTTTGTTAGCTCATTCTCCCAAAGCTGTTATAATCTCATACCTCCTCAAAGAGAACAGAGAAATCTAAGGAAACATAGTGCTTATGACAATTCTGGAAAGCTCTGAGCATGGTGCCTATGAAGCAGAACTCTTATTCCTCTATTCAAATTGGGAATACTTACAGCCTAAAGCTAATTTTTAATTTTCCTTTAGTATTTTTCTCTAAATATAAATACCTGAATGTGGCATCAAATTGTGCCAAGAAAAAGAAGAGACCATGTGCTATACACAGAATCTGTTAACCATATACTACTAGTTTAGAATGTAACTTCGTGTATAAAAGTGCTCTCTTGTTTCTCTGGTGAGGAGGCAGAATCTCAGAGAGTCCCTGTTGCCTTCCAGGTTATCCTGCCTTCCCTGTCCAGGGTTCCTTCCTGCCTGCACATGTGCATTTGTGCCTGTGATTGTGTCTGTGTGTGTTTCAGTCATGCACATGTGTATTTGTGTAAGCATGTATCTGTGTATGTGTGTGTTTGACCAATCACTTACCTTGCAGTACAGTAATTGAGGATATGGACCTCAGGTCTAGCAAGCCTCACTTTGAATCTTAGCTCTGCCATGTCCCTTGGAGTGACTACTCAAATAGCTAACTATGATGTCTCAGTTTTCTCTACTATAAAATGGGGCTAGTAATTGTGTCTCCCTCAAGATTGGTTTAGTTACTTAATAAGCATGTACAATCATTTAGAGTAATACTTAATGTATAATAGTACTAGGAGTTTTATAATTATCAAATTCATCATTAGTAATTAGTTTATACAAGAATAGGAAGTTAACAAGTTGGAAATATGAAGAATTTCAGATTGTGAAGACAAAATTGTGAAGAATCTTAGTGTTACATGCCAAATCCTGATTGATGTTTCCAGATTAGTCATCAATTAACTTTAACTTCTTATGATGAATTTTCTGTTAATAACATTGTATAAAATAAACTTCATTTTACTAATCGTTTTGCCTTGATGAATGTAGATTGAGATAAGGGTTATGAATTTAACCACTGAGAAACTACCAAACTTTGACTGCTAAATTTCAAAATTTCTTTACAATGTACATGTTTTAGAGTAATTAACTCTGCAGTCATTTAATAATAAAGACATCTCTCACACACAAAAAACTGCTGTGAAGCACAGATCAGTGAAGTGGTCATGACTCTGAAGCCAGCAGCAAAGCCAAAATTAATGTGCTGAGATCTTAAATCTTTATTTAAAGTAGTTTTTCAGAATGATGAGAAGTGATATCTGAAGAGTGCGTGTGCTAAAAGATGTGTACAGCCTTGCTGCTCTACCCAAGGTGATTGCAACTTGTGTGAAATCAGAGTAAGTGAAAGAGCAAAGAACCCTTTTGTAAGTAGAACAGTGGTGTGGGTGGCCTGTGTGTAGGGTAACTGACCAGCTTAAGTCTTCCCAGCACCTAAATCTTAGCTCGGATATTCCACTTGAGCTGACACAGGCTTAGGAAAACTGAAGCAAGACAGTTCTTGGTGGAGATGTTGAACGCCATAGCTTTTACATTGGGATACTGTGGCTGTTTCAGAAGTGAATTTTTGAAAGCTAGTGAGTCCTTCAATGTGATATTGCCTTCCTAACAGTGAAGATATGACCCCTAATGGGAAAATCTGAGGTGTTCATTAATTTTTCAAACAGATTTAGAGTGGAAAATACACACACACACACACACACACACACACACACACACACACACACACACACCATGACCTTTGTTGTCAAAACATACCAAAGAACTATCCACACCATAAGGCTTGATACAGCATATAAACAGTATTAAAATCTTATTTTGGTCTCTCCCACTCTAAAAGTTCTGCTGAAAGACTTAAGTGATGTTAGAAGTATGCTAGATTCATTGACGTAAAAACTAACAGTAGACTGCTCATTGTTCTTCACACATGGAGGGAAACCATGTGCCCTTCCTGACAGGGTCTGGGCTCACATATTAGCATGCATCAAGGTAAAATTTTCATTCATATCCCTGATTAATGGATATATAAGAATTCTGACAGCTTCTCCTCTCTCTGGTGTGGTTATATATCAGTAAAATTAAACTAAAAGTGGGTATTAACACTTAATTCCAGAGGATGTCTATGTTACTGAAGACAGTTATAGACAAAAAAAGAGGAAAGATAGGAAGTAGGAATTGGAATTTTTTCTTGTCATTTTGTATTTAGTTTTTAATACAAAATATTCCCAAACCCAATGAATAAAAATAGATCTTGGTCTCTAAGGTCCCAATAACTTTATATAACCCAGATTTTACATCCTGTTTCTTCCCTTCCAGGCAATACTATATGGTTTTCCTCATGTAAAATATTTGTATCTGACCTTGCTGAAACTAGTGTATAGTTTGAAAATATGTTATGAAACATTTAAGCAAAATTGGGGGAAATAGAGAGTCTAATAGTCTAATAGGGAAGATGCCCATGCACGTGGTCTCACACTAGGAGGATGAGGACCAAGTTTTGGTCATATTTTTAAGTGAAAAATGATCCTTCTTAGCATATGGCGAAATATAGTGTGAACTCCGAACTGTTAGACCAACACAGCTGTCACATGCGTACATGTGTTTAAAGTGTTCTCGACGGGAGCTATTGTGCGGCACTTCCAGAGATTAATCTTGGGCTATTAATTGGCAGTAACTGCGAGATGTGGTGAAAATCACAGATGGGAGTAACGTGATCTGTGGTAATTTACCTGGGAGGAAAGTGACCAAACTAGAGTTTGCAACTTAAACTCTCCAGCATGGATTGGTTAACAACTGCTAGATATAGAGACTCTTAATTTCGCTTCATCTTTTCATGAGAAGTTGCAGTCTTTAAAAAGTGCTGACCACCATACATGTTTTATATGTGTATGCATGTCTGGGCATACATAATCTTAAACGTTCAATCACAACTAAGTGAAGACCTTTGAGAGACTAATGGCATTAGGCACTTTAGAGCACCGTTTTGTCCTCTGGAAGCCAGTGAATACAAAGTGACATTTTAAAAATCTTTTATTTATTGAGAGATTTCAGGAGCAGGTCTGTGGGGATACTTTTCCATAACTTTTCAAACATATGTTTATTTATATTCAATTAATATAAGAAATTGAGCATATTTTTAATAAATAAAAGGGACAATAGTTAACTCTACAGATTGTCTTAATCAGCTAAATTTTCTGTTGGTCAGATTTTCTTCTGCTTAGGTCTAGATGAACTCTTCATCTTCTACTGGTTTCATGTATAAGTAGTTGCTTTGCAACTTTAATAAGTTCCTTTAAAAACTTAGTATTGAAACACATAAGGTAATTCTGTGACTCTGCACTAAGAATAACCCTGTTCCATGTTCTAAAATCCTCCACCATTCTCTTAACTGTGAAAGAAAGATATGGTTTAGGAAGAACTAATTTTTTTCAGTTACTCTCTTCAGTCACATTCTTAACTTTTCATAGAACATCACATGACTAGGCTGAGAAGATGGGTTCCTGGGTAAAGTGCTTGCTGAGTAAGTACAAGATTTACACCCCAGAACCATGCTGAATATGATGGCACAGGTTTGTGATCACAGCACATGGGAGCAAGGGGCAAGGTCATGGGGCTTACTGGCCAGCCAGCCTTGCCTACTGAATGACAGTGATACACTAGGTTGTGAGCCTAGCCTTTAACGGCTGAGCCATCTCTCCAGCCCGATACACCCTATCTCAAAAGACAGGGTAGATGGTACATGTGGAGGAAACCTGAGATTGATATCTGCCTTCCACATGTAAACACACAGATGCACATGCTCTTGCTTTCATATGTGTGCTTGAAAACACACATATACATATACATGTTCACCCCACATTATTTGTGTTAATATTTTGGTCATAAAGGACAGACATTTTAGTAGACAAGAAAAGTTGAATGCCGACATGGCAAATACCTAAAGGGAGCTTACAAGTCTTCAGGGAAACCAGAAAGCCCACAATTCATCTCAGTCTCTGCAGCTGCTTTCACGCTCGGGGCATCAGACCCATAGACTTTCCATTGCCTGACTGTTACCCAAATACTGAAAATCCAGACCCCTTTCTCACACAGATATTTCTGATATGCTGTTTCTATAACCTGGAAAGTTCTCCCCCTTTCTGCTCTGCCTATGCCTGTTTGCTTAAATGTCATTCGGTTAAAATTTTTTTTAACACTCTAAATTAAATGAGTCCTTTGATATCATCCCTGTCTGTAGGCTTTCATTTTCTTTTAACATATGATTTATCATTACATATGTGTAGATGTTACCAACCGTCTTATTAAATAAGAAACACAGAACCAATGCAAAGAAGAAAGCCAAGAGGTCAGAGCTAAGAGCTAAAACTTTACCCTTCCTCCTGTGGTAGTCCTACCTCTCTGAAACAGAGCTACTTCCTGTGTTAAAGTCTTTATAAAGACTTTCGATTCTGCCTTCTCATTGATTGTAAACCCAACCACATGACTGCCTCGTCACTGCCTGTCTGTACAGACCTCCAGGTCTTCTATGATTGGTATTGAGATTAAAGGCGTGTGTCTCCAATGCTGGCTGTATCCCTGAACACACAGAGATCTACCTAGCTCTGCCTACCAAGTGCTGCGATTAAAGGTGTGCGCCACCACCGCCCGGCTTTCCCACAGCTTGCTAATAGCTCTGACCCCTGGGCAACTTCATTTATTAACATACAAATAACATTTTAGTACAAAATAAAATATCACCATACATATGCACTCCCTTGGTGGGAGCGTGCATCTCAGAGGAAAAGCTGTGCCCTGTATTCATAGCTATCTCGAGTGCAAAGCATCTGCATGGTATGTAGAGGTACCTACCCTAATAGACATCCTCATTTCTCATGTGGCATACAGTGTTGAGAGGCACTGGTACTGCAAGTCATTTTGGGGAGTGTGGATCTGCAGAGATAACTGATAAATATTTCAGTGTCTTTCATTTTGAACACCCGGAGAGAGAAATTTGTTTAGCTACTGACCTTAGAATAGTCAGATGAACCCAGCTTGAATGTTTATCCCCCAGTCCTGAGATGGCCTGGCAGTAACTGGCACTATGCGCAGATACAGTTGTGAAAGAAGCTTTAGTTTTAAGTTAGAATTAGAAACACCTTGGGCCTGGAGTGTAGCTCAGTGGAAGATCTCGTGTCTAACATGTTGTAGTCCCTAGACACCGACTCCAGCATTTCAAAAAGTAGTATTTAATGTACATGTTGTTATCATTTGTAGTACTGTGAGGGTTCCCAGAATCCCCTTGTTGTTGATAGATTGCTGTTAGCCACTAAGCAGTGTATTTATTAAGTATACTTTTAAATATTGATAGTTCTTACTTGAACTTAATTAACAAGAGACTAATTTTTAATGCTATCACAATTCAATGGTTTCTACAGAATTATATTGACAGATGTGTAGTATGTTAATATTTTTTGTTCTTTAAAAAAAGATGAAATTCCAGATGCTGAAGTGTTGGAAAGAATAATCCACGAACACAGCAGTGAGGAGGATGTGAGAAACAATGGTCCTGTCAGGTTGGTAGGTCCAAGTTTTACCTCTCAATTAAAGCAGTAGTTACACACTTGATGTCTCAGGAAACACATTATATACTTGGCATTTGTGATCCCTGGGCAGACTCTGAGGATGGCCTTGCACGTCCCTTATTTGAGCAGACTCTGGGGATGTAGTATCTGAAACTGCTTCTCTTCCCGCCTTGGGTCCAGGTGAAAATTAACACATGTGTTTAATACACTTATTACAAATTTTTTGAGTATGTGTTGAAATGGCTTTTGTCCGTATTAGTTCCTCCTCTTAAGTATTTGTTCCACAAAATATCCCATAATCATCTTTTTTTTAATTTAAGTGGAAGTTTCATATGTGTGTGTAAATCATGACTTAGACTACCCTTTTATTAACTGTAGAGCCTCAACAATGTGGGAACATGACCAATAGGGAATATTAGCCACAAGGGGGAAAACAGAACATGACAGAAATAAGTATATTTCCATTTCTGTTGACTCTCAAGTATAAAGTAAGACAGGGTTTACAGGCTGAAGAAATTATCTTTCTTTATGTTTATAGAACTATTCAGCTATAAAATTGAATAACATAAACATATTTCATCTAGTGATAACCTTGGCTTCTCTCTAACAGATTACCTTTTTATCAAAAATGAAAAATTAGATCAGTATTTTAAATGAATACTCTCTTCATATCTAAACGATAAGAACTTGCTGATTTGTGCCTATGTTTTACTTTAGTGAATACTCAATTTTGTGGGACACATTCTCAGCAGTACATTTACCTTGGTTAAAGTTAATATGTTTGAATTATTATTCCGTTGCAAAGCAACAGTCTTCTTATGTGTCTGTTTTGAAAGAAAAAAAAACCCAAAATTGATGTTTTATGTGTATCACACTATATTTACCCATGAAATACTAGGGGCTGTTTTGGCAGCTTTTGTAGGAATATTTGAGTGGTTCTGGACGTAGCCTTGCTCTTGAAATCAGGTGAGCAGTGACCTAGAAAAGAGCCTGAGAGGAACTCCAGTGTGACAGAGTTACAGAAGCAAGGCAGATGGCACTTAGCTGAGGGTCCTGACAAATTACCCTTTACTATCACACTCTTTGTCCTATGCATTATACATATCCACACATGTGTTTCTTATACATTTGTTTTTACAGGATTGCTGGAGTTTATTGAAGTCAGACAATATCAGTAAATAGTTCCTACTTAATTTCCTATGCCCTGAGTGAAAACATGTTATGAGGCCTGGATGTAAAGAAAAAAAGAGCATAAATCACTATTTCTTCACAGATATATGGCATTCCTTCAATTGTTTTTTGGCCTGGATTTTATGAGTGTATACCAAGCAGTTTATTCCTAGCACAAGCAATTTACTGGCAATTATGTGTGTTGTTAATCTATACTACTTAGCCTTTCCAGTGAAAAATGTAATTTTCTGTGTTTTTTAAAAATAGACTTAATGACAAACATCTTGCAAATTAGATTTTCATATATTTCATCTCTCTCTTATGCTCAATTTAATCTATCAAAGCCACACATTGTTGAAGACATCTGGTACTGAGCTTAAGCAGCTGGATTTCATTTGTAAAGGTTTTAAGCAAATTTTGGTACTTGCCAACAATAATACAGCAGTTGGCCAGTGTGTTTTCTTTGTGGCAGCTTTGTTAAAAGTGGCAGAGGAGCCCTGAGTTCAGAAGCAGGTGATTTTCTTCCCCTTTCTGCCCTGAGTAGTGGGAGGCAAGGTAGTGGGAGGCAAGGTATTATCAGGTGAGTTTCTTCAGAAGCCATGCCCATAGCACTTATTGTACATAGACAAATCACTCTGTGTGTGTGTGTGTGTGTGTGTGTGTATGTGTGTGTGTGTGTGTATGTATGTTTGTTTGTTAAAAGAGGGAAGAGAAGGGGCACTGAATGCCTAGGATTGTCTTGTTCCATTGTCTCCTTGCCAAGGCTTGCTACAGTGGCTGTGGAGAAGGAATCAGTGCTGAGCCAAGGACAGCCACCTTGGTAACTTGGAGCACAGAATGTGGGCTCTCACAGCAGGATTATTTGTTTCTTGCCTCAGAATAACCATAGATCATTAAGATATAGGTGCTGACATTCCATCTCAAATTTATGAAGCAAATATCTGAGTACTAACTCTGGACAGAACCAATGTGATAACTTCTCTGGGTATTACACACACACACACACACACACACACACACACACACACACTCTAATGGATCCAGAGATTTTGTTCATTCTTTCCTGCAGAGATGATCTATAGATGTCCCTTCCCCTTTCCAAGAGATGTACTGTTTTGTTTACGTGCATTTAAAAAGAATAGAATTGATTTGAAAAGGAACTTACTTATCCAGGTTACAGTGCTTTTTATAAAACATGAGCATGACCTATTGTTTGATAAAAACAGCTCTTCACAATCATTAAAATATCATCCTCAGTGATGAAAAAGGTATATGTAGCAAGCCTTGGTTCCTTTGAAACAATTCATTATGACCTGAGGGATTTCTGAGATAGGGAAATCAAATGAGAATCCAAGATTTCTTGCTTTTTTTAATGTGTGGGTGTGTATATAAAGTCATAGGTATATGTATATATGTATATAAATATACACACACATATAAAATCAGTTGCTCCCTCCTGATAATCATTAAACACTTGTTTGGCTCTTGGTGCTATCTTCAGAGTTTATAAAGTTCCATGAACTTCTTCAGAAAGCATCATATTGCTGACTGTCTCTAGCTCTGTGCCCACCCCTACTCACATTAAACATGTTCCCAATGAAAATAATTTATGTGTTTGTCACTGTCTAGCAGTGCTGAGGACTGTTCTGGGAAGGAATCAAGTCATAACTCTCTTCTACTGGAAAAGTCCTGTGCCAGAATTCCTACTACCTTAGTTGAGTATTGTTTTGCTGGTTCTGAGTCCAGGGTTGAGTTTTCCAGACAAACACTTCTGAGTTCCAGGGCAATATGGAAACACACCCGGGGAGTTTGTGTGGATGTGAGGTTTGTCTCTTTGAAGTTAATAGGTAGTGAATGTCGTTAAAATGTCATTAACTGGAAATGTGCTCTTTTAAACCTTATCTTGCTTTATAAATTAGCATTCAGACATTCAGAATTTGGTATTCCTTCAGGGCCCATGCATACAGCACTTACTGTACTCAGACAAACCCTACACTTACTTTATATATCAAATTAAAAGAGGGAAGAGAAGAGACACCAAATGCTTGGGATTGTCTTGTTCCATGATCCATGTCATGCACGAACCACATCTGCAGCGCTCTGAAGTTTCTGCAGGGAGCTGAGCAATGCAGCTGTCTCTAATGCACTGTGAACCTTGAAAGGAATTTCCTTTCAAGTAAGAACGGAAGTAGTTTGTGTGTGGGATGATGGAGCGCAGGGTTTTCTTTAACAGAAAATAAAGTGCTATTATGTGTGTCAAACATCCCCACATCTTAAAACAACCCCAGTAGCAAGGTATGTTAGAGGAACTTACGTGCATATCAGAAGGAGTCCTTGTAAACTTTTCATGATCTGCCTCTATGTCTTTATCTTTGGTAGAGGCAAGTGGTGTGCATATTTTTGGGGACTTCTGTTGTTCCTAGAGGTAAAGTAGAGTTGGAATCTCAGAATGTTAGTTCTCATTCTTTGGAATTTACATGTTCAGTTTAGGACTACAGCTGAGGCAGAACAGAAATCTGAAGCAAGTGTTTGCCACATGAGCATCTAACAAATGGGTTACAGCACAAACATGACCACCTCAGAGGAACAATTTGAATGTCTGAATGAAACAGAGCCAGGGACTTCAGTTTTGCCTGTTCTCTTTATTTCATTATATTCTACTTTATTCAAAGCATTTGTGCTCATGACAAAGCACTTTTATATTTGTTTGATTTTTCTGTTCATAAACATTCAGGTATCTATAATAAGAAAAAAATAAAGACCACATTTGGATTCTAGGGGAAAAATATTACATACCACCCATAAGAGTGGAGCAGCTTTCTCTTCTCTTCTTGAAATACTTGTCTATTGAGGTAGCTCACAAATTATCTCAAATATCTCTGCCTGCAAAGGAGACATCTGATGTCTGGCTTTACTCCTGGAGAGTGAATTTTATCACCTCTACAGATTCATTTCTTAATGCCAGAATTATGTAGTCATTGTTCCTTTCCATTGCTGAACACCCTTGTACAGTAACCCTCTAAAGTTATGCATTTGATTTTACGGCATTGGGCAGCTGAGGTAGAAGATTTGGGGAAAATTGTTCCATTGTTTTTAGTAGGTGACATTGCTGTAGTGCTTAACCTATTTTTCTACCTCTCCATTGATTATTTATCCAGTGAGTGTAAGTGTACACTTTGGTTTTGAAAGCTGAATGAGAACACTCGTCCTTTGTTCTGTGGCTTGTTTTGATTCTTACATCTGCTCCAGAAAGGTTTTTAAAGGTCCATTGAAGATGTCATATCATCTGTTTTTATTTTATAAGACACATGGGCAAAATTATGCCCTAAAAGTTCTACTATAATGTTTTACTTCTTAGTCTACAGATTGTTTTATTATTCTCATGCTTAAATGAACCATTACCCTATTAGCTACAAAATAATCCAGAGTTTGAGAGTAAAAAAAAATAAAGCATACTTATGGCTCCATTAAATATTAATAATGTAATAGACAGTAACTGACATAATTCATTGGTATTTTTGCAACTTAAGGATACACATGTCAACCATTTCTTTTAATATGACAGTGTTTGCCATTTTTAGAGGTCAGGCATAAAGAAAGCTAAGAATACTTTCCCTTGAGATATAATAACATGCTAATTTTGCTTTTTTATAGCTTTACTAATTAACATAATGTGATTAAGGATTAAGATAAAGCATTGGTGCTTTATTACCTCATTATATAAATTATGAAGGAGCCTCAAAGAAGGTTATAAAGTTAATACAGTGTAGTACTTAGGTTAAGATGGCCTGACTACTGTGTCGATTCTGTTATCTACACTGTAAATATGTGTTAAAGAAAACTATTTATATGATTTCAACTTAAAAGAAGATGTAAAAATGTAAGACATAAATTTTTAGAATGCTGTAATGGTGAACTTAATAGTTTAGGGAAGCAAACCACAAAAAAAGCAAGGTAGTCCTCCTCTTGGAAAATTGGCTGCATGGCTTATGAAACGGAGTTACTGTCAGCTGTCTATGTCTTTAAAAGGACAGAAATGGAAAGCAAAACAATGTAAACATCAAAAGTCATGACCAAGCTATTCACAGGAGATGACTGTAGATATGACAAGCAGCTAAATAAAAGAATTATAAGCTCAAGTAATAGGAAATACCAAGCTCCAGTAAGCCATCTGACAAAGTAATTAACAGTTTGGAATTACCAAGGTTTGGCAAGTTGAGAAGAAACCAAAACCTTTAATACTGTTAGCTATAAATTTTCCTCCAAGTTTGAAGAGTGACCAGTCATTCACAGTTATCAAAATTGTGCAGAATGATCATAGGCCAAGTAAGAAACCTTAAGATAATGGCATTTAAAGGTACAAGCAATAATAAAAATTAATAAGTGGAATTGATCAATTAAAATTAGCTTCTGTGTTTCAGAGTATATCACCAAGAAAGGGAAAAGATAGCTCATAGAATTGAAGAAAAGATTTAAAATTATATACATATGATATTAGACACTGAATCAAATGATATGAAGAATTCCTACAAATCAGTAGTAACAAAGAATTATTCTATGTCAAATTGGGCAACTTTCTAAAGTGACACTTATACGGTGGCCAATAAATGAACAGATGATCAGAACTGCTATTTATTATAGACTTTCAAATCAAAACTGTAGTGAGATACTGCTTCCACATCTGCTAGGATGATTTTAATAAAATTGCAGTTAACAAGTGATCAAGTTGTTTGCTAAATAAGAATGTATGTTCAGACATGTGTGTGAATGTTCAGTGTCATTATTCTAAATAGCTGCAAAGTGTAGACAGCCCTAATATTCATCACATGGTGAGCAGATTAAATAATTACAGGATCTTCTTTTTTGTACATTTGTAGAATTTTATATAATCGGGGAGAGTTAGAAATGAAATCAAGTAGGTATGTCTCCTACTCCATGTCAGCCAGAAAACATGGCTTTTTTCTCTTTTTTCTTTCTATTATTTGAAGTCTGTGTTCTAGCAAATATTGTCTACACCAAAATGTTGAATTAGGGTTCCCACCTTGACTGCTGTTTGCTTTTTGTGATATAAATTATAATATTTTATATTTAAAATTCAAATTTTAGTGAGATAGTTTATCATTTTATTACTTAGTTTATATCAAAAACTGTTTGTGACTAAGTTATTAGTCTTGGTTCAGGTTGTTCGTTTTCCTTTGCTAATATAGCAGGAGTAGTCCACCTGCAATTGTTCTGTCTTGTTCAGGTAAAGAGAAACAGTGTCTCACTGGACAGCTGCTATGTGTAACTGAGAATCTGGCCATTTAACTTGCCCATCAGCCTTTAACATGGCTTCTTCAACCTACACTGAAATAGTTATCTGAGGGAAGGCTCATTCCTGAAACTCAGTGTTCATTTCATTTCTGTTGGTGATGTAGTTGAATTGCCTTTCCTTCACATGGAATAGTGCTTGGTTCAGAACTCATCCACAATGCCAAGCCCGTCTGAAATTGGAGGATCTCATAGTCATAACAAAAATATATTTTTTGTAGAATATTATTTTTATTCTTTTCTCTTTCATGGCAATGACCATGGGTAGGAAGGGAAATCAACCTTGGGCTTTCAAATTTATGTATCAGAGAATTCATACCACGTACTGAAGCTGTCTCAGAATGGGTTGACTTTCAAGTATGGCAGCATTCATACAGAAATGCAGTTCATTGTGTGGTACATTTGGAAGTGCACTTACCCTACACACTGCAGATAAAGTGCTTTCCTTCTAACTGTTGTACCTGTAGAGAGAGTGGTTGGAGCGAGTGAACAAAAGCTAGAAAGGGAGAATTTGAGGAGCTGGAGGTTTGTGTGGTAAGGGGAACTGGATGCCGTCAAAACTAGACTGTGAAAAGACCACACCTTTCAAATCATGTCCTACTGTCAACATTACATGGAAACTTGTTGACTAAAGAAATTCTGAGGTCCTAACTCAGATCTATTGAGTCTCAAAACCCTCAGAAACGCATTTTAATAGGCTGACAGGTGATTTTGGCACACAGTAAAGTTTGAGAAGCATCTGCCTGGATGATGTTGGAATCTCAGTGTCAGGTGCAAAGATTGTACTTCATCCCACAGGCAGTGCGAATTCTGGGAATGTTTGGGAGCAGCTGTAGAGTGCTTCAGGAGGTTACTATAGAGTTGAAGAGAGTCTTCTGCCTGATTTTTCTAGTGAAAAGATTGCTGTTTTAAGTATGAATAAGAATAAAAATGCTACAATATTTGTGATCTGATTTAATTCATATACTTTAAAAAAGGATATTGGCTTTTAGTTTCTTTTGATTAAATGATTCTTGTGTAGGTATGTGGAAGTTTCAGAGGAGTAATTTTTATTGGCTATAAAGGTACTTTACTTTGTGTGCTATTTTGTTTATTAAATGTAAAGCAATTTATGTATTTTTTAGACCTAATCGTGCTTTTAAATCCTCAAGATACCCTAATAATTAAAAAAAAATAGCTAAGGACATTTCTCAGGTCATTTTACTGTGTAATTATTTCCCAAATATGTTTTGCATTTTAGATATTTTCATTTCTCTGGTAATCTTATTACATATCAAGAACACATGATGTGTTGGCATCTTCTGGAATAACACATTTGTTCCAAATGCAAATGGCTAGACTCAGAAGACCTAATCAGCCAAGGTGTTTACCCAATAAAAACCCTTGCTTAATCTAAAGTTAATGGTCAAAGTTTTCATCAGAGTGAATGTCACATATTTATTAGTCTATACAGAGTGCACAGCATTGAGTAAATATTACCAAAATATGTCATTTAGTCCTGTAGATAAGAGACAGTGTGTGAAAAGGGATTATTTCTTTCACAGGAGTCCTGCTGCATTGCCTAGACTGATCTTAAACTTATATGATCAAATAGCCCTCCCAGAAGCTCTGAAGTGCCTAATATGGCAGGATATGGGTCATCACACCTACAGGAAAATAAGAGATCTTTTATCTGTAGACCTGAGGTGGGGGTGACTGCACAAAAATCTGATCATGAAACTCCCACTTTCAGAGTAGTTTGATCATAATTAGAATGAGTTTCATTTACCACCAGAAGGCCATGTTATTGTGTTTCAATAGGCAGTGAGTATTAGGATACAGTAGGCACTTTTGTTCTTGATCCACCTAGTCTTACAAAATACCCTAGAGTGTATTATACCCAGCTCTTGTCTAAGAGATGCTGGCTTGGGGAAAAGGTGTATGTGTTTTTGATGGGAATAAGAAAACCTGGATTTTACGTTTGCCCTCTGGTGCTAAGTACTTATATGTGTTTGGATATCTCTGTTAAAATCTCTTGCTAGCTGAGATAAAAATACTGAAATGTTTCATATGAAAAGTTAGTTGTGGGCAGTATTACTATGTCTTTAAAACACGGGAAGCACTTTTCCTTCCTTTATCAGGCCATTACAACACAGACAATTTTCTAATGTTGTTATATGCTCTGTGCATTCAAGAAAGATAGCCCCAGGTGGGACTACATTGTTTAGTTGAGAGAATATCAATACAGAGAATAGTTTGAGAAAAGAGCAGTGTACAAATGACTGAAAAGAAAGTATCAACCCAGTTGAGAACTAAAGGCTGACAAGGCACTATCTTGAAAAAGAACAGAATTCAATACATTCCCGGCGGGAAGACTCACACAAGCAGGAGCTCAGAGAACTTACAGTTGTGGCAAGGGGGAGAACTGAACAGTTGATGTCAGTGCTGTTGAAGGGCAAGTGACTTGAGGTGGTAAAGCAGGGACAGATGAGAAGGTATGTGGTGACTGACATTAGGAAACGTGTGCTTTTCTCATGGGTCACATAGAACCATGTATAAGTTATAGGCAAAATAACATAATTCTAGTTCCCATTGTTTCCCTCTTTAATTTAGTGGCAGTTCCACCCTTTTAATTGATTAAGACAAAACCCTTGGCATCATTTTAACCCTTCTTTTTCCTCTTGCATGATTATGTATTTGATTAGAAAATTATTTGAACAGTTCCAAATTGGGTCTTCAGACACTGTTCTTTGTGGTCCCCAGACTGCAGCAAGCCTGTGATGGCAATGGCCAGCTTTGTGAAGGTTGGAATGGACTGTCTTCCCTCTTACCATCCAGTTCTGCTGCCCCTCTCATGTAGCATGCACAGCTCATGCAGAAACCATCCCATGGCCATATACCTCCTACAGGAAGTGACAGAAAATGGTCCTGGGGCAGTTTGATTAGTGGGAGTAAGAGGGGATGAGGAGTAGTCATGGATGGAGGTACTGAGAAATTTCATGGTACCATTAGTTAGAGAGGAACTAGATAGTAGCCCCTAATTCCTACTTTTTTCCTTTTTTGTTTCACAACCTATTCATTCGTATACCATCCTGGCATGACATTTCCAAATAAAGTACCCCTATGCAAGCACTAGACTTGGTTTTAATTTTTTGGGAAACCAAGGTTATGACAGTAGCTTCAAAATGAGTTCTTAAAAGAATCTGTTTTCCTCACTGTCTTGTATTATCACCCACACGTGCTCTGCAGTGCTCGCTCACTTCAATGACTGCAGTAGTCTCCTGTCCGTTTGTGATTGCTTTTGCTTCCTGTGTCCTTATCCCAGCAGTCAGAGTGACTGTTTCCAACAGGCCTTCTCACATCAGCTCTCCAGGTCCCCTCTGATCTCACTCCTCCTTTTGCTGAACAAGTTAGGTCCAACTGTTCCCTTTATAAACAGGTGTGCCTTGGCAATCCAGCTTGCTAGTATTTCTGTCCAGAACATTTTTTTATTTCTCCTCATGGGTCACTGTCCTTCTTACCTTTCTTTGTAGAGATGACTTAATATTGAGACAATTCTAAAAATCCTCTGAAATAACAGTTTCCAGTATGCCTTGACTGCTTTCCCTGTTTTCTCTCCACAGCACTTACAAAGATTTACATATATTCATGTTTTTCTGAATTCTTTTTTTTTCCCCTGCAGTGACTGAAAGCTCAGTGTTGGCAAAGAATTATACTGATTCCTTTTCATTGTTCTTGGATTAGGACAGTGTGTAGTCAGTCTGGAACCTGGAAAGTGCTCAGTAAAAAAAGTGCCTAGATTGAGGCAGGGCATATTTTAAGAAATGTAATTCTAACTGTAGTATAAAGATAGTTATGGGAATTAGGGCTAGAGAAGAAACACTGAAATGTTAGTGATGACCATCAGAGCAGAAATAATGAGGGCAACTTTCAGTGGAGTCAACAGAGAGGCAAGGAAGAATGACAAAAATATATAGAAGATTAAGATGAAATTATAATATTCTGGACAATTAGTGAAAATGATAAGGGAGTTGTCTGTGACTCAGGGCTTGGGGCATTGACAGGTAGATGAATGATGGCTTTTTGCATTAAAGAATACTAAAGAAAGTAGATTAAGTGGAGCATGGTAGTATGTGCCTGTAATCCCAGCATTTTGCAGAGTTGAGGTAGGAGCATGGTGAATTTGACATCAGTGTGGACAACTTAGTGAGACCCTAAGAATTTTTTAAAACAGATTCACAAAGAGAGAGGCATTAGGAAGGAGGAGGAATGGCTTCAGATATAGTTATTTTTGATGTATAACTGAGTTTTCTGAGTGTTAAATGATTAGTTGAATACATAATCCCTCAAGCCTAGGTAACCTAATAGTGATCAGGGAGGAGAGCCTTGAGTAAGCCAGCAGCCTCATAGCATATGCTCATGTGCCAGAGTAAGAATTTCCAATCATTGGCATACTTATATATCCTTAGCCTATATTTTAAAATATTAATAATATAAATATTATTATAAAAGATAAAACAAATCTGTATTCCTCTGTTAATATTTTCTCCTTGCTTAGTTTTTCTTGCTATACTATGGAAATATGAAGAAGCAGCATGTGCAGATACAATATCTAAGTACCTTTAGAGTACACAAAAGTTACCTGTGTCTTGTCTGGCTACTCTTAAACCCTGTGTTTTGCTTTTATAATCACTATCTTTTATTGAAAACATGTTGGAGTACATTTTTCCTTGAGTCACTGGAATGAGTAACTTCTTTAGTAAAACATTCAGAATACATGCAACTTTTAAAAGGTTTAAATGTATTCCAAGAAATCTCTTGGCACATATATATATGTTAACAATACCCAGTTATTAATAGTGGTGTTCTTCACAAGCACATTTTTTCTGTGTTTTGAAGCTGAGGTTTGGCCAATCCCTCTGGTGCTTTTTTCCCCTTATTTAGTAGAGGAGAGTTAAGCATCTTGAAATGGTCTTCAGTCTAGAAATTTATTAAACAATTTGATTTCTCAAAGGGACCATGCTATTGGAAAGGTTACCTCATACCTCATACAGAGGTATGCTGGGCCAGAACAGAAACAGAAATATTTATGGAAACTTATAGAAATGAAGACAAAATTACCCATTCTAATCAATGATCATCTCTCAGTTGATAAGGGCACCTGAGTTGTGGACGACATCCTTGACCCGATAGCTGATTGTGACGTTCCGCCTTCATCTTATGCCACCACTCTGCAGTAAGCTCTGATGTCAGTACTCTCTCTTTCTTGATGTTCATAGGAGACTCAGTGGGGTTCTGAAGCCACAGAAACTATATTGATTAGATTGCTATCAGGAAAGCATGGTTCTGGCTTATCACTAGTGGGGAAATCACAGTTACTGATTTCATATTGGGAGGAATTGTGAGACCCATAATTCAGAGATCCAACATAGCTCGTATTTAATTAAAATTTAAAACACTTGGCTATTTAACACACTTCCTAAACTTAGCATAACTGCATTTTTGTGATGTCTCAGAAACATAGACAACTTATGTGTGTGTCTTTATGTAAAGAGATTATAAGGAATGATATCACAAGATTACATGATTAGAGGCTAATGAGTCTCAGTATTTGTGGATGGCAAAGTAAAGACCCAGAAAGTCTAAAATTGTGGTTTATATCAGAGGCCAACAGGTCTTGACCAGGACCAGGACAGTTAAGGTTTGAGTTTGAATTTAAAAAAATGTATTTTAAAATATTTATTTATTATTAACGTGTGTGTATGTGTGTGTGTGAGAGAGAGACAGAGACAGAGACAGAGACAGAGACAGAGTTGTATGCTTGTGGGTGCAGATGTCACAGCTTGCATGTGGAGATCCCAGGACAAATTTTGGCACTCTCCTTATACCTTCACATGTATTCTAGTGTTGGAACTCAGGTCACCTGGCTTGTGCTGCAAACGCCTTCCACCTGTCAGTACCCCTCAGTTTGATTTTGAAAGCTGCTATCCTGAGGATGCCTGTCTTCATTAAAGAGTGTAGGCTTCATTTCTAATCATTCAAATATTAACACCCTGAGAGAACCCCTGTATTATAGCTTAGTGGGTTCAGTGTCTGGCACTGAAGCATGAAGCCCTGAGTTTACATCTTAGCACCCATGGGAAGATGGACGTTGTGATGCCCGCCTATAATAACCCCACTGTTGGTGTGGGAAAGTGGAGAAAAACAGATCTAGGGGCCTGGTGGCCAGACAATAGAGTCAAACTGGTGAGCTCCAGGTTCAATGACAGATCCTGTGTGTGTGGAGAGAGATTTTAGAAGACAATGGATGTTGATCTCTGACCTTTGCACCAGTCACACACATACACAAAAACAATAACACCCCATAGAAATGCTCAGAATCTCTGCCCCCTTACTAAGTTTCTTTTAATGGGTCTCAAAATACTGTGAAGATTTTTAATCAAGTTACTTCCTTTATGAAATACTGATTTTTAGAAACTAATTTAGAACTTGCTACACAAATGACCCACAAGTATTTTCCTTTAAGATTTTATGTTGCATTATTATCCTTAGGCAGTCAGTTAGCATTAAATGTCAATGCCCAGTTGGAGTAAGCTGTTTTCCACCACTCCCAGAGCCCGGGGTGGCAGGTGTTAGTAATACTGCTTATTTTTTAGCCTTTGCAGCTCTCTGGGTCAGCCTGGTGACCTTGCAACTTTGGCAGTCTTTTGTCTACTGCTTCAGTGATACCCACAGGAACTGTCTCATGTCATGGACTGCAGAGTGATCCAAAAGACGATGATTAGAGCAAATCCCAATACACTGATATAGATATATTATCATGGACAACATTACAGCTTCTCTCTAACATATCCGGCAGTGTTTTGGTTTATCTCAGCAAGCTCCCATAGAGCATAAGCTCTATGATAATCCAGTGCAGAGACATTGCCAGCACCCATTTGCCCTAGATGGTCCAGAATAAATCATTTGAGCAGTGAAGCTGCTTACATCAATGAGTTAGTTTAGAAAGACTTGTTATTAACATAGAAGCCCATGTAGTCCCCAAGAAGAGTTTGACTCCATGTTTTATGGTACACTTTAGTCAACTTTGAACTTGTGATACTGAATAGAGCAAGGAGACCACCATGTTGTGTTGGAGAACTCTGGTCTCCACTCAGACTACAAAAGACAGTTCCAGTACCAACAATTTGGTAGATACACAGACCCAAGAACTCATCAGTTGGAACTCCTAGCAGAACACAACTCAGAGTTCACACAGTATAGCTCTACAGCCATTGCAATATTTATGTGACTTCATCTTTTGAGCGAAGGATGTTAACATGTGGCTCCAGCATGCTGCCACCATTGCAGCCAGAACCTGCTGTAGGCTCAGCGGTATTGTATGTTTGCTAATTTTAATATGTGTAGTAAATTCCTTGATGATTTCTTCATATCACTTTAGGTTATAGGGTGGATCAATAGAATCTGTTTTGTTTACATGAACTATTAGATGATTTTTCATGCCCCATTTATAGGCCAGACGAACATGGTTCATGTGAGCGTATTTGTTTTACTTCACATCATGAACTTTAGCAACAACCATCAGGACAGTGCAGCCAGCCTGTGATGTGTCTATGCTCACATTTTTGATAGTCTCCGTGTCTTTAGGTATCACGTATAGTCATATAATACTTTCTAGGCTCAATTTTCCATATAGAGATGGCAATGGCAGTATCACTCGTATCCTGGGCTTTCAGTTTATCTGAGATCTTGGCATCCTTGAAGGTGTGTTTCCCTACCTGCAGCCTTTTTGCCAAATGTTTCAACCTTTTTTCATTGATCCAATCACACTTTTAGACCATTTGGTAAATGGTGGTAGACGTGTCTGAAACTACATTGGTAATCTTTTCCTGTTTCCACCTGAATTTACTGGTAATTTTCAGGCCATGTGTTCTGGCATCACACCTTCCAAAAAGCCATCATAATTTTTTTTTGTTTGTTTTTGTTTTTCAAGACAGGGTTTCTCTGTGTAGCTTTGCGCCTTTCCTGGGACTCACTTGGTAGCCCAGGCTGGCCTCGAACTCACAGAGATCCGCCTGGCTCTGCCTCCCGAGGCCATCATAATTTTTTAAGGTCTGTCTTTTTACTCCTGTCCCCAGTCAAGTTGAACCATAAAATTAATTTTTAAAATAATCCATTTTAGTATTTTATCTTATTGCATTTACTTGGTGTTTATGTGTGCACACAGAGATCAGAGGACAACTTGAGACAACCAGTTATCCTTGAATACCATGTCGCTTCAAGGAATTGAATTCATGTCACCAGACTTGGCAACAAACACTTTTATACACTGAGCCATCTTGCTGGCCCTAAGTAACCCATTTAAAATCCACTCAAATTTATATAGTCACAAAGTGTTATAGGCAGGAATATATAGATTCAGCAGAGATAGAACATCTCAGATATTCTAAAGAAACAGAAGTGGCTAGGGAGATGGTTTAATCAGTCAAGTGTTTATCATCCAAGCTGAAGACTGGAGTGAATCCCTAGCATCCACATAAAAGCAGGATGTGGTAGCATACACTTGTGACCCAGTTTAGCTAATTTTGCAAACTCCAGCTTCTGTGAGAGATCTTGTCTTAAAAATAATGTGGAGGGCCAGAAAGGTGACTCAATGGTTAAAGTGTTTGTGGGTAAGCAAGAGAACAAGAGTTCAGATCCCCAGAATCCATGTGTAATTTTGTGGCTGGGACAGCTTGCCTATGATTCCAGCCTTGAAAGACAGACATGGAATCAATGGAGCAAGCTCACTAGGAAGACTTGCAGTGTGGATGAGCTCTGCATTTGATTGAGAGATCCTGCCTAAAAAGAATAAGGTAGAAGAACTGAGGAGAAAGAGTTCCCATCAACCTTGGGCCACCACATGCAGGCACACACTTGTGTATAGGCACCTGAACACACATACATGCCAATAAAAAAAAATACAAGATAGACAGCAACTGAGGAAAATGCTGAAGATTGGCCTCTGTCCTCCAGAGACACACATGCATACCCAACCACATACACATATGCACACACACATATACTAATTATATTCAAGTATATACAAAGAAATAGAAGACAAATGTCATGAACCCTTAATAGAGACAGTTTTTTTTTAAAAAAGTAGATTTATGTGGTTGTATCAAGACTTTTTTACATGCATATGTGTCTTAGTTTATGAGAATGTTACATCCTAAGTCCATCATAAATTGAAAATGTACTCTACTTACCAAACATCTAGACTTAGTCTAATGCATCTCTCTGCATCATGCTTGGAACCCTTTCATCAGGGAAAGTCATCCGACACAAAGTGCCTCTGAACGCTGAATGTCTCGTAATTTATTGAATATTGTACTAAGTGAGGAGTTTTCATGGTTGTATGGACATGTTGTCACATCATTGAAAAGCAAAAATATCCATAAAGATATAGAAGATCATTGTGTGGAGAAGCTTAATATCTGGCATCAAAATTAAGTTTAATCTGAATATAAACTATTAAATAGCCAACATGAAAATATGTACTTTAAAATAACCTCCCTGATTTTTTTTTAATATAACAGCAAATATTAACCATAAAACATGAGCCAGAAAAGCCTGGTTTCTGTCTGTTTTATGTTGATCCAACAGAATACCACATATTGGGCAATTGGTAAAGAAAAGCACCTGAGGTTGAGGAATCCAGTGTCAGGTATTGACTTCTAGAAAGGGATTTTGGGCTATGTGGTAGCATGGAGGGCATCACAGTGGGAAACTGCAAAAGAAAACTGATTAAGATTACAGTAACTCTTATATTTTTGGTTGTGAGCCTAGCCTTTAACAGCTGAGCCATCTCTCCACAAAGGTACCTCCACTGTAGACTACTGGCAATGGTCGCGAGAGTGCCTGAGCTGACCTATTCTGGTGATCAGATGGCCAAACACCCTGGCTGTCATGATAGAACTCTCATCCAGTGTCTGATGGAAGAGGATGCAGAGATCCATGACCGAGACCCAGGTGGAGCTCCGGGAGTCCAATCAGTGAGAGAGAGGAGGGATTGTATGAGCCAGAGATGTTGAGACCATGGTTGGAGGAAGCACAGGGACAAATAGCCAAACTAGTGGAAACACATCAACTGTGAACCAATGGCTGAGGAGCCCCCATGGAACTGGACCAGGCCCTCTGGATATGTGAGACAGTTGATTAGCTTGAACTGTTTGGGAGGACCCCAGGCAGTGGAGCCAGGACCTGTCCTTGGGGAATGGGCTGGCTTTTTGGAGCCTGGGGCCTATGCTGAGACACTTTGCTCAGCCTTGGCATAGGGAGGAGGGGACTGGACCTGCCTAGGCTGAATCTGCCAGGCTGGGCTGACTCCCCAGGGGAGACCTTGCCTCTGAGGAGGTGGGAGTGGGGAGTGGAGTGGGGGGGGGGAGAACTGGGGGTGGGAGGAGGGAGGACAGGGGAATCCATGGCTGATATGTGAAATTAAGTTAATTATAAAATAAAAATACTACAAAAAAGATTACAGTAACTCATCTCTTGAGATAATGGTCTTAGTGTAGTCATGAGGGTAGAGTCCTAAATGTCTCCTAATGCTCATTCTTTTTTTTTTTTTAATGTTACAATGGCAGATACATTTTAGTTAGTTTTGGAGGAAACAGACAAACTGTATTATGTTTTTGCCTAGATTTATTTATTCATTCATTCCCCTCTCTTTCTCTCTGTCTCAGTCTCTGTCTTTCTCTCTCTGTCTCAGTCTCTGTCTTTCTCTCTCTGTCTCTGTCTCTCTCCGTCTCTCTGTCTCTGTCTGTCTCTCTCTCTCTCTGTGAGACATGTATCCCAGGATGGCCTTGAACTTGCTGTGTAGCAGATGACCTTGAATTTCTCATCCTCCTGCCCCAATCTCTCGGATTTAGTGCATGTTAAACTACGTTTGCAGCCCTTTGTTTTTAGTTTCCGAATATAGTCACTATATATAAAATGTTCTTTACTTAGTAGCTATGATACGTAAGCAAAGTTTGATTTTGTTTTTTATTTGACAGCATGGGCTGTGCATGGTAGTGCCTTTCTCTACACTAGTACTCGGGAGGCTGAGGTGAGAGATGTTCCATGGGAGGAAGAAAGGAAAGGATTGAAAAGGGAACAGAAGGGAAGGACCACAATGAAAAAGGAAGGGAAAGGAAAAATGGGACTAGAGGGAGGGAAGGAGGAAGGAAGAGAGGAAAGAAGACAGCACAGAGAAGAACACTTGCACTTGTGAATGTAATTAATTAATCTTACTAAAGTATCATTACTGGCACACTTCTGTCCCTACAGTCCCACCCAAACTCATGGAAATGAAAAATGTATGGACAACAAAATGTAAAGTATGTTTGGTTGATTCTAATCATTTTAGAGTAAAAGACAAAATAAAAATTATTTGGTTAACAACTTAAATTAAGTGTTCAACGCCACAAGAGATTAAAGTAATCTATATTTGGTTTATAATGGAACTTATTATATAAAAGTGGGGATCCATTTAAAACTACATAGTTATACTCTTAATTTACTATTGGAAAAAAAACCTCAAATCTTAAATCCAAATCTCACCGAATATTTTGTTATTCCTGGTTACATGTCAATGATAACCTAGTTCATTAAAAGTTCAGTCTTTTTTTGGAATATACATTTATAGACACCTAGCCACAATGTTTCTCAGTCAGGGAAACCAAATAATTATTCAATGGAAGTCACTGCTGTCCAGCTGGAAACCATAGACACAGCTTTCTCTTTTCCAGGTTGCTTTCAATGGTGAATCAGAGGAGGTAGGTCAGAGAGATTTGTTTGTAGTGTGTAAATGTTCCTGATTCCTACTCTGACCTCAGGAAGCCGGGCATTGCCAGGATCCCTAGTGGGCATCACCTACCCTTTGACAGTTAGAAGTAGCCAGGGTCAGACTCCAAGCAAGAGTGTGAAACTGGGTTCTGACTGCTCTATTTGGTTTATGGAACATGCATCACTTTGATTAACACTTTCTTTGGAAACCCAGATCCAATGTGGCAAGACTTGCCTTGTTAATTTAGGTCAAACCTGTTTTTTCCCAACATTATAACCTTTATACTATTCACTGGTACAAAGGGCATTAAAAAAGCTGCTTAAAAGCTTTGGACCATTCAGAACTTGATGGAAGATAAAATAAATGACCAATATTTCTTGAGGACAACTTTTAAAGGCAAAAGTCAGAGTGTTTTTACTAAACATCATTAAGTGTTCTGATAATAATGAGTCATTGAGGCAAACACTGACTTTAAATCTGAATGTTCACAATCCTACTTCACATCTGCTCTGCCTCGGAGCCTTACTGTTTTTGTCTCCCAGCTTTTGGGCAACGGAAAGAACTGCTCTTAATGTGTAATGAATATTTATGCAGGCCTTTGACAATTAAAAGCTCATTAAAATTCACTTCAAAAGAAGAGATAAAAAACACTTTTAAGACCAAAAAAAATGCAGTGGCAAGTAGGAACTCAAATTCTTTTTCATTGGAAATAGTCAGGTCAGAAACACTCTACAAATGCACTTTGAAAAATGACTCTTGGTAGAAGGTGCCTCTCAATGCTGGGTCAGGGTTTGAGACAAACTCTCTGTGTTTAAATCTCAGTTTCTGCTTGTTCTAGCTCTGTGACCTTTAGCACATTCTGATTAGAACAACTCCTGCATGGTGGTGTAGAGAGAGACCAGTGGCCATTACCACAGTCTGCTCGGAAGAATCATCTGAGTCAACACATGAGCAGAACTAAGAATAGTGACACACCTGCCTCTCAGGCTTGAGAAATCTTTCCTGTCACTTTCAACTCTTTGACAACCTACCCACACTGCAACCATTTGGAATAATCCTTATTTTCCTCTTTCTGAAGAGATGCAAGGGAGTGTATAGTGAATCCTCACACTGATAACATCTTACAAGGTAACATCTTAGTTTCCTTCATTTCATTCTTCCATCCAGGTTTTTATTCCCATTATGCTTTCAGATGTCCTGGACTATAGCATTTCTCATGGCTCAAAATTTACATGGATGACATAGGAATGCCTAAATATATATTAAGATGCTGTCAAAGCCACACCCTTTATATAATGCAAAATGTGTTGAAGCCAGGGTAGTTGGCTAGTTTTGTTACTATATTGAATGCAAATCACCTGTTTAGTAATAGAAATAAAGAAATGCCTGGGTGTGACCAGATGGTGGCCTGTATAGTTATATGCCTGCTTACTAATTTATAAACATTTATGAATTAGAAGTATGTATTAGGATGAACAAAGAAGTGATAGAGCCTTCATTTATGTATTTCTTTTTCCATGAAGCTTTACATTGGTATAAATAATCATGGCCTTGGGAACCAGTAAATGGTTATTATGTTGTTAAACATATTTCTTTAAAAATTATACTACTTATTCTTAAGTAATTGGCCATTCTACATTACATAAGATAGTGTTGTGAGATTATACTTGTAAAGTGCCAAGAAGGTGTTATTGAACTCAAACATTTTCTTTAAGATGTGCCTCCTATATTAACAACAGTCATGATTTCCATTGGAATCTTCATTGTTTTCACCATCTGCTCCCCTGAGTCTCTGCAAATTATTGCAACTGTTTCATAGGCACTAAGTAAACATTTCTTTCCAATAATTCCTATTAGGAACAATAGTCTAGTTATGGATTTCCAAGTACTTATATTATAGTCTATGATTTAGACATCACTATTTTGGGTGCATTTCAGGGAGACTTTGTTGTAATCACATTATTATTATATGTACATGACCCTGATGAAAGCTCAGTATATGTATCTTTCATCATTTAACTATGTTGGATATTCACTCTACTTGTTGACTATGGCTAAGTTTGCCTTATAATTCTTACCACCTAGTCTCTAATTTAAAGTGGAAAGATATTAGAGAACATGACAAATTTCTACACATTTTTCAAGTACACATTCAAGTATTATCTTAGTTAGGTTTTCTATTGCTGTGAAAAGACACCACGACCACAGTAACTCTTATAAATGATAAACATTTGATTGGGGTTGGCTTACATTTTCAGAGGTTTAGTCCATTATCATGGTGAGTGTGACATGGCTGAGTGCAGGAAGATGTGGTACTGGAGAATGAACTGAGAGTCCTACATCTTGACCTGCAGACAACAGGAAGTGGTCTGTCTCACTGAGAGTAGCTTTAGCAAAGGAGACTGCAAAGCCCAACCCCACAGTGACATACTTCCTCAAACAAAGCCACACCTACTCCAGTAAGCCCACACCTATTCCAACAAGGCCATACCTCCTAATAGTGCCACTCCCTTTGGGGGACATTTTCTTTCAAACCACCTCAAATACATGAACAATCATTAGTCTTTGGCTTTTTGCTGTGTTATATTAAGACTTCTCTTTGCCAACTCAGGGTGTTCCATTGCTCCCTTCTTTTATATTTTTGGTTGTGAGCCTAGCCTTTAATGGCTGAGCCATCTCTCCAGCCCCATTCTCCCTTCAGCCACTGTCACAAGTTTATGTCCACTCAGATTTAATTATGAATACCAACAGCTAAAAGATCAGAGTTGTTGACTCATACAAATATAGAAGAGGAAAAAAGATGCATAGTCTGATGCAATTTATAGTGTAAATTATAAAATGTTTAGAAAGCATTCAAAAGGAGTTTACAAAGTATGTGTAGAAGTGGAAAACCACAATTAATGAGCCTCTCCTCCGCCAAGTCTTACCTTGAATTTGTAACCCTTTATATGCAGTAAAATTCTAAGGCAAACTGACGATTTTTGGAGGGGTCAGGGTTATTTTGTACCCTGCAGGAATCCATTTCAAATGCTCTTTAATGGTCTTACACCATGGTTAGATTGTCTTTCCATCCACCAGGACAGTAGATACATTGCTAATGTAAAACTTCATTAAAATTGTTTGTGTTAATGTCTCAAAAGTTTTGCAGAGATTTAAATCATCATTGAATCCTTAAGTGGGCCAGTTAACTTTGAAGAATGAGAACTCTTTGTTTGCATACTGCCCCTAATAATATTATATGAACTATCCCAACTTTTATGGAGCAAACAGAATCCATGCTGGTCTAAGCTTTCTATATATGTAAATAAGGACTATTTCATTCTTATTTACACATGGGGACATGACTATTCATTGCAGCTAAATAACTTGTTTGAATGCACACATTTAATTCAAATTAATAATGACTTGAATAACTCTTATGTTGATAAATATAGTAACTTCATTAAGAGACACACATGACAGAAAAAAATTTATCCAACTTTGAAAATGCTATTATAAAATATCTATCATGATAATGTTCCATGGAAACACTAAAACAAAAACATACATCTGATTCAGAATTGTGACATGCATGGTGAAAGAAAGAAAGCTGTTGGAAGATAAAGAATATCATGAGCAATAATATGAGAATATAAAAACCATGGTGTATATATAATAAGGTATGAACAGGGAGCATACTGGGTAGGAGATCAAGATAGAAAAATGGGTTACATCAGTTCTTAAAAACCTTTGGCTGTTATGGAATATAGTTTAAGATGTGTTACCTTCTTTTATGTTACATTTGTTTAACTCTGTGAAGCTGTGTTACTGTGCCTGTCTAAAACACCTGATTGGCCTAGTAAAGAGCTGAACAGCCAATAGCAAGGCAGGACAAAGGATAGGTGTGGGGGGACTGCAGACAGAGAGAATAAATAATAGGAGAAATCTAGGCTAGAGGAGAAGAACAGGAAGAGGGAGGAGACAGAAAAGGAGAAGGAGAGGAGGACGCCAGGAGCCAGCAACCCAGCAGCCACCTAGCCAGGCAAGGAGTAAGAAGTAAAGAAAGGTAGATAGAATAGAGAAAGGTCAAAGCCCAGAGGCAAAAGGTGGGCAGGATAATTTAAGAAAAGCTGGCTAGAAATAAGCCAAACTAACGTCGGGCATTCACAAGAAAAAAAATTAAGTCTTTGAGAGCTGGGTGGCGGGTCCCCAAAGAGCAAAGAGGAAAAAAAAAAAACAACCCAGCCTCATTTGACATTTTTCTTAACCTTAGATGGGAGCTTTGTTTATTTTGCTTTATTTATTTATTTGGTTTCTTAAATGTATACATGTATGCTGTGTTTTTTAAAGGCATCAGTAGAATTGGGAAGGCTAGGAGTTCAAAGGGAGACTGATTAGGGACTGGGACCAATGGATAGAAAGGAAGAGCAAAAACTAAGAGCTTGTCTTCTTTATACAAGAGAAGTCACAACACTTAAGAAAACCTTTTTTGCTGTTGGGGCAAACAGATAGAATGTGGACATACCTAGTGCTGATGAATGACGCCGTTGTAATTCGGTCTAGTTCAAACATTAATATGGAGTAGTGAGATTCTTGGCTTGAATTTAAAACTTTATATGTGAGCCTCAGTTATTCACAAAAGTCAGAGCACTTGTGGTTATTTTCCTAAGCTGTGGTAAGAACGATGTGAAAACACATGCAAGATCTGAACACAATATTTCACCTGTGGCAGACACTTAGTGAAGAGTAATTTTCTTTCTTCCATTTATGGATTACCTCAGAAATTTTTATTTTTCCTGCTTGAAGCATGCTAAACACAGTAGACCTGATACCACAAAGGGTCTATTAACAACAAGTTTTCTATATTTAATTTTGAGATGATATATTCATACATTTTGAAGAGAATATCCATGATATCTTTATATCTTCTTCATGTTAAAAATTAGGAAGTTAGAATCTAGTAAAATTCCTCAACTGCGTTGCATCACTGCTATATCTATGGGAGAGCTATTATACATGGTTAAATGAAGACAAGCTTTGAAACCTATTTTATACTTTCTGTAGATATATACTATCTATCCAAGTATGACTTCTGTATCTGTTTAATACATACATATACATATTCATATGAGTTTCTTGCACATCATAAGCATGATATGCAAATACTTAAATGCTGTTAAAAATAGTAGCTAATGTTATTATATAGAATTTCATAATGTCTTATAAGGTGTATTGTGTATGGCATATAAGACTTGCTGTTTATAAGTACTCCAGAGACAAAGTTGACATGACATACTATTGAGCCCTAAATATAAGTGAGTCATATTGGTATGTTTATGTGATACATTATGCTCTATAGTATTGGTGTTTCTTTCTCTCTCTCTCTTTTCTCTCCCTCTTTCTGTCTGTCTGTCTGTCTCTCCCTCCCTTCCTTCCCTATCTCCATACTTGTTTAGGCCAAAGATCATCCTTAGGAGTCTTCCTCAGTCACTCTTTGACTCATTTTTTGAGACATGGTCTTTCACTGAACCTGGAGCTCACCAGTTTGGCTAGATTGTCTGGCAGCAAGTCCCAGAGACCCTCCTGTCTCTACCCCTGAAGCTCTAGAGTTACAGGTGCATGCCATCTCACCCAGCTTTTACATGGGTGCTGGAGATCCAAATGCAGTTTGCAGAGACGGCACTCTACTCACTACCACAGCTTGAGTATTGGTTTTTCCTGTCATACCACACTTACTTGTCAGTACTATTAGGAACCATGGTCATGGAGTTTACTCATGACTTTTTCTCCAATAAAGCATATTAGAAAATGGCTAAAGTTGACTGAAAATTGGACATACATTATGTATTAATTATCACAAATAATACCTATAAAGAAGTAATTTTTCCCATTCTGTAATATGCTCTTCTCCCTGTGTGTCTTTAACTAGTATGTCATTTTCAGTTCATTCTGGATTCTTGTAGTAGCTTTATGAACTTGCAGTGAAATTTGAAAACTTTGCAGTTGCAAATCTTACAGTCAAACTTCATTATCAAAAGTTAAACCATGTATTTTCTGATAAGTGAAGTAACTGACATTTATAAGATACTCTTGTTGTGTGCATAAGGCCATGCACTAAATGCTATGTACAATATTCTACTTATTTTAGTGACATACCTGTAGGAAATATTCATCATTGTCCCTATTTTCAAGGTAGAGAAATTAGGGTCTAGAGGAGCTAGGGAATTGAGCAGAAGTCATGCAGCCACTATTCAACAGAGCTAGATGTGGTCTCCAGCCTATGGGATTCCTTCTGCAAGGTGCTAGCTGATTTCATTGGCCTTGAAGACTATTCAGATTCTTCTCCCAACTCAGGCTATATATAGTGTTCAGCTATCTATCCTAAAATATGATTTAATTTACTATCTCTGTCAAAACCTGCAGTTTTTGAATTTGAAAATTTTGGATCAAAAGGAAGAAGAGAGAAAAATTCATCTGTGTTCTCATCTTTTGTTCTTAGTTTCATGATCTGGAGATCATACAATGTGATAGCCACCTTCCTGTGGCACAGTTGAAAGACTAAATTTTATTTAGAAATCAAGATTTAAACTAAGTGCTAGTGAGCACAAACATAAACTTAGAAGAAAATCTGTCTCAATATCTTAGTCCTTTGATGTTCAAATATGGAAAAGTATATGTGAAACAGAAGATGCTGCTACCTTTGGTAGCTTCAAATTCACCCCAAAAGTTGTCAGATAAACAAATAACCCCCTCCACCATCAACAACTGCTACCACATTTGAGGAACTTTTCCTTTTTAAAATGACTGTTTAGAATGGGAATGGTTGTATGTATTTGATTTACTCTCCTACTATTGGATCCTTTCTTAAGGGTTTATCAGAATTTCATAACTGGAAGAAAGTAAATGGTGATGGGTTAATTCTGGATCTGTAGCTTAATTTTAGTATTTAAAGACTGACTAAAATTCCAAGAGCATAGCTTTTCATTCATAATTTTTCCCAGTGCATTTACTACATTTAAAAGTTTTATCAGTGATCTGTGGTTTCTAATGGAAAAATATAATTATATTTTAAGAAGGCTCAAAATTTTTATTTTCTCTTAAAGAAGATGATTGTTTAGTTAAGGTTTCTATTGCTTTGAAGAGATGCCATGACCATGGCAACTCTTAAAAAGGAAAACATTTAATTGCTTGGCTTACAGTTCAGAGGGTCAGTCTGTTATCATCCTAGTGCTGTACATTGGCATGCAAGCAGACATGTGCTGGAGAGGAAGCTGAGAGTCCTACATCTTGACCTGCAGGCAACAGGAAGTGGTCTGAGACACTGGGCATAGCTGAGGCATACATGAGACCTCAATGCCCACCTCCACAGTAATACACTTCCTCTGACAAGGCCACACCTCCCAATAGTGCCACTCCCTTTTTTTTTCCTTTCAAACCACCACATTCCACTCCCTGGTCCCCAAAAGTTTGTAGCCATATCATAATGTAAAAATGCATTCAGTTCAACTTCAAAAGTCCCCATAGTCTACAACAGTTTCAAACATGTTTAACCGTCTAAAGTTATGAGTCATTTCTGAGATTCATATAATCTTTTAACTGTAATCACCTGTAAAATTAAAATTAAAAAAACAGATTACATACTTCCAACATATAATGGCACAGGATACACATTACTATTCCAAAATGTAGAGAAGGCAGCATAGTGAAAAAATACTGGACCAAAGCAAGACTGAAAAACAGTTGGGCAAACTCTAAACTCTGCATCTGCATGTCTGATGTCAAAATGCTCTTCGGATCTCCATCTCCTTTCAGCTTTGTTGACTGAAACACAATTCCCCCTCTTGGGCTGGTTCCACTCCCTGGTAGCAGCTTTCTTTGTTAGGTATCCCATGGCTCTGGCATCTCCAACATCTTGGAGTCTCCAAGGCAATCCAGACCTTAACTTAACAATTGCACACAATGGTTTCTCTGGGCCTCCTTTCAGAGACACCCCTGACACACTCCTGGCCTCAGAGACTTTCCTTAGTCTTGGAGGGAGATTCCATAACCCCTTTCTTCTATCCTTCACTCTAAAGCCAAAAGCATGTGGCCAATGCTGCCAAGTTCTGCTGCTTGCTGGGGCTGGATCATTGTCCCTTCGTTCAATTATATCTTCGCTAGCTTTTTGTTTTCCATAGTGTCCTTCACTGTCCAAGCTTGGCTGTTCTGGAACTTGCTCTGTAATCCAGGCTGGCCTCAAATTCAGAGATTCACCAACCTCTGCCTTCTGAGTGCAGGGATTAAAGATGTGTACCACCACACCTGGCTCTAAGCTTTTCTTTAATTCCTTTTCACTAATTGGAAACCTAGCTGGGTGGGATCTTGCCTTGAGGTCACCACTCCCTTTATTCCATTTCTTAATCTGTTTATCTTCTTGAACACAGGATTTAGTTCTATTCTACTTCC
Source organism: Peromyscus eremicus (assembly GCF_949786415.1). NCBI lineage: Eukaryota > Metazoa > Chordata > Mammalia > Rodentia > Cricetidae > Peromyscus > Peromyscus eremicus. The sequence goes on along the minus strand of NC_081421.1, from coordinate 112,624,765 downwards.
TGGTGCTCCTTCTCAAAAATTTACATTTGGTAATTTGCCCTGCTCAGCTTGCTACTTTTCATTATAAATATTTGTAAGCATGAATGAACACTAGTAACCATATGGCAGAGTCTATACTCAGCTGTTTTGAGATTTCTTCTGCCAAAGGAATTAATCCAAAACTTAACATTAGCTCAGGCAGACTCTTTGGACAAGGACAAAAAGCAGACACATTCTTCATCAAAGTATTACAAGAACAGTCTCTAGGGCACATATCAATACCCTTCTCCTCTGAAACCTGTTGAGCAATCCCTCTACAGTTTATCAAATCACCCTCAGCACCACTGTCTTCCATGTTCCTACTAGTGTGGCCCATTAAGCATCATTTGAAGCATTCAACTACTTTTATATATATACATTATTTTATTATTTTTTTCATCTTACATACCAAACACAGTTTCCCTTACCTGCCCCCTCCTGCTCCCCCCTCCCCTTCCCCCTCCCCCTCCCTTCCATCAACTCTTCAGAGAGGGTAAGGCCCCCCATGGGGAGTCAACAAGATCTGGCATATCAAGTTGAGGCAGGCCCAAGCCCCTCCCCTCTGTATCAAGGCTGAGCAAGGTATCCCACCATAGGGAGTAGGCTCCAAAAGCCAGTTCATGTACCAGGGATAACTCCAAGTGCTACTGCCAGGAGCCCCACAAACAGACCAAGCCATGCATCTGTCACCCCCATTCAGGGGGCCTGGTTTTGTCCCCTGCAGATTCCCCAGCCATCCATCCAGAGTTGGTGAGCTCCCTCTAGCTGGGGTCAACTGTCTTTGTGAGTTTCCCCATCTTGATCTGAACCTTCTCCCTGCTCATATATTCCCTCCACCCTCTCTTCAACTGGACTCTAGGTGCTCAGCCCACGCCTAACTGTCAATCTCTATATCTGCTTCCATCAGTCACTAGATGAAGGCTCTAGTTTCTTTGAACTACTTTTCTAATCCACACTGCCAAGGTCCATATTCCTTTAAACAAAAGCATAGTCAGACCTGTCACAGCAATACCCTAGTCCCTGGTACCAACTTCCGTCTTAGTTAGGGTTTCTATTGTTGTGAAGAGATACCATGACCATGGCAACTCTTATAATGGAAAATATTTAATTGGGTGGCTTATACTTCAGAGGTTTAGTCCATTATCATCATGGCACATATGATATAACAGTATGCAGGCAGACATGGTGCTGGAGAAGAGTCCTGGCTACATCTTGACTTTCAGGCAACAGGAAGTGGTCTGAGACACTGGACATAGCTTGAGCATATGAGACCTCAAAGCCTGCCTCCATAGTGACATACTTTCTCCAACAATGCCACACCTCCTAATAGTGCCACTCCCTTTGGGGGCCATTTTCTTTCAAACCACCACAGTCATTTTTGTTATATGTGTATGAATATTTTGCCTGTATAAGTATGTGTATCACAGCATGGTTTACACTTGGAAACCATTATAGGGCATTGGACCTCCTGGATAGAACTGGATTTAAAGACAGTTGTGATTCACTGTGTAGGTTCTAGGGACTGAACCTGGCTGCTCTAGGAGAGTGGCAGTGCTTTTAACCACTTAGCTATCTCTCAAGCTCCTGAATTTATATTTTCTCCATTGAATAAGCCTTGGGGCTACAGAGTTAACTCAGTAGATAAAATGCTTGCTGAGTAAGCATGAGGACCTGAATGTAGATCTCTAGCACCCACATAAAAGCTGGGCATAGCTGTGTGTAACCTATAACTCTGGTTCTGGGGGTGGGGAGGATGTTGGCAGAGAGGCAATTCTGGGCTTCTTGGCTAGACAAAATAGCTGAAATGGTGAGCACTAGGTTCATTGAAGGATGTCTCAAAAAAACCAAACCAAACCAAAACAAAAACCAACCCAAAAGATAGGCAGTGATAGAAGAAGGTACTCAACACAGACAGCTGGCCTCTGTGTACGTGTGTGAGTATAGTGGTACACATACACAAATCTCATTATACTTCTGTGTCTTCCATAGTTAATATTTCTCAACTTACCTTTAAATATGCATAAATTTATATTTGTAGTTTTGAAGACTAGAAGGCTTGAAGTATATTCAAATATATAGTTACATCAAGATGTGTTAACACTTGTAATGCCAGTATGGATCCTTGGCAAAGAGCAAGGCAAACCACCAAAATGTCATCATCATTGCAGAACATATTTAGTGATGACACACAATTCAAGTAAGAGAAGCTTCAGTCAAGGATGTTCTAAGTGGAACAGTTACAACAGTTAATAACAGTGGATGTTATTAAACATCCACTTAAGTGAATGCCACCTTCTTCTGCTAGTAGACATGTGGAATGTATGATGGAACTCTTCAGTGTCCTGAAGATCAGGGGTTTTCTTAAGACTGATTTCATGGAACGAACTGTTTTCAGGGAAGAGTGACTGATGAACTATGACTGTGCTAATTAGTATTTATAGATGTATCCTCCAAAATGAATAAAATGCCTGTCACTTCCAGGAAAATGACACTACTGATTGCCAATGACAAAGTGTAAACCACCAAGGAACAAACAGGATTTTGAAGATTGCAATGATGACTCAGTCAATAAAGTATTTGCTGCTCAAGCACAAGAACCCCAATCCAGATCCTCAGAACCTAGAAAGCCAGACATGGCAAATGCACCTGGATTGTAATTCCAGCATGGAGGGCATTAAGCTGAAGAACCCCTGGGGCTTGCTGACCAGCTAGTTTAGTCTAATCAGTGAGAGGCCCTGTCTGGAAAAATAAGGAGAAGAACAATTGAGGAAGATACACAAGGTCACCTCTGTCTTCCAGATGCACGTTCACACCAACCCCCAACCCCAAAACAAAGTAAGATTTTGAGAAGCTCGCTTTCACAGAACTCATCTGCATCACACAGTGAACCAGACATTATCAAAACCTGGAGAAATATTTTGCTTCAAATCTGGAACTTGGAAGTACTCCTACCACTCCATGCTGTGTTGCTCTGGACTTTACCTAGGGCCTTGCACACGAAAGAGAAATACTCTATTACTGAGCTGTGCATCCAGCCTGACCTGCAGCATATTTAATGTAATCGTTCTTTCTCTTGCCTTTTTCCTCCAGTAGTCTGACCAAAATCAATGAGAAATCGTTGGCAAGAACTCTACTAACCCATCACACACAGGTGCTTATGAAAAATAACACAAAAAGCCAAATTACAATGAATGAGGAAAAATTGAGGTAAATAGCCACGTGTAGATAATCATGGCCTTCTGAGACCACTGACCGATTTGTATTGCTTCTATTCTTTTTTGTTCAACGCTTAGAAACTTTGTAGGTCTTAGAAGCTTTATATGAGCTAAAATTGGAGTTGATTGCAAGTCCCAGTACTGTAATTAGAAAGCAAAACAAACTGGAAATGTTTAGAATGGGAAAGTACATATCATAATTAGGATCAGACAACCTTTTTTTTTTTCTTCCAGTACAGGCTAGTATAATTTTGGAGCAAAACAGCATTTCTTGGAGGGGGGGGGGTCTAAATACTGGGTCACGGTACCATCTCTGCATATTGAGACCTATTCTCTTTACCCACAACCCAAAGCTCCTTGTGCTGGATGGAGTTAAGGTTTTAGTTTACCACACTATAGTATTTCTCTCATCTTTTTGTGTTACCCCATAGTCTGTCCAGTTACCAAGTAGAAAAACATTATCAACTTAGTAAATATATATCAGAATAAAATATGACTTTTATTTAAATACATTTAGTATAAATAATCTCAAACACCTTATTTCTAGGCCACTCTAATATGGCTGTATGTACTGCCCTCCCAATTCACTTTTTCTAACAAAAATCATTCAGTTCATTTAATCCCCATCTAAGTAAGTTTAATAATACAAGCTTATAAGCATAAATAATTTGAAATGTGCATAATATTCTGTAAATATATAAATGTAGCCCACAACCTTAAAATCTGCTTAAATTTTGGTGGGTCAAGCAAGTGACACACACACATACATCTGTATCTAATATATATTAAGAACCCTGTATATTCATCCGACCTCATATGTGTAATAGAAATGCTTTCCTGAGATTTGGGCCAGGCAGATTTGGATCTGTTTTTATTTATTGTGATTTTAGATATTAGAAGACTTATGTGTTCTTTCCCCAAGTTTTTGCTTGGTAAGCATAGAGCTGGAAGTGGAGGTGTACTGTGTTAGAATGTCAGCGGATATAAGGAAGTTACCCGAACAGCCCCTACTTTATACATGTGGTTCCCTTCTTTAGAGACCTCCATTAGCACCCTTCATTTGCCCCTCCAGGGAATGGGATTACCAGTTAAGTCAGAATCATTTCCTGCAGACCAAAGTGCTAATCTAGACAGGTGTGTTTACCCAAGTCAGGTAATGAAGTCAATAAGTATTCCATAGACAGACATCGTCCATTGTTTCCTGAGACGCTGTGCTTGCCACCTGGGCCTTATTTAGTCAGCATCATTGTGCTGGCTCCTGCGCCAACCCCCACCCCCCCCAAAAAAATACATACTGTAGATTCCCAAGTCAGTGACACAGCTTAGGCTAGAAATCGTGATTCCTACACCTGTTTGGAGTTTAGTTACCCTGTTACACGTGTGACTTGGTCTATTGTAAGAGGTGGTGCCTGGTTACGTGTTTTGTATGAATTTCTACATTCTAATATAAAGCTGTAAACGAAACCTCTCCGACTCTCAGAGTTCGCTTGTTGTTTCTTCCCAATAAACTCACATTCTCTTTGTCCTAAAGCTTTGCTTCAGCTGGGCTGAGTGAGGCTGGACCAGTTCCTCTTTTAATGTAAGGAGGGGATACTAGCTGGGAATCTGGGAGTGAGAAGAGAAGAGCACCAGCACCCAAATGGCAGGCAGGACAGCTCGAGACAACCTGTGAAAATGAAAGGCAGCTCACGCGTAGGAGTTGCTGCGGGGAGGATGGGGCAAGAGAGCATTTGGAGGGCATTTTGTACCTGGTGTTTCTGAGGCTCTAAGACCAAGTGGGAGGGAGAGGGTGTTGAAGCCTGAGTTTTCAAGAATATTTTAAATTTTTGAGGAACCATTTGGAGTTGGGAGACAAGACGCAAAAAAGGGGATAGGAAAATATCTAAAATTAAAAAGGAAAAAAAAAACCCATTCTTCAAATGTACTGAAAAAGAAAGATTCCTCTCTACTCCATGTCTGATATATACCACGTATTAGTGGAGGCTTCTGAATTTGCTGCTGCTGAATCAAAGGTGACTGACAGCTGTTTTATGTATGAAGACTGGTAATTACACTTTAGCAAGCACTGGCTGCCATCTTTCCACACCAGGCTTATGATGCTATCCATTGAGCGAGCACCAGGCCTTCCCTAGGACCAACGGCCATTGGCATGAACCAGTTCGCAAGCAGTTGCTACTTAATACTGTGGAGTTTTGTAGTTTTTGTGATATAACAAAAATGTATGTGCTGATAATATTTTATTGTTCATGATGTACATTGGAGAAAATATTATATGTTTGTTTGAAGCTGGCTGCAAGTTTGATGTTGGAGACAGAGCTGCTTTGAACAATATTGCTTGGGAATGGATCTCATGCTATCTGGGATGTTTTAAAAAATTAGCATTAATGTACTATTCTTTCAGAGGGTGTTTATAATGCCCACAAGAATGTGTTAGAGCAGAGATCAGATTGCACCCTCACCTTCTGGTCCTTTCATTGGCATAATACACACCTGTATGTTCTCTTCTCTGATCTCAGAATTGTTTTAAAAACCTTCTGACAGCTGATGTGTGGAAAAGGCAGATTTCTGTTTGTCTTCTGACAGGACAAGTTCATATTGTTCCTGTATATACTACTTCTGACAAGGGCCTTTGTCAGCCCCATACTGTGCTAAATCATGTGCAGAATCGAACCTCAAGTGTTCTGAGGTAGGTTCTATTTAACTGTGTAGTGTTTTCTTGAAGCATTGAATGAACATGTTACTGATAGGTAAATGCATATAAATATATTTATAGTAAGGTATAAAAGAGGAATAATGTTTTTTGTTTTGTTTTGTTTTGTTTTTGATGGGGTCATTTTCAAAGTTCAAACTTCAGTAAAGGTACTTTGAGTATGAAGCCACTCTGCAATAATTCTGATAACTGAATTAGTGGCCCTTTTAAAATATGGGCGGTATGTTACATGTATTTTTATGTGACAAGATACTGAAGATTTGTGTACTTCAGCACACTGCACTGGGTTTTACTAAATTGGCAGATTCTTCCTTTCAAATGAAGCTGCCTTTTTCTCAGCACCAGTGAGTGGTTGATTTCTTGCAATCTGTTTAAATGAGTAGTTTCTGCTGTTTATTCTAAAATGCAGATAAATGGCTTTCAGCACATGGTTTATAGTGGAACATTTCTCAAAGACAGTCAAGATTATCAGCTAGAGTCTTCATGCCATAACTAATGATCTCTCTGCTTATGTCTCCCTGCTGGAGAGAAGGCATCGAACTTAGCAGAGGCTTGAGCCCAGCACAGTTGGGGTGGGTAGATGGTTGGTCGGGTACCTGTTAGAATGATTCCTTTCTTCTTCACTGCTAGGAAGCAGGGAGGGAAATCTTGTCCATAGTTTTCACATGCACAAAGCTGCCATGTTCAGTGAGCTAGGAGGATATAGAATTTGGAGGAAGTAACTGCAGAGATATAATCCATTCCAGGTTGCCTAGTTAGTAACTAATGCTATTTTAATACTTCTTAGGCCAATTAATATGAGGATAGAAAGGGAGACACTTCATGTCACTACCAAAGAGTTATTATGGTTTTAATGATGAAAGTGAATGTTTTCTCTCTTGTAAAAGACAGAAAGAAAATAAGTATATTCAGTTGTGAACTTATCACTTATTAAGGGGTCTATTTGTTCTGAAAGGTCATCATAGGCTTTTTTTAGAGACACAAAAACTACTGTCCTAAACAAACCACTTCTGTTCTTTTAAACCAGCAAGCCCAACTTGCATAGGAGAGCTGATAGGCTTTACCGACCTCTTTTAATTTTGCTGATTTGTGTATGCATACGCACATGTGTAAGGGAGCGTACAGGCACATGGGGATATGTGTGGAGGCCAGAGGACAACCTTGGCTACCATTCCTCAGGTGCCTTGCGTTTTGAGACTGTCGTGGAGCTGCGCAGGTAGGATGACTGGTCAGTGAGCCTTAGGCATCAGATGCCCCCAGCACTCAGGTTCAAACGTATACCATCATTATTGGCTTCTTTCTTGCCTTTTCTTTTTTGATGAGGGTTCTGGGGGACTAAACTCAGGTTCTTGTTCTTGCCAGGCAAGCACTCTCTTGAATGAATCATTGTTCCAGTCCTGTTTTGCTGGATTTTTACAGAGTACAGTTGCTGGTAGATAGAAGGACTGGTCTTTGATAGCTGAAATACACAGTAACACGTTTTGTCAGGAATTTTGCTCCATCACATGGTTTTGTGGCTATGAAAGAGCTTCTGACCGGAGTGGTGGTTGAAGTCTTTTGTTCCCGTATTAGAATCATGATAGTTTGGAAGCACCTACTTTCGTTATTCATGTAAAGTATGCCAAGTGTATATTTCCTATCTTCTTCCTTCATTTGAAGTTTGAGATTATATAGTCAATTTACCAATATATTCAGGGTGAGACAATACAACGTATAAGTTATCTGCCTTAGGTTGGTGTGAGTCAAAATACACAAACAGGTGGAAAGAAAAGTTTATGAAAGGCAATTATTTTTCAGCTTACAGTCAATCTTTTTGTTTTTTTGATGGTTTAGGCATTATTGATAATATTGATAATTTTGAAAAGAAGGAAGGAAACATCTTTAATTTAGAGCAAAATGTATGAGAATACTATTGGTATAAATGGAAGTATGGGGATTGAATAAAAAAAATAAATAAAAGCCATGTATGGTATCTCACTCCTATAATTCCAGCATTTAAAAAGTCTGAAGCAGGAAAATAGTTGGCTTTGAAGTCAGTCTTGGCTACACAGTATGTTTCAAGCCAGCCTAGACTGCAACATGAAGTCTTGCTTCTAAAAAGAAAACAATACGTGAAGAAAGGAAATGGAAAGAAATTCAAGGAGACTTTCAAAGACTAAACCACTGAGGCACTGAGGGTTACACAGTCAAGCAAAGCAAAACAAAACTGAAAGTACTTTGGAAAATGTTTTGAAAACCAAAATTATTTTTATCAAAAGAAGGACAGCTTGAGCAGCATCAGGCCAGAACGTCCCAGTGTGTACCTTACACAGATTTAAGATAGCACAATGTTTATAATAACATAACTTCACTTAAGATCATCCCTAGTGCTTCTGCCTAGAAAGCAGCGCAATTGTTGCTTGGCAATCTTCTTCCCACAAGTCAAGGTGGTGGTGGGGGGCACAGTTTTTGAACCTCTTTAATAGCCAATTTGGTATAATTAGTGGGAACAAATGGTGTTTTGTTTCCCTCTGAAATTATCAAGCTATGTATTCTAGTCTTACACATCCATAACACTATTCTTATTTTACTTTGTACTTTCAGCATGGATACGTGGGGAAAGTAAGGAGAAAACTAATATTTGCATCACATGTCTTCCTTCAGAGTTGCTTGGGAATTATGATACAGTATTTTAATAGCGCTATCTGCATGTAAGAGAAAACCACTGAGACTTGTCTAATGCTGATAACAAAGAATGTTATCGGGGACACAGGAATAATTTCCACCTTATCATTCTTCTATAAACATGCTATGTATACACATAGATCTTTTCTCAATAAAAAATAAGTTATGTCTGACAGCAAAATTAGTTTCTAAACAAAACTCAAAGTAACAAAAAATATTTTTAAATATACATATAAATTGTACTTACATTTTGGAATTGATATAATTTTCTTCAGGCTTTTATTGTGCCTACAATTTTTTTTTTTTAGTCCTCTGCTATTAGGAAAAGATACATGGTTTTTAGATTAAGTCTGAAGCTGTTAAATGTGGCACAGAGTAGCCTCAGAAACGTGGTGTGGCTTTTGTGCAGAATATAAAAGAATACTGTGAAAGTTTTGATGTGAGGGAATATAACCAGAACCAAAGAAAAGTAGCAGAACTGGGGACAGGTATGCCACTCTCTATTTGGATCTTAAGGCTTTGTGAGCACAATGAGTGGCCATTTCTTCTTCATCTCTTCAAGCCTGCAGTACTTTGTTATGGGTTGTGCATGATAGATACTTCCAAATGGATTTGGCTTTCCTAGCATTCCTGGGATGTTTACAGTATTTTATTCTGGTTTTTCTCACACCTTTATTTATCAGTAGGATAATAAAATCTGAAATATAATTTTCATACCCCAAACCTCCAATGGGTCAAACCAAATGATACACTATATTTGATTTTTAAAAAGATAGAAACAATGTTGATTGCTCGGTCTTCAGTTTTCCCAGCAGTGTGAAAGGATTAGAATTATAGAAGGGACCTGTAAAGGTAAACCTTGTGGACCTCTAGATATGTTTAAATGACAAATTTCAAATGATTTTCTGACTTTCATAAAGCTAGAGAAAGCTTTTAACTATCTGGGAATCTGCAAATGAGGCATAATATTACCCTGTGGTCATTGCCTGCCTTCTTCTTTCTTTCTTTTTTTTTTTTTTATTCACATTTTCTTTTTCACCTTTCCCCTGTCATATGCTGTGGATCCTGAACATAGCTCAACGCCTGACTGGAGTAATCTTCCTGGCCAGCTCATAATCAAAGGGAGGACTGAGGGAGACAGCTGAGCTGCATTAGGCAACCACAGACTGGGACACATTTCTTAACTGCTGAATAACACATCACAGGTGCAGGATTAGTGCTGCCCACGGTGTTGGGCTTTTTAGTGGGAACCCTAGTAACTCTGTACCTCCTTTTCATGTCTCTCAGCCCAGGAAACTTGGCAACCATATATCAAGCATGCAGAAATCACAAGTGAGTAGTGAGAGAAGTTTTCTATCTCACAGTTTCTTGCATCCTTCTCCAAGAAATGTAAACAAGATCCACAAAGGCAGTCCTGGCACATGCCCTTGCACGAACACACACACACACACACACACACACACACACACACACACACTCACTCACACATGCACACTGCTTTGAACTTTTTCTTTCTTGGCATAGAAGGTGGAATGGGACATTTCAGAGGACTCAAAAATCTATGCACAAAATCCAAACGACAAGAGAGAGCAGTTTAACTGCTCTGCCCTGGCAGTCTATAGCTTATTCTACTTTATGACAGTTGAATTATACATACATTATTTCAACTTTCATATTGAGTGTATTGGCCTGACACTACCATTAGCCCAGCATTATCCAAAGTATTTAAAGTCAACTGTTATGGCTGTGTAAAGTCCTTGTGGCATCATTTATTTATAGCTTTTGACATTCTAAGTTCTTTTACTGGTGTGGCATTCAACTCTCAATTTATAGAATATGAATGTCAGAATTACATTCTTATAAGTCTTTCTCTCTCTTTCTCTTTCTTTCTTTCTCCCCCCTCCCCTATACAGCCAAGGCTGGCCTTGAACACCTCCTTCTCTTGCCCCTACCTCCTGAGGGCTGAGATTATAGGCATCGGCTACAGTGATCATTTATATCTGATGCTAGGGTTTCATCAATGCCAGACAAGTCCTCTACCAACTGAGCTACATTCCCAGCCTTTAAATGAGGTTTTAAAAGACAAAGTTTAAAAGCCTGTATATAATGACTTAGATATTATCCCAAATAAAGGTTTTGAAAAACTAGTAATTAACCAATTTTTATCTAGATGGTTATAATTTATCTTAATAAGAAAATGTATACCCTCAGAAAAACAAAAGCAAGTGTATTTTAGTAATTTACACCATTTTTGGTTTAGTTTTTAGAAAAATTTTCTATAAGGTATAATGTGTAAGTAAGAAACAAAAACCAACAAAGCTTTATGCATAGCCATGCAGATTCTAAACTGTTTAGTTTACAGAGTTTTCTTGAGACTCTATCATGCACTTTGAATATTCTAATTTTGTTTAATTAATTTTCATCATAAATAAACTGCTAAATGCACAGGTAATGATTGTAGTTAATAGTTGAACTCTAAGATTAGTTTATCTATACACATACATGTACCAGCTTTATGATATATTTGTTTAGATATGTGAATTATTAATATATTTCTGTTTTTTGGTCAATATGCACTGTAACTAAGGTGTCCTTTAGGAATTATCCCATTAAGGATTAGAAACTTAAAGATCTTAAATACTTTCTTGGGGGTTTGTTTGTATGGAGAAAATATATATCTGGTGTAAGGCAGGCAAGCATCTTATTTTTCTGGCTCCATTGTTATACTTTTATTATATATATGTGTGTGTGTATGTATGTATGTATATGTATATGTATATGTATATGTATATGTATATGTATATGTATATGTATATGTATATGTATATATAACCTATTCAAACCGGTGTTATATGTGAAGATGTCCTGGGCATTTTTGGCAGCACCACAGCGTAAGACCTGGTATAGTGGCAAGTTGAACATCTATCTACCTTGGTAGCCTTAGAACTCTGAGACGCAGAGCACTGATGGAAACATATGGAACCACAGCTCCTGGATAGAAATCTACCCAGATCTAGCTGATTCCTTGGCATGATCACCAGAGAGGCCATGGTTCAGTTTCTTTTCCAACACTGTTGATCTGAATTGACATATTAAATATTTTAAAATACAGAGATAAATAAAGGTCTTTATCTTAGTGATTGTGCTACTGCATACATATGGAGTCAGCATGATGCTTAATGTCTGTAAACATCATGGTAGCTTCCTGGCTGCCTCTTCTCTTCATTATGTTGAAGATTTCATCAAAATGCTTATAACTAATTTATGTTCTAAAATATTTTGCATAATGATTTTTTGAAATCAACATTTTGATTGGATTTCTCTAAATTTAAAAGCACTGTAAAGCCCAGGAAAAGGCCTGGCTGCTGTTTAAACTTTGGAAGAGGGATGCTAAAATACCTTTACGTTCTTTTGTACCTTCTGTGCTAACTTGGGCTCATAATTCTGCATCAGTTACATGCAAAACAAGGAAGTGCAAATGTAGGTTGACATTGATTGAATATTTAAAATCTTTATGATTTACTTAAATTATAATCTGACATCACAAAATAGTGTCCAGAGCTTTAATTTTTTTTCAGTTGTTTTGGGGTCTCTCACAGGTTTTTAAGTGATAAATAACACTGCCATTTCAATCATCCAACACAACCTGAGTGGTGTGGTAATGTGGGTGTGCACTTATGGGGAAAGACTGTTGTCAATGAATAGGGATGTGCATAGGTACTTAATGATAACGGCTCTATTTTATAATGCCAGCACATCTCTTAAGGCTCTAGCCAACGAATACTGCCGTTTGCTACATTCTTTAAAGAGGCTCAGTTAGTCACTAAGGCCAATTAGTTAAGGAGGTGTCTGAGAGGGGTGAGCCCGTTTGTCAGGCTCCATTGGCCAGTGACCACATCTGTCACTTGACAGCACCCCAAGAACCAACATCTTCCCATTTGATTCTGGGTCTTTAGAAGAAAGCTTCTAGATTTTTCTAACATTCAATTTTCCTCATCATTTTGGAACCAAAATTCCATTTTGTCATTTTCCTGAATTTTAGACAAATAACCGTTCAAAAAAAAAAAAAAAATAAACAGGTATTTAAATCGCTGACTGAAAAGAAAATGGAAATTTATTGACATTATTATCATTAAATATATGAATGGAAACGAGAAGGATTATTATCAAATTCCGATGATTCAGTCCTTTAACTTTCTCTTCCATTTACCTCTTTACCCAAGCGAATTGCAACCTTTTGTTTTCCACTTCTTGCTCCTGCCTGCCCTCTAGTGCAGACCTTGTAGAATAGTGAAGTCAGTCAGCATTTCAAGACCTGAACAAGGATGGCAGACATTCTAATGTAGGAAGGGGAAAATTTCATACAGTCAAACCCCTAGTCAGAGAACGGCAGGTATCTAATGAGTGCTGAGATGTGCTTTTAATGAAACATCTGATATTTGGGATGCGTTTTCATTATTCCTATTGTGTTCATCTGAATATTCACATACTTAATCTTATGTTTCTTATTTCAGCATTACTACCATTGCTAACAAAATTTTTACATTCTAAACAAAATGATTATTCTTTGACTATGCATCTAATCAGTTGCCCTTTTCAAGACTTAGCTGATGTATACTGTTTTGTTTATGGCCCCGAATGCCTGTCTTCTATCTGTGAGGCTGGATTTTGCTTGAGTTTAGTGTAATATGATATATGAGACTAACCCTTTTATAAATCTCCTCCCACAATTATAATGTTAGAGCCGTGCAGTTTCTGATTGACCATTTTGTACCGCTGTGGATGGCTGTTCAGAGGCCATGCAGCCTTTCTTGGCCACACTTAGCATGTGAGGGGGTCTAGTAGTCTGTTCATTGTATTGATGCTTTACACTCTTGTATCTGCACTCTTCCAAGCAGGTTATCAGTATTGCATTCCGGTTTTTTACTCAATTTGTCCCTTGTTTTCCGGTGGCTGTGAACTGTGATATAATTTTCATTCCTAGAGAATTAACTATATGTAGAATAATAAATAGCAGCTGCATACTTGTATATCAATGACTTCCTTGCCCTCATGATTTTGACAGAAACAAGAACCTTCTCCCCGGTTCTGTCAGATTGTCAGTTCACCATTTGTTTATTGGTAAATCTAATTAGAAGAAGTCATTTTCTCATCTCACTTCTTTAGTTTACTTGGTTCACATTGTATAAAAACCACCTTGTATGTTCACTTGGAATGGTTGACCGCTAAGTTTAAAGAAGTATTTATTGTCTCTATTATGAGCTAGTGATAGTGATATATCTCTTGGTCTTATGAATGTCTTTCTGGTTTAAAAATAGCCTGCATTCTGTCTGCATAAATATTAAAAGCAATAATTTATCTTCATCATCTTTATGTGAGGGCTAACTTTTACTTGATTTTTCCAGTGTTTCCAAGCCAGCTTTTGATCACAAAGGGTGCTTGGAGTTACTAGACTTGTGTATTTGTCCTTAGTAAACTGAAGTAGTTAACCTAAGACCATCTGTAAAATGCTACAGACTGAGATTTTATTGTCCAAGGTACTCGAGGACAGAAGTATGTGAGGTCTAAGGGTCTTTCTTTCTTTCTTTTTTTTCTTTAATTCCGGAATATTTGCTTCTGTATAACAAGATACCTTTGGAGTGGCACCTGGGTCTAAATGTATAATTAACTTTTGTTTCATGTACACACTGTACAAATGCCTGAAAGTAAATTTATAAAATATTTTAAAATAATTTTACACGAAAGTTTATAGACATTGAATTATATAAAATCATTTAAACAATGAAAAGATTTTGGGTTTGAAGATGTTTTAGATTTGGGGTTTTCAGGAATGTTTAACCTGAAACAAATAGATTGTTGTTAATCAACAGGATAGAATGCAGTATGTTTATTTTCCAAAAATTTTGGAGAACATGCACATAAGCACACAAAAGTGTGTTCACTAACTGGAAATGGCTGGCCCATGCCTGTAGTCTCTGAACTCAGGAGGCTGAGAGAAGAGTTTTACAAGCTAAAGACAGTTTTGGCTACAGAGTGAATTCAAGGCCAGCTTGGGCTATATAATGAGGCATTATCTTGAAAGAAAAGAAAGAAAAAAATGAAGCAAAGCATGGTTTTAAAACATTAGTGCACTTAGTTTTGCTGCCAAGAAGGCATTTGCAGTGTCTCAGCCGTGACTCCCAGAAGTGAAGATGGGCGAGGAAACATGATCTTCTTGAATATGAAGTTTTTGGTTCTCTGGTTTGTTTTTCATTGATGTTTGTCATTCCATATCAAGATGTGAAACAAATTCTTTCCTCTTTTGAACAGAAAAGCAGTTTGCAAATTCACTTAAATAGTTCTTAACTATTATCAGTTCTGATTTGCTACTCCATGGATATGTTCAGATGTAGAAACAGATGTTATAGCCCATTTGGATGCAAGCAGAAAATTTCATGATATAAAATTATTCCTTCAGAGATAATCTGCAACAAGTCAGATATTTTATACATTTCAAGTATATGTGCATAATGATGTGAGGCCATCCATGTCTCCCACATACTTGTTTTAATACAGTGTAGAGATACTTACCTTTTAAATAGTATTTTTAGGTTCTTTCTCATTTGTATATATGTGTATACATAATAAAAATAAAACAATAAAAATGGAAATACGAATAAAAAGAATGGTACAAATTTTGGGTGAAAAGTATACAAAATGCAAAGATCAACATGTAGGAAAAATATAAATCAAATGTGAAGGCGTTGAAAAGTAGTTTAATATTCAAGACATCAGTGAAGTGATTTCTATGCACTTTTCTCAAAAAATCTATTCGGAGAGATAGTCCATTAATATTAGGTCTAAATAAAGGAATAAGCCATTGCCAACTTTAAGGGAAGTTAAGGTATTCCCCATAATGTAAGTCAGTAAGATGAGATCTCATACCTCGTTAAAGTCAGGTTACAAGACCATGAGACAGAGATCTTTATGATACCCTATTAACAGATTGACTCATGAATTTTCCATTTGTGCTGATTGAAAGTTTGAAAATGAATATGTGATAGAAACATGAGACAATATGGGAATTGATATTTCTACTCAAGTAGCACATCTGGGCAGGCAGAAACATGTGTGTAGATAGTGGGAGCAAAGGTAGAGAGAAAGGATGGGATGGTCCTTTCCATTGTGGAAAGCCAAAAGGCCGGAGGTACTGGTACAAACTTAATTTCATGATATTGAGGGAATATTTTAAAGAAAGAATGAAAAGAGGCATACATGTCATTGCTACTGGAGAGAAAGAACTCGAAAACACTATTTAAAACGAAAGTTACCTTTATACTATATTAAAACAAGTATGTGGGAGACATGGATGGCCTCACACCATTATGTAAATACACTTGAAATATATAAAATATCTGACTTGTTGCAGATTATCTCTGAAGGAATAATTTTATATCATGAAATTTTGTTTGCACCCAAATGATTCAAGGACAGGAGCATGTAGAGGTTGTGGTCTTTATGTAGACACCACCTCAACTTCTCCATGTTCTCTGAATTTTGTGGGTATTGTCCTCAGCAGTGGGGCCTTCCTGTCAGTTTGTGGAGAGCAACCTATAGTCATGGCAACCACATGGGTCCTTTGGGGATTCCCATGGGACCCATTTAGCCAACAAGTCAGTATATGTAACCCAGTCCCAGTACTGGAAGCTTCATTTGGTGACAAGAGATGGCCAGTTGGGGCTTGATCTCTCCCATTATTTGATGTTCTCATTTCAATCATCTTCATATATGTATATATTTTATAGGAAACTTCTTCTGTATTATGTTTCTATCCTGCCCCTCAAATGACCCTTAATTTTATCTGCCTCTCCCTGTGCCATCCCTGGGCAAGTGGTCCTATGTGCTATAAGAAAGCAGGCTGAGCATGTCATGAGGAACAAGCCAGGAAGCAGCCTTCCTTTGTGGACTCTGCATCAGTTCCTGCTTCCAAGTTCCTGCTCTGACTTCTCTGGATAGAGTTATAAACTGAAAGATGAAGTACCTCCCTCCACACCTTCCCCCCACCCCTACCCCCACCAAGTGCCGTTTAGTCATCAGCAATAGAAACTCTAACTAGTACAGGTCTGTACTTTTTTAAAAAGGTTTTTAAAATATATTTCATGTTTTATCTATATTTATATATATGCACGCACCCCATATATTCCTACAATTGGGTGTTAGCTACCATGTGGCACTGTGAATTGAACCAGGGTCCTATGTAAAACAGCAAGCATTCTGAACCTCTGAGCCATCTCTCCAGCCCCATGAGTCTTATTTTTATACTCATGTCTTTTCAGATTGAAGCTCGTGATATCCAGTGCATGATTTACTGATTTGATGATCTACTGTTTTCTCAAGTCTCCTGGGTTGATTTTTCTCATGCTGATATCCACGACATCCCTGAGCCTCTTCCTTGCTGTATTTGTCTCTTTGTATAGCTTTTCTCATGCTTATGTTTGAGTTGATCTTCTGAGATTTTCATCAATGCAGTCATATATTTGGAACTTCTCCTTTATGATGCCCCTTTCACAGCCATGCTCTTTTGTGTTGCTGGCATGTTTGTTTGTTAGTTTGTTTTTTAACAAGCAAAGAATATTGATAACAGTTGTTTTTACAGTTCCTTGCCTTTACACATGAATCTATTTCTTCCTAGTTGTTTTTTTTTTTTTTTTCTGTATATTTGTTTTGTCTTCGGCCCCCAGTGTTTATGGTTCTCCTCAGCTATCTCCTGGCCCTGAACTAGTGACTCATGCATGGGAGTATGGCATACTGAAAAAACTGCCTGGAAGCTTCCAGATAGAACTTTTCACTAATGTCCTTCACTTATGGGATAAAAGGGGAAGAGAGCTGTTTTGCTCTTTCTTTAGCCTTTGGCTTGCTCTTGACCTGCTTAAATTCCCCAGTGAAGAAGGCAAAGCCTGGTGGGGAAAGAAGACAGGAAGGACTCAGTGTCCACTATTGGAGCTAGTGCTCCCGCCTTTTTTGTGCTCTGTTTTTTACATCCTTGACTTGTAGGAAAGAAAAGGAAAATAAAATGTCTAGTACTGTAAGCACAGGATTTCTGCTCCCAGTCTCCTTCAGCAGTGGGAGAGAATGGTTACTAGACTGGAGGGCATCTGCATAATAAATGAATATTTATTGTTTTGTTTTTGAATTTTTAAGAAAAACGGTCTGCTATGGGAGGAAGCAGGAAGTAATATTTTTGCATCCTCTTTTTCATCGTATTGTCTCTAGAGGCAACTTAGGTTATCAAGTTACTATGATTTAAGCCAGATTTACAAAGAACGAATTTACTAGGGCCGGGTGATATGTGGACATAGCTACACTGTTTCTAACAGGTATCCACACTCTTGTGTAAATAGACTCTTAGCAAATGGCTTGAAAGAGGAGGTGTTAAGAGAAACTGTTTAATTTCACTGTACTTCAGAATTTGGCTTGCAGGGAGTCCTCTATCATACAGAAGAGTGTGAACATCCTGGAATCTAGTATATGGGTGGGTTAAGTAAGTGCTGGCCAGCAAGCCCTGGGAGTCTTCCTAACTCTGTCTCCCCCTCACCAAGATTATAGGCACAGCGGTAACCACCTTTTTAATATAGGTGCTTGAGATCAAATTTAGGGGCTCATGCTTGCCCAGTGAGCACTTTGATGACTCAGCCATCTACCCAGACCACCTGGTTTGACATGTTTTAATTATTTTTACACAAATTATTCACTAAAGTTTGACTAATTAGTGTAAAATGTAAGAAAGTCTAGGGAAGGTTATCACAGATATTTTTCCTAAATTCCTCATTTTCTGATTCAACTCATGTATAAAAAAATACAATAAATGTACTCTGTACAATATGTACATTTATTGTTTCTGATATATAACGTTAGTTTTTTTAACCAAACAATCTATAATTCAATATTTTGTTGAAATTTGGTACAATTACAGTCCACACAGATATGGTTTGAGAGGAATTTTTAAACTGGACATTGGTAAGAAGATAATTTACTCAGTGACATGGTATGTAAGAGCTCTGATCACAGTACCTGAAGCAGAACAGATATTAACTAATACATGCTCTTTTCATGTGACATACACATACCAATCTCTTCAGATAAGATATAGGTATTTATAATCATGATTTTAAGAATAATAAAAATGTGTTGCAGAGTATTATAAAATTATCCAAGGCAACTATATGGAAGATAGGAATACCTGCTATTAAACCCAGAAAATCTGCCCCTAGGAGATCATTCCTGTGTAGATAGTGTCTCCCATCAAAGATGGTAGAAGAATCCTTGTAATAATATAAACACTTTGATATGTAAAAGCTGACAGAGTAGAGATATGTGGTTTCTGATTTTTTTTCTACACATTTTGCATATTAAATGTGGAGGAGTGTACTGGTTAGTTTTTGTTAACTTGGCACAAACTGTCACTAGGGAAGAGAGAACCTAAATTGTGGAATTGTCTCCTTTAGCTTGTCCCATGAACATATCTGTGGAACATATTCTTAATTGATAATTGATGTAATTAAGGTTCTGGACCACTGTGGGAGTTTCTGTCCCTGTGCAGGTGGGCCTGGGCTGTGTAAAAAAAGTAGCTAAACAGGCCTGAGGAAGTAAGCAGAGACCATCATTTCTCCATGGATACTGTTTCAGTTTCGGCTTCCATGCTTATGCCACAATTTTCCTCAGTTATAGATTGCGATTCCCAGAGTTATAAGGTGAATTTAACCCTTTCCTCTCCAAGTTTGTTTTGGGAAGTGTTTTATCCCAATTGTAGAAAGCAATTTAATACAATGATATGCCTCAGATCAACCTTGTGATACGATAAAAAAAACTAGTGCTAAGTTTCAGATAATCTGGATTTTAAATGCTGGCTTCATTATTTGACTGTGTGCAGATTAATTACTCAAGATTTGAATTTATTATCTGAAAAATGAGACTGACATTATTCATCCTTAATATTAATATTAATAATTAAGAACAATCTCTACAGTACTGTTTCATTGAAATCTTTTTACTCAACTAAATACAATTATTCTAATTTAATGGATAAAATTGTATTCTGAAAGTATTGTTTGTATTTATAACTCTATGAGACATAAGTAGATATCCTATGAAATATAAATAGACTCTTATGAAAACATCAAAATACCTGTCTTTTATTTGAAACTTGGTCACAAATACTTTCATTTTAATTTAATGTTTTTTCATTTCTTGGACAGAAGGCTGGAAGGCTGTCCTCATCCTCACTCTTTATTCTTTTACAGAGAAGTCCATTGATAACATGCTCTTACGAAGCTCAGGAAAATTAAATGTGGGCACCAAGAAAGAGGACGGCGAGAGTGCAGCCCCCACTCCTCGCCCCAAGATTCTTCGTTGTAAATGCCACCACCACTGTCCAGAAGACTCAGTCAACAATATCTGCAGGTTGGTAATAGAAATAGTTCAAAGTTCACTTTCACAAATGGTCACATACCATTTTAAACATACATTAATGTTTCCAAAAATATAATCTGAAGGATGTTGCTGTATTGAGAGAAATATCTAATCTTATTTTACCCTGAAATGGTATTCGAGACATCCCTTTTACCTAAACATAAGCAGAATACAGGTCTCAGGCTCCTTACCAATGAACAAAAACTATTGTGCCTTTCCATATTCAGTTAACATAGATTTCATGTAAATATGCTGATCTTGTCTTAACTACTCATCATACTGATGTTCTTCATATTTTGCACTAACAGATTAATAAACTGCTCTGGAAAGCAGTTTTGTAATAAAGTTTATGTGAATCCAACAGATGTTAGGAGACACATTGTCACAGTACTACAACTATGAAATTGGAAATTGGAAATATGAAATTGGAAAACATGTTTTAACGAAGACTACTGGGGTCCAGACCCTCTATAGTTATCTCCCAGAGTTTTAAAAGATACACTACCAGCAGCAGATTAGTTAATCTGAGGGATTCTCTGATAAATCTTTGTACACGAATCTCTTTAGTCCATTCACTTTATTCTTCTGAGTTAGTTCCCTCTCTACACAGCTCAATTCTATTCTCATACTTAGCTCTTCTCTGTCCCTTCCTTTCTGGTTCTCTCATTGTTCTAAGTTCCTTCCATCTTTGTTCCCTCCTCTCTCCCCAGTCCAGTTTAAATACACATACAACTGCAATTCTCTGCTTTCTGCTCGGGTGGGGCAAGTCTGCTCAATAGGTAGGAAGCCTGCGTCATAGCTTGATGCACCTGGTATATGTGAAAGCCTTTTTGTTCTGAGTTAATTGTTAAAGGGGAAGTCTAGAGTTACCAATAAGGCTATGAGAGAAAGATAAGCTTAATTTGCACAAGAAACAAAACCCTGTACCTAAAAACATCTGCCTGACCTTGGCAGTTGTCTCCATATGGATGTTTACATTATAGTAGGAGATTAGCAGGTGGTCTGGAATGTTTATCTGTCTGTAGTCTGTCCTTGGAATTGAGAAATATCTCAGATAAAATGCTTTTGTCCAGAGATGGCCCTAGCCGGGCATTGCTAATGATGATAATTACAGAAAGACCTGAAATTAGGGATCTGGCCATGTGACTGCTTTTAGCATAGTTGGGAGATTTATATCCAAATATTTTAATTGTATAGGGGAAATTGTGCCCAATGAATGATCAGACACACTGTTCTAGGGATGGAAAAGCTACAATAGCACACAAGAAATTCATAGCAGGAAACGACTAATATTCCAAAGCCAATATCACCAAGACTCCTTAGACCTTGGGTTTATCCTCTGGAAATACCCTTGGCTTCTTCCAGGTATAGCTTTGTCTTAGTGAGCTAATAAATTCCTACTTCATATTTCTGCAGCCTGCAGGAATGTTTTATAAAAGATGAATTCAGTTTCAAATAATGTAAAGCATTTTTCTTTGTACTCATCTTTATGCAGCTGTATCCATTTTGCTGGTTATGATATCTATTTGTCTTCTAGAGTAAGGGAAGAGTATGTAAAGAGCCATAGCCTCTTGAGACCAAAGGAAGACAAGAGAGAAAGGGCTCAGCTACCCACACATCATGGCTCCTGGGAAGGACAGTGTCAGAGCAGAGTGTGCATGCATTAGGAATGGCCATAGACTCCAAGTTTTGGAGTCCAGAAAGAGTATCTGGGTAACTGCTTAGACCATCATCAGAAAGGAGGACATATCAAACTGAGATAAATGCTTTCACTGTTGTGGAGAGCTTTTATAATGTTTATCATGATAGGGAATCTAATACAGGTTATTGTACTAGTATCCCTAGTACAAAAATTACACATTTAAAATGTTCCCAAAGCACAACCATGATACTACTAGTGGAAATTTCCTCACCTGACTTCATGTGATGGGTCACAGTCAAAATGAAGGCACACTAAAAATATTGTTTAAAATTATGTCCCTGCTATGTTTGTATAAGACACATAAGATATAAATAAACTTCACTGTTGGATATAAGTCCCAGTCCCAAGATATCACATTAAGAATATGTAAATATTCTAAAACTCTAAAAGAAAAACAAAATAGAGCAGTGGCCAGTGTTGGCTAGGGATCACACTGCCTTAAAAACATAGAGGCTTACAAATGAAATGTTTGTTTTTCACTTAGAGATGCTGAGCTTTACTGGGTTGGGTGACCTTGGCTTGAGGGTGATTATTAGACTCAGGCTTGCCATACATCTCTTCTTTCTTTTGGGACAGCAGCAAAGCAGGACATACAGGACATATTTTCTATTATGTATGTAAAAGAACAACTTCCTGAAGCCTCTGCCTCCTGTGTTCTGATCATTCATTAGCCAGATTAAGTAGTAGAATGAAGCTCTAGGTCAAAGGGAAGCCATGCTTATGGATGAGGGCCAGTAATGGAACATGGTCTATTGGAGCAGAGCAGAGCCTTGAGACACTGAATAGGTGGGTCAAGAAGAATGTCCTAAGGGAAAAACAGAAATAAGAGTCATGGAAACTAAGGCTAGAGAGGGAGATAGTTAGGTCAACTACATTAAATGCAATTAGAAGTCAAATGTGACAGGGACTGGAAGTGGAAATCAGAACTGATAACATTAATCAGAGCAAGGTTATTTAAGGTAGAAGAAATGAATAACAGATTGATATGGGATTTTAATTATGTGATTGTCAACTTTTGATTTATTGTAGCAAAGGGAAACAGAAATAACCTCCATAACAATAGTGACAGAATCTCTCAAAAGAATGTGAATATATCACTGCAGTCAGCATTGATGTGTTGACATGTAAAAGTCAACAGAAAACTAGTATTTACTGAATGATGCTATGTTTACTTTCATCTATCTAAATCATCACAAAATTCTTGTGAAGAATGCAATATTTCCTGTTTATTTCCAGGTAAGAAATGTAAAGTTCTGAAAGGTTAAGTTATCCTTAGTCAGTTTGATGATATGATAAAAATTTGGCCAAGACTCCAAGTTATGAATTCTTGGTCAGCAGCCAACCCTGTTGGGTTCTCTGAGGACATTCCCTCTTGAGTATGATACTCATTTTGTTAGTGAGGAGCTGAGTCCAGTTGAATTTTCTCATGTGTGGATCACAGGGACTGCCTTTGTTCTTTGTCTAAGGCCAAGAAGAAGCACGTGACTTTGTCTCAGTTTTATGAGGCCATACTCTATTCTTTCCCTCCAAGGCAATACTTCTCAAGCCCTTTCTGTTAAAAGATACCCCTGCACACACAAAGTTATGCATAAGTACTTGCCTAAAGTACACTCAAGATTAATTATTAAAACCATTCATTTAAAAGCTTGTAAATTATTTGTCCTTTTTAATTTTTTAGTAAGTTTCAACAGACATGAATTTATCATATCAAGTTGCTATGCAAGTTTCCATTTCTGCTTTAATCTGTTCGCAGACCTGCAGGAAACAGTTTACTGTCCTGACTCTTGGACTCTTATGCAAAGCAGCTTTAAGTATCTAATGAGTGAGGTAAAATCTGGTATATGTTGTGTACCCTGAGTCTTTGTTGTATGATGAATTGCTAAACAGTCTTATTAATAAAAAACCCAGAGCCAGATATTGGGGTGAAAACTGAGAGATCAGAGGAATAGAACAAGCCACAGCCAACCTCACCTTACTAACTCCTCAGCCTCCAGAGAGAGAGCTACTTCTTGTATACTCACGCCTATATACCTCTCTGTGCCCTGCAATCTTCTCTCTCCCCGCCTGGCTACATTACTTCCTCTTTCTGTACAGCTCTATCACTTCCTGTCTGTCTGTACAGACCTCCAGACCTCTATGATTAAAGTGCTGGGATTAAAGGCATGTGCCCCCATACCTGGCTTTGTTCCTAGTGTGGCCTTGAACTCACAGAGATCCGGATGGATCTATGCCTCCCGAATGCTAGGATTAAAGGTGTGTGCTACCACTGCCTGAACTCTATGTTTAATATAGTAGCTGGCTTTTTCCTCTGATCCCCAGATAAGCTTTATTGGGGTGCACAAATAAAATATGAAACAAAATTCCCTCCCTCCATCAAGCTGAATGTCTCAAGTAGGTTTCTTATTCAACATCACTTCCACAACCCTGGAGAAAGCAATCCAAAAAGGAGACAAGAACCAAGAATGCTTCATACTTAACAGCCATTGTGAAATCTCACAGGCTGTCAGAAAACATTGGTGGAGTTTAGAGGTTTGTAAATTCTTCAGTACTCTTGGTTGTTTTACCAGACAACAACAAGGTCAAAGGTACGGATGTGTCTCCTACCAAAATTCATGTCACTTCTATTGCTTATGGCATGCATGGTAGAGGATTTAGTTAGTATGTATAGATAGTTAGTTATTGAGCCATATGTGTGGTGAACACCTTTGATCCCAGTACTAGATAAATAAATGTAGGGCGATGGTTGCAAACTCAAGATCAGCCTGGCCTGTATAGCAAAAAATCAAAAAAGAATCATGACTGATTGCAACATTAGTATGAGTACAGTGTTTGTATCTGTAATCACAAGTCAGAGGCAAAGCCATTGAGACTTCTCCTTTAAGGTAATGTCTGTCTTCTAAATATGCTTCCAGATGTCATGTTGCTTTGTAGTCCTTCTGCTTCCTGATTTTGTTGGTGGGACTGCAGATCATTACTTTAGCCTTGAGAATTGCAAAGTCTGACACAGTTCTTCTTAGGTGGTTTTCACCATGTCATGCTCTGTGTCATTTTCCCATTCTAGCAAATGTTGTTTCGGATTTGCTTATGATTTTTCTATATATATACTTTCATCTGGTTTTTAAATCCCTTCTTCTTAGATATGGCCCTTGATAGTCACTTTTTTGTTCCTGTCTCATGACCATACTCAAGTTCCTTTAATCCATTACACGTGTCTATCCATTTGTAATAGCTATTATTGATTTATCTTTCAGGGATGATTTTTAATACTTCCACATTTAAATTATTGGTTTCTGATTAGAAATTCTCCTACATGGGCAATTTTTAGGTATAATAAGTTAACATGCTTGTTTGTATAAAGAATGTAGAAATGACACTAGCTGCTTCAAAGTGGAAGTAGATATGTTTTCAGTTGTTGTCTTTGTGGTTGTTATCATTGGTAGGAATTCCAACCATGCCCCCATGGTCGTGTATGCCTGGCGGGACACTTAGTCATCTCCGCCTAGTCATTTCCAGTCATATGTCCTGGGTAACCCATGGCCCATGGCTGCCTGTTCGCATAATCATGCAGCGCAACCACGTGTTCTATGCACATGTGTGGAGTAGGCATGTGGGCCTGAGTGCGCAGGTGTGAGCTGGCCCTTAAAAGGCAGGCTCCATTTTCCTTGCTCTTTTCACATGTCCTTCCACAGGCCTGATCACATCTATCCCTTTCTCCTTGTCTTGATAAAACTCTTGTTAGTAGATTTTGTTGTTTTGTGACTTTTCCTTGGGAGTAAGAGTGCCGCTAAAAAAACCCATCAATAGTCATCTTTTTTTTCTCCTCCTTCACCTCCTTCTCCTCTCCATTACTCTTCTCCCATTTTTTCTCCTCCTCCCTTGATATAGTCTCTCATTCTGGAGCCCTCACTGGCTTGGAACTCTCTTTATAGGTCAGGCTGGCCTTGAACTTACAGAGATCCACCTACTTCTGCCTCCCAGATGCTAGCTAACTGTATATCTTGAAGCATAAGAGTGAAAGCAAAGCTAATGGCCATACTAAATGTCATTAGAGCCATCCAATATTTCCAGTGTTGGTCAGTCCAACTAAAAACCAAGGTTTATTGAGTTTATCTTTTCTAGTAGGAGGTGTTGATTTCAATTATAGTTACGAGAATGTTGACTCCTTCCCTAGAACCTGTGATTTAGTCATTACTCTGATATTTCCAAGTCAGTGATAGAGGATTTTATAAGGCATAACTATTTTTGTACATCTCATCATCAGAAATAACACTAAATGGGACCAATTTGTTGTCCAGTTTAATTGAAAATGAATTGGACTTCTTCAGATTATCCACTGAAGATTTCAGAGCAGAGAAAGAAAATGTCATATCTCTCAGACAATAATATTAATATACAGATTGACCAGTTCAAAAATGGGAGAGAGGAGTCCCTTTAAAGGGCTCTTAGAGATTATAGGGTCTGCACAGGGTAGTGAGATACTTAGTGAATGTACAATTGGGACAGCGTTAAAAAATGTGTGCTTCGTAGAACAATAAGCCCATCCCTAATCATCAGTGTAAGTGCTAGAGAAGGATGCTGTATAGAGAGAGACGTTCTTGAGGACCGAATCAAAGGCAGCACTCCTCCTGAGACTGTCATCCATGCTGTTAACTTCACCCCCCCCCCAGGAAAAGACAAAGAAGGGGACAGCAGTATTACTGCATTTCCTTCTGACTCTGTTGGAATCAGCTCATCTCAGAGGCTGGGGAGGGCACCGGTGAAACCCTTAGGAATCGGCATTTTCGGAGACTGCCACTGCTCCTCATTCCTTGCTCTTGCTCAGTCAGCTGAGAACACTGGGCAGCTTCGGATTTCTATCCCTGCTGCCTGAAGCTGGTGAATTTCTTTCCTGTAGAGTCAGAGTCTGTGTAATCCATGTGCTCCTCAAACCAAGACTGCCTCTTCCTCACACGGCCTCCTTTGGTCCCTGATGCTTGAGTGAGATTCACAAATGAAACGAGCTGCCTTGAACAAAGCTGCATGTGGCTTTGGCCTCTTGAGAAGCAGCTACCAGATCAAACAGCAGGGGCACAAACTGTGTGCACCATAAGATTACCTGTGCTGCAAATTTTGAAAACTTACTTTGTTCACTTGAATGTGAAATAGGTATTTTCAAAGACAGGGTGTTCTCAGTCAGTCAGCCCTTTAAAATGGATTCTGATTGAAATTTAAACTCAAGGGAAATTCAAGGATTTGAGAATTTGGTACAGCTTTAAAAATGTGCAGGGCTATGTATTGATCAGTGAGGAAAACTGTTAATCCTTGGAGTCATGAGCTCATAACTGCTGAACTATCTTGCTAGCCCTATTTCCCTCACTTTAAATAAAGGTATTGTTGCTGTCATTTTAGATGACTTATAAAATTGCTTTCTCTCCCTCAACAATAACTCATGGAGGAACTGGGTTCCAGGGGGTTGTTCTAAACCCACTTAGAATAGAAATGAGAGGAGTTAAAATTCTTTGCAGTTCCTAGATGCATACCAGCAAAGGGTTAACTAACTTCCTCAGACCTTCAAAGCAGAAGTACCCTCTTCTTGCTAGTATGAGTTCACTAGGTGACACTGAAAATCTGAAGCAGTGTCTCCTTCCCACCCTCTAGATGTTTCAAACATTCCTTGCTTTTGGAATACTGTACAAATTTAAAGAGACAGGAACCTGAAGACCTATCTATCCAAGGATTGCAACAAATGGTATCACTACTTTGACCTCATGTAACCTTTAACTTGCCAAGTGTTTGGCATTTTTATTGAGTAACTACAGGAATATCAGAATCCATGACTGATTTTCTTGGTAGGCAGTGTACCCAATTTTCAGTCCATTTGTCACTGGTTCTTCCCTCTCTGTGACACAGAAGGTCAGCACATTAATTGACAATTCTATTAATTGACTCTGTGTCACTGCCCTTCTCATTCAAAATCATTTCTGTAGCCAGACGATTCATCCTACATTCATCCATGTATTTCACTTCTTAAAAATATTTTTACTTTGACTTCCTTTATGATTTTTAATCTTATCATTTCATCTGTTATGGGAATGATGACACAGCCTTGAATACCTAGGCAGCAGAATATTAAAAAAAAAAAAAAACAACTGATGGAGGGTAATTGTTATTTATGACACCTAATAGACATCTTGGTGGAGGGCAGAGTTGGACATTTTGGACTCTTAAGATCTGCTTGTTTCCATTTGAGCTTGCTACAGAGTTAAAATCTCTCAAGTGGTGCTTAGGCTTCTAGACTTGTTCGGCCTGTTTCCAGTTAATGCCCTGTGCTATACAGAAACTCCAGTGTGAAGTTGATAAGTTTATAAATTACATTTGCTGTGTTGTTTATAAATTACATTTGCTGTGTTGTTTATAAATTACATTTGCTGTGTTTCAGATGATAAACAATGAAATGGCTCTCTCCTCCTTTTTTAGTCTCCACATATTTGATTTCTACATGAATTTATGGCTTATGGTATAGTGATCCTTTTCTCCAGGATACCTTTATCTTCTTCTCTATCCCTAATATATACATGCATACACACATTTATTTTTATTTTATGTGTATGGACATTTTGCCTGCATGTATGTATATGTACCACACCTACATACAATTCCAGGAGAAGCAAGAAGAGGGTTCTTGATATTTGGAACTGAAGTTACAGATGTTGTTAGCTACCATGTGTGCGCTAGGAATTGGACTCAGGTCTTCTGGAAGAGAAACTAGTTGCTCTTAATTGCTAAGCCTTGTTCTTAGCCTTCTTTGTATTTCTAGCTGTCAGGTCTGCAAGCAGATTTGTATATTTTTAAAGTTTGATTTACTCTCCCTAGAGTTGCCAACAAATTTATTCCCCCTCTCTTTTTCCTTTCTTTCTTTCTTTCTTTCTTTCTTTCTTTCTTTCTTTCTTTCTTTCTTTCTTTCTTTCTTTCCTTCCTTCCTTCCTTTCTTTCTCTCTTTCTTTTTCTTTCTTTCTTCCTTTCTTCTTCCCTTGTATTTTCTTTTGTCTTTGTTCTTATGAACTACCTTGATACTCATTTCTATACACTTTGATTTTGAGCAACACATTAAATCATCTCAGATATACTGTATTATGTTGACTGCTCTACTGCCTAGGAATTCTAAATGAGAAATACTTTACACTAATAGTCTGAATAAATAGAAAAAGACATCAAAAACACACAAGAGTAGTATTTACTCACATTGTTTGGAGTGAAGGTCTATCTTATTTATTGCCTTCAGTATTGTGTGTTTTACACTCCCATTGAGGTTTCAGTGAGTTGACTAAGAAGTCCCAAAGAATTTGAGCATGGGCTGTTCAGAGGCAGTTTTTCTTCTACAACTATTCATGCATTTGACCTTAGTCTAACACAGATATATCACTTGCTCTTCCTAGCCATTCATTAGTATGTTTCAACTCTGCCCTTCTAGTTTTTATAAACTGAGACATGTCGGATCACTTGAGACTTAGAAACTAAGTAAACAATTATAAGGATGTTGATGATAACTGAAGGGCTAATGCATGGCAGAATGCTGCTACCACTAATGTGAGTAGACAGACCTACAAATCATGGCTAATACTGTTCTCACAGCTTTGTTCCCATGACCTTTTAGAACTCCATTGTCATATTTGTCTTGGACACTGCACATGCATATGGATGAGAAGAGGATGGGAGATGTGGCTTCATACTTTATTTCTAAGGACACAGATGGCAGCTTGTGACTTACATTGAGAATCCACAGTATAAGTGCTGATTTATGAAAAGAACATAGCAGTTTGCATGCATTCCTGTGTAAACCAGTTACTATTTTTAGTTTAGTCCCAGGATAGCAGATAACAAGTGGCAGTGAAGTAAGAGGACCTCCATTCAAAGCCTGATGTAACTATTTCTATTCAACCTCAAGTAGTCGTACTTTCTAATCAAGTCACTTCTCCCATATGTAAAATAGGAATATTATTTTCTTCTAATTGTTGGTAAGAAAATTAAATATCATTGAACAATTAAATATTATTTTATCTAGAGAAACATTAAATTTTGTTATGTCAAAACTTTTCTTTCTATTGTCCATTCTTATCCATATCCAACAGTGTTTGCTGCCATGCTTAACTGTGCCCCCAGCCCAACGCAGAGTACTATGTCCCACACTTTCACTGCCTCCACTGTCAGGGGTGGCTGATCCCACCCTGCCTGGCTCTGTGCCCAATGAGAGAGCCAGCCCCTGCATTCACTGACGTAGTTTCCAGCATTGTCTTCCTCTCTCTCTCTCTCTCTCTCTCTCTCTCTCTCTCTCTCTCTCTCTCTCACACACACACACACACACACACACACACACACACACACACCCTTAGTCTCCTCACATAAACGATGAGGATAGTACTATTTTCCTCAGGTTGTCTGTCTGGAAAGGTGATAGGGCCAAGATAAGTTAGCTAAGAGTGCAAATGCTTTTGAATGGTAATCAATGACACATAGAAATTTTGATTCTTCTCTCCCCTGAGTTTCTAAGTGAAGGGGAAACCATATGTGTTATGTGATATTTTGATTAGGGTCTGACAAATGGAGTTAGAGGGCAGAACTATCCACTAGCTAACCATAGAGGTTTGGAGGACTGTAGAGAGAGGGACAGGAAGTGATAAGACAGGGCTGAGACAAGATCTTCTGGTGGAGGAACAGAGGTAAGAAGTCACTATTGGCTGCTCCCCTGCTTCTGTAATCTTTCAGGTTTTTACACCATATCTGACTCCTGGTATTTATTGATAAGATTAATTAGATTTATATTTCACATGTGTTTTTAATGATTGGTGCATCCACTTTCATAGATTCAAATATTGAGATGTCCTCAACACTTTGTAGTCTTAAAAAAAAATCAGTCACTTTTTCCTGTTTGTGATGAAGCCAATGGTATTAGGTTCATTTTATTTTCCTAAAGTGTGTGTTGTTTTTTTCTCACTCTTGATGTACCTGTTTGGTCTTTAGCACAGATGGGTACTGCTTCACAATGATAGAAGAAGATGACTCTGGGACGCCTGTTGTCACCTCTGGATGTCTAGGACTAGAAGGGTCAGATTTTCAATGTCGCGTAAGGAAGATAACTTGAATTTACTTTGTAACCTACATTGACTAAATTTTCAAAAGTATTCAAGCAAAATAAAATAATCCTTTTGTTGTGGCTATCCCATGTTGAATAGTTCATAAAACAGTTGAAAATTCTTACTAACCAATTCTCTCTTCATTTGCAAACCATGTTTTTAAATGAGCTATTAACATATTACTTAGCTTCTATTTAGACCATCTTTAAAATCCAGATTATCTTTTATTTAAACTGAGACTAGATTATTTTATTCAATGTATGCTGTTTACTACAAGTACAATAATATTTTATACTGAAATGGAAATGTTGTAATGGTACATGATAATTTGAAATAAATTTCATGATGGAAAGTAACATTTTCGATTTTGAGCAAAATTATTAGAACTTTAAATGTGTTCTCTAGTGACAATCTGTTAAATTTTAGGTGATATGATGTTGAAATTTAGAGGAAACCCACTAATAGTTTTTGTGTTCCATTTTAGGACACTCCCATCCCTCATCAAAGAAGATCAATTGAATGCTGCACAGAAAGGAATGAATGCAATAAAGACCTTCACCCTACTCTGCCTCCACTGAAGAACAGAGGTAAGGCAGGTGAAGAGGGGCTTTAGCTTACTGAGGACGAGCACTGGACTCTTTCTCCTTGCCAAATTCATTGGCACCTTGGCTATTTTTGCCTTTAATTTGTTTCATTACCCACTGCTGGAGTAGAGGGCTGAGGCAAGCTGACATCATGAATGTCATTCAACAGATATGCAAGCAGATCTTGGTTTAGTCGCTGTATGTAGCTTCATTCTTAGGGTCCTTGTCATTCTGCTTCTCCACACCTCTCCCCAGAATGCTCCTCTTTGGAACACTTAGGAGTGTGCTGCTGGAGGTAGAGAGCATGTAGTGCTGCACACTCACTCGTAATAAATTCCCACTGAAGCCTTCAAGCTTTTCAGATTAATTCATAGACATTCACATAAGAAACTCATTTTTCTTTATTTCTATTTCAAGCAATATCCTAAGTGTTATGGATACAGAAATAGATGAAGAAAATATTGCTTGCCTAAGTATTGCTTGCTTACACAAGATGTAAGAATTAACATGTAAAATATTAACTTACATTTGGTCATGAGTATCTCACTAATAGAGATAGGTTACAAATCATATTAAGGATGGTTTAGTAACTTTCCTGTTGCTGTAATAAAATACCCTGACAAAAAGGAACTTTGAGAAAAAAGGGCTTATTTTAACTATAGTTCTAGAGAGGTGGGGGGGGGGGGGAGGGTGGAGAGAGACAGAGACAGAGACAAAGAGACAGAAAAGGAAGTGGAGTCAGGCTATCAAAACTCAGTCTACACTACACTCAGTGAAGCACTTCTTCCATCAAGGCTTTGACTTATAAAGGTTCCTTATTAACATTCTCAAACAGTGCCACCAACTGAGGACTGAGTACTTAAGTACGTGAGATTATGGGAGGTATTTATGGGAAGTATTCTCACTCGAAAGGCAATATCATACCCCTGGCCCCATATGCTTATTGTGATTTCATGCTACAAAATGTATTTAGTCCAACTTCAAAGGTTTACCTGTTCTTTAGCAACCCCAACCATGTTCAAGAGTGCAGTCTCCTCTGAGACCCAAGGCTGTCTTTTCACTGTCACCCAGTGTAAAAACAAACAAACAAACCCAAATTACACACTTTCAATATCCATAGCATAGAGTGTGCATTCCCATTCAAAAAGGGAGGAATCAGGGCATAGTACAGCAAGACTAAACCCCAGCAGAATAAAAGCCACCAGGCTTCTCTTTCAAATGGCTTGGATGACTCTACCCCTCCAGCTTTGCAGCATGCAGCATATCTCCCTTTCTTGGGTTGGTTCTACACCCATATGCAACTCTTCTTGGCAGGTATCCCACTGTTCTGGCATCTCCAATAGCCTGGAGTCTCCATGGAAACATAGGCGTCATCTTCACAGTTTTATGCATTGGCCTTTGCAGCCTCCTCACAGGGACTTTAACTCTATTGTGATGCCTAGTCTTGGACACTCTCTGAAATCATGGTGGAAGAGTACATGGCATCCTCAATATTATATCTTTCATGCATTGAAAAGAAGTAAATTGTGGACATGAAGTTTTGCTACCAGCTAAGGATGGAGCCCAATGTCCTTGGGCTATGTTTGTAGCAGATTTTGTATGCTGAGGCCACTGAAAAGTAGCCTGGATATTTGCTTTTTTGGAGTAGGGAACCACTTGGGCTCTCTCCTTTCAGAAACTGGGACTCTAACGTGGTAGAATCTTGTCTCCAGGGCACCTTTCCTGTTGTTACAGTGTAGCACAGGAGGGTTCTTGTCCATGGTGATGCTCTCAGAAATAGTGATAGATTCCTTTTAGCACATGGCTTGGCTGAAATCTCAAGTTTTTTAGTACTTTTTTCTCCCCCAAACTGCACATTTTAAACTTTCTTTTGCCCTATTTGCTTTCTTTTTTTATTGTAGACATGCACAAGAGTAATCAAGAATAACCATGCCACAGACTCCATGTTATGCTGCCTAAAATTTCCTCTGCCATAAAAATTAGCCCATTCTTTTAAATTCAGCCTCAAATAATTTCTCAGCACTTGTAGAATGCAGCCGATTCTTCACCAAAATATCACATGAATGACCACTGGTCCAGTTGCCATTTGCATCCTTGTGACCCTCTGAAACTTCTCGAGATTTGTCTCCACTGTTTCATGTTACTCTCGACATTCCTGTTTTCCAAGCATTCACAAGAATGGCCCACTGAGCTCTGCTCACAGCACTTTCCAGTCTGAAGTTCCAAAGTCCTTCACATCTCTCTGAAAAACATCATGTCAGGTTCATCACAGAGACAAACCTACTTCTTTGTTACCAATTTCTGTATTAGTTACTTTTCTGTTGTTGTGTAGAATATCATGACAAAAGGCAACTTTGCAGAGATATAGATTGTTTTGGCTTCCAGAATACATAGAGTACATAGACAGTGGGACTATGAGGCTGAACATAATAGGGCTAGTTCTGCATCAAATGACAGGGTAGCATAATAGCCTTAGAGATGTGACCCCTGAACAAGAATCAAGGATGAACAAGAATTTACTAAATGCGTGAGACAAAATGTTAAATGAAAATGAAAATGACTAATGTATCCAGGTATTATACTAAATGTTATATTAACTAACTCATTTGAGTCTTACAACCCCATGAGGTATTTGCAATGGACATTCCCATTTAAAGATGAAAAACTGCAGTATAAAAAGTGTAACAGGATTCATTTTTGTTATGAAATGGGTGGCAATCCTTACTTGTCTCTCAGAGGGATCCCCACTTGTCTGCAGAGTTTCAGTTGGTTCTACTCCCTGAGAAGTTGGAGGGACAGCATAGATAGAAATGGTCTGTCCCAGAAGGGCCTCAGGTGATCCTCTTCGATTCATGGGTGTCTGGAAGGGTTTCCTCCCAGGAATATTCATGTTAATACTCCAAGTGCAGACAGTGACAGAGTAGCACAAGACTAATATGATCAATGGATACAGGTTTATTGATAAGAATCCACAGTTCATGAACCAAGAGAAGTAGGCAGCTGATTTAACTGCAAAAGAGGGTTATTGCGGGAAAGAAAAGGAAAATACAGAATAATGCTAGCCTTAAGTACAGTGCTGGTTGGTAAAGAAAGACTTCCTTAGGTCCTTGTGGTTTTATTCCTGTCATAAGTCAGAAATGTAATGAGTAATAAACACATGGTCGGCAGTTCACAGTGTAGTCTGGGCTCTGCATGTACATAAAAAGGCAAAGAGAAACAGTTTTAGCCAAATTATAGCATCAGAGTGAAAACATTCTAGGTTCATGTGTTGGAAATTCATTGTGATCCTGTGGTTAGATTTAAATTTAGTAAAGGAATATTCTCTTTGGATTCCTAAAAATGTAGAGTTGTCCTTAAAATTGGAAATAGAATATAAGCTGTGTTTTCCAGTATAAGCAAAGATTCCAGTCTTTACATATATATGTAGGACATAAAAGAAAGAAACTTAATACAGTTGTAGCCTATTTACTTTTAAGGACCTATCAATTATTTTTGACATTTATTAAGCAATATGCTCCAAACAATGTACATGCTAATTTTTACTCCTGTTAGCGATGGCTTTTTAGACAGTCCTTCATTGATTCAAGCTTCTATACTCCTTTTTTATGGGCATGTATAACAATTCTGAACTGGATAATTTAAAAAAAAAGCTACTTTCTGATTATTTTCATTTAGTTTCTTGAGATGCAGCCTACTTTCATTCATATTTGCACGTAGTATATGGATCATAAGTGTTAAATACATATTTTAGATATCAGTAACTGTTATCAGATTTGTCAAGAAAAAGATCTGTTGGTTAGAGTTTACAATAACTGATCCAAGCATTATATGCAACATTGCAAAGTAAGTTTATTTTCAACTGTTATTATCCCAGTTCTTACAGTTATATAACTATTTGTGAGACAGTATCCTTGCTCTTATTATTTGTAATAAGAACTCTGAATTATTTAAAGGTGAATAGCAACATTGTCCTGCAACCTCAAATGGTCTAAATTAATACAGGTACACAAAATACATAATGGAAAAGAAATGTGAATGCAAATGTGTGTACATATGTATGCATCTGAGGATGGTTTTGTGTAAGGGGTGATCAGAGAGCAAGAGAATTATAACACACATGACAAAATGTAAGTAATGAGAATTATGAGTGAAGGACATATTGGAATTATTTTGTCAAAAGCTGAAATTATTTCAAAATAAGTAAAATTATTATATTGATAATGAGTTAGAAAATGTTTGGTCTTTTTAAAGGATATTTGATAGTATTATGAGAAGATGTGTAATATCTGCCCTCTGAAGTAATAGTTTGACATCTAAGAATAGTAGATACTGTCATAATCAAAGATGTGTATGTATTCATTACATAATTGTATATGTTATAGAAAATCTGCATTATAACAAAATTTCTTAATGTCACAACAGAAGGTTGGTTTCTAATTAGGATGTTTCTATGTAAGGTACCGTGTCATCTTTGAAAACAACTTGTTGTGTGAAATGTTCACAATATTATATACAAAAATAATTTAGCCAGCATAGTGGCAAGTATTGTAATCTTAGCCCTTGGGAGGCTAAAGCAGAATGATTTGAAGTTTGAGCTAGCCTGGGTTATATAGTAATACTTTCTCCATAAAATAAAGAGAAAAGAATCAAATTACGAGATGATACCGTATCCTTTGTGAAATACTCTTGGTTAACATTTTTGTTCCTTGAAATGAAACTTTAATGGCACATGTGCAGCTCCTGTTAGTAATTTGTTAAGTATGTAATGATTTCATCTATTTTAGTCAATTGGTCCTTTAACTTTTTTCATGGAGCATATACTACTTTTTATTGCAAAAATCACATTTGGGTGAGAGAAAGTCTCTTGCCAAAGTTTGAATATGTCTATTTATATATGGGTACAGCTGGGAAAACATCTTCTTGTACTGGTCCAAGTCATCCCTTAGAATCCTACCTTTTCAGCTACGTAGCAGTCATCACTTTTCTCGGGGACCTGTTGTACCTTTCCTAAAGCTGCTAATTATGTTACTGTACGACTGGGCTTGGTTTCAACTCATTTTTGTTTAAATATCCCTGAGCCACCTGAATAAAAATCACCTGGGATGTTCGGTTACAAAAAGATATTTTGAATAAATATTTCTGGGCTTGAAGTCAGTAAACACACGTTGATCTCTTAAGACATTCACATGACATTTGAGAAAGCTTGCTTTAAGCCAATCTGATTTGTCAAGACCTTGAGTTGATACAAAATGAGCAATATTTAATGATCCGTAGCTTAAGAGCACTGAACAGCCTTTGCATAGGACATTTCCATTTTAATATTTTATTTCCATTTTGAAAAATTAAGGTATAATTTGTTAAAGGGCATTTAAGGCCAAAAATATAATTAATATAATGTACAATATAATGTACAAATTAATATAATTGTACAATATAATTAATATAATGTACAACATTTGAGGAGCCCTTATGCTTTGCATTCATCAGAAAGCAGCTTTGGTTATAATGAATATAGATTTGTTTTTGTTTCTATCCAAAGAATATTCCAGATGCTAGATGAGAAGAGCTTACAAACCTACCACCTGACTCTGGGATCACATGAGCTCTTGCTTAGCTATTAGGCTCAGGGACCCATTTGCTCCTCATATTTCTCTTGTGGGTTTATTCTGTGTCAGGTCAATTCCTTCCATAGAGGAGACTCATGCTGTTGAGATACCTATCTAGTTGAGTGGATCCTTCATA
The DNA here is from genome assembly GCF_949786415.1 of Peromyscus eremicus. Lineage (NCBI taxonomy): Eukaryota > Metazoa > Chordata > Mammalia > Rodentia > Cricetidae > Peromyscus > Peromyscus eremicus. Next base: position 112,587,572 of record NC_081421.1, on the reverse strand, counting down.
GCTAAGCACACAGTTTTGAGTATATGCCAGAGTCTAGCTCCGGATGAGGGCAGGGTCTGAAGATGGGTGGATGCAAGAGCAGCGATGGAGGAATCAGACATGGGATACTTCTTAGTTTCATTTTAGGAGAGATGGACAGAGGAAGCATACGGGAGTCATCCCCAGTGGGACAGGTCCCAGCAGAGGATGTAAGGAGTCAGCAGGGGAAGGAAGTGAGCCAGGCCATGGTGGTCGGGAGACTCTTGCAGCCTGACTGGCTAGCAGCCAGAGTGCTTCTTTATTTATACAGAATTTAGTTAGCAGGGATACATTCATGATATTCCAAAACATAGAACATAATCATTTTTGGGTTTGGACATGTGTTTCACTTCTTTTTGCTCATTTTTAGTCATCATTAATAAACTATGACAGAACAGAGTTACTATTTCCAACCATTTTTTCCTCAAGTTTTGACAACATTAATAAACAGTTAACATTCTTAATCATTAACCCTATAACCCAATTTTTAAGAATCCAGAGGCATATGACATCCTGTACTCAGGCTGGTTACTTCAAGGACGCTAGACCAAAACAAAATCTTTAAGCTTCTCTGGGCACTTTGCCATGCCCCAAGTAGTGTATTATTAACTCTTAATACTATTATATTAATAACTCTTGGTCAGAGTGCCCAAGAAAAATCCTCAGGCCAAAACTGCTACACTTATTATTCAAATTCTGGCATAACACAATGTTTATATTTTTGTAACATTTGTCTATATGTCTAATCCTGGCAATCTCTTGTTAAGGAACAACATATGACCAAGGGGTCATATGACATTACTGTGACTCTGTATGTGCTAACTTTCTAAGAGAGGGAGGTTCTGACATCTCATACTTTTACCATCTTTGCACTCCATACTTTTATCAATATGTTTCTATGTAGGGCAGAATTGTATGCCACATATTTGTCTCAGTGTACAGTGGGAAGAGGCTTTTAATTTGAACTGTGGCCAATTCCTCTAGCCTTCCAAATCTTGTTGATGTTTTAAAGTTCACCTTGTTTTGAATAACTTATTCCTGTGTAAGTACAGGGACAGGTGTTTCAAGAATGTCTCATAGCCTCATGAAGAGACCTCTGGCTTCTTTATGTGTCACAACCTCCAAGGTGTAAAGAAGACCTTCAAGTAGATAAGGATATCTTCCTAAAATCCAGGGAATAGTATGTTCAGGACTTTCCTGGGGAAACTTAAAAGCAGCATTCCTGGGAGAAGGCATAAATGATTCATAAGGAATTTTCCATCAATCCAACATCCCCAAATTATACAAATATTAAAAGTGCCTCAAGTATGCTGCAGGCAAAGATGAAAATCAAAGGTGGAATGGCAGCCATCATGCCATTCAGCTCTGCTGGATCTTTGTCAAGCAGCTGTGCTGTCTTTATGACTTCTGCCATTCCATTCAGATATGGCTGTGCCAAGTATATATGTGATTTTCTCATAGCATATTAAAGTTTTTTTCTGTATTTTGCTTATCATGTTTTAATCCAACTTTTGGGAACGAGTTTATCCCTTTTGAGTAAAAATATGTGCTGTTTTGTGGCTTTCTTTTTCAGATTTTGTTGATGGACCTATTCACCACAAGGCCTTACTTATATCTGTGACTGTCTGTAGTTTACTCTTGGTCCTCATTATTTTGTTCTGTTACTTCAGGTAAGTATTAGACAGATACTTGGAGTTTTGCCTGCATAGTGAGATCCCTACATGGATGTTTTTTCCTGCTATTGCCTGTCCGGTTTTGCATCACGGCCTTCTTTGTCCCTAGATTGTAGGTTTATCTGAAAATGTCTATTACCATTGACAAAGACTTACCCGAGTGAAGCTATAAATAGACGCTGTCTCATTTCTGTTTCAGACACCAAAACCACTCAGATAAATTTTTCATCTGTAAGGAAACATGGGTAAATGGAAAATTTAGTGACTAGTTATGACTTGGGTTTAATTCTAAGCAAAGAAGAAACCATATGGGAGTCTGAGTGCTTTTAGTAATTCCTTATTTCCTGACGAAAAGATTCCTCTAGTATTATAACATTTATAGAGCAAACATTAAAGTAAACTAAGTTTAGTTATATAAAAGTTTTTTAGTCAAGAACTTATTTTCTACTTTGTGAAATATGAAGGTTTAAATGTCCATATCATTTGAGAATCCTAATATTCAACCATAATATTTTATAAGTTCATAAATCAGTTGAATAAAATAAAATTTTGAAGACATTACAATAGCATGTTTTAAAGTTTAACTTCATGTCATGGTTATTGTATTGTCTTGTACATTTTCATATGTAAAAGAGTCTCCTTGCATACTTTTATAAATGAAAAAAACTTGTATATTTAATTACCTAGGGAACATAAAGGAAACGTTTCTAGGAAACAGATATTGGAGCTACTTGGAAATACTAACAGAATGTAGTCTGCTTGTATAGTAATTGACAGACATAGAAAAGAAAACTTATACATGATTGAATGAAAAACATTCCAAGGGTAGCAAATAGCATTTGATCTTGTGTTTATTGCTGAATTCCATGATTGATGTTTGTCTGTGATGTTTTGTATCTGTCGTTGCATTTAAGTTTTTAATCCTATCTTCCTCGCCCATGCTTAGGTATAAACGACAAGAAGCCAGGCCTCGGTACAGCATTGGGCTAGAGCAGGATGAGACTTACATTCCTCCTGGAGAGTCCCTGAGAGACTTGATCGAGCAGTCTCAGAGCTCGGGAAGTGGATCAGGTCTCCCTCTGCTGGTAGGAGAAGAATATAACACGAATTCCAAAGAAATGTGTTCTGAGGGGGAACATCTGTTTCACCTTCCTTACAGAGCAGTAGACAAGAAGGCTCTGTGCCCTTGGGTGTCAGCTCTTAGCTGTGGGGCTTCCTGATAACATTTGACATACAGACAGTGAGCCTATTGCTCTCTAATATGAGTGTCTGGTTAAAGCCAGACCCTCAGACATCCTGATGAAGAGTGAGTTAGAAACATTAAATGTTTTTGGTGAGGATGGCCTTACTTACTGTACTTTGACCTGGCTATTGAATGCAAAAGTATTACCCCCAAGATCTGCAAAGAAGGAAAGCTGCGGTTCAGCTGCAGGCTGAGGTTTCAGGCTGAGGTCTGTGTCATCTATTCAGGAAAGGTTGAATTTCTGATAGTAGGGACTGTCAACTTCAGCAAGAACATATACAAATCCAACATGTCCATTCCAAACCCAGGTCACTTCGTTGGCTAAGAAAAGTGCATGGTTCTTTTATAGACCACAGAGGAAGGTTGGTGGAATTAAGGATAGAAGTAATTTTAATGGAAACTACTTTCCTTAATGAGCTTTATTATTTTAGAGAGAGGTAGGGCGCATATGAATATGTGTGGGTGCACACATGTCATGGTGTCCAAGTGGAAGTCAGAGTCAACTTGGAGGAACTGGTTCTTCACTCTGTGGTTGTGGAGGATTGAACTCAGTCTCAGTGGCAAGCCCCTTCACTCACTGAGCCATCTTGCTGGCCCCTTAGAGACTGGACATTGACTGTCTGACTTCAGGCTCGGATTCTGACTTGCATGTCGTCTTCTGGACTTGTTTCGTTTCGTCTGACGATCTCGGATTTTACCTTCATAGTTTGGTTTTGAGATCAAACAGAGAGCAACCTATGCATGTGCAGCCATGTTAGTCACGATAAGCAGAGTGATAGTACTTAGGACTTTAAAAATTGTCCAGGTTCTGATGATCAAACTGGTTTTTTATTTTTATGATTTAATTCAAGTGTAGCAATTCTGACTACAGTATTTGTAACTCTTTAGTGTGGTATTTTTTTTTTAAAGTACAAGTAGTGAAACTCACTGGTACTAATGAATTAGATGCTCTTGGAAATGTAATTGATTTGACTTAGTTTCTCCTACATCATCTTATGAAGCTGTTGTTACCTTTCTATATTCTTTGAATCCTGCTTTTAGTCTTTGCCCAGATGCAATAGTCTAACACCTCCCATTGTCTGCAGATCTTCTTTTCTCAGCTTCATATGAACAGTTTTTAAACTCCATCTGACTCCTCTCTTTCTTCCTGCTCCCCTGCTTGCAGCCTTAGCTCCATCATTGCCTCTGAGCAGCTCTTCTCCAAACAAAACACATGTCTCTATGTTTTCAAATGCAATCACTTTATGGAACATTCTTCTAGTTTATGGCTCAAGGCCTCCTTCATTTTACCTCTCAGCACTTCTCAGTTATCTCAGCCTAGAGTCTAGGTATCTTTCGTCATGACGTTGTCCTTTTACTACTAATGTTGCAGTTTAAATGATGTACCTTACTTGAGGGTGGGATATACTCCTTTGTATTCGCTTCCTATCCTTCCCAGAGTCTCTCCAACCCATTAAACAGGATGCTCAGTCATTTGATGTAAAAAGCTTTCAGCTCTAGAGTTTTACCATCCTCAAGGACCTTGTTTCTATATCCCAGTCTACCACGAATGTTTGGCTTCTCTCTGTGTATCTGCTTCTTATTGCTGCAATAAAATACTAGAGACAAACAAATTCAAGGAAGAATTCTTAATTTTAATTTAATTTTTTTTCATACACTATGTTTTGATTATGTTTTCCCCTCCCCAACTCCTCCCAGATCCTCCCTACTTTCCTACCCACCCAACTTCATGTTCTCTCTCGAAACAGAAAACAAAACATAACAAAACAAAAAAAGAACAAAACAAAAAACTAATATTACAAAATACCCAAACAAAGCAAAAACCCGTAAAAATTCATGGACTATGTTTTTGTTGTTGTTGTTGTTGGACAATAACTCTTAGGCCTAGAGGCCTGGGATCTGCCCTGAAATGTGATTGATATACCCAGTGACATTCCATTGGAGAAAACTGATTTTTCCTTTGTCAGTAGGTATCAGTTGCAAATAGTTTCTTGGTTAGGGGTGTGACCCTGTATCCACTTCCTATTCTTGGTGCTAGGATTTTGTCTGGCTGGAATTATGCATGCTGCTATAGTTTCTGTGACTTTATATGTGAATCAGTCCTGTTGTGCTAAAGACACTGTTTCTTTGGAGTTATTCACCACTTCCGGCTCTTACAATCTTTCTGCTTCCTTTTCCACATAGATCTCTCAGCCTTGAGTAAAGGGGTTTGATGAAACATTCCATTTAAGACTGAGTGCTCCAAAGTCTCTCACTCTGCATATTGTCCAGTTGTGGGTCTCTGTGTTAATTCCCACCTACTGCAAGAAGAAACTTCTCTTAGGAGAGTGGAGGGACATAGTTATCTATGGGCATAGAAATATGTCATTAGGAGTAATTTGTTAATATTTTACTCTGGTGGAATAATAATAGTAGGCTTTCCCCTAGGCCCAGGACTTATCTAGCCTGAGATCCTTGGCCACTTCAGTAGAGCCCAATGTGGATTCAGTCTCATGGAATGGGCCGTAAACTCCATCAGAAAGTTGTTGGTGACTCCCATTGCATTTGCCACCGTTACACCAGTATATCTTGCAGGCAGGTCACTGCTGTAGCCGACAGGGTTTGTAGCTAGTAATTACTGATGGTTGCCTTTCTCTTCTGATGGTGTCCTAGAATGGTTAATAGTATTGCTTTTCTTGCTAGATTGGCTGGGTTGTCCAATCCAGAGATTATCCTTTATAAATGTGTTCCTCTTAACTATTTGTAGTAGCCACATTAGATAAAAAGCCATGTGATCACTAATGATGGAGATATAGTCTAAGAAATGCATCTCTAGTCATTTTTATTGCCATGTGAACATAAAGGCATGTTTTTACACAAAGTAATGTAGCTCTGTTACCACTAGGGAATTTAATCTTATAATACCATCATTGTTTATGCAGATCATGGTTGACCCCAAAAAAAATATGTACCACTTGACTGGACTAGAAATATAACCTTGTATTAATTTAGGGATATATAACCAGTTAAGTTAATTCATTAGTATATGGAGAAGCCAAATTCCAATTCAGACTGTGTGAGCCTCTAGAACCCATGCTACTGACATTCTTAACATGTGAAGTAAACGTTAGTTGAATAAGGAAATATAAGCGGATAGCAGCATAGAAAAGAGGCTCCCAAGAGATGGAGATCCATGAAAAAGTCATACAGTCAGCATCATGGCTAAAATATCTAGTCTTAAGATGTGAGCTTGAGATAAACATTGGAGCAGAACAGAGTAGTAATGGTATTATTAAGGGAATGGTGCTCATACCTTATGACTGATTGGTTACTTATTTTCTTAACACAGTGGGAAATTTTTATGCTTCATCTATGTACATATATGTGGACATAGTATTTTTCAAGTTACTTTTGGAGACCTCTCTTTCTATTTCTTCCCTTTTCAAAAAGAAGTGATATAATAGAACTATTTGAAGAATTAAGATATAATATGATTTTCTTCTCTGTGAAGTATGTGTACACATTTACTATATAACATTTGGAGTATTTTACATATCTCTATATAGTATATGTTATATAATAAAATATTACTATTTGTATCCTACTTATTTGACATTATACAGGAATGCAAGGCAGTTTCTTTTTTTTTCCTAAACTGTAACCCAGCTTTTATTTAATTAATTAATTAATTAATTAATTAATTAATTAATTTAGTCTTGTTTTATATACATTTGTGTTTTTGCCTTCACATATGTGTCTGTGTGAGGGTGTTGGATCCCCTGGAACTGGAGTCACAGACAGTTGTGATCTACCATGTAGGTGTTGGGAATCGAACCTAGTCCTCTGGAAGAGCAGTCAGTGCTCTTAACCTCTGAGCTATCTCTCCATCCCTTGGAGGGAGAGGTGTCTTCCATACTGACCAGGCCTGACCCTGCTTAGCTTCCAAGATCAGACAAGACTGGGTGCATTCAGGGTGGTGTGGATATAGAAACAAGGTGTTTTTTTACTCAACATTAAACTCTTAAATTTGTATTTATTTTAATTTTTGTGTGCATTTCTCTATGTGTGAGCACAGTCTCTCATGTGCTACATGCTTATGTACTATGGCAGATATGAAGTGGTCAGAGGACAACTGTCAGGAATAAATGCTCTCCTGTTGTCTCACTAGATCTAGGAATAAAACTCAGATCATTATTCCTGGGTACAGGAGCTTCTAACTACTGAGCCATCTTGCCAGCTCAATATTAAAGCTCTTGAATGAAGCCTAGTAAAAGTCTTTCCCATATGTATTAGTTCAGCCTAACTAAGCCAAATATATGTGTATATTTGTGTTTGTTCACACACACGTGTTTATGTGTGTTGCTAACTCAGTGATATAGAATATTGAACGTTGGTTTATAACAACTTGTTTTCTTTTCTTCATGTGTGTACACAGATGCATACATTATAGAAAATAGATGTCTAACCATTAAATGAAATGACAATATTGGAATAGTGATTACATATACATATATATGTATATATATATATATATATATATATATATAATTTATAGCCAGTGCACATGATAAAATTCTCTTTTTAGAATCACAGTTACAATAATTAAATATTCCAGACATATACTGGTCATTTTTCTATGGCAGGTAGCCGAGATAGCCAGCTAATGTAGAAAAAAGCTTTGTTTGGGCTCACAAGGTTAGAGGTTTGTCTGTCGTTGCTTGTCCTCTTTCTTTGGGCTTATGGATGCACACTGAGGTGAAAGTGCATGGCAGAGCAGAACTGTTCATCTCATGGCAAGGAAGTGAAACTAGAAATTGAGAGTCCTATAATTCTCTTTTATTATTTTATATTTTAATTTATATTTTATATTTATATTTTATCATTTCCTGTGACCTCCAGAGCTCCTACTAGATAGACCCTATGTCTTAACGTTCCCACTTGCTCATACTTAAACCAAGCTGGAGACCAAACATTGAGCACACAGACCTTTGAGTGACACTTCAGATAGAAATTATAGCAAATTCTTGTAAATTTTATCTGCACACTCAACTTTTTTAAAAAATTGTGCATATGATTTAGATTGAAATTTTATGTGCAGAACGAGAAGAAAACATTGGTGAAATAAAAAACTGGAATCAGTTTTTAAATTTTAAACATATGTTCAGGTTCTTGGATGATATAATCTTAAAATGTGAGTAAAATTCTGTTTCCAAGTCTAACTTAATGGCCGAGTGTCTTGGAGGTCTCTTGTTTCTGTCCCCCTGATATTGCTGCTGCTGCCAGTGTGTTCACTAGAGAAAACCTCTCATTGCCAGAAAAGAAACAGAGCTGTTTGTTAGGCAGGATTCCATAGACTCACAGAGCAATGCTTGTGCATCTGTAAAGTGAATATGCTTTCATAACTGTGGTAGGTTTCCCTCCAAGTGGATAACTAAGTACTTTGTAGCTGCCTCTCAGCTGCCTAGTACTCTCGTGATGCTTCTCTCATCTTTTCAGGAGTAGTGGACATGTAGTATACCAAAGGTTGCCTCATCCCAAATGCCTAACTCTGTGAGAGGAGGGCTACTTTACACATCTGCTTGTTTGCTTATTTCCACCTCACTTTGTGCTTCCTAGATCAGTAGTCATTCTTTAATTTTTAAAACTTTAACTTTATTAAAAAAAAATACCCTTTTGCAACAGGATTTCATTCTGTTATCAGTGTCACTAACAGTTTTAAGAATGAACTCGGGCCAAAAAAAAAAAAAAAAAAAAGAATGAACTCGGGACTTCTTGAGTAGATATTATCACCCATCATGGAAACACAAAAGAATCCTAATTAAGGAATCTGCAGAATAATATCCGTATCCTAACCCTTAGAATCTGTTATGTAGGAGAGACTTAGGCTGCTAGCCCATGGACTAGGCAATGAGAGAATTCTAGATTATGTGGATTGATTATCACAATTGAATGATCCAAAAAATTACAGAAACAGAAAGGAAAGCTTTAAGCTTTTACCTGATGTATCACTACAAAGACGGCTTTGTATTTATTATGGTAAGATTTTGCTAGTATCATGTGCTAGTTTCCTTGTTTATTTATCTGAGACAGATTATTCTCTGTAGATCATGCTGCCCGTCAACTCCCAGTCTACCAGCTTGTCCTCCTGAGTCCTGAGATTATGGGTGTGTGCCCCCAGCCCTGGCTGTTAATTCTACTTTCAAGATTATGTAAACCGCCTCAAATAGTTACTCCTTATAGCCAGGAAACCATTGATAAAGTACAGATGGTATAAATACCATGGAGACTAGTCATTTAATTTCCATGCTGCTTCACTCGATGTTTTCCCCTTTGTTTTTATGAATTTTGTAATTCTTCAGCTCTATTTTATAGAGTATTAAATGAGCCTTCTCTCCAGCATGTTAGCCTCCTTTTGCCAGTTCCCCTGCATGGACTACTTTTTTGTGTCTCTATTCTGCATTTTTTTTCACTGAAACAAATGCCTCTTTCACTTCAGATGTACAGTTTTCTCCTATCTCACATTGCTTGCCTAGTCTTCATTTAGTTTCTTAAACATTTTCTGCAGCTACTTGGCACTTCATAACTAAAAATTCCACTGTATAATCTAAAGGAGTTCAAGCCTGCCAGGCTGGGAGTGCTCAGTCTCATTTACAGTGGCGTTTTCTTTTTGTTTTGTTTCTTATGAGTTTTCCTTTCCCCCTTCATCCCTCATTTTGTTTTTATTTTGTTGTTTGTTTGGATTCCTCTGCTCTTCTCCATTGTTGGAATTTTGATAAATTTCCTTTTGCATCCAATATTTTTTGTCTTATTTAACAGATTCATGATTTGTTATATGGTGGCAAGAATTCCTTCAGAGTATTTAATCAATCATTATAACAGTAGGACACTTTGTTCTGTTGGGTATAAGTTACTGTGAAACCCTTTGTCCTTTTTTCTCTATGAAAATTGCAGTAGGTAGAATGGAACATGTAATGATTTGGCAGCAGTATTTGATAATTTAAAATTGGCAATCATCCATCTGAAATACACTTAAAAGAGAACAGCACAAATTAATAAATACAAATAACTCATGTATAAAGAATAATATTGACTATATATTTTTACATGCAGTCATTGCCCCCACCCTCCCCCTGGAGAAAAGCTTAAACATATCTGCAGTGCTGTAAATATACTAAGAACATGTTTTGGGCTTTGCCAGGTCCAAAGGACAATAGCTAAGCAAATTCAGATGGTGAAGCAAATTGGAAAAGGTCGCTATGGGGAAGTGTGGATGGGAAAGTGGCGTGGAGAAAAGGTAGCCGTGAAAGTGTTCTTCACTACTGAGGAAGCCAGCTGGTTCCGAGAGACGGAGATCTATCAGACGGTCCTGATGAGGCATGAAAACATTCTGGGTGAGTCACAGTCTACACAGCGATAGTTGGGGTTTGTCACATTCTTCTGTTTTCCCTCCACATGTGCATATGAACTCATCTGTCTAGACCTGTTATGAAACTTACAGACTCTTTCTTTTTGGCATGAGCCCAGAGCCCACAAGCTTCTGACAGAAGATGTCACAGGAAGCATGACTGCGGTGCTTCTGTGCATGGGTGGTGGGCTGGAAATGCAATACTCACCAGTGATGTTTTTTTTTTCCTTCAGAAACAGGAAGTACAAATGAAATACTAGAATTTCTTAAGTTTTTTTTTTTTTTTAAGGAATTTGAAGGACCACATTTGGGTTTAAATACTGTGAAAAGTTATAGGCATTTTTATTTGCAGAGTTTATTTGTAGCAAGAGTTTATGTTCAGAATTGATTTTCTTTTCCTTTCCTTGGGCTAGACGTGATCTGCCTGGGTCATTTGAGTAGGAGAGGACCCAGTCAGTGAAGTAGAAGGCCTGACTCAAATATTTTATACAACATGCCTTGCTTGTTACTATAATACCATAAAGGAATTCAGTACCACTGATTAGAGAGTGGCTTCAGATCCAAACTCTTGTGTTTTTTTTTTTTCTCCCTCTGATTTTGATCACCCCTGCTTGGTATTAGTAATTTAACATTCTCATAGGCATAGTCAGAAAACTGAGCACGATGTTAAACCAAAGAATACGGAGAGAGAATATTTGAATATATGAAGTATTGCTCATTCTGTCCAGGAAACATCTAATCCTTTTTACTCTGCCTTTTAGGGTTTATTGCTGCGGATATTAAAGGGACTGGGTCCTGGACTCAGTTATACCTCATCACAGACTATCATGAAAATGGTTCTCTTTATGACTATCTGAAATCCACCACCCTAGATGCAAAGTCCATGCTGAAGTTAGCCTATTCTTCCGTCAGCGGCCTATGCCACTTACACACAGAAATCTTCAGTACTCAAGGCAAACCAGCAATTGCCCATCGAGACTTGAAAAGTAAGAACATCCTGGTGAAGAAAAACGGGACTTGCTGCATAGCAGACCTGGGCTTGGCTGTCAAGTTCATCAGGTTAGCATCTAAGTCATCAGATGCCCACTTTAAGATGCTTTCTGAGTGTTCTAGTTCCTTTCCATACCTCTGTCCTAGGATAACTCCGTGGTTGAGGCATATCATAGACTTCTACTCTTTTAGAGATTAAAAATGTCACCATTTTCTTGGTAACATGGTGTGTTTGGGTCAGTCCCATAAGAAAGAAGGGGGAGAAAGCCATGGGGAGCAAGCCAGTAAACAGCTCTCCTCCATGTCTTCTGCTTCAGTTACTGCTTTCAGGTTCCAGCCTTGACTTCCTGCCCTGACTTTTTTAAATAGACTTATAAGCTGTAAGGTGAAACAAACCCTTTCCTCTCCGAGTTGCTTTCAACAGAGACCCTAACTAAGATGATGCTTGAGAAACTGCAGCCAGAGTTCTGCATAACATTTGTAAATAAGGGTTGGTTTTCAGGAAGAACCGGCAGCTATGTGGTGGAAAAGGCCATGCTTTACTTGTGTGTACTGTAAGGATTACTTCATAAATGTTTGTGAGGAGTACTGTTAACTATAGTAAGGAACAAAGCACTGTTATAATGTAGCTTAAATAAAGAACACAGCACCTGAACACATATACCCAGACTTGCTGGTGGTGGTGTGCAGACCCTGCAGGCTCCTCGGGACATTGATAGCCCCTACAGAGTAGGGAGAGTTTCACACTCAGGAGCTGGGACTCTCTCTCTTTAATCAGTGTAGCTCCTTTTAACCTAGGACATGTGTCCAACCGTGTAACCCAGTGCAAAGTCACACATTAAAAACGTTGTTGCTCTCATTGCACTTTTGTTTTTGTAACTCAGCTGTCCAGTTCTCCAGGCTGAACTTTGTGGATGGCGACAGACATCTTGTTACTGTGGGAAGAGGTTGGACACAGCAGGTGGGGATGACTTCGAGGAAATGGCGCCTCTAGCCTGAAAAGAAAAAGGTTCATCTGGGAGCTAGTAGTGAAGAAACTACTGCATAACTACCTTTAGGATACTCAGTCCAGGCTGACCCTGGAGTACATCTCTACTGCATAACTACCTTTAGGATACTCAGTCCAGGCTGACCCTGGAGTACATCTCTGGCTCTACTTTTGGATATCTCCCAAGGAAGATTCTAGAGCGTGTAGAGAAGGACAAAAGGAAGAGCTAGGGAGAGGATTACAAGAAAGAGCTAATGGGTTTCCATTTTTCTCCTGAATATAAAATCTGAGACGTGGTTTAATAATGAACTCAGATAAGTGGAGGGCTTCACCATGTAGAGATTACAAATGAAAACTTAACAAAGCAAGTGAATTGTGCTATAAATTTAAGTTTGAGACATGAGTCTTACCCTATTTAATGATTTAAAGTATGAAATCCAGTTTCTCTTCAGAATTTATGTTTGTGAACGGCAACCCTTTTTAAGTCTACGCTACAACAACCAAGCAAACGTACATAAGTAATTCATCTGGTCTAGTTCCCAGACTCTACTCCTCTCCTAGTTAAATTTCTCCAAAGCAGTTCCAAGGGGTAATAGTCCTCTGCTGTCCCCTCCCCTGGCCTGCTTTATTAAGAAACCATCTCCATGTGCAGCCAGAAGTCCTTGCTCATTGTGACACCACTGTCCCTGGAGTCCAGAGTGCTCTGAGCATCACTGCACAATGTGTCTCCTCCTGAGACCGATTCTACTCATCTTCCACCTTTAAATATTTCCCTGTGTGAGATTTCCAACTGTATCTCACCTTTTTTCTAGCTTCGAGTTTGGCTGAACTATGTTAAAACTTGGAATGCCTAAATTTTTATTTGTACAGTTGAGTGAGTTCTATCTTTTTGAAACTCATGCTTTACCTTAGTATTATGGTTAACCCCACTATACTATTTCATCTACATCCTTGGATAAAGCATTGTACAATTACTTCCTTTCTGTCTTTCTGATTTCCAGTCTTTTCTTCAGGCTGCAGAATTTATTTTTTCAAAGTGCAGTTTGAATGTCATCATATTTTCACCGTTTCCTGTGGCCTTGGGTTAAAATGTAGTTAGGGTCCCTTGCTGTGGTGAACTCTTTTCTGATGTTGGGCTTTTCTCAAGATTTATTCCCACCATGCTGCTTCTGAACACATTCTATTTCTCACAACCTCAAGTGCTGTTTTTCATATTATCTGTATAGCTTACATCCCTTTTCTGTTTAACCACCACTGATCTTCAGCGTGCACGGACATATGTGGTTACTCATAAGCAGCCCTATACCAAGTGTCAAGGCATTTCTCAAACTGCTGCAGTGATCGTTGGCTTCTTATCTCTCCCTCCTGGTAGAGAGTAAATAGAGCACATGTCTGTCAAAGTTCTATCCCCAATGTCTTTGCCATGATTGTGGAGGTGTTTAAGTTTTGCATACAAGGTAATGGAATGAAAAGAAGAAAAGCATGTTATCCTAGCCTCAGAGAATCTACACATTCTGGACTATGCTCTTCATAACTGTACTTTGTACCCATACTTGATTTGTCTTGCTTTTGCAATACTGAACCTCTGTGTTTTCTCCTCACATAGCCCATGCTGCCTGATGCTTTGCTTTTGCATTTAGAGTCCCTAGCGTGGAGCATCCTGTCTTTCCATGTACACTTCCCAAGTCTCCAAAATGCCTCTTAGTTAGTGCACCCATCCACACCTAAGAGGAAAGAAACCACCTTCTGAATTCTCTGGCCTATATCTACCTACAGCTATTGTTACTTTGGAATATGCCTCATCTCTCCTGTTACTCATTGGTACCTTGAGAGCCAAAGCCGTGTCAAATCCACCATGGATTTCCCTTTTGACATGACATAGAGAATTACTGCTACTGTTTTAAATCCGAAAATGTAAGGACAGTAAAGTAATTGAGGCAACACCTTCCTTCTGGATCTTAAAGTAAACTCAGTTTTTGTTTCTGAAATTTATGTTTGTTTAGGGTAATGAATTAAATGATCTTTCCAATTACATGTGGATCCTGACTCTAGGAAGAGGAGGATGCTCTTAAGGGATAAATTGAGATATCTTAGGTGTACAATGTCCTGTTCATCAAAGGAGAGGACAAGGATGCTGGCTTCACAGACTCATTTCCCTATGCAGATAGAGGATATATTGGATGATCTCAGACATTTTTATTTTCTGTCTGTCAGAGTTTTGACATCTTCCATTTTTAGTGCTGGGTACAAGCCTTGCTTTACATATTTCTCTGATTTTTACCCTTTATAATGATTTGCATTGTGTGTCTGTCCACGTGCAGCTGTATAGAGTGTTTTATTTCACACGGAGTCAAAGCTAACCCATGTTCATATGTGAATTTCCTGTGAGAACTCAATCTTCACTCTTGTTTCTGTATAGGAAGTAAGTGGTCTCTTAGGCTTTGGGGTAATTTCTGGAAGGTTCCCAGCGAACTTGAGAATCACAGAGAGCTCTGTTGGTGCCCTAGGGACTTTCTGTTCACATAACACTTTTGCTCTTGTTGGCTTCTTTGCTGGTACATTTCCTACCTAAAGGAGATGTAATCCAGGTGATGTTGAAGATCCCTGATGTCCCTGGGGAGGAGAAAGCAATGCCACATGACTTGCCTTGAAGGAATGCACTTAGCCTGGGTGACTCGCTCCCTCAAGCAGCTTCCAGTACTTTACTGTGCGAATACAACATTTTTTTATAGAAGAAATAAATCCTGGATCAGGGTATCTCAGATGTTAAATCTTAAACAGAAAACTTACAGTGACAAGATTGGGCTGTTTTATAGATCTCCCCACTGATGGTGTGAGTTGTCCAAATACAGAAGAGGATTGACTCTACATAGCAGATACTGAATTTCCTGAGCCCTTATGATGTCGTTTTCTGCACTGATATATATATATATATATATATATATATATATATATATATATAAAATGTATGTACATAACACATACACGTATACACACACACATATATATTTATACACAATATATACATATGCATTATATACATATGTACATATGCATAGAACATATATAATATATATAATATATGTGTATTTATTATAGCTTTTTAAATCCTGATATCACATTTATAGAACTAAGCTCATTAGTGATGCTGCCAACACTCCCAGTAAATGTCTTAGCAGGTGTCCCCATCTTCCCTTCTTTGGAGTTTTGAGTTTTAGTTCTGAAGTTCTGAAATGCATTGAGATTTTTAGGAATTTGATTTTTGAAACATTGTTTTAGTTCTATTTGTTGTTGCTGCTGCAATACAGTACCTGACAAGAGGAAACTCCAAGCTCATTGTGGCTCACTGTTTGAAGGTCTGTTTACCATGACAGGGAAGCCAGAGCAGCAGGGAGGTGAGGGCACATTCCACTCACTGGCAGGAAGCAGGGAGAGATGAATGCTGCCTCCTTTCTGTTCAGTCCAGGACTCCAGCCCATAGAATGGTGCTGCCCACATGTAGTGTGGGGTCATCTCACCTTAATCAACCCAATCTAGAAAACTCCTCACAGACATGCCTGGAGGTTTTTCTCCTGGGTAATTCTAGATTCTGTCACTTTGTCAATAAATATTAACCACTACAAGCGTTGAGCTCCAGTGAAAAGTATAGCAGAAAATGTTCCACACCCAGCCAGGGAGCTTATGGATGTACAGGGGTCAGCTGAGTAAATTGGTTCCACAGCCACTGGGAAAATAATACAGGAGGCACAAACAATGTGTGTATATGTCTGTGTAAGTCTTTCATATCACACTTCCGATGTATCTAATGTGACAAGAGATTTACTATTCCTTCATGTGTATTGTCTATAGTTTCAAACATGGATTGTAAGTGTTACGCTAACCAACCCCTCTTTCACATGTCTTCTCATCACACTTCCTTCACGTGTTCTTTCAAAGTGCTGCGCTTGGTTTTTTAAAGCTCTGTAGGTTATTCAAGATGTTCAGTGTGTATTTACTCTTTCTCTGTCCTTTTAGCTCGTTCTCTCCTCCTCTCCCTTGGTTTCTCTCCCTCTTTCCTCTGTGTTAAGTAAGCATAGGTTTCCTGAAGGAGGCCCACCCCCAGGGGCAGAAGGCCGGAAGTGGAGCCCTGCTGGTTTACCGCTCCATTCCTGCTTGTCTCTCATTGTCACAGTGGTTTCTGCCTATGCCCTTCAGGAAACTCATGTCCAGAATTTGTGTCCCTGGGGAGTGTGCACTGCGGTGAGCTACAGACCAGGATTTTCCATGACCCACTCTTCTTGCCAGACTTCTGATTGGGAAGCATAATTAGTACAAGAAATATTGAATGTATATTAAGGCTAGCAGAGATATCATTTAAAACTCCCTTATTCTCCACCTTCAAACTTCTCACTTGACCTTAAGCGTGCACTGAACACATTAGACATACCTACTCACTAAGCCTGTGGGTGTGGAAGGGTGCCCTGCAGGTAGTGTGCTTGCGATTGAATCAGCCTGGGTAAAAGAGTGCTCTGGCTGCCCGAGAGAATGAAGCCAGTTAAGGTTTCAATCTTTATTTTCCCAGTGTGGCAGCATTCTAAATGTAGCCAGTGGTCACATGCATTTCCCAGTTGTGGGCTTGGTTCCTCTGATCCTCTTGGCATAGTAGTCCTGCCTGGCACCTTACTGGCCTGCTCATATCTCATCATTACCTGTCTTTCTCTGCATCTCAGCTGAGCCCACACAGTGTCAAGTTCTTTCCCCCTTGCCTCCCTCCTTACTAGAAGCAGTAGCCAGGAGAATTCACATTTACTCTGTAGATGAATGGTCTTGTTAAATTAGAAACACAGAGCCAATGCAGAGATGAAAGCCCAAGAGGTCAGAGCTAAAAACCTTACCCTTCACTGCTGCTGTTGTCCTCTTCAGCAAGAGACCTACTTCCTGTCTGTTTGTCTTTTTTATAGACTTTCTATTCTGCCTCCTCATTGGTTGTAAACCCAACCACATGACCTCCTCGTCATTGCCTGTCTGTACAGACCTCCAGGTCTTCTATGGTTGGTATTGAGATTAAAGGCGTGTGTCTCCATGCTGGCTGTATCCTTGAACACACAGAGATCCGCCTAGCTCTGCCTCCCAAGAGCTGGGATTAAAGGCGTGCACTACCACCGCCCAGTTTCTGCTATGGCTTGCTATTAACTCTGACCCCCAGGCAACTTTATTTATAAAATCACATTTCAGTACAATTAAAATATCACCATAACGTCATCATCCTGGCCTAGGCTAGAAGAATCACTTGATTTCAGACACTCCGGAAGCCCTTTGTCATCCCTGTGAATGAATCTCTGTTTTTGCTGTCATAATATTGCTACCCAGTGTCATAACACTGCTAGCCAGTCAGAGATGCAAACTCGGCTCCTCGTTCTTTACTGAGGCCAGCTCGGCAGTTTGAAGTTCAAATAAAATGAGTTTTATATTCCACCTTTATGTATTCCGCTCAATATATGGATATATCAAAGTGTTAAAACAGAAAGTGAAGAACTGTAAAAGGCCTGGCAGAAAGGAAGCCCTTCTAAAGAGAAATTTGTGTCTCTAAACCTGACTATCAGAATACTGAAATGATGGACCCCAAAGAAATGGGAATTTACCCAGGAATCTCATGCTGGGAGAAGGAAAGGGCCAGAGCCAGAGGGAAATTTGGCCTCCAGGAAGAACTTTTAAAGGATTCTAACAACTCGTCAGAATGAAGCCCAGGCAAGAGTGGATCAGTAGTGAGTGATACCACATCTTGAACAGTTGCTTAGAATGTGCACATCCTTGGCCCTCTGTTTAAACTAGATCTTACCTTAGAGATGGGCTTGGAAGATTTGCTGGATATCATTGTTCTTCTTCCCAATGTGGTCACCTTGCATATATCTCCTTTTCTGTTTAAATATTAGAAAATGAGTCTTTATCCTCTGCATTCTTATATTTAATTTAAAGCTTTTGTGTGTGTGTGTGTGTGTGTGTATTTCACATTATGCTATTGGGTCCAGGGTCACAAAATAATGAGGACAGACCACCAAAGTCTATTAAACCAGAAGCAAACTTTATTCCAGAAAAATCGAAGAAAGAAAAGAAAATCACCAAGGGGCACAAAAAGCTTATCAGCAAGCTGAGAGCAGAGCCAGAGTTCAGGATTCTGAAGCTGTGGCCCCAGGGGTGGGTTTCAAGCCTCTATAAAGTAAGCATCAGGCATAGGGTGTATGCTAGGAGTCAAGTAGAGACAACTATTAAAAGTTAACTTTAGTCCAGGCAGTTGTTGGCTATTAGGGGCAAGAGGGTTAAAAGTTCACCCCTGGCTGTTGACAGAGGAACTGGCTGTAAAGCAGAGAGCCATTGTCAGAAGTTAACCTTTAGAGCCAATGACTGTCAGCTTTTATTTTTTTAGGCTTATGGTTTTATATTTCTATATTCCTGGACCCTTCAATGCACCCTGATACCATTTATCTGCCCATCCCTTCTCATCTGTCTTCTGCCATTTCAACCCTCCCCCACAAAAAATTAAAATTGAAAAGAAAAAAAAATCTCATCATGGAAGCTATAGTGTGGCCCGCTGAGTCACACAGTGTACCCTTAGTTCATACATCTTTACTTGCAAGTGTTTATTGCAATGAGTCATTGGTCTGGTTTGAGGCCTCTGGCTTCTGCTATACTATTAACTGGGCCCTCACTGGGACTCTTCTTGGATATTCTGTGGTTGCCCTGTGTCATGGGGATACCCTGCAGTTTTGGATCTGCAGGACCGGCCCCCTTATGTGCTCCAGCAGTTCATAGATGGGGTGGATATTGGGATGGACCGACTCAGCCCTGCTTCTGGGCCTGGGTGGTAGCTGGGTTGGTCAGCTGTGAGCTCTCCCTCATCCTCACCAGCAGGGCAAGCTCTCCATCACTGCCCCAGATAGCTCACCCAGTGCAGCGGGCAGCAATGGGCATGGCCAGTTCTCCTGCTCTCACCCTCAGAGCTGGCTCACCCACATACATTGCACCAGGGCTAGCTCGACTGTGCTGCTCAGGTAAGGTGCAGGGCCTACTCTCCAGAGTGATGCAGTTGGTGACCAGCAGGCAGCAAGAGGCAGGGCCACTTTTCCTGGTCTCAAGCCTTCCTCTGGCTCACTCACACCCACGCCAATCCCAGCACTTGGGAGGCAGAGGCAGGCTAATCTCTGAGTTCAAAGCTAGCCTGGTCTATAGAGGGAGGTCCAGGACAGCCATGGCTATACAGAGAAACCCTGTCTCAAAAAATCAAAAACAGAAAAAAAAATGCTCTGCATTCCTATCTGGAACATTCTGTCAGGATTCTCAGGACCTGTTTCCTCTCTGACATACCCTCTTTACATTTCTCACACACTTGATGGAAAGCTCCCCCCACCTTGCTGTAACTCTCCCTTTGATGTGCCTACTAATGTACTCTAAACATGCCTTGACCTTTGCCCTTTTTTTGTTCTGCAAAACTGTGACACTTCATGAAACCACTTCCATGTTGCAACATGGAGTTTGGAGTAACCTAAATCTTTGTTCTTGGGTTACTGTCAGTCAAAATAAACTCCCCCTTTCCCCTTCGAGATGAAAGCTGTGGCTTTTGCATTGACATTATTAATCTTCAAGTCACATTTATTTCCTAACTCTGCTTAAGTTTATAACTCCTTGGTCTACACATTAAGAAGAACAAAAGCTTGGTTGGGTCTAGTGGGATATTATAATTATAATTATGAAATTATAACTGAGACAGTCTGTTCCTGTAATTCTCTAAAGCCTTTGCCTCCATCACCAGCCTCTGGGATTAACCCCACTGTTCTCCATAGGAAAGGTAAAGAGAACCTCCCACCTTTCTCCGTGGGAAAGGTAAAGAGCTCATATTTCCTTGATACTTAATGCAGGACCCACATTTATGACAGAGTATTTTCAGTTCTTAGCAGACATCCATTTTCTTAGCTAATTTTATCTAATAAATCACTTTTGAATTTCAAGGTCTTATGCCTATAGTTTATCCTTAGTCTTTAAAATATATCCTTTCTAGTCATTGATCCTGCTGGGTTATATTAAATATACTTATGGTATATTTAATAATGCATATTTGTACTTATATTATAAACTTACATAAGGCATTTCAAAGGGCAATTGTGTTACAGCTGACTATTAACAAATGATAACAGCTTTGTAGCTAAAGTTTTCCTGCCTGGCCCACAGTCAGGACAAACCTCTCTCACCTGCCAGCCCCACAGCCCCTCAGACCCAACCAAGTAAACACAGAGACTTATATTGGTTTCAAACTGTATGGCCATGGCAGGCTTCTTGCTAACTTTTCTTACAGCTTAAATTAATCCATTTCCATTAATCTATGCCTTGCCACATGGCTCGTGGCTTACCGGCATCTTCACATGCTGTTTCTCATCGTGGCGGCTGGCAGTGTCTCTCTGACTCAGCCTTCCACTTCCCAGCTTTATTCTCCTCTCTGTCCCACCTACACTTCCTGCCTAGCCAATGGCCAATCAGTGTTTTATTTATTGACTAATCAGCAACACATTTGCCATACAGAACATCCCACAACACAGCTTGCCTCATTTTTTCTAGTCTTTACAACAGAAATCAAACGTTGAATATAATCTTGTTCCCTTCCCCATTTTGTTCCTTTTTATGTCTCCTAGAGGTAACCAATATCTTGTTTATACTTCCTGTGTCCAGTCCTGTGATTTGGCAGTTCACATATGTAGCTGTTGTTGCACCTGCAGTTACTCTGCGGGTTGGAGTTACTCTCTCCACTCCTGTACCCTTTTTACAATATGCATCTTTTCTTGCTGACTTTGTCACTCAATGCTCTGCACTCCTCCATAGGAAAGGAGGTTAGAATAAGCCGAAGGCCCCTGACCTTGTCTGCTCCCTTCTTTCTCTTTGACTTTTTTTGTGACCCTCTCTCTGCCCTCTTCTTATATGCATAGCAGCTTCTGAATCCACTTTCTTTTTTCCTCCTTTATAATTGACACACCAGTGGTCAACTTGATTTCCAATTTTGGTCTTAAAGATTAATATAAGCTCATTTTTTCTTTTACTTGAGAACAGGTATGATCCTACTGAATGTCAAAGACATTATCCCTTAATTGATTTCTTTCTTTTGTTTGTTTGTATATTTTGAGATTATAATTTAATTACAACATTTCTTCCATCTCTTTCCTCCCTCCAATCCTTCCTATATACCATACCAACTCTTCTCCAAAATATTGGCCCCTTTCCCCCCACTGATTGTTATTGCATACATATATTTATATATACATATATATTCCTAAATATAACCTATTGAATCCATATAATATTACTTGTGTGTTTTCACGACTGACAGTTTGAACTGGACAACCAGTTGGTATACTCTACCCTGGGGAGGGCCACCTCTCCTTCTCCCAACTTTACCCAGATGCCTGTACTTCTTTGTGTATGGTTCATGGCGCCATGGGCTTTACTCCACCCAGTTTAGCATGTTCATTGGTGTCATCCTTGTTCAGCTCATGCTTGATGAGCCTCTGATGTTACTAGGAGATGCAATCTCACAGCAAGTCCCTGATCCACTATACTTTCTAATATAGAAACATGCCCGATGGAAGAGGCAGAACTCTATCTTAGAGAATATGAAATCTGATAGTATCCAGAAGGAGTTACCTACAATTTGCATGTTTGCTGTTTAAATGTGGTGGTGAAGGCATTTACTGTTAGCTTAATAGTAATCTTTCACAAAATCTGCTTGCCCAATAAAATTCCATCTGTGTGGATATTAGTTCCAATTCATTTTTTTGTAGTTTTTATATAGCAGTTTTACATCTCTCTTTAAATTATCCATAGCAAAGGTTACTGTTAGCAGGCCTTTTCATTCTTCCCAGTTCATTTTTTTCCATACTACATGTAAGCTTTGTAATGAGTGAAGATGAATTAGAGCATTCATCTTCAGGGCCATACCAAATGACTGTAGCAGATATTCAGTGCTTACAGGAACTTAAAGTCTTTACATTGTTAGATACTTATTCAAATACTTCCAGGGAAGATATTTTCTGCTAATTATAGGGAAGATGCTATTCAAACACTGTTGGGAGACACAGGGGTGGCAAAGGAAAGGGAGAAGGAATGGCCATCTCAAGCATGTGGGAGGAACTGCTGTCTGCAGTTGATGGACATTGAGAACCTTGATCATTTTCTGTTGGACTAGTTGACAGGTGAAGAGTTGGAGATGAAGGGGAAGAGTCTAGAGATGGATCTTAGTCATGTTGTTTGGTAGCAGTTACCTTTCAGTTCCCCAGCAGAGATGTGTCTTTACCACACATTCCCCAACCACTGCCCATCCTCCTAGATCCAAATAGATATAAAGGAGCTAGAAGAGTGGAGCTGTTAAAAATCTTCACCCCCTGGGGCCAGAATATATCTCCAGCTCTCCTGATCCACTCTTGGGTGTCCTAGCCTAAGATGATTCTTGCTTTCCTTTCTCAGCATATATTCTTGAAAATAATTAGAGCCCTTAAGCTATCCTTTTCCCTATAATTTTTTTCTGTCTAAATCCTTAAAATTCCATAATTGGAACCACTATTAATTCTTCTGATGATTAAAAGAGACCCATTATAACACACACAGACAACATGTCAATGAAATACCTCCTTTGTACTCACTGATAATAGTTATCAGCTGGGATAGCAGGAGGGAAACTTTTCTTTATTAGTTCTTTGGGAGTTACCAGTTTCATACAGTGTGTTGGGTGACATATGACATATGACATTTTTTCTAGCTTCCCTTTAAACCTATTTCTGGCATACTTTCCTCCCTCATAAAATATTATTAAGATGTTTAAACCAAGTTGATAGATGTACTTACCAGTTATAAGAGGAAACTGATTAAAATGTACAGAGAAGAAAGGTACATTTTGGGTATTTATTTGCCACTGTTTATCTTTTGAGACAGGTTTCATGTAAGTCAGGCTGACCTCAAATTCATTACATAGCTGAGGCTGGCCTTGAACTCCTGATTCTCTTGCTCTACATCCCAGGGGTTTGGATTATATGTGTAAACTACTGTGCACAGCTTTTGTTAGATATTTAATAATAGTTGACAGTTTAATTTTGTAGTAATATAATTTTGTGTGTTGGGGCTTCATTCTCATTTAGTTGCATATGGTCTGGATATTTAATCTATAAATGTTTAATTTTCACCGAGAAATATTGTTTGAGGAATTGTTTTGTTCACTGAACGTTTTTCTCTTTGCATTGCCACTGACATGCTCTTTCCGAGAGCCACAGCGGCCTCTCCAGTGCTGACAATGCCTGCTCACTTTGCTTTCCCTCAGTGATACAAATGAGGTTGACATTCCGCCCAACACACGGGTTGGCACCAAGCGCTATATGCCTCCAGAAGTGCTGGACGAGAGCTTGAATAGAAATCATTTCCAGTCTTATATCATGGCTGACATGTACAGTTTTGGACTCATCCTCTGGGAGATTGCAAGGAGATGTGTTTCTGGAGGTAAGAAGGAAATGTCTTTGAAGAGCTACTACTCCTGGGAAATGTTTACAAAACCTTTCTGATCAGAAAGGATTAAAGTTGGTGTATTACAAACAGTTTCAGATTTTCTTTCCCTTCCCCTTTATTCCTGTTGATGCTGTCTGAAACCTTCCAGGAAATATCTATCAGAACCATCTTTCAGTGGTTGTCTCCTCCCCTACCCTGACCAGTGAATGTATGGTTCTAGACTCATAGGTATATGCTGTCATCCTAATGAATGTAATGCTCTAGCAAATCATCTTAGAACTCAATGGTTTCATCCTGTTCAGGTCAACAGTGACAGCATTTCTACCAAAAGCAGCTTAGGAAAGAATCTGGGAGGTTGTTCAGAAACTCTGTCCATCACTGGAGGACATGAAGAGCTCATTAGATAAGGTTGACAAAGAACATACTAATAGCATACCTTCTTAAAGGACAGGGCAAAAATTTTAAAAAGTAAAATTAGCGATTAGACAGGATGAGGTAAATAAAATAGAAAGTTTAAAGAAGAAAAAGAAAATCACATAACTTTCAAACCTAAGATGAATCATTGATGATATTTTTGGATATACAACTTTCCAATATTGAATGTATAAAACTTCTTATGATTAAACACAAATAAATGAATCTGACATTTGTTGAAGTAGGCTACTCTTCCAAACTTATGGTGTTCTTGGCCTCATATGCCAGTAATAAGAAGCGGTTACATGTGATGTGGCACTGATTCAAGATGTGTCTTCTAATTTTACATTGAGACTTAATATGGACTTAAAAATATAACTAGCTCATGCAAGTTGTGGATGCCTGTTAACTCAGCTTTTGGAAATCAGCCATTGGCTTGGGGGGAGGCTTGCGGACCTATGATAATATGTGTCATTGGGTTTCCTATTATTTTTTGTAAACTAAGTTGTCATTTGGGTGCTTTTCAAGATTTACTTCATTGTTAACCAGAGCCTATATTTAATATTGATAGTTTATTTGTTAATTGAGGAAAGTTGTATGTTAGACATATTTTTACCAGTTCGTAGGAAATAATATTAATAAAAAACATGCCTTTAGGTATAGTGGAAGAATACCAACTTCCTTATCATGACCTGGTGCCTAGTGACCCTTCTTATGAGGACATGAGAGAAATTGTGTGCATTAAGAAGTTAAGGCCTTCATTCCCCAATCGGTGGAGTAGTGATGAGGTAAGGCCAGGCTTGGGGGGGGTGGGTGGGTACGGATGACTTCTAGATACATTTCTGCTTTGCCAAAATTATTTTTTCTCTTTCCTTTTTATTTATTCTATGTGTCTCTTGCATCATGTATCCTGATCCCATTCCTTTCCCTGTCCCTTTGCACCTGCCCTCTGCCCTTGCACCATCCCCAAAATAAAACAAAATTTAAGAGAAGAAAGGGAAAAGAAAAAAGGGGGGGGTCATTTAAAAATCTCATCATGGAAGCTGCAGTGTGACACACTAAGTCACGCAGTAAATTCCTTTTTGTCTGTGTACTTTACTTGCAAGTGTTCATTGCAAAGTGTTCATTGGTTTGGTTTGAGGCCTCTGTTACTATTGTACTATCAATTCTGGACCTTCACTGGGCCTCTTCTTGAATATCTTGTTGTTGCCCTGTGTTGTGGAGATCCTGAAGCTTTTGGTCTGCAGGTCAGGTTCCTTCATGTGCTCCAGCAGATCATAGATGGGGTGGATGTTGGGGCAGATCAAGTCATAACCCTAGTTCTGGGCCTGGGCTGCTGTAAGGTTGGTCCACTTGCCTGTTCTCTCCTGTTCTCACCACCAGGGGGAGCTCTCCAGCATTGCCTTGGCTAATTCACCTCTTGCAGCAGTGAGTGAGGGGTGGGGCCAGTTCTTTTGCTTTCATGCCTTCAGGGTCTGCTCTCCCACACCTGCACCATCAGGGCCAGCTCTATTGTGTTGCCCCTATGAGGTACAGGGGCCACTCTCCCGAGTGCTGCTGCTGGTAAGCGTGAGGGACAGCTCTCTCACTCTTAAGACTCCATGGCCAGCTGGGCGGCGGTGGCGCATGCCTTTAATCCTAGCACTTGGGAGGCAGAGCCAGGCAGATCTTTGTGAGTTCGAGGCCAGCCTGGGCTACCAAGTGAGTTCCAGGAAAGGAAGACTCCAGGGCCAGCTTCTCTACCAGTCTTGGGTGTTGATGAGTGGGAGGTAGGAGGGCATCTCTCCTCTGTCCATGCTGCCACATGTCAGATGAGTAATGGGAACAGTTCTCCTTTGCTCACAACCTCAGGCTGGGTCACCCTTACCTCCAACTACCCGGCCAGCTCTGTTTTGTTGCCTAGGTGAGGAACAGAGCCAGATTTCCTGTTGCAGGCTGTAAGGGGTGAGGGGTAAAGGGGTCATCTCTGACCAACCCACACCTACACCGCCATATGACAGACTACTAGTAGGGCAAGCTCTCCCATGTTTACACCTTTGGGGCTGACTCACCCATACCTTTGCCAACAGGGTTGGCTCTATTATGTTAACCCAGTGAGGTACAGGAACTGCTCTTCCCAGTGTTACAGCTGGTGGGGGTAGGGACAGCTCTCCCTCTCTTGTGACCTCAAGGCCAGTTCTCCCACCTGCCTCAGGCATTGATAGGCGGGGTGGGGGGTGGGAAGGAGGGCAACTTGCCCACAGGACAGGGGCTGGCTCACCCACACCTCCACCAACAGGGTTGGCTCCATTGTGTTGCCCAGGCAAGGTGCAGGGCCTGTTCTCCCAAATATTGCAACTGGTGGGGCTCAGAGACAGCTCTCCCACTCTTATGACTACAGGGCCAGCTCTCCCACCCTCCTAGGGCCTTGATGAATAGGGGTCAAAGGAAGGGCATCTCTCCCCAGTCTATGCTGCCACATGGCAGATGAGAGGTAGTTGCCAAAATTCTTAATTTGCATCACTAACATTCATTTTGATGGTGACAGTAATGCTGTCTTATTGCAGTATTTGTATATCTGTACTGCATCAAATCTATTCCTTTTTTTGATTTTATTTTGTCAATTATACAACATGGTGAATGGGCAAGATTGAGCCTGCATAACAGAGAACATTATTTCATATCTCAGCTGCAATGTTTGCATAGAGGCTGTTGTTTCTTTCTCTCTGTGTGTTTTAAAGCACCATGTTTCTTTTTCTTTGTGGTAAGTCCAGACCCTTCTTTCTGAAGGTTGGGGTTTCTATACAGTGACATGATACAGGTGCACTCTGCTGACCTCCCTCTCTGTGATGGCCTCTTCATCAACAAAAGTGCTGAGGCCTTGGGGTGAGAGAGATGGCTCACTGGTTAACAGAGCACACTCCGTTTGAAGTTGACCTGATTTTGGTTCCCAGCTCACAACAGCCTGTAACTGTGCTCCGGACAATCTGGTGCCCTCTTCTGTCCTTTCTGTACTCATGGATGTGTGTACCCATACATGCACATACACAAGATGAGTGTCATGATATATTGTGTACTCCAATAAAGCTTATCTGGGGATCAGAGGACAGAGCCAGCCACTAGATAAGACATAGAGGTCAGGCAGTGGTGGCACACACCCTTAATCCTATCACTTATGAGGCAGAGATCCATCTGGATCTCTGTGAATTCAAAGGCACACTGGGAAACAGAGTCAGGTAGTGGTGGCACACGCCTTTAATCCCAGCACTTGAGATCTCATGCCTTTGCTTGGAAAGCACACCTGCCTTTAATCCAAGGAAGTGACATGACTAGGTAGAGAACGGTATATAAGGTGTGAGGAGATAGGAACTAAGAGCAGTTCAACTGAGACCCTCAGGGGTGAGGACTCAGAGGCATTCACTCTGAAGATTCATGGAAACAGGATTTGTAGCTTGAGTTTTCCTGCCTGGCCCACAGTCAGGGCAAATCTCTGTCACCCGCCAGTCCCACAGCCACTCAGACCCAACCAAGCTTACAAACTGTATGGCCGTGGCAGGCTTCTTGCTAACTGTTCTTACATCTTAAATTCATCCATTTCCATTAATCTATGCCTTGCCACATGGCTCGTGGCTTACCGGCATCTTCACATGCTGTTTGTCATCGTGGCGGCTGGCAGTGTCTCTCTGACTCAGCCTTCCACTTCCCAGCTTTATTCTCCTCTCTGTCCCGCCTACACTTCCTGCCTAGCCAATGGCCAATCAGTGTTTTATTTATTGACTAATCAGCAACACATTTGCCATACAGAACATCCCACAGGAAGGATTGGCCTTGGAGTTGGTGAGGTGAGGTTGGCTGTGGCTTGTTCTGTTTCTCTGATCTTTCAGCGTTCTCCTCAATAGCTGGCTCCCTAGTTTGTTTTTATTAATAAGACCTTTTTTTTTTTTTTTTTTTTTTTTTTTTTGGTTTTTCGAGACAGGGTTTCTCTGTGTAGCTTTGCGCCTTTCCTGGAACTCGCTTTGGAGACCAGGCTGGCCTCGAACTCACAGAGATCCGCCTGGCTCTGCCTCCCGAGTGCTGGGATTAAAGGCGTGTGCCACCACCGCCCGGCTTAATAAGACCTTTTAAGATTCATGTTACAGATGAGTTTGAAGCACATTCTGATAAAGAAGACTCTTATCAAACATGTACTGAGCCCACCAAAAAGAAGTGCCTAGAGCACTGTTCATCAAGTAAGGTGTCCATGTAAGTTCACTTAAGATAACTGGTTCATTGGCTCAGTGTGTAGTTCTTGCATTGCTACCTAGTGTATGTATGCTCCAGTAAGCTGTTCAGAGAGCATCATGAGATGCTGGAGTTATATTCTTCCGAAGGAGACTGTGGGTATTGGTGTCATTTGAAAGCTCTTCACTGCTGATTTCTAATGAAGGGAAAGTGTGCTTTGCAGTAAGAACAATTGACAGACCATGGGCAAATCCAGGAGAAAGTTTTAGCAAAGCCATGCACAGGCCATTAATCTTGCTAAGTGGTACAGCATTGGGCCACTGTTAGAACAGACTGTGGTGATATAGGAATAGCTATGTTTATTTGAGTGGTACAGAATTAGATAAAATATTGAATAAAATTCAGACTTACTGGGTATTATGTTTGCTTAATACTGTTTTTAAAGTCATCCTTCCATATCCTCAAAGCTTCCTTTTTTCTTTTGTCACAGGGAGATATGAGAATCTGTGTGAGTCATGAACATTTCACACAAAAAAGAGTTTGAGTGACTTTTGTGTCCACATATTACTGGTGCCTTAAAAATATATTCAGGCTTCATGAGCGCCAACTAAAAGCCAAATATTGAGTGCCTGATCGAGAGTCCATTCTTCTGACGTCACTCCAATATCTCTTTCTCTTTCAGTGTCTCAGGCAGATGGGGAAGCTTATGACAGAGTGTTGGGCTCACAATCCTGCCTCCAGGCTGACAGCCTTGCGAGTTAAGAAAACACTTGCCAAAATGTCAGAGTCCCAGGACATTAAGCTCTGACGCTGGATACTCGTGGACTGAGCAAGAGAATTTACAGAAACATCTGTAGCCTAAGCCTTGAACATTGTCCTGCTGCCCAATGGCTTCAGACTTCCCCTCACAGGGAGCAAGCTGGACAGACATAGAAGGCCCCAGAGACACAGAGTCCTTATGGCTTTCTGAGGAGGGGAAACCATTTGGGTAACTTGTTCAAGATATGATTCATGTTGCTTTCTAAGAAAGCCCTGTATTTTGTGATAGCCATTTTTTTAAAAAGATACTTTAATTTTACCAAAATAAAACAAATATTGTAGATGTTTTAAGGTTTATACAACTATAGTTTAAATAATAACAAAAGTTCTTTCTAGAAAATTTCCTAGAAGTCTAAATGTTTTTCCATTGGCAAAATACTCTTGCACTCTACAAACCCAAACAGTCTGAGAACGTAGATTAGAATTCAACTTCTCTGATTCACTGCCCCAGCCACCAAAGCCTGTTTGGGCCAGCCCTGCTGAAAGGCTGCCAGGGCAGTGTGAATATACATGCATCCAAGTCCCACCTGTCTGGGACCACAGTTTGGAATCCTGAAGGCGGACCTCTTGCAGCTTCAGCCAGTGTGGAACAAATGAAGGTTTTATGTCACTAATAGAGGTATGTGTTGGTGGGTATTCTTCAGAACCACACTTGTTTCTGGTTGTATTAGACAGATCTTTCAGGTAAATCCTCTCCATTTCATTAAATACAAGCAAAGGCTTCCTCATGTGCAGAGAATCGGCACGGGCATGCTTTTTGTTCTCGTAAATCAGAAGATCAATATTAAATAAAACTACCATGAGTATGGTAGAGACGAGGTACTTTAAAATAGAAATGATTTAGAAAAACATGCCAGTAAGGCAGGGCAGATATTGAAGGTGTAGATAGATGGCTTGTTCCTGATATATGCATAAGAGCCTGACACAGAAACACAGGAAAGAAATATACACATCACCGTTTGTTTAGATACAGATAGTTGTATGTTGTTGTCTTTTTCTAAATCTCAGATTTAAGAGGCAGAGAGGAAGCATCTGTCAGGTTATTATCACTAAAGTTCAATTTAAAAATAAGCTTCAAGTGGTTGAGCAGAGGGAAGTTAACGAAGGTCATCAAACACCATGGCTGCTGTGATTTATTCTAGAATAGATATGGATCCGGTAGGGACATCTTAATTAATTGTTTCACACCTTAGGTATGACTCATTCATTCTAATGTGCATTTCACTATTAACTTATTCTGTTTCTCCATTATGGCATGTGTAAAAAACATCTTCTGATTCAGTCCTGTGAGGTTTTAACTTTTGACTATATGAACAAAATCACTAATAAGCCAATATTCCTTAGAAACAGGATCACAGTAAAGTGGAAAATGCCACATGACCCTTGCAACTTTATCCATTTATTTCCCTACTGTGTTTCTTCCTTAATGACTAGAAATTACTTACTGGTTATTAAGGAATGTTGAAGTACTTTGCCTTAGAAAATGACATTCCTTCCAGAATACTCCAGGGGGCAGTGTTTTCTTATACATTTCACCACTGGGTGCTTGAAAGATGGAGAATTTAAGAAAAATTGACAGCTGCATGAGAAAGGAGGAAATATTTCCCTCTTCTCTGGAGTAGACGTTCAGCTGGTAGGCTGTTGATCCGGAAAAGATCCTGGAGCTACAGTGTCTGTGAGCAGTGCTCGGAGTTTGGGAAAACTGTAGAGAAGAGCCCTGTTTTATTTTCCACTAAGAAAGAAAACTTTCTCGGTTCTTGAATTTGAAAAAATAAAAACAGCACATTGTTAATTTAATGGTCATCAGATTTTGTTCTTACTGAGGCCAGTAGAAGCTGAGCCACTGAAGATCCATTTCTCTGTTAAATTGTATTTACCACAGACAGTTTCCCCATATATTTGTAAACTAAGTGTGGCAGTCCTCTGAGCCTGGGAGAAAAAAAACCTTAGTGCCTAGAGAGGTCCATCTATAAACACCTAAGGAAGCATTTTGCTAGTTAACTGAGTATGTCTTGATTTTTTTTTTTACTTAGTTTTCCTTAGGTTTAATTGAGGTTGTGGGGACCTCTTAGGTCAAGCTGTGTTTTCTTATCAGTAGATTTTTAAAACACTGATAACATCAAACCAGAATGTTTTGTGGTGAGGCTGTTGATGACATAAAGTTTACTAGATTTCTAGGGTTCCAGTGAAGAATGGGGAGAAACTTAAGAGAGCCCAGATCTCATCCACATCGTTCTTTTTGTTGCTTAGGGAAAAATCACAGCTTACATTCTAATTATCAACCTTATTTATTCAATATGAAAATCTTGAAATTATTGAGATACTTTAAAAGATCCATTCAGTTATTACCAATTTTCAATGAAGTAAGAATTTATAATTTATTTATGAATATAATTTCTGTCTTATGAAAATCTACTTAATAAAACTAAGTTGTTGTTAAGGACTACCTGTTCATTTCCCAATAATCCATGATAACTTCTAAACTTCTAGCATATCAGAAATGAAAGTTATTTTATCTTTTGCTTTCACTTCCTGCAAATTATTAATATAATTGACTGCTGCTTACCTTCAGGGCTCTTTCAAAGAGTAAGATTTACTTCTAATTTCTCTCCCCCAAAAGGAATCCTAAATTATTGTTAGATAAGCTTTGTATGTTCAAGTTTATGGTTGATGTATGTGTGTATATATTATATAAATATAGATGTATATGTAAATATGTTCATCCTGGAGTCTGGCACAACTCTAGTATGTGGATTAGAGAGTAAAATATTATGGATGATAAAGTCCTAAATGAAACATAATATTTATTTATGGAAGCATGTAGATTGTTAACTCACAAATGAAGAGCAGTGAGCACCATGCCTGATCTCTTGGACAGAGTACCCTGAAGTCACTCCTGACCATTTTTATATTCTCAAGCAGAAAGCTTCTTAGATGGCATGCTGGGATTTTATTTGCAGGGAATTCTTTGACACATTTCAATTGGTGTGTAGTCAAGGATAACAAGTACTTAATGATGACTGACTGTAAAGTTCCTAGGGCCATGCATATTCATCAGGAATTTTATATTGTTCACCTGTTCTCACACTTTGTGGATGGAAAGGCAGTGAGAAAAATACATTTTTTAAAAAATTCGAACATGTTTTGGTGGTTATACCACCCCAGAAACCCCCAGTCCCATAAACAGTGGAAATGAAAGGGGCTGCATAAAAAAATGACACTATTTAACAATTAGAACGAATTGGCACATAAACTAATGCCGTATTTTTAAAGAGAAAAGCTGGCACTATGTGGGGGTATTCTTTTCTCTCTGTTTCAAAAGAAGTCTCATTTGTGTTCTTTAGGGGGAACCAGTGCCTTATGGAATTTGTATATACTGTAATTATTCGGGGTTAGGGAACAAACAATTGTATTTGTTACAAATTGTGTATGAGCTGTTTTCATATTTCCTTCAATAAATGGTGTCATTCCCCCATAGAAGAACTATGACTGTTGTCTCATAGTTGTGTCTTGTCTTTGGTTTGGAAATGACCTCATGACCGCAAGTGGGAAGGCGGCAGCAGTAAAGAAGGCAGAGGAGGCGAATGTGTACACTGTGCGACAGGAGGGGAGGTGTGGACTGATGCCTTCCACTCTCTTCGTTTCGGAAATGCAGTCGTCTGGTGGGGGGTGGCTAGCTGGTGGTTTGAGAGAAATGAAGAAAGTGTAAAGTTTCCCTGTGGAAAATTCCAGCTTACTGGGGAAGCAGCCAGCTGGCCGTGGGCGACACTGAGGACCAGTAGAGGTTGTTAATACTGAATGTGGGTCAGCAGACCCCAGAGCTGCACAAGGACCAAGGCTCACTCTTGAGTCAGTGCTGTGAGAATAGGGTTCAGTCTGAACTTCTGAAGTTTGTTTCTTCCCCTTGCAGTTGAGACCAGCAGTGACACCTAATGCACAAATGCCTAGGTAAGCACCCACCTAGTCTCAGTTCTTAGTACAGGTTCATGGCACCCCTTGCTTTGGTTGCTTGTGATTTTTTTTTTTAAATCTCACTTTAGATATAGGTACAGAGACATCTTAGGGTTTAATCAGTGTGCCCAGGAAAAGAATTGTTGCCAAAGGGCTGTGTGTCATGGACCTCCAGAGTAGGGCATAAGACACAGTCACTAAAGAGAAAGAAACTGCATCTGATAGTGCTTATGCAATGTGCTAGTGCTTACTGAGACGGGGTGTGATTGAAATCCAGATTTTGAAGAGCTAGACCGAGGACAGGTAGAGGGTGTCATCTGAGATGGTAGGCTTAAATTCGTGGACATGATTGTTGGTCATGAAAGCCCAGAGGCTAGGCTTTTAGATTTGTTCTTGTGGATTTTGAAATCAGCAGGATGGCGGCAGCTTCAAGAAGATTTGAACTTCTTGAGCTTCAAGAGGGTCAAATTCTCCAAGGGCCATGCAATAATGAGTAGGAAGTCAATGGGGGAGAGGACTGGATCTAAAGATGGACTTGAAGGACCTAAGGATCTGAAGGGCAAGGACTAACGGTGACAGTAAGGAAGCCTCGGGATGGTGTGAGAGAGACTGGCTCGCTCTGTGTGTGTGGGAATGAGACCCTTGTTCTTGACTCAAGTGCACTGCCATGGAAGTCCTCTGCAGAGGGAAAGGAGGGGACAAGGTTGCTCTTCCATTGAGTGTGAGTCTGGAGGGCAGAGTGGGAAGCTTGTTTCTGAGGGGATCTATTTGAGATTGGAAAGATGGAGGAAGCCCAGGACTGTTTGGGTTGGACAGTAAGAATGGTTCCTGACGTAGTAACCAAGGATTGAAAGTCCTGATGTCTGGCATTTTAGTCTGCTGCACTTGTGCCAAGAGAGTGTACCCTAATATTTGGTATGCAGATTAACTTAGCTCTATTCCCTCATTTTTTCTTTCATGATTCTTCAGAGATATGTAATCTGTGAGCCCCAATATTTTCATCTGTACCTTGAGATAAAAATGGCCTCTGTATGGTGGTGTTGTGTTCCCCAAAATATTGTGCACCCTAATAAACTTATCTGGGATCAGAGACAGAGCAGCCACTAGATACAAAGGCTAGAAAATGGTGGCACTCACACCTTTAATTTTAGCATTCCAGAGGTAGAAATCCCTCTGGATCTCTGTGAGTTCAAGGCCACATTGGAAACAGCCAGGCATGGTGACACACACCTTTAATCCCAAGAAGTGAGCCTTTAATTCCAGGGAGTGATGGCAGATAGCAGAAAGGTATACAAGGCATGGAGACCAGAAACTAGAAGCATTTGGCTGGGTTAAGCTTTTAGCTGGTTAAGCTTCAGGCTTTCGAGCAGCAGTTCAACTGAGAGCCATTCAAATGGGGACACAGAAGCTTCCAGTCTAAGGAAACAGGATCAGCTGAGGAACTGGCAAGGTGAGGTGGCTGTGGCTTGTTCTGCTTCTCTGGTCTTCCAGCATTCATCCCAATAACTGGCCTCAGGTTTGTTTTTATTAATAAGATCATTTAAGATTCCTGCTATACCTCTGGGCTCTTATTTTAAAAAAATAAGATGAATATATAAAGTATATAGCAGTTCGTGGTGGAGGCATTGTAGTTGCTCATCAGTCCAGCCTCTTTTCTGACAGTTTTGGTGGATGTATGGCTAACAACAGCTCAAAGCCTGAGGAGGCTTGCTTTTGGAACCCACATTTCCTATTCTCCAACTTCTGCATGTTATGGTTCAAGCCAAGCCTCTCTCAGGACTCAAAGGCAAGTATCAGAATTGGCCGAGGAAAGTGGGGTTTTCACTTTCTGTGGGTCACTTTATATTAGGAAGGTTTGTTTTCTCATCTGAAATAGCATCGAAGTTCAGAAATCTCTTCAATCTGGAGAACTATCTGGGCTATGTAATTCCCACTCAAGCTTCTGATATTTACCAAGTCAGAGGGTCTCTGAGACAGAGGAAGAGTCTTTACCCACTACCATACATTGACACTGAGGATGGATTCAGAGACAGGTCAATCTCAAGACTCTAATGACCTCATAGGCAGTGGATGAGGACTCCCTGATTTGACCTTGAAAAACATTTGCATTTTCTCCAAACTCTGGTGGCATTGTCAACGCAACTTCTAGCTATTGAAGCTCAAAGGTGGGGCAGAGGCTGAACTCTGTTAGGGAACATGTGTGTGTTTCCCTGTGACCAACTGCTTTTATTTGCTTCTTAATCAAATTTTCATTCTTTTATCCACAGACAACCCGTCGAGTCTATGCGAGGCCCTTTGACATGTTTTCTTTACTTCTTTATCCCTTGAACAAATACCCGAGTTTGTCACCATTGTGGAGCTCCTGGAGGTGAATGTTCTCCTCTCTAGTGCAGCGACTTACCTTTGTCTGCTAGCCAGGATAAGGTCAAGGGGAAGATGGCAGTCAACCTATAGTACTTCTCCAGACCCGTCTGTCACTGAGGAACGAGCCGCCTCTGCTCTTCCTCCTCAGAGGCGTAGCCGTCTTCCACCTCAAACCTAGACATGTTCTACTTTCTCACCAGAGTAAACGCAGGCCTGTATTGTGTCAGACACACATCTGGGATTCACAAGAGCTCAGGGCTGGGCTGTGGAGTTTGCCTTTACTTTCCTGTTATTGTAGTTATTTACAAACTCCACTTGAGATTGGATCTTTGAGTGTAGAGCATGAGCATGTTTAAAATCTGCTCCAGAAAAATGTTGATGCAGGGGCTGGAAGATGCTCTATTAACTGCTGGATGGAATCACCTGAAATCTTTCTCACACTCACAGTTCAAGTTGCACTCAGACCAAAGAAACCAGAGTCTCCAGAGGTGGATTGGAGGCATTGGCCCAGAGATTGCAGTGTGTAATGATGTTGGAGGAACATCCTTCTAGAACTTCACCCCACCATGGAGGAAGGTTATGATTACCATTCAAACAGGACCCAAAGGGCTTTCAACTTATTGAAGAAATTCACAATAATTCCTGACACGAAGTATTTCCATATTATAAAGAAACAGAGCAGGCACTCTCTGTTGCTTATAAATATAATTTATTACCTGTTTAAAAATTCTTTCTTACATTTTGTACATGTTGGCTGACAGAATAAATGCAGGCAATTTACAAACCAAGGGGACTGCAGGAAAATTGGGTGAGGCAACTGGGGAGAGAAAAGAGGCACGCCCAAAGCTGGTATCCCTCACCTCCACCACACAGCAAGGCGATGCGCGGAATGCTGGAGAGCACTCCTCTGCCACCAGGGGTCATTAGAAAAGGAATTGCATAGAAGATACAGCAAGACAGAATTCTATAACAAAGGAGTGTTCCATATCTGAGAAGCCAAGGTTGTGTTGTTTTTGCTAAAAAAATAAAGAAAAACTGACAAAGCATAAAATTTCAACCTGATACTTATGAAGTTGAGCTGGTCCAAAGAAGACAGCCCGAGGGTGACCCAGCCTTTCTTTGGCAGAAAGCTGGGGATTGTTTTCTGATGAATATTGGTTTTTCATCTTTAGAACAAAGAGGAAGGTTACTGGTTCCCTACAGCTCAATATTAAGCTCAATACACACAACACTGTGACATCCAACATACACGCAAGTGCACACACACAGTGATAATATTCCCTGCAACTTGGCTAAACACATTGGCTGGAGGGTGAGGGCATCACTACCCATAATAGGTCTAGGAAAAAAGTGAAAGAAGGAATGCGAGTCATGTGTTCAACTGGTTCCTCTTTCTTTTCCAAGATCTGAAGAAAAATATGAGAATCCATATGTGTACAGTTATAGGTCCTATTAATGACCGGAGGAACACAAAAACAGCAAAGGCATTTTTCTACTGGCTGTGGATCCCTTGCTTTGTATGCTGTCTTAAAACTGGTTTAACATACAGCATAGAGCTCGTCATGAAGCTTTGATGTCACCACTTCATAGTGCTGAGTGAAGATCAAAGGCCAAGAGCTCATCACCCTTAGGCTACTGATCAGTACAACCAGCCCACAGTTCACAGTCACCACTGCTGGGTGTCACCAGGCTCCATGGCATTAGGCCTTTGGTATATATAGATGACACAGAGTTTAAGCTTTTTAAAATGGGCCCAACAGTTCTGTTGCCTGCAATTTATGATTCTTCCATAGCACGAATTCTCAAATACAGAAAAAGCTGTTGTGCCATAGCAAATAACATGGTTGGTGGACAGCTGATTGTATCTCACACACTCCCTGGTTTTCTGTTGAACAACTAGTGGGTTGAGCCATGACCGTCCCATATATGGCAGGGACATCCAATTTAGGATTTTGGAAGTTCCTGGGACAGATCCCTTCAATATACAGTTGAGGATACTGAAGACTTTCAGGTAGCATCTTATATCCCATTGGGTTTGCCTGCTATTATGTTTATAGAGTGTGTTTGTCCTGAGGATACCTCCCCAACCACATTTAAATAGGCCTCTGGCAGAAAATACCTTTGGTTGAATGAGCCACATTAATATCCCACCACAGCTCAATAAAGGAAACAGTCAAGCCCACTGGACTTTCTGAAGACTATCACAGTAAGTTTTCAGAAAAAAAGGACGGGGGGCAACCATCTGTCCAATAATAGCAAAGGATCCATAGCTGGATTGTTAGTTTGAAGAGATACTCCATCCAGGTACATGCAGGCCATCTCCACTCTTAAAAAATGAGTTTAATTGTCAAGATTTGGAAACATTTATGTAGTCTACATGACCACAAACTTAAATTAGTATTGGTTATAATGTATATATTCCCCATAGTCCCCATTCCATCAAAAATATTATAGGGGACCTGTCAAGGTGATAAGCAGAGGTGACACAAATGGATCTCTTGAGGGCAGAGAAATGGCATTTCGTTGCACAGAAGAAGTGTTACAAGGTTTTCAGTCAATGTCAGCTCAGTATACTTAAAAATACAAAAACAATACAAAACTAAAGGAATAAGATAGTTGGTCCCACGAGGCACTCGGAAGGCAAAACCAGTTTTATTAACGAGATAATAATAAAAATATTTTTCCTTTTGGATCTATAAAATAAGATGCTCATTGGCCATTATCATCTTTACAAGTGACTGGTTTGAACAATGATGTTCTGATTAGCAAATCTTCTTAAAAAAGATGTCTCAAGCCTCATTCCACCCCCACTGTGTTTCTGCAGTCCTTCTTTCTGCCACTGGCCTTGGACGTACATCAACACTGCATATGAATGGATTACTTGTCCAGAGCAATTGCTCAGCTCGAACGAACCCACATTCATCTTGGAGACTCGAAACAAGTAAATCTTTCTACTTTCATCACAACTTCTTCAGTTGGTTCTACATTGCGTAGCCCCAGAGCATGGATTGGATGGATGGATGGATTCTGGGACAGAACATCATTCTTAGAAGCTCCCTTCATCCTGTGACTATGGAGGTGGGAGTGACCCAAGAGCACAGCTGCCAGGTCCTCAACAGAGATGCGTGGAGATGTAAGACAAGAGCCTGCCTGCTTTTCTCCAGAAGTGGCGTGTCCAGATCCCACCCTCTGAATGTTCCCTTTTCAATTTATTTTAGGAAAAATGTCTTTAAAACCACTGAATGTCTGGTATCTGGACTCTAGAAATCTAGAAGACCCTAAATGTAGTCATTGTGACTTTTCCCTAAAGAAAAGTCTCTACTCTTTGATAGTGGAATGATTTAAAAAATGATTAAAAATCATAGCATAAATGAAAATAGCTAATAATACAGTTTGATCCTGGATCTCTCATCTCCCAAAGAATCTTTTCCTTAAAGATATGAAAATTTGCTCAGGTGAAGATGGAGCCTTTGTATAGCAGAGGTAATATGTCTGCTTTGAAGATGTTTGGCTGTGAGTTCCTTGACACACGCTTGTCGTCACCTTGTACTCAGCTATCAAGTCAATTTGAATTAATGTCATGAGAAAAAAAATGAGAACATGAAGCTTCTGCCTTTACATTCATAATCTCAGAAGATCAGCATGATCTGAAGGTCATTCTTCTTAATCAACAGCCACAATTTCCCTTTCCACAGACACAGGATTCTCATTTACAAATACAAAGCTTTGAAAAGCAGGGGTAATGGTACATGCTTAATGTTTCAGCACTGGAGAACCTATGGGAATAGGATTATGGATTTGAGGCTGTCCTGGGATACCTAGCAAGAATATATCTCAAAACCGTCAAGGAGATGCTGTGTTGTGTGTGTGTGTGTGTGTGTGTGTGTGTGTGTGTGTGTGTGTGTAGCTGTGGGATGGGGGTACCTCCTTAATGAATACAGTTTATGTTTCTAAAAGGTAGTATTTTGGAACTGAAAGATTTCAAATATGCAAAGCCCAATGGGATTCTTAAATAAAAAAGACAACTTTCAACCACTTATAGAGATTTCATATATGTCTATTATAAGAAAGTAACTTAAGATATGTATGAACAAGTAGATGATGTACTCATAAAATTTTGAAATGAGTGATTTAACTGAGTGAATATTACAATAAGGAAAGTAAACACTTGAAAATCTCTCCATGTCTATTTGTCACAAATCTCTTGTCAAACTCTGTAGGTACTTGCTTTGTCAACTTTTAGTAAGCTGTATATGAAGCCAAGTAACTATGTAGCAGGCCACTAGATGGCACCATACACAAATGATTAGTTTTTCTACCCAAGGGCATCAAGTACCGCTTTCCTCAGGCTGTGTGGAAG
The DNA here is from genome assembly GCF_949786415.1 of Peromyscus eremicus. Taxonomy (NCBI): domain Eukaryota; kingdom Metazoa; phylum Chordata; class Mammalia; order Rodentia; family Cricetidae; genus Peromyscus; species Peromyscus eremicus. Next base: position 112,547,657 of record NC_081421.1, on the reverse strand, counting down.
GTGGACATGCCACAGAGGTGACAATGTTGCTCCCTCTGAAATGAGCTGTGGCAGGTGAACCTTGTGTGTTGGAGAGCGGTGATCTAACTACTATTACTTTTCTCCAAAGGAAAATACCACACATGCACTTTGTAGTTTCTATCATTCACATGATAGAAAGTAGTTTTATGACAATGAGTACCTCATAAGAGATCAGTCATTCTTCCTATTCCTGTTGTGAGAAACCGAATCAAGAAGCAAGTATCTCTATATACTTGAACAAGAGGACCCTCAAAAGCGTCAACAACGTTGTTCTACTTATATTCAATGTTTCTGTTGGTGATTTAGCAGTTTTTAGGATAGATTAACCAGAATGGTAACACATTTTCTCCTCTCTACTTTTTACAAAACATTGAAGTTACACCAAACATCCAGGCCAGATCTCTAGGTTTTGATTTCTATAATGATTCCCAAATCCCAGTACTGAAAAGGAATCTTCATATTTGTTTCAGAGGCAGCAGTGGACAATTCTTTTTTCCTGTTGCTTTTTAAGAATATCTGTCTAAATTCTTAAATGTTAAAACAAACTGATTGTTATAGACATCATTCACCGAACTTGTTTAGGAGTACAATATTCCCCTTAGACCAGGAGTTTTACATGTGAATAGTCTAATGGTTAGAGAATGAGATTGTAGACTACATATCTAAAAGAGAAGATAAACAGCATGAATGATGAGCCTCCACAACTGCATCCACAGTTCTTTAATGACTAGGACGGAAGAGTCAGAGAATATCAAGAACAGGAATAGGAGAGGAAACAGGCAAAATGACCTCTAATTTGAATCTATTCTGCGTACTGGATACTGCCAGCCCCAGAGTAAGCCACAGTAATATTTTGAAGGCTCTGGTTTAAGGACATGGGTGCTCCCTGTTTGTCTAACTGTGACTGAGGCTGCTTAGTTTTTATTCTCTGTCTGCTGAACGGAGATCCTGTATTAAAAGAAGCAGTGATGGTTCCAAGGAAAACTCATCGTTTCCACAACTAACATTTTGTAGGATAAAAGAGCTAATTAAACTCTGTAAACACAACTGAATATTATTAAAGCAAAGATTAATAAAGGAAGAAAAAATGTACCAATTCCTTCAGCTGCGTGGGTATTTGTACAAATGGTCTTGAGATCCAGAGATCAATAAATGAGTAAAGTAGATTTATAACTAGTTGGAAGGCTAGAGTGTAGCCTTCCACCCACAGAGGACAAGACAATGATACTAAAAAGATGTCATCTCTCAGTGAACAGCATCATGCAACCATGATACAAAGACAAGAGAGCCAAACAAATATATGCATGTTGAAGCAATCCCCTTTTCAAGTCAATACTGCCTGAAAGATGCAATGTATTCCAGCAAAAGGCTGGCTGGATGAATGGTCCAGGCTAGAATCTCTTATAATCGTCAAATTGATGAATAAGACTGATGGCATCACAATGGGAGTTTAGCATTCTGGAAACTTGAGATGATCAGATCTCACCCCATAGTTTACAGATAAGTAAAATGAGCTACAGTGAGTTTCAGTGTTTTCCCCAAGGTCACATGGCCAGCGAGCAACTCCAGAATGATAATTGGCTCCCTGATTCCTAGTTCAGGAACTACTGCCCACAAACCACACTGCCTCTCGGATAGATAGCCAGAATATTAAATGAGCTTTACATAGAGAACCCTCCTCATGATAAGACCCAGAACAGAAAGACTGCCTGAGCAAGCTGCAAGAGCAGACATAGCCAGTGAGCATTTCAGTTTCCACCGCAGAATGGTAGATCAAAGGTTAAGGAAGCAAAGCCTATGGAACTAAACTGGTGACCACGTCCACCTCTTTACGCAGGAGAGGGAGGCAGGTCTAGTCAATACCAAATACTAACAGTATTGCTAACTAAAACAAAAGAAAATCTTTATACTAGAATATTTGTAATACTCATCAATAACAATGATACTATTTTTAAAAAACACTTGAAATAGCATATTACAAACACATGTGGTACTGAAATGTTTGTGTGGAGGTACGTGATCACTGTCTTCCCTGCAACGCTGCAGCTCTGTTCCCAAAGGATACCAATTGGGTTCCCCCATGGCATAAGGAATCTTGGTAATTCCTCCTTTTAGAGTCTCCACTTCCCTGATACAAATGCCAACACTGGTCCGACAAGTTTCAGAAACAGAACACTGATGGGAGGATTATCTGAGACACTTGATGTACATGATTTGTAGCAAAAGTCTGTGATTTCTCTGTAAATTACTAATCTGAAATAGACTCAACAAACCGTCCACAGCTTCAACTTCAAATGATTGGAACAAAAATAGAACAAGCCATGGACAGTGTCTGTATCCCTGTCCAATTTGATGTAAACAACGTTTGTAGAAATTGGGTTTGTTAAGAAAGTTTATCCATACATCTGGATAGCAATAAAAAGCGTTTCCTAGGAAACTGTAAGATCCTGTACCATACAGCATACAGCCCAACGAAGAGAAAATTAGATTGATTTCTAAATTCAAGGTACAAATTTACACAATTTTTCTTAACTCCCATGGTGGTGCTGTCCGAATGAAGTGGGCATGTACCTTGGTGGTTATATCTGTCCCCCACCTTTCCTGCTGCCATCTTGCCTGAAAAGCGCCTTGGTCCCATCTGGATTTTCTCCTCAGCTGTGGTTCCCCTGGACACAGACTCCCTGTGTAATTTTGTCCCTCAATTTCAGTTCCAGTATGGTCAATACTGCCCTTCTGCTGCTAAGGACACTACTGTTTCGTGTCTTCCCATTTCTTCCAGAACAGCTGCCAGCATGCTCAGGTTTCCATCCGGGAAGTTTTGTGCTTCCCAAAGATCCAGGATCACACCAGTTGGGCTCGATTTGGTGGCGAAGTAATTCAAGTACCTGTAATTAGGAATGGGAAAATATGCTAAAAGGTGTGATTTCCAGGTCTATTTACAGTATTATTTTCTCCTCTGCTTCTGGGCTAAACCTGTCTTTCTTGAAATATTTTGGTCTCACTGTGGATTGTAGTGAACCTTACTAAATGATTGCTCTATACTTAATTAGATCAGCCCCAGAAAGGACACGTGCTGTTTAACTTTGTTAACCTCAGCTCTGAATAAGATAATTTAAGAGACAATGTGTCGGTGGGTTTTGTCCTAAACAGGAAATCAAGAGGCTTATGTTTTCTGTCCAGCGCAAGCTCTGATGATCTTTGACAGGTCATGCCACATCTCTTGTTTGGAGGTGACAGCTACATCTTACAAAGTAGAGGCTCCCGGGGTCTCTTCATAACTTAATACAAGTGCTGTGTGAGAATGTAAATTATTCAACACACATTACGTCTTGTTCAACTGGCGATTATACTTAGGAGTACTTAGCACATGAGCTAGACAAAGGAGATCATGACTAATACTGATAAATGTCATGTAACCCAGAACTTCTCTTGGAATTGTTGGAAACTCATGGTACAAGGTCTAAAAGAGCTTAATGCATATTTTCAGAGTGAAAATGTAAACAGATATGTAATGGGAAGAAAAAGAAAAGGAATGCTGTTTCTATCTAACTGTTTCCAGTCCTGGAGACCTCCGCTAAATAACAGCAACAGGTCTAGAAGCCTGGACACACTCACCTGTCCAGGTTGAGTTTATGGGCTAGCATCCTCCAGTCATGGCCTCTTGTCTGGGGGGCATCCAGGCTGCTGCATAGCTTCTGCCGGATAGGGAGAGGGATGCTGAAAGCACTTGGTCCTGTGACAGTGGTGATGGTGCTCGCAGGATCCAGCAGAGGCAAGTCGATGCCAGTAGGTTCCTGCAGGAATGGCACAACTTTATTTTCAGAAGACAAGTTCAATCCCTGTTGAATCAATCAACACAAAGCCTTACTCGAGATAAATTGAGATAGATACAGAGAATGAGTTCTGTTCTCTTCAGGAAGGACAATTTCTTCCTGGCCTGAAAGTAGTGGGTTACTGTGGGCAGTTGGGAAACGGGGGGGGGGGGGGCATATGGAGGTAGTTTTGCATAGCCTGTGTTCAAGGGTCATTGGTCAGGACTGGGCAGGACAGAAAGCTCTGGTGAGATTTCAGGATGGTTCCTTTAATGAGACTCTCCAAGAGAGAAGAGAGGGGATGTCTGTGTTCCAGAAGGTTTAGACATTAAAATGTTCAATGGGGCAGTTATTTCTGAATGAATAAATAGATCTGAGACGAGGAAGAGCTTCTGGAAACCATCTAACCCTAAAGGCATGCCCTGGGTGAACACTTAGGAAACTCCATCTAGCCCTGCAAATGTGACTCCCTTTGGCTCTTGCTTGATAAAATGGGACAAGGCTAAGAGATATCAAATTAAGACAAACTTTTAAAAAAGAAAATGGTAAACACAGAATATTGCTTTAGGGTAAGCCACTAATGGTGTCGTCTAATTGCTGAACTTCCTTGCTTATTTTTTTAATCCAATTTTAGTAGAGAAAACCATAAATTGGCTCTTAAAATAGTTTCAGCTCATAAAACAGCACAAATGCAAAATCTAAATTTCATCATCGGCAAGAGAAACTCTAATCATTTTCTGATCACTTCTGCTGGTCTGAAAGCAAGAAGAAATGCTGCCTGGGAACCATTAAAGCAATAACAGGAGATCTCCTAAATCTGCTTTGAATGTCACCCCTTTTTTAAAGCAGGTAGCTCCTTGGTGTGTACAATTGGTTGCTGGAGAATACACTAGTCACAGAGGTCTGGCCATCCAGAAGTTTGTGATATCCTGCCAAGTGCTCAGCTGAGGGGTCAATGCCACTGCTATTGGAGCCCCCATGTCCAGCCCTGATTCTAACGTCTCTGCAGACTTGTCAGTGCTGGAGCTCCGAGGCGCAGGTGGGGTCTCAGCTGGCAGCATCCCAAGTGTGGCCCACAGGGTGGCCTGCATTTGGGGGATCAGTGGCCAGTACTGTTTTTTCAACTTCTATAATCCTTCTGAACAGGGCCCGTCAAGCAGTTTGGGGCCATTTTAAAGCAAATCTCTCTCTCTCTCTCTCTCTCTCTCTCTCTCTCTCTCTCTCTCTCTCTCTCTCTCTCTCTCCCTCTCTCTCTTTTAAATTGCATAATACACACAATAGTGTTGGCTGTGATCAGTGTATCAGGGCTCAAAATCCATAGCTTGGCACACAGATCCACTGGCGCCTCTGTATTAGCTCTGGCTCCATGGCTAGACTGTGGGCTGCAGCTCAGAAGTATCCAACAGGATTAGAAAGCTCTGATGAGACTCACAACCTGCAATTCTTTCCCCTCAGGCACAGAGGCCTGCCAAAAATCATGAGTTCATAACCTCTAGGGTCACAGGGCTTCAAAAAGGCAAGCAGAGTCATTGGGGGGCATGTAGCAATGCTTATTAGTGGATTCTTGTTTGAGATGTTAGAATTCAAGTGTTGCAACCCTTCTATTGAGCACAGCAGTATGCATGGGTGTGTTGGTGTGTGGGAGCAGAGAGCAGTCCCACACTGTTGCCCCAGTTTAGAGACTTCGCCCAGGTTCAAGTTCTCTTACTCGCTTATGGAAAATTACTCTTTAGGCCTGGAAGGGAAACCTACAACTCCTCAAGTACATTCCCACCTAATTGCCCTTAGACGGCAGGGGAGGTTAAAGTCTGTACAGGGAGGAATTGGCTTGTGCAGCACTGACTCTTGTCCCCAAAGAGTCTCCTTATCATCGTTGGCCACAGTAACTTCCTACTGTTTGCCTGTTTCCCACTGCACACTCCTGTCAGACTGTCCTCCTACAGAACTCACTCATGTGTGCTACTCTCCCCCGCTCCTCTCTCTTCCTATTCCTTCACTGAGGGAAGGGTTTAATGTCCTTCCTCTCACATGAAGTTCCAACCTTCAAATATTGCACCCGTGTGTGTGTGTGTGTGTGTGTGTGTGTGTGTGTGTGTATTCATGGGTGTATGTGTATGTGTGTGCCTTTATGTAGAGGCCAGAGGACAACTGTGGGTGTCATTTCTCGGGTACTGTCTTTAGATTTTGAGACAGGATTTCTCATTAGTCCAGATCTCCTCAACAAGGCTCAGCTGCCTGTCTACTGAGCATAGGGAGCCCAAGGTTTCTCCGTCTCTTCCCCTCCGCAGTTCTGGGATTATTGATGCATGGTGTACCATGTCTGGATTTTTTTTTTAAAACATGAATTCTATCGATCAAAATCAGATCCTTGCACTTTATCAACTGAGCCATCTCCCCAATCCAAATATTTTAACATGTGTTTAACTGTCAATGTCTAATGGTCTCCCTTCATACAAGCATAGAGGGTGAAGTGATCATATCTCACCACTCTTTTTTAACCCCCACTTTTTCCAGTCTCCAGTTCTCATTCCACTTTCAGGTCAGTGTTTTGTTGTTGTTCTTTGTTTGAGAGAGAGAAAGGGGAACACACACACACACACACACACACACACACACACACACACACACGGAGATTTGTTCTTCTGTGCGGCTCGTTTTACTTAATGACCTCCATCCAGTTCTAGCCATTTCACAGCAAATTATAGGATCCCATTATTCTTTATGACTGAGTAATACTCCATTGTTATACATAAGATATTTATTTTGTTGAGGGTTTGCTTGGGCTGAATCTGTGACTTAACTATTATGAATTGTGCTGCATACACAAAGGTATATAGCCATGTTTGATTGGGCATACTGATTTAATTTCCTCTGGTTCTATACTTAGAAGTGGGACAGCTGGATCGTACAGTGGACCGTTTTTTTTTTTTTTTTTTTTTTTTTTTTTTTTACTATTTTCAGGCACCTTTATAATGACTGTACTAATTTACATTCCCATCAACAGCGTGAGAGTCCCTTTTCACCACATGCTCATTAGCATTTACTGTTTGTCACTTTGATCATAGCCCTCCTAACTGGGGTGAGTGACATCACACAGTGGTTTTGATTTGTATTCCCTGGTGGCCAACTTAGCACTTTTTTGGCTTGTTTGTTGGCTGTTCGTATTCTCCTGAGAAGTGTCTTGGTCAGAATTTTCTCATTTTAAAACTTAGAATAATTTCTTTAGTTCCTGATATTTTCCAGACAAGAACCCGTCATGTTTAAAGCTAGCATGTGTTTTCTCCCATTCTGTAGCCAACCCTTCATCTGTGGAATATTTCCTTTGCTGTGCAAAAGCTTTGTAATTGGAGGTGATCCTGGCTGTCCATTTTTGCTCTATTTCCTGTGCTTTTGGCCTTCTACCCAGAAAATCATCACCTTTACCAAGGTTTTGACATGTTTTCACTGTATTTTCTTCCAGTAGTTTCAAGGTTTCAGGTTTAAATGCTTAGGTTTTGATCAAGTTTGTTTTGGTTTTTGTATAGGATGAGGAGGATTATGTCTCAGTCTTCTTCATGTGTTGAGTTTACCCAACATCATTTATTGAGAGGCTGTTATCATTCCAATGTGCATCTTTGGTGCCTCTGTTAAGAAGTATCTGGGTGTAAATGCATGGATTTGTTTCTAGGATGCAATATGTTTGATTGGTTTATGTGTCTGTTTGTATGCTGATATTGTATTGTTTGGGCTTCTATGACTTCACAGTATGTCATAAAATCAGGTATTGTGATGCCCCCAGATTTTCTATTTTCACTCAGGACTGCTTTAGGTACTCTAAAAATTTATTTTTTTTAATCCTTATGAATTTCAGGGTTGTGTTGAACCTGAAGGCTACTTTGGGTAGCATAGCCATTTTAAGAACATTATTTTGTCCTAATCCATGGACATGAGAGTTTTGTCTGTCTTATATATGTGTTATTCAGTATCTTTTATGAGGACTTTGTACTTTTCAATGTAGAGGGTATTACTGCCTCCATTAAGTTTATTCCAAGGTATTTTTTTCCTTCTGTGGTGACTATAAACCAGATTGTAGTCATGATTTCTCTCTGCAATTCTTCATTAATGTATAGATAAGCTATTTATTTTGTAAGTTCTGTATCTGACTACTGAAATTATCAATTATAATACTCTCTGGAGTCTGTTTTTCTGTGGATAAAATCATACCATGAACATAAGGGAGACATTAAAATTGCCTTTCCTATTTGTTTGCCTTTTCCTTTTTTTCTCTTGCCGAATTGCTCTGGATAAAACTTCTTGAATTATGCTAGGTAAGAAATGTAAGGGAGGAGATGCCTTCAGTTTTTCCCTACTCAGTATGATACAGTTCTGGGTTTACCATACATTCTTTTGTGCTCAAGTATATTCCTTCTATGTATATAATCTGTTCAAGGGTTTTTTAACATGTAGAGTTGTTGAATAGTGTTATGCCTTCCTATATCTGAGATGTTTATATAATTTATATCCTTCATTCTATCCATATGATACATGGTATGTAGTTTGCAGGTATTAAGCCATCCTTTAGTTTTTGAGACAAATCTTCTTGATCAGAATTTTGTTGACAATTTTTGTGTCATCTTTGTCCTAGGTATTGGTCCATAGCTATGTGTATGTCTGATTGTCTTAAATGGCAATGCTGGTGTCATAGAATCAGCTTAGAAAACTGCCTTTTACTGAAAACTGTGGGATAGTTTGAGAAGAATTGGTGTTAGTTTTTCTTTAAACGTTTACTCACTAATTTTGATTAAACAGTGAAGGATATGTACACCCTCTGCCTAGGGCAGCATGGAGCCCCAGAGGTGAAGGTGGAAACTGAGCTCTAACTTTTCTTGGAGCAGGGGCCCCCTACAATTCTGCTTTCCTCACTTCACAATCTGACCCCTACCTTTTCAGGCTGCCATCTTGGTGATACTTGATGGGATTCAGTGGCTGCAGACTGTCCTGCTTCCTGTACCTACTGCCACTTCTAGGAGCAGCCCTTTGGCAGCTCACGTGCGCTTTCCTTTAATCCCTTAGGGAAATGTCTCAGAATCTGGCCTAAAGGGCCTGTGCTGCAACACTCCTTCTCATGTGTACTGAAGACTCCCTACCTGGAGGCCTTCAGTGTTCTTCAGGTTCAGCCCTATGCAAACTGGATAGGCTGCAACTTCCTTCGGTCAGTTAAACTTCGTGGCAGGCAGAGTATGCTATTTGTTGTTTATTAACAGGTTCCCCTATGGTACTCACCTCACACTCAGTTACTGTTTGCTGAAGTGGGAGGAGGTACTTTTTGCTAGGGTAGGGGGACAATGAAGCCCATTCCTGAGCTCCACCTGCAGAATAGTGTGTTGTGCTTCCTTCCACCTAAATATGAGTGAAGGCCTGATTCTCCTCATGGGTAAACCTTGAAGGTAAAGAAAGGCCAGTTTAAAGTAGGCATGGATCTCAGGAAGATCTCACACACTCAGCTTATTTTGTTGAGTAAGGAGCCAGCACTATTTTATATGGACATTGTCCTAAGTCCTAACCTGGCTACTCTGCCCGTGTCTTTCTGTGTCTATGAAACAAGCTCTGTAATACACTTATACTGACAGTATACTTTTATAATACCTTTAAGGGAATCAGAAAAATACATGTATCCATTTATGTTTAAATTTCATGTAGTAATTACAGCTGCCGTTAACTTCTCCTTTACTTCCAGGGAAAGTAGAGATCACTCTCACAGAACGTTTATTACAATAATCTTCTATGATATCGGTACCATCTGCTTTTGATGTTATAATTCTCTTAGTTAAACATATGATTTTTCAGCATTACCCAAACATCTGTTCTGGGTGATCACACACATTCCATGCACCACACATGTGCTCTACTACTGGAGTACATCTGCAGCCACACCTTTAGGTGGATGATACTTTTCTTCATATAGACCATGGTACCCACAAAATCCCTTTACATCTTGAGATTTATTATTTATTTCTATTTAATGCATATGATGTTTAGCCTGCATGTATGTATGTGTACCATTTTGTACATGGTGCCCCGGAGTATAGAAAAGAACACTAGATTTCCTGGAATTGGAGTTACAGAGGTTGTGAACTGCAGTGTGGGTACTGGAATTACATGCAGGAGTTCTGGAAGAGCAGCTTAACCAGTGAACCATCTCTGCAATCTGAGGTGTATCTTATATTTTGAGAAAGGGGCATCTGATGCTTAGGTATCCCACAGATTGGGGAGGCAATGCTTACTAAAGCCAGTTATTCCATTAACAAGAATGGTGGATGTGATTATGTGTCATGGAGCAAGTTCTGTTTATGACACTTCTTAAATTCATGTATTGAATTTTCTCAACAGCACAAACAAATAATGGTATGCCAGGTTAAGCATAAGGAAATGATAAAGGGGAAGATAATTGGGTACATTCCTACTGAACTATCCACTTGGGAATTCATTGTGATGGGCCTTGGTGTAAAACTAAAATGACATCAAAGTCGAAAACAAAATCCAAGTGTTTCTTCCTTCTTTGTACCATATTTTCACTTTGGACAACATTGTCACCCCATCCTTATCTAAAGAAAGAAAAAGTGAAGTGTCTCTCATCATTATTTTCATCTTGACATTCATTCACACCAATATTTTAGGCTTCTAGGCATTTTTCCTTCTTAAACTTCCTCTCTACAGTTAGAAGCTTTTGAGGACCATCTGGTAAAGGAAACATAGAAGAACAGGTGGTGATTCCTGAGAAAACCATGGTGCGTGCCCTGTACAGGCTGGTTTCTGTGGTGGGCAAAAGGTTTTACTCCAGGCTCAAGAGGCCCAGAGTTGTATGATTTTATAAATGATTGTTGGTAAATAACCTTCATTAGTCGATGGCTAGTGGGAAAAGGCAGTATATTCTTAAGAGGACAGATCACTCTAGGGGGATATGATACTAGAAATAGAACCCCTTCGAACCTGTTAACTTGCCTTGTGATGGAAGGAGCAAGGCTCAGAAGAAAGTAGCCATAAATGAAGCCTTTTCTCTATTTTTTACACTTGTGAATCATACTGGACCACTTCTCAGTTTCTGATGAGGACTTGGATCACTGGACTCCGCAGAGCCCATTATTCATCCATATAGAGCCTCTTATTGCTCCAGCATCAGTACCAGATCCCTACTCCCTCCTCCAAAAACCCAAACTGCATTCAAATGCAAACCACAATGGTGGAACTCAGTGACCCGGAAGTACAAGCAGTAGAGTGCCCTTAATCCCCAAAGTCCTTCCTAGTCTGGTCACTTCTTCCATATCCTCAGTACCTTTGCTTGTCTGTCACGTACGGGCAAATGCCTGGCGCGTGACTACAGGGCTGGCCTCTGAGCTGTCTGCCAAGTTGCAAAAGCAATAATCTTTTCTGTGTTGGCACCAGAAAGAAGTCCTTAAGTTGTGATCACACTTTGCAAAACTGCCCTTTCTGTGTGAGGAGCTAGCAGGCTTGGTGGGGGAGAACTCAGAGCAGCTCTCATTTCTTTGTGGCTGCATCTGATCCACCTTTTCAGTGCACAGCAAATGTTCATGCTGAACAGAAAGCATGCATCAAAGGGCCAGACTCCTCACCCCCCTCCAAAATTCCGAAGCCTTTGTTGTCACTTGAGCTGGGTGGTTATTGAACTTTGCAGACCTGCTGGGCCAGGAAAGTGAAAACACCCTCCGAAGCCAGCAGGGGTGGTGCTGTGTGCCTGGGAGATAGGGCTGTGCATCCAAAGGCCCGGCGGTTGCCATGGCACCCTGACACAGAGATCATTCCTTATGAATGTCACTGAGGTCTGTGACTAAAGTTGTTTATGAGTCAAAAGTCTCATGAAACTACAGGAGGAGAGGATGACTGCACCTCACAGGCTGTGGGAAAGAAGATTGGAGCTTCAATGAGCTCACATGCTTTCCCCCCACCCCCGCCTCGTTTGCTAAGGAAGATCATCTTTAAATAGGACATGTGGCGCAAGACAGGCTGAACAGACTGACATTGCAGTCATCACTATGCACAAGACAAAAAAGTATTTTAAATCATACACTGCCGGCTGTAGTTTTCCTGGGCTTTGTGGCTCAGGCAGCAGCATGGAGCTGAGCTCCAAGGGGCCACGAGGGGCAGCTTTCTGACCATTTGGCTTATTCTTCGTCCTTTGTTCCTCCAACATGAAGGCTTACCGCTTTTCAAACCATAGTCTTTGCATCCAAGGGGACAGATAAGGTCATGGGTACCTCCTCTTTCCTTACAGAGAGGTTTGAAATAACAGCAACTATTGTTACTGCTGGAATATGAATGTATAAAAATGCCCAGCTGAGTGTGTGAAAATCATAGCAGAGAAAGGCAAATGTGACAGCTATGAAGGGTGTGGATTTTCATCTATTCCTGGAGTATCTTCTCCACCCTGAGAAAGGACATATCCTCTGATATTTGGAGATGGAGGGGAGAGAAGGAAAGGAGGAGACCAAAAGCTTTCTCCTTTCAATGTGGAGAAAATTGGAGCAGCAGGCACCCCTTTCCTTCGTACCACTCAGTAGCACATGGCTGTGACAAAATGACAGAAGTCCCTTTGAGAGAAAGGCAGAGAGAGCAGTTGAAAAATGCTGGTGGAAAGTATCACGTGCACACCACTAAAACCTGCATTTGAAGTCCAGATCTCATTGTGTTTATCTCTTAGTGTTTTAAAAGGTGGTCTTACTAGTGGCCATGGCTGGCCTTCAACTCACGATTTAGGCCAAGCTGGCCTTGGATTTGCGTAAATCTCAGGAGTGTTGGGGATTATAGGAATTTACTGTCATGTCTTGTTCTCAGACCTCTTTTTGTAAGTTACGCTATGAATCTTAAAAGGGTGGTGTAGGAAAACATTGTTTTGGAAAATGATTCTTCTCCCAGTTGCATTAAACACATGGGAACCAGCTTGGGAAGTCCTCCATGTCACCTCCACAGGAAAGCTTTTGCCTGCCTCTAGCCATTCTTTTCCCTGAAACCCTCTCCAAGATCCCTAGCATGTCTTACCTCTGACACAGTGCAGTTGAGCTGGAAGATCTGGCCTTCTCCTTCTACTTGTCGCACACAGAGCTTGCAAACCAGCTCCACAGTGTTTAGGCTGAGTCTTTCCAGGGTGAAGGTGCAGTGGAGGTTTCTCTGAGAGCCACTCCAGATGTGGTAAAATGGAATTTCCTGTAAGATACGGGGGTGGTAACCACAAACAAATGCTGGGAAGTACCCATCAAAAGGTGCCTCTTCTCAGGATTCACCTCCTCCAGGCTCATGATTGCCCTACATGCAAATATGGCCTCACCTCTCTTCACACAGGAAAGCAGAGGTACAGAGAGGCTAAATAACAGCCAGTGTTGAACAGTGAGGAAGTGTGTGTGTTGAGCCTGGAACCCACAGAGTCAAGCTCTAGAATCAACAACAAACCAGGCTACCTGCCTCTCATTTAGAAAAACAGTCATTGTATATAAGATGTTTTAAAAAGCCTACAAAGTTCCTAAATTTTTAGAAAGCTTAGAAAGTTCCTAAAATAAATGCTTCAAACTCCATTTCTCATTAAAAGGAATCCCTGGTGTGACATGTTGGAGAACAGCAAAGCTAGCCACAGGATGCAGTGCTGATTCATATCTTTTCATGCCTCTAGGCTCCCTTTGCCCAGGGCAGGGGCAGCTAAAGCTTGCTCCAGTTGGAAGTCATTCACCACAAAAAAATCCTTGGCCTAAAAAGCACCAAGCCGATACCAGATACTCATTTGTAACAATCTAAACTACTGTACAGAGCAAATCCTATACTCTTGTCGCAATTAAGCCAAGGAAAGGATTCATTAAAGAACACAGTGTAGGCTGAGGTTCTGGTGTAAATCCAGAACCAATGAGTGACAACATGCTATTTCACTGACATATTGTCACTCTCCAAACTCTGGCTCCTTCAATGTGCTGGTGATGTGCTAGCTAGCAATATGGAAGGAAGCCTAATGTATGTCAGATAGGGTAACAGTGCCCCATTTCCTCCTATGGATGAATTTGAGGATGTTCCTATTAATGTAGTGAATGTGTACATTGAAAACAAACTTACTAAAAACTAAAATAACAGTTCACTTACTTTAAAAAGAATACTTTGAAAACCATTCCTTTAAATGTGCTTATTGGACATTTTTCAAGAATGCTGGCCCTATATTGTTTTGGAAAAATAAGCGTTGGTATGGAAGTAATTCCAAGAAATATCTTATGACTATAAAATCTCAATAATCTGTCTTGAATCTGTATCCATGCAGTTGGTGTCTCTTGGTAGACTCACTTGATACTTAGCCAGCAGTTTGCTCTTCCAGAGGGAATGGGCGATGTCATGAATGGACAGACGCAGGTTGTGGATGCTGCCTTTAAAATGAAGAGCCTTTGGTTCTTCTAGGAGTTGTCCTCCCATCTGCCTCTCAAGCTGTAGAACTTCCTAAAACACATTCCAAACCAAGGCACATTATTGATGGACCTGCCCAATTGCCATCAGTCCTCTCATCAAGTAAATATGTTTCTTCACCATATCTGTTGGATAGAGTACTGTACTTAGGCAATGCCGTGAATACAACACCTGTGGATCTGAGACCCTTACTATGATGCCATGACCATCTTGCATGGGAACAGGCCCCATTGACCAGTAGCCTGTGGAATCTGCATCACACTGTCTGGGAGAAAACTAAGCAGGGTTTTATTTGTTTGTTTGTTTGTAGCCGGCAAGTGGCACTAAAACATAGGTCAAGAGTTTCCACTTAAAACCTGAGAAAGCGTAAAAAAACAAAACAAGCAAGCAAACAAACAACAACAACAAAAACCATTCTAAAACAGAGCTAAAAACAGCTTCCTAGTTGTGCTCTCAGGCCAGCCGCAGCCTGCAGGCTTGAGCTACTCTGTGGTGGGTTCGCGGCGTGAGGGCTTGACCTGCAGCATGGAGAGAATGAGGCATCTCCAAGCTGCACATTATGCTGCATGGTGGATTTAGCCTTTGCTAATACAGACAAAAAAAAAAGTTTCTGGGCTACATGCTGCTTGGATAGAAGTATAAACCCACTGCCTCCCAGAGTCAGCAGACAGCATGGCTCCCAGAGATGGTGGTAAATTATCTCCACCATGTTGAAAATCTGAGATGGGCAGAGTTGACCACTGTAGTTTACAGCAATAGATTCACAATAAGGCAGATTCACATGGAGTAAGTTGTTAAATGGTTTACAGTGTGTATAAAAATAAGCATAGGCTTGGAAGAGAGAGGAAAAGGAAAATAGACAGTTATATACAGAAATAGAAAGTTTTAAAAAAATAAAGTCTTTAAAGAAAAAATAAAAGTAATATAAAAAATAAGCCACATAAAGATGGAAATCACACAGAGTCTTGATTATACTGTCCTTGGGATTTTTAACTGCAGAGAGACATTTGATTGTAAAAGCTGCTGAGTTAAATCAATATGTATATTTTAAAGATATCTTGATTTCAAAATCTTTATCTAAGGATATGTTGCTTTGGAAAAGAGGTTCTGCTTTTGTTTCCACAGAAGATGAGACCCTGTGGATTGCTTCCAGGCTCATATGGCTTGATCAAGGAAGACCCCCTGAGAGGTCTCCAGATCATCCAACATTCAAAATCAACTTTAAGGCAACTGGCTCAGAGAATACAGCATCACAGACTACTCCAGTCAGAACTTGACCATAATTCTTAATTTTCTCAGGATCCCCCATTAGATTGCCAGTGCCCTCATCCAGCAGGAAGTAGTATGAGAAGCTATGCCCAAATTCCCAAAATATTGTTTATAAATGTTTATTTTTATTCAAATCAGGTTGATTATAAATGCAATCTCTTTCTAAAGAAGAAAAGGGGATAGTATAGATAGGATGAAAGGGTAGATTAATGAATCTACTTTTAAAGAGCAACAACTCGTACAAAATGTTTTAAATTGCTATAGATTTTAGTTCATTACAAACTTAAAGTTAATTTTGTTATACCGTATATATATTTCTACTCTTATTTAAGGCATTATGTTTGTGCAACTCATTTAAAATTATAATGCATAATTAAGAAATACAGATTAATAATTAGTCATCTATGATAATCAAACTTGTATTCATGTTAGTTAAGTTGTCTAGATATACATAGATATGTTTCAATTAGGTAGGTAATCTTTAAACAGTTCAAAGGCCTACAGAATATGTTATTTAAAATGTTTTAAAAACTTAGACTTTCTGGATAGTGAGACATGTCTACTCCTGGCAGCATTGATTTACTTCAAAGAGAAAGATGGGCATCAAAGACACTCCATATGGAGTTTATCTTCTTCTTGGCAAAAATAGCCATTTGGACAAGAAACTGTTCTTTCATGGACTGCTTGAAAAAAATGTTGTGTTGACTGGACATGCAGGACCCATGGGAAGGTGATCACTGAACTTTGCAAGGCAAAATGGTCCTTCAGATTCCTGCTTTGCAAAAGAAACTGCTATACATCCTACAGGACACATAAAAGTGACTGAGAGAGGAGGCCTATGGACTGAAAATAGATGCTCCAACATTGCAGAAGAACTTTGGGTAACTGTTCAGGTAGCCAGCTGTCTCTGTCATTCTAGATTTTTGGAAGTTGCTTACAATGTACTTCCTGTTTACTTAGGAAATATTATATCCTTCTGAGGTCTTTGATGTAGTTGAAGGCTAGATAGTTATAATTATGGTTTTCATTGGTTTTGATAGGAGATAAGGTAGATATGAAACTTTTGACTCACAAATATAGGATAGATAGGATATCTTCTTTATTTTTGCCAAATACAAATAGACTAAATATTGTAACTATAATTCTTGCTTGATAACTGTTTTGTTATATGTGATTTTACTATGTTAAAGTTAAAAACTTCCTTTTTAATTAAACAAAAAAGGGGAAATGCTGTGGGATAATGCTTTTGTACACTGGTTTAATGAAACGCTGATTGGCCAGTAGCCAGGCAGGAAGTATAGGAAGCATAAGCAGATGAGAATTCTGGGAAGAGGAAGGCTGAGTGAGGAGATGCCAGCCTGCGGTCCAGGGAGCAGCATGTAATGGCACACAGGTAAAGCCACGGAACACATAGAAACATATAGATTAACAGAAATGGGCAAGTTTAAATGTAAGAGCTAGTCAGTAGTAAGCCTGAGCTAATGGCCGAGCAGTTTTAATAAATACAAGCTTCTAGGTGATTATTTCATAAGCAGCTGTGGACAACAGGGCTGGGCAGGACTGGAGAAAAACTTTTAGCTACAGGCAAGGACAGAAAACTGATATTGAAAATGGGAAGGCATACTAATACAAGAAAAAAATGGTAGAAATATAGGTAAACAGACAATAAAGGGTTTCATTGAAATTTGAGAAAAAAGGGGCTGGTAATTAAAAGGCAACTTCCTATGTTATATTTGATAAAGCCAACCACCACCACCAAAAGTGTTAAATGTTTTAGATACTTAGTCCAATCTCTTATGGTTAATTATGTACAGAAATGAACTGATAAAAATTATGAGGTCCTTAAGTCACAGTTGCCAAAACATTTGTGTGTGTGTGTGTGTGTGTGTGTGTGTGTGTGTAGGTGCATTTGTGTGTAGACTAAAGGAAAACCTTGGGTGGCATTCATTTGATATCCACTATTGTTCAGAGACAGGGTCTCTCACTGGCCTGAGCCTCTTCAAGTAGGCTAGGCTGGCTTGGCCAGGGAACCTCAGATGTTAGCCTTTGTTTCTCCCTAGTATTGGGATTACAAACATGTGCCATCACACCCAACATTTTTTTGTCACATAGGTTCTTGGATTTCATGGCTAGAACTTTACCAACTGAGCCTAAAAGAGTATATATATATATATACATACACATATGTTTATGAGTTTAGAGAGAAACTTTTGGATACAGATAGTGAAGAATTTAAATAACAGATTCTGAACTAAATAGTTACCCAGATTAAGGCTTAAAAAAAAGAATACACCATCTCTCAAAAATTCTTGGTGAAAAAACCCACTCTATCCTACAGTATAAAGTTGTAACAGGAAGACACAATCTACATCCACTTTCATTACTCAAGCTACTTAATGGGACTTAATGAAGCATTTCCAACTACAGCTGAATTTATCTAAACAGCAGCACACTATAAGTTATCAATATCAATATCAATGCACAAAACAAATCACCCTTGAACTTTACTCCTCTTATCCTACCAAAGTTTCGATGATTAAAAAATGGTGGAATTTATGACCTTTTAAAAGTGGGGATCCCGGAAAATAATATTTGTAAGCAACTAAAGCAAAATATGGTTGTTTTCTGTGGTTATATTTCAGTAAATAAGATGGATTTCAACAATACAGGCATTCAGAATGTCATCTGCATGCACTGGGGAACAACAGAGGTGTGAAATACAGAGTGATCACGGTGGACAAGCTCGATCCATGTTGCTAGATACTCGGAGATGCATATGCTTTGCATTTGTTGAATGAATGCTGAAGCACACTCTGACCATCTATTCACTACTGAGCTCACCAACATCATGGATAAGATGCAAACAGCTCCATGAAACTGTGGCTTCCTGAGCTCATAGCTTGCATCACCAATTCCTGAAAGGTCCTTTGGGACATAGGAAATACTAGGACAATGGGGAACATGGTCTCAGACAGGGAGTCCTCTAATTAGTGTCTAATGGAAGCCATGAGGCAAGACCCCTCTGGCACAGAGAAGTGTGTGGTCCAGCTGTCTAACAGTATTGACCTGCTCTCCTCCATGGCTGGAGATGAGTAGCTATTACTTTTGACAGGAACTGAGCAGCCAGCTAGCCACCCTGACACAGATGTTGTGTTACTGTGCCCCGAGTCCGTTGTGATTACCTCAGCAGACCCCCAGAATCTCCAGTAGGACCTATAGACCTAGCCAGCTCACAATCACACATAGCCGCCCTCCCAGCATACCTTCCCTGACACTGCACATCCCATTCTCTGACAAGAATCCTTTGGCAGTCTGTGGAATGGGGAAGAGATGTGAGGGTTAATTGCAGTTGCTTCTGCTTCAGCAGGAACACATAATGAGCTTATGTTGATCATGTTCAGTGTCTAGTTAGCATAATAGAGAAAGCTGATGTTCCCAGTGAACCTGGCACCTGACAAATTCTAAAGCTAAAATGATGTTTGTTTATAAGCCATTAGAAGAAAAGAAACATAATTAGAAATCTTTGAGATTACAGTCATGCCAATCAATCAGTTCTAGCTTCTTTCCAGTATGCCCTAATTACCTCATCAAGACATCTAAAGAGCAATCGATAGTAATTATCTGATTACTATAGATCTTCATTACATCCAAATTATCTCCCTGGGATGTCTGAAAGAAGATGCATTGTATTCTGGGAGGTAATTGTACCCAACAATGTAGAATGTACACCCCATCCCTACAATCAACATAGAATGCCAGAAGACAATACCTTATCATTATCAGTTTTTTTTTGGCAAGATGGACCACCTAACAAAATCTTAGCTGCCTGTTGGCCATGACCTTGAAGTCAAGAAATCTAATGCTACACTTTGAATGCAAAGTCTGGGTTGGAGTCAGTCCAAGAACAAGGCTCAGTATTTCATTTCTCAGAAGTCATGCTAGGGCATTCTCCCTTGTGAGGAGTGGGTCTGTAGTGGCTTGGGGAAGCCTTTTCAAAGAGAAAAAAACAAACAAACGAAGTACCACTTGGTAGAAGTGGAACCAGAGGAATACTCTCTGCATATTATTTTGTTCTCCATCTCTCCATCAACCAGCAGGCTCATAATAAGCTGCTGTGCAGAGCTGGAACGTGATTCCTTGTATATTCCTATCATTAAAACAATAAGGTGTATCATCTACCAATCAAAAACTGATTGTGCATGTTGCATTAATTTCTTTACAAATATAAACCCATATTTGCACATTGCTATACCAATATGCTATAAAAAATAAAGTTACAAGCTGAGATTAACAAACACAGAAGTACTAATATTGTCTTTTGTTGGACAATGAGGCAATGGATCTGGGGTATGGAAACCTGATTTCTATCTTAGAGGTAGTTGGTGTGAGCAGCTGTCCTCACACCAAGATCTGGGTGAGGAATTAGCTCAGGAGTAAATATTTTAGTAATAAACATCTTTACTCAGATTTAACACATTTCCCCCCAAAAATCAGTGACTGGATTAGTGGTTCTCACTTGTGGGTCATGACCCTTTTGGGGGGGGTCAAACAACCTTTTCACAGGGGTCACCTAAGACCATCAGAAAACACAGATATTTATATTACAATTCACAACAGTAGCAAAATTACAGTTATGAAGTAGCAATGAAAATAATTTTTGTAGATGGGGTTACCACAACATGAGGGAACTATATTAAAGGGTTGCATGAGGAAGGTTGAGAACCAATGGACTACTGTTATTATAGCTAGGATATTCTACTCAAAAACAAACATAAAATACAAGATACAAGAACAACAGCACTGGCTGGGAATGGTGGCACACACCTTTAATCACAGTATTCTCGGGAGGCAGAAACAGGCAGATCTCTGTGAGTTCAAGGCCAGCCTGATTAACCTAGTGAGTTCCAGCATAGCCAGCAAGGACTACCTGGTGAGTTCCAAGACAGCTAGAACTATATGGTCAGACCCAAAAGAGAGAGACAGAGAGAGAGAGAGAGAGAGAGAGAGAGAGAGAGAGAGAGAGAGAGAGAGAGACCAAAGCACTAAAGATATTCAAGCACAAATAAAAGATATTTCAATCAATAAGTGAAAGAATTCCTTGACAATAAAGATCATGTAAATTCACCTGTGAGGCAAAATGACTAGTCATGCTCAGTGGATGCCACCAGTAAGTTTTTGTATTAGAAGCTTTAAGGGGTCAACCCACAGGACATTCTAAACAGGCTTTGTTTTCATATTGTTAGTGTTCAGTGCTCTGAGATATGTGATCGCCATTTCCACTTAAAATTACACTGTGACTTTTGCTTAACAAGCTTGGTTTTCTGGATTTTTTTCTGTATGTAATCATCCTGCCTAATATATGTGATACGGATACAAGGATGAAATAAAAATAACAGACACACTCCTCAATGAAACATGACTTTACAGCTAAATGTTTTCCTCTCCCGGACTTCTTAAAAACAGTTACTCAGCATCATCAAAATGTGTGAGTTATGTCAGGAAGGGCATGGCTTGGCCCACAGCTTCTGTTCTGCATGGTATTAGAGACAATGTGAACATATAACCAGGCTGAATGAGTTCCACTCAAAAACAATGCCTTGATAGACTTTTATTTTTTTTTTGAGTCACAAAGGTTAGGTTATTTCATACACCTTAATGGAGAATAAGAACCAAATATACTGAAGGTCAAAAGATTTAGGAAGATTTAACAAAATATCGTGACCTTGGAAAGAAATGTCATAATAAACATTAGGATCATCTAGGCTGTTTGTACTTAGAAATATAAAGGTCACCTTTCTTTGTTGAGGTTGTCTTTCCTATTAGTGGCCACTTTCACTTCCATGGCAGGTTAGGGTCCTGGGTGAACTTACTGGATACTCTGATAAATTGTCTCTGCCTGTTACTTTGAAAAGAATCTCAAGAGTGACTCAAGAGTGATTGACAGCAGATCCCTATCTCATCTCTCCATGAGAGCATATATGTCTACACACACACATGAATCCTAGAGTATTGTGACCAGGAACTGTCCCTGGGATCTGAGCAGTTACTTGGTGCAGCACCTGCTTCCAGCAGAGATGTGAATGAGGACTGAATTGATTCCAGGAGCCAATGAAAGACTGCAGCTAAGGCAGCAACAGGGGATTCCAGTGTAGAAACAAGCAGCTTGCATGATAACCAATTAAACCAGGGCATTATCCATGCCGAGCCATTAGCCTGGGCCACTTTAGAGGCCTAATAAATCCAAGCTCTTTTAAAGGTCTATGTGGAAAAATAAAGCAGCTCTGGTCTGTGCTCACTCCTCTCACAGGCTCCTAAATAGTAAGATCTGTCCACATTGGGCCTGACAGAGGGAGGGAAGTGGAGGCATACCTGGGAACCCATCTCTTATGTTCTTTACCACCAGAAATTCCCACTCTTCAGGATTGTTAAGCCATGCTGGGTTTGCCACCTCTGTGCTCCCTGACCCCCTTTTCTCCTACTGGTCCTTCCAACCACAGGCAAACTTCCCTCTAGGGACAGTCTCACAATTAGGCTTCCTGATTAAACTTCAGTTTCTTATAGTCCACTGAAGAGGGGGCAGGAAGGAAATGAAACCACCACTTTGCTTCATTTGTCTAGTTTCATTTTTGGTATAGCTTCTGGACTTAAAAAAAATTCTGTGTACTCTATTCCCAATAGAAACATAGAAACATGAATGGACTCCATCTATTTCTGCCACGGAGCTGGATCATCAGTACCGGGCTCAGTAGCAGGTGGAGGGAGTTACTGTGGAGAAATCAAGGATACACTAAGGTCCTAACAACCAGCCTTGCCCTCCAGGAGTTTGTGCTTGCCCTAGCTTAGGGAGCTAGGGCTCCCCCTTTGCTCTGTCCATGGTGCTGACCCAGCACAGGGCAGAGCTAGGGCATTCTCTCAACTCCAGTATGTGAGAACAATCTAGCAGGTGTTCAGCACACCATGCACATTACACCTCAGATCAGCCCTCAGTGATTGTGCTGACTGTTTGTACAAAGAGTCACATCTGTCACATTTAGTGAAAACTGCCCTGTTTTTATCCAGTCTTTATTCCTGTGATGAAACCTGCCCTGGTCATTTGGGAATGAGAAGTTTCTCTCTGCTACTGTGGCTATTGCTGCTGCCCCTGTCACAGCAGTGTGCCTGTACTCTACTAAAGCAGAGGCCAGAAAGAGCAGCCGTCCTTCTCTCCTGTTCCCTGCCAGCTTTCCAGCAGGCGACTCTCAGCCTTGTGCCTGCTGTCTCCGCCTTTGGCCTTCAGGCCTTGGGCTGCTGAGCAATGGGCAATGGGGAACAGCTGACTGTCAGCCAGCCTCTTCCACCTGCTCAGGTCAATGTCACCTCATGCTGCTATTTTCCCTTCCTGTGTTCACACTGGGGTGCTCTGCCCTGCCCCCAAGTCTGTCTGCCTGCCTTCATCCTTAATAATAACAAGGCTAGACGCCAGTGACCATGTGCAAACATTCCCCGTCAAGTCCCTTCGTTTCCAGGGCTCTTCCTGCTGTTCCAGCAGCTGCTGCTGCCACAGATGCTTGGTCTGAGCTGCCACTTTCAGCCTGCCCGGTCAAGGAAGTTTGTGATGCTTTCAATGCAATGTGCCAAGGGTTCCCACTCAATAGAGTGGCCATACCACTTGTCTTCCCTTAGTATACTTCTAGTGAAAACAGGATCTCTCACATAGTATTATGGAACAGGGACTTTTAGATCACTCTAGTACTTGTGAGTTCATCTTGCATTCACCCTTTAACATGTTAGTATTCCATATGAACATTCCACAAGCAATTACCACAAATTTAGAATAATACGACCTTACTGTCTTATGCTGTATAGACCAGCAGCCCAAGCCAAACTTTAATACCTGCAATTAAGGTTTGTGTAGGCAGTCTTCCCTTCTGGAGATTTGCAGGGAGGGCTCCTTCTCCTTTCCCAGCTTCTCCAGGCTGCTCACCTTGCTTATCTCATGATTCCCTTCCCCTGTCTTCAAATCCAACAATGAAACACCTGTCCCATCTTCCTTCATGATTACAACACCTACTGACCACAGGTTGGAAAGGTTCTTTAGTTTGCAAGCACTTGTCATTATTTTACACCCACCTCATCGAGGAGAAATTTGCAGATCATATCAAAATCTCTATGCTGTGAAAGACATTTACACATGCACATGTTCAGAACAGCAATGTGTACATATCTTTAAAGAAGCATTATTATACTTAGCACAACTTCTTTCCTTCACAATGTCCCCTACAAAGGTAAATTAAACAAGTAGGCTATTAGTAGTATAGTAGTATAGGATAGATCATAGTATAGGATAGGGCTAAGTACACATTTCATGAGAAGATGATAAGCAGAAGACACCATACAAAGATCCTTGTGACCACATCTGACCAGCTACCAAAGAACTGTCCTGAAACTAGACTACACTTATTTAACATCTTTGGTAAATGTGTAGTCACAATTTCCAAATGTGACAATAGTCTCAATACCCATGTAGGGATAATTAATAGTATCTAGTTCCTATTTTGTGCCAGATTTAATAACTTTGTCCTTGAATCTTCCAGGGGTCCTGGAGGTAGATACAATCATTGGAACTTTTAGCACATTTTTCTTGGTTTTAGCTAATACATGTGTCATATGCATGGATACATTAATGCCAGAAACCAAGACCATGAGAGTTTAATACCAAAGTCAGGTTAGTTCTGAGGTCATCTGCTGCTTCCCTGTTGTCCATCTGTCCCCGTGGGAAGCAGCAGATGGACAACAATGGGATTGGCAACAGGTGCAAGATGGAAATAGAGCCACCTATCCCCTTTAACAGACTGCCTAGCAAGCACAGCCTAGGGGGCATCATATCATTGACAACCGAGATTCATCCAAACCTTTGCTCTACTTCTCAGTGTTTCATTTCTCTCTCTCTCTCTCTCTCTCTCTCTCTCTCTCTCTCTCTCTCTCTCTCTCTCTACTGTACTTTCCTGGAGCTTACAGTAGAGTATTTGAGAACTAGACTAATCTAAGGGAGAGTTTTCCCTGTGCCCAGAACTTCACAGAGAAAACAGATTGGGGTAATGTACATTATTTGGTCTGGATCACAAATGCATCTGTCAGAAACTCAATAAACATCATGCACTATACAGAATGAATGCAAATAACCCCTTTAAGTTTTAGATTTCTGCATTTATTGAGGGACTTTAATATGAGGAGATGTCTCTGACAGTGGAGCAGAAATTACATATTTCTGCATAGATGTATTTTTCTCTCTGGATGTTTTTAAACTTACTCCAAATATAACCCTGTTCTCTGTTAATTTCTGGTCTATTTATGCTAGGATTTAAGTCTTTGCAAATAATGAAAGGAAAATATCATTTTTATTACTTTAATCACCCAAGGAGGAGGAGAGAAAAAGAAACTCACTGATACTCCAAACACCATCTTTTTAATACGCTTGACCTCTCTATTTGAGTTTATTCCACACTGTTCTCACAGTTTTCAGCATCTTTATCTCTTGGTGTGAACTCAAGCTCAACTTTGCTCCCACTGGCCCTTCCTGCATGTGCACAGGAAGAAACTGTCCTGAAAAGCATAGAAAAGATTCCTGCTGTCTTCCATCGGCCTTAACTTCTACCCCAGCAGTCACTGCTGGCATTCTGATTCTACCTCAGTGCTTCCAAATTGCTAACTGTAGCTTTTAAATTTCAGGTGACAATTTTTGCTCCAGGGCTTAACAAAATTCAGGAAATTTGTTACAAAAGCTGCCCAACTCAAAGAGGTAGGCAGAAAGATGAAAGAATGCATTGGAGCATCTTGAGCCTGACTGACAGGGAGGCCTCCTGTTCCTTGTCTAGCCGTACACATAATAATACAACCAGATTTTAGACACATAACTTTTTTCAAATGTAGCCATATTTGATTAAAAATAACAATTAATATTCTTTGTATGTTTAGGCCACCATCTTTTCTCATAATTTACAAGGACTGTGTAGTGGTATAAATTAAAAGTGAATACTTCTCTGGACCTCCACCAAAGTTCCATGTTTCTGTTTTTCCACAATTCAGAAAGGCTCCCTACATTGAGCTGTAACTTTATGAAAATGTCAAGCCCTTGTAGACACAATACTGAGCTCCAAGTGTTACTGGTAAAGAGTTAGCTTAAATCATAAGCCAGGAAGCAGATCTTCTTCCTCTCAGGGCCCAGATTTACAGGGAAGAGACTGTATCAAAGACATGGAGGCACAAAGGCAGAACTGATGGAGTATCCATGGAGTGGGAGATCGCTGTTAGGCGTGAAGATGGCTGTGATGTGATCAAGAGCTTTGGGGGATATAGAAGAAGTTCCAAATAACTGCATGTGAAATATGCATCAGGAAGAGATCAATAAAAGGACAAAGGAACAGGGCAGGCACTATTTAGATTAGTCATTTTGGGGTTGTAATGAGCCTAATTGGAAATGAGCCTGAACAAAAAGTAGAGAATCTGTCAATTTGTGGGCAGTATTGGCCATGGGAATCAGTGCAGCTGGCTTCAGCTCAATGTGAGAATGTGTGAGATGAATTCTCTTTGGATATGGATAGATGCATAAGAGGATCATTGGATCGGGAAACCAGGGAAGGTTGAAGAAGCTTTTCTAAGAGCAAGTGGTGGCTTCATTGTGGACAGAGATGGAAGCTCATGAGGTTTTAGTCATCACATTAGGAGACAAGCTCAGATTTGAGATCCTGGCAGAAGAGAAGCTATAGCTGAGACTAGAGAACATCTACATGGATGGATGAATGATGTGAGCGGATATGAAGACTAAAACATTATATCTAGAACATTCTGGGGGTAACATTGAATTTGACAGAATACTTGGAGTAAAATGGGTTGAAAGAAAGATCATAAGACAGGTCTTGGTGGGACTGGTTTGAGCAGTGGTCTGCACTTAAGGAATGCAGTGGGTAATGAATAGCAGGAGAAAAATTCAACTTACAAGTGGATAGATGCCCCAGAGTAGCTACTGAGTGTAAGAATGGGTAGAGTTTTTTCTCTCAGCCTTGTAGTGAATTAAAAGAATGACGGTTCACTGCAGGCACTGGAAGGGATGAAGAGCTATCTGGAAGGTCCAGTAAGTGAAGGAATGGGAGAAAAGATGATTTGTGGATGCAGGGTATGGAATCAAGTTTACAGAAAAAGATGTGTGAACATGTTTAAGATAATAGTCCTCAACTGACTGAAAACCACGCAGGAAACAATAAAATATAACTCCAATAGTAGCCAGTGTAGATTAGAGCCTTTGTAGAAGGACCCTTGACCAAGTCTCCAAAACCCCAGTAGATTTTTTTCACAAGTACTGTGATAAAGAATTACTAGATGAGGAAGAGATTGAGAAAGGAGAAGGCAAGGAGAGAGAAGGAAGGATTGGGAGGGGTAATTCTAAAAAGCTTGGAAATGTAAGGACTATAAGAATAGCATGGAGATGGCAGGCCAGCAGTGAGAAGCCACAGGAAGTGTGCCAAGAAGGTATGCTTTTGGTACTGGAGGGCGCTTTTGAGCTAATCAGCCTTCAGGTTCCATTTTAAGTATGAGTGAGGTAGTGCAGACATGACTGAACTAATTGTCTCTTCAGAGTGTTGGATAGACCATTTACTTATTACTAGGATTTTGGTATTCCTGCATTATTAAAAGGCCAAGAGGTGCAAGAATGCCTCATCCATTATTCACATTTCTTTCCAGCTAAGTGCTGGATCCCCAGATGCCGAGAATTTATAAATGTCTGTCTGGAAAGCATTGACCATGATACAAACTGCTCTTGGTTGTTTTCACTGCTAAAGGCAATCCGTCTTTCTTTTCATTGACCATTTCCATCCCTGTTCTATAATTAACATACTCAAAGTGGTTCTTGCAAAGTATTACATTTTTGCATAGATCTTTGTGTGTCTATAAGGAAGACAGTTCAGGAGATTCTGAGTATTGCTATGACAGAATATAAATTATGAAACATTTTAGATACCATCAATGTCTTTGACTGTGCACTTCTTGCAATAATTTTTCATGAAACTGTTCAGAGGATCCACCTTAATCAGACCCCATGGCTCTCCAAAAAATACAGTATTTCCCAAAAAGAATTTAAACCCAGCATGATTTGTACTCTGATGGTGCCTTAGAAATGTCACACACATCAGCAAGGAGGATTAAAGAAACAACCTGAAGCCTTACACAGAGCCATGTTCTCATCACTTTGTTCCATATGAGAAAACCCAACAAGCTTGGTCATTAAAAATATATGTAGTGACCACCAACAGAGTCCCTTCCTCTTCCTGGATGCCTTGCTGGCCACATCTACCATGAGGACTGCACAGCTGTCTACAGCTGCTCACTTCTCCATAAGTCCCTTACCGCCATCTTTTGAGATTGCTTCCTGGAAGCCCTGACCTGTAACCTCCATTTTTCACAATCCAAAATTATTCTCTGGACAGAAACCACAGGAAGAAGTGCTTTGACAGACAGAACATGCTCTTCTTTGGCTGTCTTGATTTTGTCACTCTCATTCCCCCCACTCTGGGCGCTCTAATTGCCTTTAGCTGGCTGACCTTCCCGCTGCCATCTGATGGCAGCGTTGGTCTCTGTCTGGCTCTTCTGTCAAGTTAGTTCCATAGACCAACTGTAGTTAACTGCCCACACTTGAGGCCTGCTTTCTCTGCACCATTGCTTTGTGACCTAGAGCAACTTAAACTTTCCTGACCTTTGGAGTCCACACTCATCTGTCAAGTAGAGATGATACCTTATGGGGTTATTGTAAAAATTGAATAAGTTAATAAAAATATGTAGAATTTTGCCTGGTATATAGAAGCACACAGTAATAGTCATTACTTTTATTTTTCTATTGCTCTTTGGATATTTTCCCTTCTAATCTTGCTTGAAAAATATCAATGCCAGGTGGCAGTGGCACACGCCTTTAAGCCTAGCACTCCAGAGGCAGAGCCAGGAGGATCTCTGTGAGTTTGAGGCCAGCCTGGTCTACAGAGCAAGATCCAGGACAGGCACCAAAACTACATGGAGAAACCCTGTCTCAAAAAATCATAAAAAAGAAAAATATTGGAATCTGTTGTCTATTCAGAAAATTAAACCCTTATATATTTGTTTGAAAAGTATATGTTATTTTAAAACTGATGCTGCACACAATAATTCTGCATATTTATGGTATATAGTATCCTGTCAAAGGATGAGATAAATACTAAGTAATCTGACTTTTGTGTATATTTTGAAGTTGATTTTATAGGATCAAGCAACAGAAGAATAGATACCAAAAGCTAAGAAGGGTCAAAAGAGGGAGGGGAACAGAACTTGACCTAGATAAAGCCACATATATATATATATATATATATATATATATATATATATATATATATATAGTTGTCCCTTGGATATCTTTGGATGCCAGATTTATACTCCTAACTCAGTAGTCCATAAGAAACAGCACTATTGCCAACAAAAGTTTGTGTCATCCAAAATTAATAGTTGATAATCCTTATCCACAGAGTCAGAGTTTTAAGAGATTGGATCTCTGGAAGGAAATTAGATGATGAGGGTAGGACTCTCCTAAATGAAATAAATGCCATTATAAATGAGACTCCACAGGCCTTTCCAGCCAGATATCTACCACATGAAGACACAGCAAGAGACCAGCTATCTGAAACCTAGAAGGAGTCCTTACCAGTGTCCAATCCTGCTGACACCCTTACATTGTGTGTCCAGCCTCCAGCATGATGAGGAAAAATGTCTACACTTAGGTTGGTTACCTAGTTTGCTGTATTTGTCATAGCAGCCTGAATTGACAGAGTAACAAAGCCACCTACCCTAGACTTTGCCATGTTTAGAGACAGAAGTTTGATCTTCCATTCCAGTATCTCAGTGGCAGTCACCATGATACTTGCTTAGGAACTTATATTCCTGTTTCCTTCCTCTTATGCCTCTGGTACCACCACAGCTTTGCCGCAATCCCCTTAACAGCTTGACTCTGTCCACTGAAGTCAGAGTCTTGGGTCTAATGCATATTTCTAATCATGCCTTGCTTCTTTTTAAACCTTTGTAGACTCCATAGACTCTCTCTGTCAGCTAAGATCCATCTTGTGAGCTTACTGGTATAGTACATCTGCATAAAGGCATCAATTGCCATTGACTTTGGTGTGTCTTCACCCGGTTCCCTGTATCTGGACATCTCTAATGGTTTTCCTCCTCAATGCTGCTTAAAACCTTACCTTCCATTATAACAAGTCTCAAATGTTAGCTTTTGTTCAGATTTCCTTAAAAACTAGGTATCTCCCCTCCCTGAACTCTCACAGAATGTTGTATCAGCAATGACATACATCACATTCTGGCTTATCTCCTCAACCCTAGCATACTTCCTTTATTCCTCCTTCTAGACCATAACTTCTTCAAAGGCACTTATTATATCCCTTAAAGCTTCAAATGGGATAAAACGAATGGCAATAATCACGCCAGGAATTAAGCTCATTTATTCTGCAAAGCAGCAGCCTGTTGTCAAATGCTAACCCTCTCCCTCACAGCCCTCGTAAAAAGAATGGGAAAGCATATAAATGAAGTAGCACACAAGAGGAACATACAGTGTGAGCAATTACGCCAATTTCTTTTATAGGAAGAACGCAGCTGAGATAAACATGGAAGCAGATTATCTACCATCCACGGGTTTCATTGCCAAATTCTTCTACATTTTTCATTAAAAGTGCTCAAGTAAGGTAAACAAAAGTAGCCCTTGGGAGGAATCAGCACAGAGAAAACAGCTTATCTATCAGCATGGCCTCTGAGATATATCTATTTGTGTAACTGCTTCCTCTGGGACCCATTGCTTGTGTTTATGCACCTGCCCAGAGCCACCTCCAGGTGTGCAAGGTCGCTCCAAAGCCTTAGCTTCTAGGTTAGGGTGAAGGGGACAGGTCAGATGGGAGACACTTACCTTTAGTGCATCCTGTGTGTCATCCAGGCAGTAGACTCTAATGCTGTACTCCAGGGAAGAACAGCAGAGGGGCCCAAAGATGGCCAGTTTCAGGCGCTTGGCGGCTGCTTTGGTGGTGGACTGCCCAACCAGGGCGTAGGTACTGAGGTTCTCTGTGAGGATGTGGCAAGCCTCTGCATCCAGCTGAATGTAACAGGGGGTTGTGAAATTTTCCTCTCCCACCACCACCACGTCCTGGGAATGAGAGGGAATGGGACATGGTTAAGCTACCAAGGACATGTTCCAGCCGCCATAGATGGTGGTAGATAAAGCAGGAATACGTCCTTGAGTTCTAGGTCATCTTTCTTTAACTCTGTGGCACCAGTCTTCATTCTCCGTCATCAGCTCTCTTTTATCATTGTCTATACACTGATGCAATTGTTCGCATAAATGTTGTGGAATCCACATGAAAATCCAGAAGAAACACAACAAATTGTCCCTTTCAGTTCAGTATTCCTGGGTTTATTAACTGCTTCTGAGAATTTTTTGTTTTAATCTTTCAATATTTTATTTAATCAAATACCATATCAACTTTTCCCAAGAATCCATATGTAAAAATATTTAGAGGACTTAAGGAATTAAGACATAATATAGTATCACTGTTCATTCTCTTTCAAAACTCATCCTACAGTTAATTTTTCAGAATAGTATACTTTCCCCTAAAGAATCTCAAGTCTCCACAAGGTGAGCTGTGGGAAGTTCATACTGCCTTTTACACACTTCTCTGCTGTTTTCTCTCATGTAATCTCTAAACAGTTTATGACTTTAGACTAAAAATTCTTAGTGAGAAATAAGGGGAAGTGATGATTTTTGTAAAAATAATCTCCAATTCAACCATATTCTGATTTATTCAAATGGCTTCAGTAATACACTAACAAAGAGAGAGGGTCAGGTCATTAAGCCAAGATTCAACATTCCCCAAGCTCCCAGGGCAGTTGGCAGGGTGGAAGGTGGTAAAAGGTGCTGAAGACTGGGTAAGTAGAATGTATGGCTGAATTAAGAGTGCAGTGCCTGTTGCGCTCAGCCAATGGGATAGCAAACCCAGGGCCAGCAGAGCCATGATTTACACAGACAAGTACACATTCTGATTTTTATATATTCTCCCTACTTTTAAGTAATTCAGACTGAGACAAAAACATTTCATGTGTGGGAAATAAAACATATGCATGAATACAATTCAGTCTCTGAATTAGAGCCTTCCTTCTGCACCCCAAAGAGAAGGAGTCTTTTCTACAATGCTTTCTACTGTGTTCCAATGGGTCTGACTCATGGTAAGTGCCAACTACTAAAAAAAGTAGGTGAATGAAATTTAGTGTCTATGTCTGGATAACGACATGAATGAATTAGCCACCTCAGGTGATAGCTTATTGGCTAGGCCTTATGACATCATCTGAGTGGTTATGAGCGGTCTTTTAACAACATCAATGAATTAATATTTTGAAGCAAATATAAAGGAATTTTACACTGATGAGAAAAGCAGCCGAAGGCCTCTAAGTTTATTCTAGGCCCCAGAATACTGGACAAAGAAGAACCTGGGGAGAATGTTTCAGAAAATCAGAAAGGTGTGGCCAACAGTGGGCACCATAATCCAGGCCTTCTTTCCAAGAGTTTGCATGAGAATGTTCCTTGTACTTTTCTGGACTCTTGAGTTCATCACTCTATCATTGTTGGCATCATTTAGCCCAAGAAATGGAAAAGGCATTAAGCAGAGAATCTTGCAAACACTTAAGATAGGACTTTAGACTTTTTATGACAGTTTAAAGTTTAAATGAAATTAACATGAGGCCCATTTATGTCTATTTGAAGACTCTAGTTAAAGGATAATCCCAAACTCAACCTTAGACTTGAGGTGCTTTGATAAGGAATGATTCCCTCACATGGTCAAGTATAGTCAATGTTCATAGAAAGGAAAAATCTAGTTAATCCCAGAATATCATACTTTGCTGCTAAATCAGTTTTCCTAAAATATCACAGCCTTAAACTTTCATGTATATCTTTATAATTTTTTTGCTAAAAATACCAAAAGTAATTATATTGTAACTTCACATTTTGCATATGTAAATTTTTATATAAATATACATTTATAGTATCATTTTCATATGTATTTGATAAAGATACTCTTGAGAGACAGATGCTGAGTGAAGAGTTCTGATGTAAGTTCTGATAATTCCCCCATTCCCTCCCCAGCATGTGGTGCCTGTACTCTTAACCATGAGTTACCTCGACTTTGGAGTATCCTTTTCCTGTGAGCTGATTTTGAACATCCCCTTCCTTTTGCCCATCACTCAGAAGATTTGGTCTTCTGTCTCTCATTTTGAGTGTGAACTAAAAGGCCATCATGCTTTACTTTAGAGATAGAGGTCTTCCTTACTTGCACCAGTGATGGACACGGGTGCCCTGTTTCTCCCATCGACACTCACTCACCTCCCACTGTCCCTGCACTGCCTGGTTTTTGAGCTGGATCTTCCAGTCTTCAGTGTTGGGGTCTGCGCAGTGATGCAGAGTGAGAATGACGGGGCGGGTCAGCAGAGCTCCAGAAGGCCCACAGCTCACCACAGGGGTCAGTAAGGTCTGAGACTCTTCCATGGGGGGCCTGCAGGGAGAGCAGAGAACCACATCTGTGACGTTTTCATGGTATCAGTGCACTGTGTGATCCTTGAGATCTAAAGTTGGATAAACAGTTCAAATCACTTCCTCATAACACTTGGGGGTGGGTGGGTAAGGCAGGAATAAATGGAAGCCATGTTTTCTATAGACAGGCTTTCATCTTGTAAGACTGGAGGTCTTTCGGACAGCAGTGCATTTACCGGCATCTCTTTGATCCCTGTCCTCAGATACAGGGCTGCCTTGGATAGTTTCCTCTGAATTCGTGCTCTGATACTTTCAGGATAGAATGAGAAAGAACAGAATCCTTATGCAGTTACATAAGCAGCTTTTCTGATAACTCTCACCATGGGTCTCACAGTGTTTTAAATACTTTTGTGTTTTCAGGGCCTGACTTGAAAAATACTTCAAAAAACTCACTCAGAATGAGGACACCCTAGAGCTAAACTTAGTCTAAATGACTTTCAGGCATAATTCGGGCTAGTATAGCAGATTAATTCTTTCAAATGTGAGCAGAAAGGATATGGGATGGCATTTCTATAGCAAAGTAAAATGAGATCACATCACTTACATATTTCATATGCGAAAAATCTGGTCAAAAGGGACTCAAAGATACAAACTGTTTCTCTTTCTCTCTCTTCCTCCCTCCCTCCCCTTTCTTCCCTCCCTCCCTTCCTCCTTCCTTCCTTCCTTTCCTAAACTCTGTCAATCTGTTTATTTTACATTACTAAACAACAAGCAAATGGACAAATTAGTCCAAGCTGCCAATTAGTATGTGAGGAAGTCATTCCAAAGTTCGTGAGGTTGCTCATCTATCTCACAACTCAGAAGGGTTGTTTTGTGATTAGACTAAAGACATGTTTCTTAAGAGTTCTCAAGTTGACTGCCAGAAGAGCATGGCTACAGGAGTCATACGCCCATGAAATTTTAGGAGGGTCTTCAAACGCCTC
This sequence comes from Peromyscus eremicus, assembly GCF_949786415.1. NCBI lineage: Eukaryota > Metazoa > Chordata > Mammalia > Rodentia > Cricetidae > Peromyscus > Peromyscus eremicus. The sequence goes on along the minus strand of NC_081421.1, from coordinate 112,513,575 downwards.
TGTCCCTACAACAAGAGGCTTATGATACCACAACTGACATGTGGTTAGTGCCTTAGACGTATCCAAATTTATAGTCCATGGTTACTACATTATCATTTATTTATTATCAACTCACATTATAATCAACTAGAATGAACACAATCTGCCTTCTAGACAATTCTTTCCACATATCCTTGACCTGCTAACTAACCCACTTTATATTATGTATTTGGAGATTGTTTTGATATCTTATTCCTTAGAGAACACTCTCAACTTTCCTAATGTCATCTGACAAGCAAAGATTCGACTTCCTTCCTTCTGTTTCTTTCTTCAAGTTCATGAGGAAGTTATTAGTGCTTTGGAGTCTCGTTAAATTGGGCATCCTGAAATTAACCTAACTTAAATGTTTGACCTAGATTATATAGATATAGTCACATATGACATTGCATTGGGTTATTCTCAATCAAATAATAACTTATAAATATTATGCATCAGGCTCTAGTTAAGAGGGGAGGATGGAGATACTATTATTAAAATCTCCTTTATAAAAGTAGGTGATGAACACCACTGGAAGCTAAGTCATTTGTTAAAGCTGAGCCCTAAAGTATTCCTAATATAAGTATTCTTAGGCTACATCAAGTCTATATAGTTTTGTGTTTGTTAGATGGCTTTTGAACCGAGACATATTTATATCTTTAATTTTGCTTTATTAGATTCGATATATAGTCTTAATGTTATATCATTCTTCCAAATATTATTTACCTCCCTCCTATCCTTTATAAAATGGATATGACTGCCATTTTTGTGTTCATTATAATCACTAGCAACATTGTAACACAAGAATTAGACAAAGATAAGTCCTTTCCAAGGTCACCACTTGAAGCCTCTCTCTCATCAAACATCAATACCTTGGAATTATTTAGCTCAACCGAATATAAACCCATTAAAATGCACATCTCAGTGACATCCTTCTGTCTTATTCATGTAGACATTTAAAAGGACATCTCAAATTCTTCCATAATTGCAGTGGCTACCTGAAATTGATTTGTCTCTTGTTGTTACCTATAGTTCATGTATTATTTATCACATCATCTAGAAGTTAGTAAATATCTATGCCCTGCCCTCATCTAATGCTAAATATATGAACAGAGATGAATGAATGATGGCAGCTAATATTATTTTTAACATTGTTAGAAGAAAATTCTTCATAGATTTATTATGATAATAGATGTGCTTAGCTGTTTTCAAGGATGGTTGTCTACAGTTGTCTTTGAAGATAAAGATGTCTTTATCTGCAGGAAATGATAGGCAGGTTTGCCTCTCATTAAGAAAGACTCAGCTTCCCCATGTTTAGTGGTCCATTTATTAAAACTGTGTAGATATCACCTGACCCTCTTTGAAATACACTGGGAACTTTAGCTCAGGGAACTAACACAAAATTGAAGATGATTTAGAACATGCCATTGTTGTGACAGATGAACTTTCTGACCTAAAAATGTGTGCCTTCTATCAGCACTGAAAACAGTGACAGCTAGCGTGATAGCTCATATGTGAAGCCAAACATTATAGCCTTCATAGTTGCCAGTTATCACCATCCCTAAAGCCTACAGTTTGGTCCTTATTGCCCTTAAGAGTCTCTGACCTCATTGCTTCCTCCTTCCCTTGAGGTTGTACTGTGATCTCACCAGCTTCTGTCCCTTCCTTCTACCCTCCCACGTGGAAACCTCAAAAAGTAAGCTTTGCTGACTTCCATTCCTTTAATATCCTGCATAGCGTGTTTCTTTTATTAAAACTATAGTTTTCTAGGCACCTGGGGGACGTACTTATATTTGGAATCATAAGGTTTCTGGCAATAGCCTGAGACTTCAATTCTACCCCTTCTACCTCTTTGGTTTTCATTTTCTCTTAACACATTTTGTCTTCCTCCCTTTGTCTAATTTCCCCCCTATACAACATAAGTGAAGCTTTGCTTTCATTTTGTCATGATTAATATTACACTATCAGCCTTTGGCGATGACTTTATTGTTGCCTAATGTCACTTTTCCTACCAGGAGAGAACTAAGCCTGCAATGATTGTGCTTTCCTGAGACCTACTCCTACCTTTTAGTTACAAGTGTACCTTGAGAGATGAGCAGTAAATTTACAGGGAGGGCCCTCAAGTGGATCTATTTCAAGTGGCCCTAGCAAAGAGCTGAGGTTTGGAAATGTCTGTCTGTCAGGCTGGTGTCAGCAGCTTGTGCTTGGGGGAGGGAAGGAGGGGCTTCCTATCACTGCCCAGGAACATAAGGGAGAAGAAGAAAGCCCCTGCTGGGTTGAGGAACTGTCAGTTGGACACTGAGCACACCCCTGGCATGCTGTATTGATGGGCACTGCTCTTGCAGGAGGGAAACCAGACAAGGGAGGGGGAGCACGGGGTGGACTATGGATGTCAAAAGAATTAATTAACTCAGTGAGGTGCAAAAATGTAATGAACAGGGAAGTGATGAAGTCGAATTCATAATGGGATGAACAACAAAGAAGTTAAGACTGTCATATGCTCCCAAGATGAAGAAAGCGATAGAAACTGAAGGCAGTTTCCACTGCATACGAAAGGAGAGCATAGGTAAAAGTTAACTATATTAAACCAAAGGTCAGAAATGTCTAAATTCATACAGTCATTACTTACGTAAAGGGAGGGCATCCAAAATACATAGAGTCAAATAGTAGAAACTACATGTAAACTTCATCTTTGACTTCGTAGAGAAGGGCTCTAATCTATTTATGTCCTATGTGCTATCTGAGGCACTCAAGCAAACAGTCTGTACATACTAATTGCAGATGACAGGGACTTGAACTCAGAACAAAAATTAGCTACAGAAGCAGCAATTAAGTAGAAACTCAGCAAAGTTCAATGATCAGATTCTTAAAGCGTTTCAAAAGCAAACAAGCAAGCAAACAAAATCTAACACAGATAAAATCACGTTAACAACTGCTCAGGTCTCCATGCCCCTAAGATAAAGTTCATGAGGGGAGAAGGTGGTTTCCTTGTCTGAGAAATTTGCTTTCAGCTTCTGCTGCCTATCAGTGAGAAGACTCTGTACACAGAACAGCATAGATAATTTTCATGGGAGCAAAAGCATCAGCTGCCCATGCACACCTGTAAGGTAAGGTGTTCATGTGACACCTCTCCAGAGGAGGAAACCAGAGCTGCTAGCACACTTGCCTGAGGATACAGGCCTAATGATTAGCACCATAAGATTTCACACAAAAATCATTTGGCTTCTTTCGCACCGGTGTGTATGGGGTTGCTTTCCACAAGCTTAGGGACTTTTTGAAAAGGATCTGCCTCCATCAACCTCTCTGTGGACGTAAGGTGCCTTCTGTGAATACACACCTTTCTGTCAGATCCTTCAGGGTGACAATCCCACCTAAGGCTCAGCCACCTTCAAAAGCACACACATTCCCACATAACAGGCAAATTTGAAATACTTGTACTAGGTGCTCCTGACAGGGAATATCCAACTTGCTTCCTATCGAAAACTCAATTGAGAAAACACACACACACACACACACACACACACACACACACACACACACACGTGCCACATACATATGGAAGCCACTCTGAAGGGCATGCTACCATTTTCCCAGTCAGGCAGAGTCTATCCCCAGATTAAGTCAGAACAGTTAAATATTGTGTTTTGAGCTGAATCCTTGTGGAATTATTTTTTGAAGCGTATACTTTGGGCCCCTACCATCTACTTCCCTGGAGGATCTTAACACAAATAGTCTTTAAGTTCATTCCTACTTTTGTCTTGGGATCTTTGTGACTCAAACATATTCTTTATGAGGAAGCAGAGAAGAAGGACCCAGGCTCCTTCTAGGCATATTGTTCATGTAGATCCTAAAACTTAATGAAGTCTTTCTTTTCATTTTATTCCCCCTTTCCTTCCTTCTTTTTTTTGAGACAGAGTCTTTACACAGACACTGCCGGCCTTGAATTCCGGAATTTTGTGTCTCGCTTGTGAGTGCTAGAGTTTTAGACATACACCACTGCATCTGGCTACCTTTCCCCCTGGAAGCTTTGGAATAGCTGATTTATTATCTACTCCCAGGAAGTGTGCTTCACTATGCCACGATTTGATATTCCTACTACCCTCCTGACTTTATATACATCACTCTTGTTCCATTGTCTTATTACTAACTCACACCTTGGACTAGTTTTGTAGTTAACAAACCCAGCAGTTTTTAAAATGGTTCTCCCTCATTATTTACATTTCAGCCACTGTCAATCACCTGCTTGATCTAGGATACCTCTTTACCTTTTCTTTTAAAGAATTCTCTTATGCTGTGGCTTATTTATCCTTATACATATTCATCCTTTAGTTCAAAAGGACTCAGGGAGGAGCCATTATATAGTACTGCTGTGTCAGATACAAACTATGTGCTCACCTTATCCTTTCACATGTAGTTCAATAACAAACTAAACCAGAATTGGAATGCCCCCCTACCTCTGTTTCTTTTTGCCTTGGAAATCTATCTCCTGCTGAGACTTCATTTCTGTTCTATGTCTGAGATCATATCTTACTTACATCAGAGCACATCTCCCTCAGAAACTGAGCTTCTCCCCTCCAGCCAGTAGCTGCATTATCTCCCCTTCATCTGCAGTGCCCAGACCTTGCACCTTAAACACAAGCTATGTATCCCTTTTCAACACTCTGGCCAGTTAAAATATACTTTTCGTTCTGCAGTAGCTTTCACTTTTTACTCCTCTGTCTTCAAGTGTGGCATACTCCACACTCACTGCTCATCAGCCCAACCCAACCCAGAACCTTCATGAAGATGTACTATTCCTTCCCCCAGCCCATCACATCATAAGTTACCACATCACTCTTTAAAAAGAAGTGCTAATCCTGTGTCCTTAAGCTGTTCATAAACTTCCTGTGGACCCCCACTTTCACATTTGGGATTTCTGAACCGATTGCTCCCTTTGGCTGGCTGCTTGAAGGAACTACTGCGGCTTTGTGTTTTCTCCAGGGCTCTAGAAAGTAGGAGAGGAAGAAATCTCGGTCCGGCCTTGCAACTCTTCACCTTCTTTGGTCAGATGTGGTTTGTCTCATCTCTGGCTCATTTAGGCCACACATCTGCCAGTCTGTGCTTTGCACAGAGCACATTCAGTAATGATAAGGCCTCATTTGTCACATTCACTATGCCACATGTAATTAAGTTCACGCCTCCCTTCAGACAACTCACATCAGCAGATGACCAGCTGGGTGTTATCCAGCTGGAAACACACCCAGTTCTGGTTGCAATGAAAGGAGTCGGAGAGAAAGAACAGTGGAGAAAAATAATGCTCACAGTTCTGCTGCACATGCCTTCAAGTGGCACTCCTCTCTTGATGTCCTCACCCTGACTTCTCAGAAAAAGTTTCATCTGTATTACATAAAGATTGGAGAGGGGACTGGAAAGATGACACAGAGGTTAAGGGCGCTGGCTGTTCTTCCAGAGGTCCTGAGTTTAGTTCCCAGCAACCATGTGGTGGCTCACAACCATCTGTAATGAGATCTGGTGTCGTTTCTTGGTGTGGGGAAAAAAATTAAATAAAGATTGGAAAGGTCTTCATTGTGTAATGATGAGTGTATTGAAAATGTAAGATAACGAGAAGGTGGAGTTGGGTCTATGATGTACACAGGAGGGATGTCATCTTGGAAAGTGGGAGAGTTCTGGGGTCAGATGGACTTGGGTTGAATTTAGCCCTCCTCCATCACCAAGGAGACTTGATGCCCAGAGCTTTAGTTTCCTCACCTTTAAAGTGGGCTTCATCATAATGTACAGAGTTTTACCAAGACAGAAACATATGGAAGAGTCTGCAGAAGGAACATCAGGGATAGTTAGTTTTGCTACTCATTCTAAAATACACTACCACTGTGCTTTTACAGGGAGACCACATCTGTGTCATATTAGAAAATGAGTGGTGTGAGATATTCTCATTTATCTGAGAGGTCATCTTGTGTTCTACCTTTGGTTCATAGTCTCTGGTAGGTGTTTTCTTTTTGTGTGTATGTATTCATTGTGGAGGCTAATCGTGGACTTTTGGTGTCTCCCTCACTGCTCTATACCTTACTTTTCTCAAACAGAATCTCTCACTGAAACGGAAGCTAGTTAATCTGTCCACATTGCCTTGCTGGCAAGCCCTCAGGGTCCTCCTGTCTCTCCTTTCCCAATGCTAGGATTACGGGTGTGTGCCACTATGCCTATATGTGGGGTGCTGGGTATTAGCCTCGGGCCTTCATGCTTTTGTGGCAAACAGCTTACACACTAAGCCATTTCCCCACCCCACCTTCTACATATTTTGTTTTGAGATCCTGAGCTTTCTCCACACACACAACTTTCCTGATGCAAACCAAGTTCAATAGAGTAACTCCCCCTTCATTACTTAAAGTCAAAGGCAATGGAACCTTAAGGAACAGGTATTTGACCTCATCAATACTCTATTCCCTCCCCTCTGTCCAAAATGTACAATTACTCTCTGACAAGAATAGCCTGAAAGGATGGAAAGGAAAAACAGAGGAGAGTGGGAGAGGACACACCATGCAATGGCAGTAGCCCAGTATGGCTTGGGCTTTAGCTGGGGATAATGATAGCATGAATAAAGGACCCCAGGAACACTGCATGTCTCTGCAGCAGGAAGTACAAGCCAGTTCTCAGGTCTGTCAAAGGCGCTGCCCAGAACATCAAAGGCTTTGGGGGGCAGCATCTGTTTAATGTTCACCTTCGCTTAGGATGAGAGAAAATAGAATGAAATAAATCCATCTTGGTGTTCGTTAGTTGCTTGTCTTGCTCCCAAAGCAGGGAGTCCTAAGGATCTGTGAATGTTGCTCTGCACTAGAGATGAAAAAATATATTTGACATAAGTAAATACAAACCTTTTAATGATTTTCTGTGGCTCAAATTTAAGGCATGAATGATGTGCAAGGGTTAGTGGTTTGGTTTCTTGCTATTGTTTGTTTTTAAACTTCTTAGTCTGGCTGTTGTTTGTGTAGGTGGAAGGATATTACCAGAGGGGGGAAATGTTCTGGGTCATATTGTTATAAATAACTGTGTTTCCACACAACAAAAGAGCTTTTTGGTTTCTGAAGTAGGGGACTAGAAAGAGCTGGCTTCCTGAGGATGAGAGTAGGGAGTAAAGTGCATGAAGATGATCACCTGGTCTGCATTTGTCACTCAGATTCTGCTCAGAGCCAGACCTGAGGATGCTTTTTCCTGGACCAACAATGATCCTCATAGAAGGAGCATCTCCATTTTCAAAACATCTTTGTTTTAAGATGCCAAGGTATCTTTGAAAGCATTATTCACCCAGGCTTCTAGTGCACTGCACACCCCCCCCCCAACAACAAGCACACAAAGAACACACTTTATGTGGGAATTGATCAAGAAAGACCATCTCTGCTGTGTCAGAAGTTAAACTAAAAATTGAATTTAGGACATCTAACCTGTTGTTATCATTTTTACTTAAAATAGTTACATATTGATGAATAGGACACTTTCTAAATAGAACCTTTGGATTCAGTATGGTTTTAATCAACACCAGGCTCATTTTGAAAGGTTGAATTATAAAAGCTAAGCATAAGAAGGCTGACAACTCTTGTGCTGGAGGACAGTTACAAAGGGAAGAATCTGCACAAAGGCTGTGCTAGGCTGAGGTGGGAGGGGGCCTATCAGGGACTGTGTTAGGCTGAGATGGGGGGGCCTATCAGGAGTTGTGTTAGGCTGAGGTGAGAGGGGCTATCAGGAGTTGTGCTAGGCTGAGATGGGGGGGCGGCTATCAGGAGTTGTGTTAGGCTGAGATGGGGGGGCCTATCAGGGGTTGTGCTAGCTTGAGGTGGGAGGGGGCCTATCAGGAGTTGTGCTAGGCTGAGATGGGGGGGGGACTATCAGGAGTTGTGCTAGGCTGAGATGAGGGGGGGGACTATCAGGAGTTGTGCTAGGCTGAGATGAGGGGGGGTACTATCAGGAGTTGTGCTAGGCTAGGGTGGGAAGGCCATGTCAGAAGCTAAGGGGTATCGACTTTTGTGACTTTTATCTCTACTATGGCTAGATTTTTGACTCAGGTCACAGGAAACCAGCATATCTATCTAAATCCACATCTCCGGACAATTTGTGAATCATGTTTTTGGCCGTATTTTCCTGCTTAAAGGATTATATGTCCGCTCATAGAAAAGATCTCTAGCATTCTATCCACACTCAAGATATGCAGTGTCTACAGCTTCAACAGGCAAGAGAAGTGAAATTGGACTTTGTTTTTTATAGGTCTAGAGTCAAATGTATGTTACTCAAGACAAAATATTTTTCATCTATCGTTTCCATTGTATAATTCTCCTCCAAGTGAGACATTGATAAAGTCGAACGCATCAGAAAAAAACATGTTTACCTCATAGTTTCTTTCCTGTGTACAGTCACATACATTTCGTAGACTCTCCCTTGGGGAATGGCCCCAGCGGGAATCAGCAAGCTTACTCCTGAATAGCAAAAGAAAAAAAAATTGTATAAGAGCTATGAACCAAAAGGAAGCTTTTGCAACAAGCAAAAGGGAATGAGATTTTGTGCCCATGTGGCACTCATCTTTCCATTTTCCCTAAAAACGTGTAAAGGTCTATAGCTGCCCTCCCTGTTTGCTGGCCTTGCTTTTCACCACAGCTCCCTCTGAACTGTTATGGAATTACTTAAGAGAGTGATGTCATTTTAAAAGTTCGTGTTTTATTTAAGGAATAGACAGATGGTTCCACTGTTGTTTTTCTTGTAAATCGTGGAGAAACCAAAAACTGCTATTAAAATTTTAAACAGCTGCAATGATGCATTGTTTTTGATTAAAAAAAAAAGTTCCCCATGAAATTCTAAGTCAGGGAAATGCTAACCTCAGCCATATCAGAAAACATTTTCCCCCCTGAAATATCTGGTAAGCATCAGTGTTATTCCACAGCAGAGCTAGTGATGGGAAGAATTTATTTTATTATATACAACTCTAGAAAATGAGCAGCAACATCTCACCCAGCTACAACAGGTCTGTGCACTTCTCATTTGTTGATAATTGGTGCCCAAGATTATTGGTATCAGCTGAGTGAGAACTGGACCTTGGACGATAATGAGTCTATTTGAACTGGAGTCAGAAGATGCTGGAGATGCTGGCTTCAAAAACTGGGTGAAAAATTTTGTTTATTCAGTTTGAACACGTTTTCAGTTGATGTCCATGACGGTGGTCTGTGGTCTACCCTTTTTACAACTCCCGTAGTGCAGGCCAGCACTACAGAGAGTGACTTGGCTGAAGATATTTGGGTCTATCTTTTCATTCCCATGAAATGAATCTTAATTAAGTGCAGTAAAATGCATAGACTGTCTTTGTGAGGACAGTATCTGGCTTTTCTATAATGTCAAGAAAAAAACGAGGATCCTTGAGTAACGTGTAATGACTTGGCATGAAGTAGAATGCGCCCAATGAGACAAGGCAGAAGGAAAAGTTGCCCAAGTGGCTTTAAATCTCAAGAACATAGAATAGAGAGCTGAGGGGCTTAGGGGTGCAATTATTTGAATGTCTTGACAGAACACTATCTGTGAAGGTGTTGAACCATGGTGTTCTTGAAATGGAAAGGGCAGCTATGGTGATAGGGAAGTAGAATGTGGTGTTAATGTAAGCTTGGCTTATGGAAGGCACGAGACTGGAACAGGAAGGCTGTATATGAGACAATTTAGAGTCAGAATTAATTTTCCAATTAAATCATACAATGTACCTTGATCTTGCTATGGGGATGAAAAATTATAAATGTAAAAGAAAAAGAATAGTTAGAAAACAACTGTACTCTATTGAATGAAATAATCTAATATTTATTTACAACATTCTAGCTACTCTCCTTCCATTTAAAAAAGACTCTGTCATAATTCACATATTGGAAAGTGGTGGGTGCAGAAACAGGAAGAAAAAGGGAATTCAATGAGCATCATGGAAGAAAGCATATGTTATGGATAAATGTAATTTTTAAATAACAAAGGACTAGGATATGTTTGACTACATAGTTAGTGGACTATTATAAACATAATGATTTTAAAGAGCATAAAAATAGCATGGGAATTAATAAGAAAAGGTTAAACAATTCTTATGTAACATGATATCAGTTACATACATCATACAAAAGGAAAAATGATATTCTGTCAAATAATTTTAACTTTATTAGAGGACCTTTTCAAAGGGATGGGTAAAGAGTTATCAATGCACTGAAGTAGGGAATGAATAAGCAAAACCAAAGACAGCTTCATATTCAGGCTATAGATTCCTGTGGTTTTATACTTACTCATATATATATATATGTGTGTGTGTGTATGTATATATACACATGTATATACTAGTATCTATAATAATATCATAAACATTATATACTATGTATTAATAATAAATATAATAAAAGATATACTATATTATATGTGTAATATATATATAATATTACTTATATATAATATATATATAACATAATTACATAATTTTATATGACAATACAATAGGTCAGTGAAGTTATTTCTGTTATTTTATTGAAAAATATTCACAGACTTGTTGGAAAGCATTAGGCTGTGCTTTGCAAGTAGTCATTAGTTGTCTTATGTCTTATAGTTAGTTGCAAGTCTGTCAATATTACTGGAAATGAATACCAACTTTCAACACTGGCAGCCACTGACTTAAGTCATCTATGGAAGATGATTGTGTTTTTTATTCTTTAGACATTGCTAAACTATATAATGTACTTAAAATAAATAAAACTACAAATGTACACTAGATGAAGTTGAGATTGTAGACAATAAATCACAGATACTTTCTGATTGAATAATGTACTGAATAATTAATAAATGAAGATTCTGTGTCTTTTATGTAATATTTTCTGAAATTTAGCTTCCTTGAGAAAATTGGGCCAAACTAACTGACGGCATTTTCTAATTAGTTTGTTTTGAACTACAGGGACTACAGTGAGGGTTCCTGGGTTGATTATGCCTTCAAGGTGGTCAGTACCAGTTCTGAACAGAAAGTTCTCAGAAGAAAGTTCTTTCTAGAGGAACTGAGTTTACAATTGATTGGATGAAGATAAATGCTTTTGTAGATTTTTGTATGAAGTAATGCTTGAGATCTACTGAATGGAAACTTGAGTTAGACAACATCTAACATTTTAGGTTCAATAAAAACAAACAGAGATAAGATTTTAGAGACTCCAGTGTGATTTCAAGCTGCATCTTTGTCACTTAAAGCTTTAAGAATTACCTGAGTTAGGAATGATGAGGTGACCCCCAAGGGAGTTGAAGGTGCCAAATGCTGTGCAGGATGGGTCAGTCTGTCTCGCAAGACTCTGATTCTTCAGGTTAAGAGCCTCATTCTCTAGCAAGGATTGGGTCATCTGGGGAGACAGCTTGGATGTGAACTCAGAGAGGTCATCCTGGGGAGTGACAGCACCTGAGGTGTTATACACTTTGATTTTCAAGTTGGGCAGTGGGTCCAGAATTGGAGAATTGGTCATTGGGATTTTGTCTGAGACATCATGCAGAGCATAGACAGGTCCCCTGTACATGGCTGCAGCTGAGGTGAGGTCTGGGGGCACTGCCAGGAGATCTGAGTCAGAAAGAGAAAAGAATTCCATTTTTATTCTCCATTCAGACCATGCTAGATTGTTGAGAAACCACTTCACACCATTAGGCCAAAGCAAAGCTGCTCTGGCAACAGTGCAGAAGGAGAGCTCACAGGCTCTGGGAAACAGGGCAAACGTAGTGTCAGCATCTATCTTGTTATTGTCCATTGATAGGTAACCTTGCTCCTTCGATATTCTGCCTTGGGGTCTAATCATGACACTTACGGTATTCAGCCATTTCAACAGATTAGAAAGAACAATAAGAGTTACCGAGTCACTATCTGGTAATGCTTTTGCTTGCCTATGCTAAATTTGGATTCATCTGCACATCACTGCATTAAAAGCATTATAAGAAGGGCAAAAGAGACCAGAAAAATCAATGAATCAATGTAATTATTCTTTCAAATAGAAGTTAAGAAGCAGGACAGAGGTACTTGTCAGAAAAGCAAACCAGAAATGATCTGTGCATCTCATCAACTCTGACTTACTGTACCAATATTTTCATTCTTATAATGAACAAAGCAAACCAAAATCTCTGCCTTCACTCAGCTTCTGTTCTAGCTCCACTGGATGGCACAAATGCAACAGAATTTGAAGCTGTGAGGGCACACTGCTCACCACGTGTGTAACTCATAGGGCAGAAAGCTCACTGACCTTGTCTGGCAGCCTTGATGTTCACAGGCTGAAAGCCGCCATTGAGTGCTGAGGAATCAATGATGTCAGACTCAAAGTCACGGTGGTTCTTCCGGTAGACAAACAGGGCCACCACAACAGTGATCGCCAGGCAAACAGTGACAGCGATCACAATCCCAACATAGAGCGCAACATCATCTGAGTCAGGAGCAGCTGGAAACAGAGAATGAAACATCAGACCAACTGCTTCGAGAAACTTCCCACAGAACACATATGTATTGCAGTAATTTTTTCAGACATTTATTGCCATTTTTATAGGTTAATTTCAAGTCTATTTCAAAAGCTATATAAAATGACTGTGGCTTTTCAGTGGAAAATTATCTCTGATTTCTTTTTCTTTCTCACTCTGCATCAATCTACCCACTAATCTATCTCATAATTGGGCAGCATAACAGACTATTTATTGCCAGGCATTTAAAGAAACTGGAGCCTAAACCATCTCAAACCACAGGAAATAAAAACTTTATTACTCCTTTCAGGTGAAAAAGTTTGGGAAGGTTTTTGAATTCACTTATAGTTTAAAAAAAAACCAACAAAACAAAACAAAACAACCCATAAACACTATCAGAAACATCTGGCATAATTTTAATTTGTATGTAGATTGAACCAAGATGTTTTTCTAACTACCACTCAGTCATAAAACTGCTTTCTATACACTCTTCTCTTTTTTACTTAAATCAGTGCAAGAATGTATGGGAACCATGGGACTGTGCAATACAGCAAAGCAAGTGTAAGCAGTGAACATGGTGGCTTAGAAAGGTGTGTTTTCAGAAGCCCAGATCTGGGGCAGAAACTAATGTGAGCTCCAGCTTATGATGCAGACACAGTATTATCTCTCAGAACCCTGAGATTCTTATGCACCTTTGTTAGAGATTTCCATCTAAGCTTCTTTTTACTGGAATAAACTATAGCTCTGTGATGTGTCGGAGAGGAAAAGGTCTTGGTCAATGATCAGACGGGCCAGGTAAGCATTTGACCAACACAAGGTGCCATCTACAGGAGGCTATTTTAGGTAATACAAAAAGAGAATTCTTACAAATGTTGCCTGTTGCTTTGGTGGCATGAAACAGGCTTGGATAGAAATGGAAAAGGTGACAAAAATTGATTATTAAGACAAAACATAAAAAAAATCAGTTTGACATTGTTAGGTCTTTGTTTTAGACCCATCAGAAATATTCTGCAAAGCTAAACAAATCTGCAGTCTCCTCACTGTAAAGAGGTAGTTAAGCTGATGCTTCAGGTAGTCAAGAACAATTGAAAACTTCATGGTGAACTTATATACATGTACATTTGGGGGTGGTCATGGAGAGGATTTTCAAATCTGTAGGTTTTGTGATCTAAAATTTGAGAAACCTCTCTCCTAAGACACAGAGCCACATGGTTTAAGTGTGGAAATAACTCATCATTTTATCTGCCACGGGTTCCCAGCAATTACCAACTTTCTTGTGTCCCAGTGTCTTTAATTACACTGGCAGTTTATATGAATCTACTGTTGGAAAGTGCCCTCTTTAAAAACTATCACCCTTCCCAGTATTTCAGCTTTCCCATAGAACAAGTCAATATTGACAGCATCATCCCAACATCCCAATATTCTTCATTATGTGAACAGTGCTTTCAAAATGCTGACTCTACTTTGCTGTGGGGTTTTATTGGAGACCCTGTAGAAGAAATCTTAACTCCGATCAGAATAGTATATCTAATCCTTAATATTTTACTTTACTTATTCATGATTTATAGCACAACAGATCTGCATTGTCTCAACCTTTCCTTTTTAGTATTTGAACCCTGCCCTTTATGTATCCCAGCCAATTTCATGATATGTTTTCTCAGTGATGAGGACTAGTGCTGTCAATGGTAGACTGATAGCTTTTAGAGCTGGCAGCGACTTAAAATGACCCTTTCTTCTCTTCAGCATTGAGAATCTAATTTGCTTTTCATGTTAGAATACATTAGGCTCCTATTTCCTGTGTGCACATCTGTGAGCCAGCGAAAGGCAAACTTGAACAGGGGCAATAATGTTAAAGGACTGTTTCCCAGCATAAAACCCAAACGTCAAACTTACAAGAAAATCCATATTCATTCTGGGTTCTGTGTTCAGTTGAAATGGGGTAAATGAATCCTTGAAAAGAAAAAAAAACAATGAAACAGAAATGGGAACAAAATCAAATTAATGAAGGAAAACAAAATAGGAAGCATGAAAAAAATGGTTTAATTAAAGGAAAAAGGAAAAGAAACCTGTGGTCCTTTAAAATTCTGGTTGAGTATGGAATTATGATTTTGTGCCCCCTGTTTGCTCTGGAGCCTCACTAAGAATTAATAAGTAGGCAGATTGAATTTCAGAGCAAAAACTGGTCTCGAGTCACTAACTTTGGAGTGCTTAAAGTCTTTCTTTTATTGAGCATAAACTCTAATGGATCTAATTTATTTCAGACATCCAGGGTCATTAGCATAAGGAAAATCTTTTTTCCTTATCCCTGCCATATGCTTTAATTCCCAGGACATGCTCAGAAGGCCCTGAACAGTTTTCTTTTTCTTTTTTATTTAATCATAACAGCTTGCGTTTGGCCTCACAGAACTAAAGCAGGCCTGTCGTCACTGGTCAAAGGTTAAGTATCCATTTACCCAGCTGAGCATGCTCACCTCACCAGCATCTTGGGTCCACTTTTTGGATTTTTGTTCGTCACTTGTCCCTTTCATTTAGTAGGAATCCAATCAAGACTGCCTGGGGACTATATAGACTGTCAATACAATGACAACTGTGTGTGTTTTTTTTTATTTGAAATCATTTGAAAATCAATTGGGCTAAGAAATTTTAAGCTTATTTATTTTAGGACTTTAGAGGGATGTTTCACATTGGCCAGGTAATAACTAATAACCTCATCTCACTGAAAATGCTTTCTCATTTGAATGCATTCTGAGTAGGAAACCAATGAGAACAGTAGCGTAACACTAAAAATGCCAACACAAAGTGGAGGGAGAAAGGCACAAAATGGGTAAAAATGAGGACATAAAGCTTTTGAAATGAGAACGCTGTGGAAAGAAATGCAAGTTCAACTTATAACCGGCACCCAGTGTTCCCTAAGATTTAATATTCTGCAGCATATGAATTAATCAAATAACGTAGCACCATTTGGATTAATCAAATGAAGATGAACATGAGCATGTGAATTAAACATTCCTAGTAATACTCAAGGGCAAAAGACTAGAGAGGAACCAGAAGAATCACAATTAATTAGTTCGAAGTGAAGGTCTGGAAGGCTTTAATGGTAAGGGTAACTCTAAATCAGGCTGGAGGTAGCTCTTCTGCAGCCACAGAGCACTCACTTCTCATCAGCTATTTACCTATTTGGGATTTAATTCCGGGGAAACGCACAATGCTACTTTAATGAAAGTGAGGCTTGCTGGAGCACAGATAGGTTTGCTCTGAATTAATATTTAATGCTTTATTTTAGAGCAATGATTGCAACTTCCTACTTGGTTTTATAAATATTATATTCCTTATCCCAGTTGTCGGAGTCCATGTATTAGTTTGGTTTTCATTTTTAAACATCTCTGTCTGGTAATAGCTTTTTTCCATGTGTAGTCTGTGAACTCAATAAAAGGACACCTGGGACAAATAGAGCCTCTAGAAACCCAAGGACTAAGGGCAAACCTAGTTTACTGCTATGAAAGGAGAGCTGAGGATGAAGCCCTTCTTTTGGAAGTAAGGATGCTAGTCAGAGGAATGTTGAAAAACTTAGTTTTTACATGCGACAGGACAAGGATATGAGTGCAAACAGAAACTTGGAAATGTTCTGATGGTGATCTGGAAAATGTTAATAAGCACTTATAGCGGCCTGCTTAAGTGCGCAGGAACTCCAGATCTCATGAGAGGAAAGCTTCAGTCCAGACACAATGACATGCTCTGAAGTATATCCTCCCTGATGGCTTATCTTCCCATTTCCCAGTAAGACTCTTGTTTTTGACAGTCAAAACAAAGCATAATCAAAATGTAGTTCTCATTTTATTTTCAAATGCCCCATATTTACTTAGATCTAGACCATTCAATAATTAAATTGGTGTCATATGCTGTGATTCTGAGACATTTAACACTAGGCAAAGAATTAAGAATTCACTCACTCATTCATTCAACTATTTATTCAGTAGGTGATTTTGAATTCTACTATATTTTGAGTTCCAATCTAGTTATAGTAGAAGCGTTCTCCCTGCCCATAAGGAAATAAGTAAGTAAATGACATGATAGACAAGATCATTTTAAATATTGAAAATGTTCATTAAAAATCAAGCATAAAGGCTGATGATGTAGTTCAGTTGTGGAAGGCTTGCCTCTGACATGCAAAGCTGTGGATTTGATCCCCCATATGGAATATGTACAGCATCAGGAGTGGTGATGGACACTAGTAATCTCTGTACTTGGGAGGTAGAAGCAGGCAGATAAGAAGTTCAAAGTTATCAGCTATATAGCAAATTCAAGATCAGCCTGGGGTACATAAGACCTGGTTCAAAACATTGTAATCTTCACCATTGTCATCGTCATCACCACATCATCACCATCCATAATATAGAAGGAATATGTGGTTTGATTAGAGAGATGAACAGCAGCAGATCATGTAGGACTACTGGTCCACAAAGAAGTTTTAATTTTATTACTAACAAACAAAACTACTGGTCCACAAAGAAGTTTTAATTTTATTACTAACAAAATGAAAACTCTGTGTTTGAAACATGAAACAAGTCACTTCGGATTCTCTACAGAGAATGAACTGCAGAAGGAGCAGAGCCGCAGTATTTCAGTTACCACGCAGCTGGGAGATAGCTTTTAATATATCAATATACTTAGTGAAGTACTTGCATTTGAATTTGCTTTCAGCAAAACAAAATAAAAAAAAAAACTAAACGTCTCACTCACTATTAGTTATTTCTCATAGCCAATTAGGACAAATCTAGGCAAACTGTTAGTTTCCTACATGAAAAAATCCTAAATCGGAGCAGTATTAAAGTGTGCTCAGTGCTCCAATTTACTGTGTTATGGAAACATTGATGAAGAGTTTTTGAAAGCAACTCTGAAACTGTTTCCATCCCCTCCTAAACACGTTTGCCGCTACATAAGGAAAACACCACTTAGGAGGCTGGGATGGGAGTTTGCTGCACCCTGTAAATGAGAGAACAGAAGAGCATTTTCCAGAGCTTGTTTTTATGCTCTTCCATCTGATTCACCTCTCCTGAAACAACTGGGGACATTTTCTTCAGTTAATGAGGTGGCCCTGCTGAGTGCAGTCCTAGCAATAATGAAAAATAGCAAGTCCAGCACAACACAGTATAGAATGACTGTTTTGTAGTGTCACTTTGGAATCTAGTTCATATCTTAGGGATATTTAAAGTAAAGCCAAATGGAAGAACACCAGGGATGCTGGCCAATGTAGTGAACTTGAGTTCATGGTCTTGAATTTGTCAGCCTGCTAGACTTCTATTTGAATACCAGCTCTACCATTTCTTAAGTGGTGAGATGCTAGAAAAATGACATCTTCCCCCAAGTTTCAGTTTTCTGATCTGTGTAGGAGACTATAGATTCTTGTTTCCATAGCTGTAGAAGGGAGAAATTGGGTTTACAAAATGCTTATAATCAATCAATAAATGGCAAACAGTTATGGCAATATCATTATGAAGCACATTGTCGAACTGCATTGACATGCTGAGTTCTAAGGGAACATTTTTTTTGCACAGTGAGTGTGGCCTAGTTAATGAGTGACCTAAGAGATCTTGCCTTAATTTTAGCTCCCTGTTTACTGCAGAACCAAGGAGCCAAGTTTCTCTGAGAAGCCATGGACGATGACCTCCTTTAAGTACTATATACTCTTACTGTCCCCATTGAAAGGGGTTTGTGTTTAGCCTTTGTGGCTTCTGGCAACCATACAGTGACATGCTTCAGAAGCGAGTTTCCAGGAGCAGAGTGAAAATTGACACTGGCCTGATTTTTCAACTGGGAGTGCTCCATTTCTCATTGAGGGACTTAAAAGGGGGCAGAGGTGGTGGCTTTTATTCTTGCATTATCACAATGTTTGGGGCTTGTTTTGGCATTTAGTAACTGAGGTCCAAGGACACTAAATGCCCTGAAATGAGATGAACATTCTTGGGAACAAAATGTACTCCAAGTCACAACATTCAAATTGGTATTTTCACCGTCAGAGGCAGGAGGCCCTGGGCAGAATGCAGCATCCTTAGTCTCTGGACCAGATGGAGAGCAGTTTACAAGGGAGCTACTTATACCATGTAACCTCTTAAAAGAAGAACTTTGAATTCTTAAATAAATTTTGCTTTTTAAAGACAAAGTTTTCCTAACCTGGAGTACTAGAAAATGAAGGGTTAATAATAAAGAAAAATAATTAATTATTATTACTCTATGTATATACCTATGTGTGTATAAGAGTTGGTGCTCTGGCACCAGAGAACATGTGTGGAGGTCAAAGTAAAACTTTCAGGAGATAGTTCTTTTCTTCCACTATAGTATCCGGATGTTAGACTCAGGTCATCAGCTACTGAACCATCTTGTTGGCCCTCATCATAGAGAAAAGATTTCAATGAACTTCTAACAACTTAAAAACAAAAGCAGGTCTTGAATGGTGTGTGCGATGCTCCTTTGGCTCCAAAAGCATCTTATAATTGCTCATAACGTAATTTCAAGAGATCACATTGTCTAAGCTCTTCCAGTCAAGGAGACTGTGTCCGAAAGGCTGGAAAGGATAATTCCAATAGTATCCAAGTTAAAACTCAACCAAATGAAATTTGATTTCAGCTATTCTTGTCAATCATGTTGATACCCGAGTTTTGCCTTGTCTAACCCCAGGGTGTCCCATCCGCATTTGTTTTGACTCTAGACTTGGACTGCTACAATTACCCTACCCATTTTCTGGTTGATGGTATTTAAGTGACATGAGAAAGAAGTGACTCCTATTTTACTCAAGGTCATCTATTCATCCAGGGATGAGGCTGCCCTTATTTTCCAACTGATGTCCAACTGTTTTAAAAATCAGAGTCCATGTCTAAGTATCTTAAAATGGAAAGAGACATTTCTTTGGTTTCAAATGTCAGTAACAACACATAGTCTTTGTGCGGATGGCCAGTACCGGGGATCTGCACAATTACATGCCTGAATGTAGCCTATTTGGTGGGGTTTCATTTGGACATTGTCAGGAGCAGTGCTAGAATCTCTATTTCCCCAAATGCAGTAACTATTTTGATTTTTCTAGTTTTTAAGAAATTGTTTGCTTTCAATGAAGTATGAATAATAGATGATAGCAAAATGATCTTAGCTGTATAATTAAAATAATTTAATATTAACTAATTTTATTCTATCATTAATATTTTCACACCAAAATTATTGTGATGGCTAATTCTGATTGTCAACTTGACAGAATTTAGAGTCACTAGGGAAATAAACCTCTGGGCATATCAGTGAGGGATATTTTAGATAAGGAAATTAAGCTGGGAAAATACCTTAGTGTAGGTAGTAGCATTCTACTCACAATCTGGAGTTACTGATTCAGATGCACAGACTAGTCTCCATCTCCCCAGCCCTGGGACTACAGGCATGTGCCACTGTGTGGGTGTTCGGAATCAGCACCCAGGTTATTATATCGGCACAGTATTCCCCCAGCCCCAGAAAAAAAAAAAATAAAATGATAAAGCAGTAAAAATCAGGCAAAAGAGCTCATATGGTAACAGGAGTAAAAATGAGAAAGATCTGTGGTTATATAGTGACTCCAACATTTATCTGTGGGTCTTACCTTAGGTGAGTCAGTAGTTTCTAGTTAATGTTTCAATTTCTTGCTTTGCATAACAGAACGATTATTAGGGGTAGTCAAAGGATCCATCTATAAAGTTATTTTTTTCTATTTTTGAGTATTAATTAAATTGAACTCAAGTCATTTTTGACTCCATTTAGCCTCGTCCGACATTGAAGAGTACAGTTGGGAACAATTTCAGCTACAGCCTAACAGTGCATCATTATGTGAAAACAGAATAGAATTAAAATTAAAACTGAAATTCCTTTAACTATAAAAAACATAATTTTATGCCCTCTAAAATTTGAGAACTCCTGATACAGACTTAGGAAATACTTTAAAGGAAAGTATGCATGTAGATGCTGTGGGAATTATAACTCTTTGCATTTGGAAGCAAGCTAGTCAAAATGGAGATGCTATGGTTTTGTAAGGATTCTTGCTTGCCTTCATGGTTTACTCACTGTTGAATAATATGGCATTGTTTGCATGACCTTAACATGCATAAACAGACTTAAGGATGCTTCAAGACCTTTACAAAAGGGGATCATTTCTTCTCTGAGTGGATGACATTAAGATGCTGTAGTTACACATCATAATTCAACAGTTCAGTGTGTTAGCTGTGTTTTTTTTTGCAAGTTTGTGGTTCTTCTGTTTTATTTTTTTTCTTCTGTTTGAGACAAGATCTTACTGTGTGGTATATTATGGTCTGGAACTCACTAGGTAGCCTCAGCTCACCTGAGTTTTCTTGCCTTACCCTCCTGTGTACTGGGATTATAGACATGAGCCACCACACCTGGCTCAAGCCAATGTTTTCAAATCACCAAATTTTGGTTAGTTTCAGTTTTATTTATCTATTTGACATACACTCACTGGAAAACTTCCTAAGACTCTTTTTCCTTTAAGATCTGATCATTAGAAGAATCTGCTCCATGTAGACTTGCCCTTTTCCTTGACCTGGCTGCCTGGTCCGTTTGCCAGTGATTGCACACCAACCTAACATGCAAATTTTCTTGTTAAGCCTCAAGAGTAACTCAGAAGTAAACATACCCAGGTTTTTTTTTGTTCCCCTTCCAAGTCAGGGCTTATTTTGTAAACCCATCAGAGCACTAATGATGTCAAAGGTCAGGTTTGTTAAAAACACACAAGGTCATTTATTATAATTTACCCACTCTTCTGAGAGTTTATTATTGATGGGGCTTACAGAAATCCAAGTAAATGAATATGTAAAATTTAAGACATGACAACAGAAATGGAAAAGAACATTTTCTTATCATGATGTCAGTCATCTGAGGTTGCTGTGGCTATCTGTTGCTCCATCTTTTAGAGGACACTGGCCATGCCACACTAAGTTGGTTCATGACCTTATTTGTAACAGTTGCTAAGCACACCTTCTGAAAACAGATAGTAGATGTAAAAAAACCCACCAGGGAAAAGGTCTTATCTCAGGACTCACAGTGGATGCAGCATAAATACCTGAAATTCATCTCAGTTCACAGTCCAGCTTAAGCATCAGTTGCTCAAGTGCTTTTATGATGGAGAATCCAAAACCACCAATGTTTTAAAAGAAGAATAAAATATTATTAAGTTCAGGGGTAACACTCATAAATACTCCGTCATAACAAAGACTTTCGACAGAAAAAATAAAATTATAGAATCCTGAGCTAAGGTGACTTAATATGAAAGTGTATTAGCCCATCTTTTGGCTTTTGATGATAAAATATAAATCGATCTAACACCCTTGCACTAAACCCATTTTGCCCTGCTTGTTGGTGCAGCCTAAAGAGTGACATCTTTCCTGATCCCCCAGAGATGTCCCTAGAGGTGAAAGCTCTTGGTTTTGTCTCCTCACACTAACCTCTTTGGACTCCATAGGTGTTCATCAGGTTTCTGTGGTCTAACGTTTCTGACCACATCCTTGCTTTCAAAAGCAGGAAAATGTTTTAGCAGAAAGTAGAAAGGCAGACCACACTGATTATGCTGGAGACTATTGAGGACTGTGTTGGGCAGGAAGTCCATGGACAGAATATTTATTTGCCATCTGGGACACTGTGCACATCAAGAACTATAGAAAACACAGCTATGGCATCAACTTTTAACTGCAGATAAAAGTGTTCACTGTCTAACACTCACAGCCACGCTTTCCTACCAAACCGCTGTGTTGACAAGAATTCTGCTGGAAAGTGACTAGCACCTTGGCAAGTGCCCACCGCAGGCAGTTATAATCACATCATTCTGAAGCTAGAGAATGATGATTTGGTAGGTAAATGATTTCCCCATGCTCTAAGCACCTGGGGTTGCAGGGGCCCTAGTATGCAGTGTGTCCACACTGAAATTTACATGCAGAGAGTTCTGCTGCTTCCGCTGGTGAGAACTGATGGAAGAGCTGTGTGACATGCAAATGTTTTAATGAGTAGAAAGTGCTAAATTTGCACAATGCGTAACATTTTAATTTCCCAGAGTCAGGGGGTTCACTGATACAGACACAATTCCAGGCAGTTCTTATTTGGAAATTGCAATTTAAAATTTGTCCTCTGTTGCAAGAACTCTCTTTAGTAAGAAGTAATACTAAGTTCACATTTGAACTCTTACACATGCTAGTGTGGAAATTCAAATTTCAAATGAAATTAAAAGCTAAAATCCACAGGAATGTTTGCAGGAATGTACCAATTTAATCCAGCAGTACACATTCATGGATCAGACTACATTTAGTCTTTGGATAACTATTTTCCAAAGGAAGAGAAACACGGATTAAACTATTATAAAACATTACCTGCTCTTTAAAATACAAATGTATTTCGACATATAATCAGTTTATTGTTGGCTTAGCATTATTTAAAAATTTCTTAAGAGCTCTGTTACTCTCTTACTATTTGTGTGTGTGTGTGTGTGTGTGTGTGTGTGTGTGTGTGTGTGTGTTCCTGTTTCTCTTTCTTGCTCTCTGTCATCATATCACCTCATGCAATCCTATTTCAAGGCTTTTCTTTAAATACTGGAAGCAGCTTCCTTCATGTAATTTTCAGGATAACAAAGAAACTGAAATATTTTAATAGATAATCAGTACAGTAGCCCCTACATCACTGTCTTCTGAATAGGCATTATTACATAAAAAACATTGAAATTTGTTGTGAGACTTATTTCTTTCTCATATTAAAACAACTAGACATATGTTTTTGTTATTTTCAATATGAAAAACCCTGTCTTTGTTATTATTTTGTTTGTTTGTATTATATAATCCATGCTAGTCAGTGTATCAAAATACTTTAGCATTTGAAATGATTGCATTGTTTTAAAATTTGTTATTTTTTGTTTGTTTGTTTGTTTGATATAATCCATGCTATACAATGTATCAAAATACTTCAGTGTTTGAAATGATTGCATTCTTTTAAAAAATTAAGTGTGCCTACAAAAAGGTCCAGTTTCTTTGGAGGTTATTTAGAGACTCTGATGCCTTTAATTACCATTGCTAATGTATTTTAGTACAGCCACATTAATTCCTTAAAGTTTTAATTTGAAGGCACAATGTGTTGTCTCTAATGTAGCAACTTCTTGTTTTATTTAGGTCAATAAAGTTATGTCCTTTCTGTCTGTCTCTATCTCTGTCTCTGTCTCTCTATTTCAGTCTCTCTCTCTCTCTCTCTCTCTCTCTCTCTCTCTCTCTCTCTTTCTCTCTCTCTCTCTGTGTGTGTGTGTGTGTGTGTGTGTGTGTGTGTGTGTGTGTGTGTGTAATTCTTAAAAATGAACTGAGATGTGAGGGTTGCCTAAATTTTTATTTTATTTTATTTTTAAAAATAATTTTATTTAAGAATTTTTTTATTCATTTTACTTACCAATCACAGATTCCCCTCTTCCCTTCTCCCACCCCTCCAGCCTCCCCTCCCACCCTCCCATTCCTTCCTTCCTAAATTTATTGGAGCTTAGGCAATACCTTAAATATTTGGATCCTGTTGTACAAATGTCATTTCATAGCATTGCACAATGAATCTGATAGATCAAACATTCTAAGAATAAGGCTGGTTGCAAACACTGGGTGATATGTGCATGACAGGCAACTGGGAAACAATGGAAAACCACAATTCAATTGCAAATCCCCATGTCTTCAAAATACTTGATTTATTAGCTTTTAGTATCTCTTGCCAACCTGGGTTTAACAACTAAACTTTTCTGCTAGTATTTTATTAAATACTATCATTAATAATCTAATTCGAATCATCATGACGAAGATCTTGAGATAAACCAGCAATATTGCTATATCTCAAATTCAGAGGAACCACTGTCAGATCATGCTGGGACGCTATCCTTCCCTCAACATTTCTTTTTGAAAATGTAGTTTATAACTAGAAACATAATGGAATACCAAGTACAATGATATGCAGAACAGTAATCATATAGAAAAAGAAAAATACTTATAGTCTCATAAGCCCAGGGAAAGAATAATTTTCAACAATAATTTGCTAAGCTCATTTTATATAGTTATAGAAAAATGCATATATAAATCAAAAACCTGCTTTATTGGGTTTGGATCATGAAAATATTTTATTTTAGTGCATGCATCATTATGTATTTCTTTTGCTTTTCTTTCTTTTCTTTCTTTCTTTGTTTCTTTCTTTCTTTTTCTTCCTTCCTTCCTTCTTTTCCTTCCTTCTTTCTTTCTTTCTTTCTTTCTTTCTTTCTTTCTTTCTTTCTTTCTTTCTTTCTTTCTTTCTTTCTTTCCTTTTTTCAAGACAAGGTTTCTCTGTGTTTCCTTGGCTGCCTTGGAACTAGCTCTGTAGACCAGGCTGGCCTCCAAGTCACAGAGATCTGCCTGCCTCTGCTCCCTGAGTGCTGGGATTAAATTTGTGCACCACTACCACCCTGTGATTATGTATTTCTTCACCACTGCACTTTTAAAAATTATCTTTATGACCATGAGTGCTCAGCTTTGATGAGACAAGTGTTTCAGCTGCCTGACCTCCAAGAAGTAGCAATGTGAGAGCAAGAGGGTGGGGAAGAGCGTTGTCTTCTAGACATGGCAAGGCTGCTGTGCACACAAGTTCACAGCAGCTGTGTTGTTATCCAAATATGACCCACATACAATCAGAATAGTTCAAACTTCCAGCATGGATAAGGGGCTCCGAGGTGCCACCCTTGGCTTAAGAGCTCTTGGAAGTTTTTGGCTGCTGGGAAGTGAGAATTTATTATTATTAGCATTTATATTAATTAATTGAAATCTATTAATTCAGGTGAGTTTGGTGGGTTAAAGGATATTATAATTTTGAAAATTCTTTTCCTGAAATAATTTTGAAGATCTGAATATCTACTAGTAAAACACAAGTTTCTACTACAAATGCATGAACATTTAGTATAATATTAAATACTTTTATAACTGATCTTCAAAACCGTGTGTGTGTGTGTGTGTGTGTGTGTGTTTGTGTGTATGTGTATGTGTGTGTTACATATGTGTGTCCATGTGTGCTCCCTGTGAGAGCATTGGCAGAGATCAGAAGTCAACACTGAACATCTTCCTCTGTTGTCAACTTTAATATCTGGGACATTGTCTCTTTGTTAAGACTTCTCATAAAACCAACAGTAGCTTGGTAAACATTTGAAAATTACTTCAAATGGAAATTAAATATTTTAAAACTATAAAGCCCAAGCAAATTAACTTTATAAATTAGAACTATGAATAGAACAATAACTGATATGTACTTAGGCATAATGAAAAATGGAACTAAATGATGGTCAAAGCAGATAATCAAAGATTTTAGTCAGCTATTTAAAATAGACATTGTGAGTTCCATGTCTTCATTTTTAATATTCCTCGGTATGGTTTAAATATTGAACTCATCAAAACCATAAAATTGGATTTCTTTCCATAGGTTTTAAATTTCCATTGACAAAGTGAGTTTAGTTCACTTATATTGTATTTCTTGAAATGTATATATTTCTTTCTATCATCTTGCTTATTGTTGATATTTACCATGGCCTTTCTTTTTCCCTATATTCCTACCCTTAAATTTTTTACCTTAGTTTATATATTCAATTCATACATTTGTAGACAGTCTTACCATTATATCTGGGTCACTTGAATCAATGAAATGTAATGTGAAAAACATTACTATTTGCTTCCAGAATAATACATGATTTTTAAAATCCTACTTTAGTTTATAACTTATGTTTCACATTAATATCATTTAGTTTCTCCTTAATTTCAGCTAACCCTCAACTATTCTTTATTTGATTGTATCAATTCTCAATTTCCATTTTGTTGTTCACCCAGTGAGTTTTATGAGAAGCAAATGAATCCTTTGTTTCTACTTGTCTCATAATCTCTTTCAATTTCTACATTAATAAATGTCAAATTTCCTCATGTTAATTACAAATTATCCTACTATTGTTCACATAACATACTTTTATCATCTGTTTCTTTCAGCTCTATTTGATATGCATCCCAGTCTCCCGACTTTTTCTTCATCTTTATCTGTAGCTGTATCTAATCTGATTATTAATCTTGCATGAAGTTTTAAATTTCAACCATCATGTTTAAATTTTTCAACATTCTATTTGATTCCCCTAAATGTACCCATCATTGTAACAATATTCTATGCTTTCGTTGTCAAATACAGTTGCATTTATACTTTTACTTACTACTGTCCTGAGTCCCTGTGATGGGAGTGCCAACTCTTTTGTTTTATTGTAGGTTGTCCCTTACAGTGGACTGTTCTCTAGGGGATTTTAAACTGTTATTTCATGCAATTTTCAGGAATGGGCTTTTTTTCTCATAGACCAATGAACTTAGATTGCAGAAGGGACCTGTCTCGTGGCTTGCTGTCTGCTATGCTGCCTCAGAACCTGCTCCAAAGATGCTAATTACATGTCTTTCTATAGTATATCTCAAGTGCCATCCCACAGCCGGGTAGAGCATTGTGGTTTTACTACAGATTTTACTTAAACAAACACTTCACTTTCCTTTTTCCCTCTGTGATTTTCCTGTGGTTTCTTTGGGATGGTGGGCAAAAAAGTTCCACTTGTTTTTCATGGTGGGCAGCAATGAATGAATTACAGCTTTATTAAGTTCTTGCTCTAAATCTCAGCCCAATACTTTTACTAAGTCTCTGACCCCAATGCAAATCCTGACTCCCACACACTCCAAGACCCAAATCATGTCCACTTCTGCTCTTGGCCAGTCTGGTGTCTCCCACACAGCCCCTTCTCCTGCAGCCTTGCAATTATCTTCCTGGTACTGGTAGATTTTCCTCTCTTCTTCCTGTTCTCTCTTTCTCTTTGTGTGTATAGTGGTATTCAAGTCTGTAACATTTTGCCTAATATGTCTACATGTTTCGAATCAAAGGTGTTTCTATTGTTAGGTGGTAAAGAAATAAATGTGTCATAATTTGGTTGTTTTGAGAAAAATAATGACTAAATATTGACAACAGCATTTTCTATTAATTTCACCTTTCATAGATCTTAAATACCTATTTAGCTTATTGAAAATAATGTACTTTGGTATCTAGGGAACTCTTGAATCCTAATCAGATGTATCAGGAACTTAGAGCTTCTTTTACCCAGCAGTGTACCAATATTCATAACAGAATTAATTATATATAATTTGAGTAGAATTAATTATTTCATTTTATACTTGGTCTGACATTGAGTAGGCCGGCTTTGTTTTTAGGTAATATGATTGTATTGCTAAATAACTTAACACATTCAAGATATATGAGTTACCCCAAAGCAAATGCATATTAGATGTCAAATTCCTCATAGGCAACTGCTACTCTGTGGCTTTCTGTCCCAGTCCATTCTTTTCTCTTAACATGGACATTGTCTCTCTTTCAAGCTTTGTAGTTTTGTTGTTAAAAAGACTTTGGTTTTCCAACCAAAGGTAATATTATTTCTTTGTAAAACTTTGACAGCAATATTTCTCCAGAAATTCCAAGCTTAGTGGGAAACAGAGGCTGAAAGTGTGTGCTGTAAAACACTGTAATTATACAGCGAAGCAATCTCTCTGCCATTGTTTTATCACCCAGGAAATCAATAGTGGGAGAGACTACAATTCTCTGCTGGGGTAGAGTAGATCTAGGAGGACAGATGAGAGAGTTTATTGACTGAGTAGGAACTGCTAGCATAAGAAATCACAGCAGCAGGAAAAGATGGCTTTTTACCTGAGCGACTTCCATCTAAACTCCAAAGTGTTTTTGTCCCATAGGGACTTGATTTTTTTAAAGCAAGAAAACATATAAGTAAACAAACCAAAAAACATCACCTGTGCCCCAAATTATCTTTCCTAATTATAAGCACACTGCCAGCCATTATTGTTGGTAAATATTCAATCATGAGGGAAAATTCCATTATGGCTATGAGAAATGAGCTAGATACTGAGGAACTGATAGTCATGAGGTCTTTGTATGAATCTCTTGTGTTTGACAAATGTCATAGTTTAGAAAGTATTTTGTAGAGGCAATGTAGCATGTAGCACTACAGTCATTATAAACCATCTTTTTCAGAATTTAAATACATGTAGTAGAAGCAGGAGGTATTGTATCTATCAATGCTGAGTTATTATATTGAGAGAGGATGAAAGTATTAAAGAAAAACAACACCCCCAATCTAAATATTTGTACTTCTCAATTACATCAATCAGTTTGTTTCATACTAAAGAAGAATATGAAATAATAAAAAAGTGGCATATTCTATGTTTTTATTTTTTGTCCTCAATTAAAATTTGTGCCTGGGGATGAAACCTGTATCTCTAGACAGACAATTAATAAACAGCTGTCTTCTCTTTATTTTTCACATTTCTAGAATGAACAGTGAGGTACATAGTAGCTAACCCTAACCATCAGAAGCTTAGGAATATGGCAATGTTTGTGGAACACAATTGAGAGAGGCTCCTGGATTTTCATTCAGTATGAACAACATTATTATGTATTTGTACTTAAAGTGAGTTTTCTTTTTAAAGGTCCTTGTGTATATAGGATCTGAAAAGTAAACAAAGTTGCATTTGTGTGGTGAAAACAAAGTCCTTGTTCTTAAATAACAAACACAAATACTCCTCTGTGAATACATCTCATTATATATGCAGCATGCATGAGGAATGTCAACATTTGGCCACCATTAGTTCAGATTCACCATGGCACATTGTTTAATCCATTTGCCTGAAGAATTCTATGTGCTTTATTTCATTGTCAGGAAAAGAGATGATAAATAATGGACATCCCAAAGCTCTTCAACAAATGGTTAGGAGTTTGCAAGTATTAAATGCAAGCTATCATTTCACTGACAAAATTCTGCGCATAAGGCATGAATATATAATATAGCTCATTGCATCTACCATATCACCTGAGCCAACTTCTGTGCACATTAAAAATTGTTTTATCAATAATGTTCTCTTAGAATAAGCTAAATTATACCCATGATATAATTTCTAACGCAAACCTAGCACTTTCAAGAGGTTGAGAGATGTTCTTAACTAAAGATTTATTGTACATTCATAAAACTACCTGCAGAAATATTTATTGTCCTTGTATATTTTATATTTCAAGGAAGTTGGTTCAGTGCCAGGCATGAATTACAAATAAATAGCTCACTTTTTGTAAGACATGCTTTGATTCTATGAGGAGTTATAGGTACCCTCATGTGCTAGGTAATACAACTGAGTTAACAGTTCTCTGGAAAGAATGACAGCCTCTCCATGAAAATGGCTGAATTTTTTGTTGTTGTTGTTGTTGTTTTATTTGTTTGTTTTTGCTTGAGTGAAAGCAATACTATGTGTAACATTTGTTAACCTGACAACCAATATTCATTCTGGTTCCTGAGAGATAGCTTTTCCCAGTTATGAAAGAAAGCTGGGATAGAGCTGTATCATTACATTTTAATTGCTATTCAGTATCCTCAATTACTAATATTCCTTCAAGATATCCAAATGACTTGGTCTCAGACCTCTCGGTGCCTGCATTTCCTCAGTTTGACTTACCCTGCATGCATAGTCCATCAGTGCAGTTCTTGGATTGCAGGACCAGGCCATCACAGTCTTTGCCCCCATTCTTGGGTGCTGGAGCTGTACACTCCCTCCTGCGCCAATGGGTGCATTCAGTCCCACAGGTTGACCATTTGCTCCAGGATGTCCACCTGCCATCCACTGCCATGAGAAAAGCCAGCATGAGGTCAGAACAAGCAGTTATTTAAACGAGAAAAGAAGCATAGCTCAGTTTCAACATAGCAATAAGAATGGAAGAAGATATCCTAGTGAGAAGCCTGGAATTCACTTAAGCCTCTGGTGAATGAGTTATGCTCTACCTGTGGGAGCTCTGTGCATTTTGTTCCTTCTGATGGGTCAAGAAAGCCTTACTGGGACACATCAGGAGCTATGTAAGCAAGTCACCACACTTCCTATTTATTCATTAAAGGTGAGGCTTCTGGATATTGTATTGAAGATCAGAAGACTTCCTTTTTGATCTAAGATTCCTTCCTTTATAGTGTCATGTAAATTGTGAAAGCAAAGATGTATGAGAGCTCGAAGCAAAGGATGTGTAGTAGTGAAAGAACTCATCCATTCTCTTCTCTCTGTCTTCTCCCCTCCCCCTCTCTTGACTTCTATATTCTTTATATTTTCTTTTGTCATCCAGGCCACTTGATTTGGCTGAAACCTTTGCCATGCCTTCCTATAAAGACAATATTACTTATGATTTCTCTCCATTATTTGATGCTGTGCACATTTCTATTCATGCTGAAATAATATTTAAGTAAATCCCTAATTTTGGCAGTGACATAACAATTCAAAATTGACTCAATTTTTTTCTAATTTGGGTGGATTACTTGCAAGAAAGTTCAGTGATAATGAGCTGAGATTTCTCTATCTTGAGAATATACCATTTGATGTCAATTTGAAGAATAAACTGTCATACTTCAAAACAAATCCTTTTAAGTATACTAAAGAAATAGGATTAAAATGTTAAACCAACTTTAAAAAGTGTTTGATTTCCACCTGAAATACATAAATATTTATGATTACCTATAATTCTACATAAAATAATGCCAAACTCATTTATTGAACCTTTATACTTCTCAAATCTGGATACTGGAAAAACAATATAAATTTTAGTAGCTTACAGTGTTTGACAAATCTGTCTTATTACTGACTAAATGTACTACCCATAATATGTACTAGGATATAAACATGCTTATGTGCAGAATTAAGGAACACATTACTATTTCCATAATACAGGAGTTGTCCATACTTCCACTCCCAATTACCCAGAGCAGTGACATTTGCTTTGCTGTAGCTCAACAATATGTGCCTGTTACTTAAAGCACTAGCACATATTTATATGTGTGTTTATGTACGTGGTGTGCGTGTATGTACTGTGTGTGTGTGTACAGCCATATTGTTCTTTCGACTCAAACTCATCAATGGACTCTGAATTACATAAGTCATAACCTAGGTGAAATAAAGGACAGTGTATGGTAAAATCTGAACTTCTACACTTACCTATAAGTCAAAATTTGTTCAATAAATAAGAGCCCTCAAAGGTTCAGTACAGAAACCCATTTTAATACTTGGAATCAATACTTGAAAATGTAACCCATGGATTACATTTTTCTCTGTGCTCACTTCTGAGAAATGTTTTATGAAAGGATGAGCAGTAAAAAAAAATTGGGTAAAGCAAAGAGAGCTAAGTCTGTGTATTCAAACACTGAAATTGATAATAGAATCCCTAACCATTGAGTACACTGAATTTATGGATTATTTCAAAACAATTTTATCTTAACTTCTGGATATATTATATGACTAGGCATTTTAATGCGTTTGGGATTTTGTTTGGATTTGGGTAACTATTAACTCAAATTTACCTGGAGTCAAGAGCTGGTAGAAACATAAAATACTACAAGATGATACCAAGTGGCAGAGGGATGCAATCTTGGTATAAAAACCACTGCAAATAATTCATAAGACAGATGACCAAGATGTACAGATAATAAAGTGCTGGCCATGTTGTATTTTCCAAATCCATTATCTCATGTGTCACAAAGCTTAGCCTTTCTTTTAATTCATTCCAAATGTTTTATTTGCCCCTGTCCAGAAACTGACACTACATATCAACTATTTCAGGATAAAACATTTTCTAAATTTCAGTTCCTATTAATTTTCATGATTTTCTGAAGATCAAGGGTTGTTATTTCTAACGTTATGTGGTTTTCAATGTTGTCCAAATCATTTGAATTATTGTAGTGCAATTTTGCCTCTGGCAGTTTCACTGAGAAGCATAGGATTATATTCATGGTTGTTTGTTCTCTTATAGCACTTTGCATATTTAGGTGGTAAAGTTAAGGACTCTTTTGGAGGAAGGTTTAACTTCTTGGTAAGGTAAATACTGAACGTAGAATGGATTTAAATAATGTTTATCACACATTTAAGTCAAGATTAGGTATCTAGTTCTAGTATATGTTTTCAGAATGATAGAAAATATTTGGAAGGAGACGATATGAATTTACCTGGGCACAACGTAGTGCATGCTATTTTCTGCACACTCTGTCCCTCACAGAAGGCGCCACCATTGAGTGGGGCTGGATTGGTGCAGGTTCGTGTACGTTTCTGATATCCTCGTCCACAGCGGCTGTTACACACAGACCACTCTGTCCAAGTGGACCAGCCACCGTTAACTGAATGAGACAAACCACAAATGGTAGGTTAAACACATGGGAATGTACAACACACAAGCCACACACAGCATAAAGACTAGAATCATTCCCCATGTAGCCATAAAAAGAACAAGATTTCAATGCTAGAGGAGGCCATGGATATCATTTCAGAGTTTTGTTGTATAGCTGAAAAATCTAAATCGAGATATATAAAATTATTTTCCATGAGTTACTCACTTATAAAAATAAATAAGACTATGTTCTTTTTTCCTTGGCTAACATTCTTAAGAAAAAAAAATATATCCTTTTACCTAGTTAAACTCCAAAAATTACTTTTGACAGCTTATCTCACATAATAAATGTTTACATCTGGATGCCAAGCCTGTGAACCTAAGCCTGGGAACTAAATAAAATCACTTTGACTATCTAAAAAACAAATGATTATTTTTTTTCAGCATTTTCAAACTTCACAGCTTTTCAAGGAATTTTATGCAGTTTCACAAACCCGCAAACCTATATGAACCAAATGACAGAATTATATCTTCCAGTATCCTTGTTTCAAATAAATTGGCCATCTGATTGAGCTGGCAATTGGTTAGTACATTTGAAATAGATACTCATATTGTGCAGAAAGGCTAATTATGGTATGTGATGGAGGGATCAATTGTATGTGGTTACAAAACAAGAATTCCACACAACTCACTATTCATTTCTGGACATCTGCCTCTAGAAAATATTATGATATTTTAAAAAAGTAGTTCAATAATTTGTGCATATATATATGTGCACATGTGCATATATATATGTTTTTCGAGACAGGGTTTCTTTGTGTAGTTTTGGCGCCTTTCCTGGATCTTGCTCTGTAGACCAGGCTGGTGTTGAACTCACAGAGATCTGCCTGGCTCTGCCTCACGAGTGCCACCGCCACCCAGCGCTTATATAATTATATAATTTTTTAATGAAGTAATTTTAAACATGAATTGTTTGCTGCTAGTTAGAACACTATGGAACAAGTTTCCTTGAGGTAAAGAAGGTTAGTTACTGAATCAACACAGATTTTACACATTCAATGCTAATTATTTGCTCCAAATTATATTTTCTAGGAAATCTGTTAATCAGGAAGTAAACATGACTGCATTTCAGACATGAACAAAGGTATCTTCATAAAAGATTTCTAACATAGTGATAAATAATTAGAAGCACTTATGATGTTAAATATAGGAAAATGTTAAGTTGTACAATTATGCCATTAAAATAATAAAAGAGGGGGTTGGGAATTTAGCTCAGTGGTAGAGTGCTTGCCTAACAAGCACAAGGCCCTGGGTTCGGTCCTCAGCTCCGGGGGAAAAAATGATAAAAGAGGAGGTTATGTAATAAAACATAGATGTTTAACATTGTACATTAAATAAAAGTAACATGTGTAGTTATTATCTTAATGTACTACCTATACATACAAAATACCAGTGGTATCATATTGATTTCAAAAACACTATCTGTAGATGATAGAATCAAAGACAATTTCTTTGACCTTTTTTTTCCCAAATTTTCTCTGATGAATATACATTTATAAGCCAAAAGTGAGAGTAATGAAAAAGCAGACATAAAATAGATTCAGAGTATGAAATGATGAAAAGTTTCTGTCGACTGATGAGCCCAACCTATGAGCCTTGGACAACTCACTTTATGGAGCCATGAAAAGCATGAGCAGACGGTTGACAGGTAGGGTTTCAGCTAGAGCTCCCAAATCAAGTTCCCTGCTAAGATTTCTAACATTTCAAATGTTACAATGTTGTCATGTATGTTGTTTACTAACATGGGAAGCTGAGATTCTGAGTTACATGTACAATTTCCAGTCTTTTGACATTCTAATGTCTTTTCTAAAATCAGAAACTTTTAGACTTTTTTTTTTTCAGATACTGGACACATCTCTCAATTTATAGAGAAAGAGAAGAGGACTCTAAACTTACAGGTTAAAAAGCTAGTTAGTTGCTGATCAAGGCCTAGTGGCTTCATCTTTGGTCCTGACCCTTGTCTAAAAATGCTTAAGCTATTTATGTATGATCCTTCCTCATAACAACACTGTCATTACATTTGAAGGTATTGAAATCATGCTATATCTAGAAAAAGATTTGTATCTATATTAAATACCTATAGAATGCATCTATTTATAGTGTGCCTTCATTAGTTATTTGTGATTGGCACACACTATGATTGGGCCCCATTGCTTCTTTGCATTTTAAATGTTGTTAATCAAGTGTTTCAGGCAGTTTAAACTAAGATAAAAAGTACAAAACAATTTCGTGTGATTTAAAGAATACAATTGCTTACAATTCAACATAGCCATTATCTGGACTAGGAAATTAAACTCCAGAGTAATCAGAGGATTAAAAAAAATTGGAATGCTTCTGTTCTGTAATTAAAATGGCACTTTCAAAGTATCTCCGTGCAGCCTCTGGAACATCATGATGATTTCTGTTTTTGTGTCTCCTCATTTTGTCACTGATACAACCACACAATAGTACTGTCAGAGAGGGAACAAATTAATCTCTCTGTCTCTTTCTCTCCCTGTCTCTACCCCCCCCTCTCTCTCTCTCTTTCTCTCTCTCTCTCTCTAATATATATATAGATTATATATAATCTATATATATAATATATATATAAATGCATATATATATACATTTATACTCTATAGTTTTTTTTTAGTTTGATATGAGAATTAAACTGATGTAAGATGAATCAACAGATAAAAAACACACAAAGGGATTCAACCCATGTTTATGCATCATGGGCACATCAAAAAGAAATAAAAAGCCACACATGCCATAAGAATTAACATGTATGTATGTATGGAAGTAGACCCAAGAGTGGTAAGTTTTGAAAAGGTTATTAAGATATACTGAATAAGATCTGCATGGAACTCTCCTGCTTTCAAGTTTCTTCCCTCAATGACAAGAAATTTATTTTCTTTTTCGTGTATGGAAAGTAATTTTCCTGGGAACTTCTCTTGTATCTAAGGTAAAGAGGAAATTTGGGGTGATCTCTTCTGACTTGCTGTTATTAAATTGCCTTCAACTTAAGAAAATGGCCAAAAAGCTGGAATGGAATATTCTTTGATACCGTATGTTATCTTAATCTTATCTCCTTTAGGACTCTCTGAAGTAATTGTCAGGATATGCCCAGCGACAGTACACCCTTCATAGGCTATCAGAATCCAGGCATAAGGCTGACCACAGAACTAGGGAGGGGTAGCTTCATTATTTTCTGTGCAGAAGTAAAACTTGGATTCTTGTTCAAGAGGAAACGTCCTCTCAAAGACTTGGTGTTTATTTTTTTCTGTGACAATATGTCAATATAATGAAGACCTAATGTTCTGAGAATTATGTAAATGTATAGTGTAATCTCTTAGTGTACAGAATAGCTGAAAGCTTAGCTGTGGAATGACTCATCTTCTGAAATAGCTAGGGAATAATGGAGTGCCAGCTGTATAGGGAGGTAATAGCATTGATGCCACACCAAAATGGGGTGTAGAATTGTTTGACACTTGAAGAGAATCAACAGATTAAGAGATGAGCAGGGTGAGAGGGGGCCAGATAATGGAAAGTCTTCCATGCTGTGGGAGTGGCAGTCCCTTGATCATAGTTGTCTTTCTTATGGCCCCATAGTCCTTGGGTGGAGGCAAGAAAGCAAGTTCGGGGGTGGAAGGGACGGAATGTGCTTGCAGAATATGTTTGTGTCATCTTTCCTGTGTTTCTGTAGTTGTGGATCCGAGCCTAGATTTAAAGGAAAAAACCATTGGTCCGTCTTGAACTTTGTTCTGTCCCAAACTTAGTCAGGTCTTGTTGGTACTCATCCTCCTTGAGAAGTGAGATGTCCAAGAAGCAGTGGACTCTTGAGTAGGTTAGCAAGGCTCACCAGGTGATAAGGTTCGCCACTCTTCGGAGCCTCCTAGAAGTAAGTAACCCTTACGACCGTGCACGAGCTCGCAGGGAACAGTAGTGGGGATTTAAAGGAGATTATTGGTAGTTGGACATTCTAAAATGAAATAATACTATTAGTAAGAAAGAATGGCTTGACACATGCCGGACTGAAACCCTGGGCTCTCACTTACCATACACGATGACAGTGGCCGTGGTGCTTTTCCTCTTGGCAACAATGTTTTTGGCAACACAGGTATAATTTGCTGTGTCTGAGAGCCGGGCCTGCTTGATGATCAGGTTGTGATCAATAGTAATATAAAAATTTCGATCTTCAATAGGATCAATTATGTCTTCATTCTTTAGCCACTCCACCTAAAGATATACAAGAAAATTTGATAAATCCCCAGTCCGGACCCCTGCCTGGCTGCTTGTCCTGACCTGGGTTTTGTAGTATGTATAACATCTTTTCATGCTATGAACCTCTGCCAAGGAGAGGAAAGTAACTTTCCGAGGTCATATTAGGTATCACTCACCTGCCAAACATGCTGATTCTGTCTGCACTATATTATTCTCAAATGTCAATGAACCAGTTGGGAAATACAGTGCTCAAATTGTTTTCACTTTGCCCCGCAGGCAGGAATGGAGAATGAGCACTGCCAAGTACAGAACCCAATCAAAAATAACAGGCAAAGCATTTCAAACCTAACCTAAACCTTTTGCTGTTTGATTTGTTTACTCTTGGCAACTTACCTGCTGCTTTACAGAAAAGAATATAAGACTATAAAAAAGCTCAAAAGGCATTTCAGACATCATGGAGCACTAATAAAGCAACATTTGGATGATTTACCTGTAGCCTCTCTGCAACATATGGATTAAATTTCCCTGAAAATGCACAGACCTTAAAATGTAGCCAAACACATATTTGGAGATGCATATAAGCCAAAATATTCGAGGGGGTAGGAAAGTTTCCCCACCAACCCCCAACACAATCTAAATAGCTCGTAAATTGCACTCAAATCTCTTTTGAATAAATACTTTAGTATTCAAATCCTTGGCTCCTAGGTTGCTTTTGGAGAATCTGACCTAAGACATGACTATTCAACACTATCAAGCCATTGTTTTGCTATGCAAATACTATTGGTTTAATAACAATTGCACTCTCCTTTCTGAATAAAAAAAAGAGAAATATTCTCATACAAACTGTCCTTCTGGAGAGTAAACTGTTTTTTATCCTGGCAACATTTGTTTCCTTGTGAACCAATTTTTCCATAAAGGAAAACAGCATTGATATTTACCACAGTTAAACTTCCCTCTTGCATTACAGTGGATGTGGACACAGGTAACCTTTAGTGGGAGGGAGTCAATATTGTTGCCATTTTCAAAATCTTAAAGAGCTTCTTCAGCACTGTAAGAAGTCTAGAAATTAATCTCTAAATCTGTCAGTGAACTCGACACAGCACAGTTCTAAGTTACTTCTGTAAGGCAAGGGACTGCCAGTTACACTTCTGTAATCCACAGACAAGAAGCCAGCATTAAGAGGGAAAAACAAAAACCAACCATACTCCTGAGAAACAGAAGTGGATGGGGGTACAGACGAGAGCCACTATTTGTAATCATGTAAATTTGAAAGCAGTTAAACATTCATGATATTTGCACTAATGGCAGGGAGAAAGAGAATGGGATCTATTTAAAACTGGACTTTCAAATAGGAACTTTGTTGTCAGATGCAGATCACCCATGATGCCAGTGACTACCTGTAACATATTTACATGTGTGTATATTCAAGGTCTCAAAACATACTACAGATATCTACTTGACAATACTGATAGTTGACTTGATTATTTCTTGGTCTAGTTTTGACCTTGAGTACCTGTCCTATCATAAAGAAAACTTTCTTGCTCACTGAAGATGTGATTGCTGATTTTGTACTCAGAATAAGCCTTGTCTTGAGTGCATTTTTCTCTCCCTCCTTGAATGATATCCCTCAGACGTAGGGATTCTCTTTTCCTTGGATGTGTCTATGAGTTTACATTTTCTCCCACAATGTTCCTGTCTGTCACGGTTCTGTGCTACACAGACTCATAAGCACCAGCTGAGTCAGGTCTGTGGTGCAGTTCTCCGAGGTTCCCCCATGGGATCAGGAACATTTCTCCTGAGATTATATTTGAATTTTCAGTCTTCTTGTCTATCATTTTCTTTTTGCTCATGTTTTCCCTGCTCACTTTTCTTGGAGCACCTCCTTATAGAATGATTACATTCATCCCTTAGGCCCATGGCTTGCTTCTGGGTTCTCTATGTAGACAGATAATCTGTTTAACAACAGTGATACTATTCTAATCACAGTTGACATAAAAAGAGCCCAGAGTGTATTACTAACCTCTAGTTTATTTAAAGAGCTTATTACATGGAAGAAAGAAGTCCATTTATACAGATGACAAAAGATTTTGAGAGTCTGGTCTGAGTTTTTGGTGCATTATCTTTCTATTTTCATACATACAGCCACATTTTCTTCCAATGTCTCCATGGTGGGACAGCTAGGATCCGAGAAGCCCCTGTGTTGAAGTGAGTGCCTCAGGTTCTTGAGGAAGGGCACTGCCTTTCTTACCTACTGGCTGTTTTGATCACAGCAGTTCTGCTTTGAGCAGTTTTCAGTGTTGGCCTATATACCAGCCTTGTAAGAAATGATGGGTTGTAGTATTAGAAAACAGCACAGAGAGGAAGAGGGGCGCTCTGGTAAAGTCTCACACTGTCCTGCATTCCTGTACCCCTGATGTGTTCTACCCTCTGCTCTAAGATCAGACCCTCCTGTGTAAACAGGTCAAGGTTCTTCTGCTGTGGAACCAG
Organism: Peromyscus eremicus; assembly: GCF_949786415.1. NCBI lineage: Eukaryota > Metazoa > Chordata > Mammalia > Rodentia > Cricetidae > Peromyscus > Peromyscus eremicus. The sequence continues at coordinate 112,474,107 of NC_081421.1, read as the reverse complement.
GCAACAGAATCCTTCAGAAAGCCATCTTCTTAGAATGTCGACTTTTTCTGTTCCTCATCTAAACTTCATGCCTTTGATGCCCGTGTTTCCTCTGCAGTCTTTCTAAGTGGAAGGTATTTGGTTTCCTAAGTATGCCAAACCCCTGAGCCTGTGTTTGGGTAAGTGCCTTTATTTTACACTGGTGTTCCAGATCATTCTCTCTCATCTCTCTTGCTTTTAATCTCAGGTCATGAGGTATCACCTGATACCTACATTACTTTCGCAGGAATCTTCATGTATCTAGCTATTGTCGTTTTATCCAGCACAACTTCTAATTATATTAATAACCATAAAGATGACACATCTGATTTCTTCCCCTCCCCCCCCCAGTACTGTATCTACCTACAACAATCTTGTCCTCTTAGGTCACACATCCTTTGTAGAGGTTTTCAACATTGGCTTCACAGTAGGGTAACTTGGAGAATGTTTCTAATATATCAGTTCTAAATTTGACACAGAAAATAAATCTCCTCCCCCCTGCTAAAAAAATAAGGATTCTCAGTCTTAAGAGTTCTACCCTCAGTGTTTTTAAATCTCTCTCAAGGGTTATAAGTTACTGTTAGACTACTGACTTTCAAAATGAGATCTCTAGACTGACAGTGCTAATACCACCCGAGGAGCAAGATGGATTGCACAGTCTCGTGCTCTGCCCACCCAGACACACTGATCCAAGTCAGGCATCCACACATGAGCTCCAGGCCCACTCTATGTACATTTTGGAAGCATTAGTGTAACTTTTGTCCATATCACTATGAGTCACCTAGCTGTGGGTGCAATGTCCACTTACCCTCTCCTTTTGCCACTTTCTGTCTTCCATGCGTCTTTTCTCTAGGAGCCCTTACTCAACAGTCCTCTTCCAATTTTATCTCTCCCTCTTCTTTATCACTTTGTCCATCTTTCTTAAATGTGACCTGGCATCTACCTTGATACACAAATCTTGCATCATGCTCCCAACTGCACTCTTTAACTTCAGGTACCTGCATGCCCTATACAGCTCTGTGTCTGGAAGCAGAACATAAATGCCCAGAACCATTGCAGAATGGCTCATGACAAATTCATGGAAGCAGAATAAGGACCTTTAGTTTGACCATGTCACACTGTAGTTTTATCTGTTGGCTCTACTCTTTTAGACAACAGCTTCTTGCTTTGCCCTTCATCCTTAAATGTTGCTTCCTTGTCTGTCTTTATATCATCTAACATTACAGGGACAACAGGCAATCAGGAGAGTGTCTCTAAGTTCCCAGGCTGCCTATCTACTCCTATGGCTCACTATCTGAGGGAGCTCTCTGGGCTCCTATAAGGCAACTTTGATTGATGCTTTCTATTACTTTATCACTCTCTTATTTAAGGGTAAATCCTAGAAACTCTCTTTGTCTTAAATCATTCAAACATTTCTCTCTAGAATAATTTCCATAAACAGACAAACATACTGTTATTTTTAAAAACTCCAAGCAAAACCTTGCCCACCTATTACCACTTCTATTCACGCTAACACTCCTCTGTGGGTCTTCTAAGAATTCCTGGAAGACTGACTTACACTTCCTATCACTCCCTGCCTTCTTCATTTTTACTGAACCCATCATAATCCTCCTCCATGTTCACTTTCATTGAGGTTGTCCTCAGTTGTGTGTGACTTTGACACTATGTGGGTAGCGCTTAGGACCCATCATACTTGCTCAGCAGCAGCGTGTAACACTGTTAGTTCCTCTCTCCTTCTTCCTTGTTTTCTCTGGACACAGCACATTCCAGGATCTGTCCCAGCTCACTCATCCACCTCAACTTCCTTGATCAAATTTGTACCAGCATGGTCTTGCTCTCTTCTTTTGTACTCAGATTCACTTCCTCGGTAAGCTCATTCAGCCTGCTGCGGATGACTCTCATACTTCTTTCCACTCCAGATTCCACCCATGATCTTTGGGCTTACATATCTGCTGTCTTGCAATGCCTTCGATTGTCTGATAGTGTCCTTCTGAACAGACTTTTGCAACCTTCTCTTCCTGTTGTCTCAGATATCCCAGTCAAGGCCATGGTCAGCCTGCAGCTAGTTGAAGGTACTCCTTGGGTGTCTGTTGCATTCTTTCTCCCTCTGACCATTCATTATTGAGTAGTATAGCAATATTCTTACTCCTTTCTCATCCACTACTATGGTGGATCCACTAAATGGTGACTTGGTCCTTCCAAGTACAAGTCACCATTTTTCTTTTGGATTGCAAGAAGAATCTTTCATCTTACCTTCTATGTTTCCTTCTGCTCTTCAATATTTTGGGAGATATAGGAATCTTCCAAAATATGCTACATATTTCCAGACCTCCAGTGACTCCTTAGTTAATCCAATGTCAACTCCAAATCTTTACAATGAATTAGCACGGAGTCCCATGCTGCAAGAAAACCCTGGCCTTTCAGAGCTTCACTCTCGTTCTTCCCATGGCATTATCTGTTAAGTATGTAGGCTCTGCTGCAGAAGACTCCATACAAACCAGTGTGCTCTTTGTGGGAAGATACTGAATCTGCTGGTGCTGCTACATCTTTGTGAATCAACCTCCCCTGAGATGGCTTTATGCTCTGTTTTCCTCACCCCTGCTCATATCCCTGTTCAGGCATCACATTTTCAGTATTTTAGCTCCTGGTCAGCCTTTGAAACTTCAACCCCCATTTATGCCGACATCCTCAACCTCTCCCCTTCTTTCATTTTGTTCATCTAATTTACTAAAATTTTACTAATTCTGTTTCTCTACAATATAAGATGCATGAATTTTTGATCTTGTTTTTGGTTGCTATGTAGCCCAAGCTGACCTGGAATACACGATCCTCTTGCATGAGTGTTTTAAGTGCTCTAATATACAGCATGGGCTACAATGCCAAGCTCTTCTTTTTTTCTCTCCCTTTTCCTTGTATTAGTACTGTTTCTTATGCTCTGAACTGGTATATAGTCAATGCTTAGCCAGGATTTCCTTACAAATGAACGAAAACAGGACACATCGTGGAGTAAAATCTATTATAAACTTTTAGGTTCCAGTAAGTGTTTGGCTGTAAGAATTAAGACTACACACTTTTAGTGGGGACCAGCCCTTTAAACATGCTTTTAGTTAAGTAGATTTAGCAATGGCTATTTTTCTGCTGGGAACTGTGAATTCAAATCCCCAGCACTCTTGAGGATAGTTGCCTCACCTCTATGTGGTCTTAGCAGAGACACATGAGATGGAAGATGAGCTCCAGTTACTCTGGGAGACTCCCAGTACCCTGTTGCCATCTGAATCCATATCTATCTATCCTACAGTCAATGTGTCTTTCTTCAAAGGTGGGATGTCTGCACAGTATAATTAAACCTGTATAACTCCTGATAATTAAGAAAAAAGAAGGGGGTGGTTGAGTAACTTCTATAAACTTATCTAGAAACAGAACTATTGCAAAATAGCTTTCTAAGATGTCGGGCCTGTAGCGTCCTAAGAAGTTGGGTCTGTGGCTTAGTGGTAGGGTGCTTGTCTAGAGTGACTGAGAACCAGGATTCACTCTCTACCATGGAAAAATTAAAAAAACAACAAGCAAACAAACAAAATGGAGTCTGGGTATGTGTTTGAGTTAGTAGTATGTGTAGCTAGTGTGCACTAAGCCATAGCTTTGATCCCCAGCCTACACAAACTAAGTGTGGCGGTGGGTAACTACAAGAGAAGGTCATCAGGTGGTGGAACAGATGTTCAAAGTCATCCCAGGCTACATGGTAAGTTTTAAGCCCCCAGAGACACACAAAACTCTGTTTCAAAAAGGAAAATAATATCAATCTGTGGTTTCACCTCATCTGCAAACCCTGAGTATAGACTGTGTGTAGGCAATGTGTCAAGTGTTGGAGATCAGATCATTGAGAGCCTGCTGATAGAGTTCTCTACAGAAGGGAGGGGGTATATGCACGATTGCAACAGGACATGTGTTAAGATGAAGGGAGCCCAAAGCTGAAAAATATGGAGAAGGGCCTTTGGAATGTGGGGTGGACTCTTCACTTGCTTTTGGTGATGGGGATATTTAAGGAAGGGCACATGCTTGGGTATAGGCTGTAGAACTTAGATGATGGTATATGGAAAGAAGAGTATGAAAGACTCTGTAGTTTCTGGTTTGGGCATCTGTGTGCAGGACTGTATTATAGAAGACAGAAACAATCTGAGGACTAACATAATGAGTTGTGGTTGGCCCAATCTCATGAAAAATCTATGCAGGAGAGCATGGTGCTGGAACAGTTTAATTTTCAAAATTGTGTTGCTTTTTTGTAAACAGTGAGTTTTGAAACACTTAAATCCTGATGACTTTTTCTTGGGGCAGCTTTATCTTAACATTAAAAAAATGGAAGGCATTGATTTAAAAGGATATTTACAGTGCAAGTGGGCTGAAATAATATTTAATTATTATTTTTGGCTTAGACAAACTGCTACAGATATCATAAAAACTTAAATGGAAAAGACTACCTGAGTCAGCAAGAGAAATCAATATGCAAGAGCTGTAACATCTAATTAAAAAAAATATGTTTCATGTGCTAGCTCCAAAATTAGCAGTGCCAGAGAAAATTTCTCCCCCATTTTGAAGTAATTCCTCGGATATATTATATATAAAATTATTTTAAAAAAAAACCAGCAGCTTTCATTGTGCTATGTTTTTAGCATGTTGAATAGTAATTAATTAAATTGTTTCAATGATATTTCTTCACAATGCAGTCTTGGTTAGTCAAGTATCAATACCTGCTCTGGCCTTTAATTCTCTTCATATTTTAGTTAGTCCCACATTTTTCTCTTTTCTCTTCCACCTCTCCCTCTTGGCAAATAGATTTATACAACAGGGAACTCTTTCTGAGTTAGTAGTTATCTTTAGCGGTGTATAAAGCACTCAAGAAGACAGAAAAATAGGTTGAAGTTCAGGAAGCAATAAAAGGTTTCTGCCACAAACCATGACTTGACACGGCTGTGGTGATGCCCTGCACCGTTCAGTTTTTGTTCTCAGGTTCAGTAACTGTAGCCTTTGCTGTCATTTAGAGACATATTTGATGTCATTTACCCAAGTGTTTAAAAACATGGGGTTTTATTAAAGGTGAAAAGAATAGCTAGGAAGCAATATCAGAATGTTGTGTTTGTATATTCTGCTGTTACATTTGATTTGAGTCATCCCACTGTGTATAGCTGAGAATCTTCCCTTAAAAGGCATTTCCTAACGTTTCAAAGACAAGAGATGAATTGACTGCCCGAGTTCAAAGTTGAGCTTGGTCATTTTAGGTTATATGTGTCTACTTTGGGTTGGTTTCCCAACTATACAACTTATGCTGCTCATTTATAAAATGAGAATAATTCTAGGCCACATTTTATAAGGATTTTGGGATCAAATGCTCTACGCCTAACATACAATCAATAGTTTAAAATTATCATTAATATTTAATTAAGAATATACTAAAGGAGGTGAGAGTGAGACAAATGTAAAGAACTCAAAGAATGAAATATATTATATTAATCTAAAATTGCTTGAAACATGTCAACGTCTGAGTTCTTTTATCCTTCAGTAAGATTTATCTTCTTTCAAGTCACCTCCATTAACTCTTAAATGATAATCTAGCACTATGTAAGTAAGCATGGAATAGACAAATAGTTGTTTGGTAGATATTAAAACACAACTTTTAATTAACTTGTATAAATGCTTTCTAATCCTATTAGAAGATGTCATCATTGCATCACTTTCTAAAAGCATATGTAGAATGTATTTGTAGTAAAGGATATTTTATCCATATTAAATCTGATGTTCATTTCTACTTTGGTAATAAACATAAGAAATATAAATATATACACTCATATATATGGATAAACATATATATTAGTTATTCCTCATATATATTTCAAGTTACTCCTCAACACTTGTTCTCTATGACATCACTCTCCTTACCCCATCTCTAATGTATGGCACGTATCTCATGATCTCTATCACTTTAACTAGGCCTTCAGGGATGAGATTTCCTTCCAGTCACTTCAAAATGAAAGATGTTTAAAAATATTTTCAATAGGTACACTTTTTTTAAATCAAGCGGCAACCCATTATGATCTATCCCAAAGAAACTATCTCTTTGCACACACACAGGAACTGAAATTCATAATGTTAAATCTAGACATCCTGTGGTTTGTGATATTCTTGCTCTGCAGCAAGTATTCTGAGTGAGAACATGATATAGTTCTGCAAAGAAAAATCTGACATTGTGAATCCTGTTTCAACATTCAATCAAAGAACAGCAAACAAAATTACGCTCATACAATTCTAGCTGAAAGCATCAGCAAATAGGCAAGAGAGAACATTTATCCAGAAGATATAACCTGAAAGTTTATGTACCACTCCAAAAGCCATCTGCAATTCTAGGTTGCTAAGATTTTACCCTCAGAAACTGTGGTCCCTGGTGATTCATATTGTTTTACTGCTTAGACCTTCTGAGCCCCTTGGTCACCAACAAGGTACTCAATATTTTTGTAGCTCCCCACTGAATCTGATGTGTTTCTCCTTTTCAACAGACATGTGTTGGCCTTTTTAGCTTGTAAAAGTTACAATGTTGTCTGTCCCCATCTAGTCACTTGCTCACTCAGTCTTCAGACAGCAACTCTCTGGAGTACCACCCATCATTCTACACAAAGTTTACTTTCAAAGAAAACCAGTCATCCTGTCTGATTTTCAAATGCAAAGGAAACTTCTCTTACTGACCTTGCTATGGCAAGTAGCTGCTCTGGGTGTGTCTTGGAAAACACTATCTTACATGTTTTACATGCTGCTATGCAAACTTCTCAGTGGCCTATTATATTCCCTTTCTCATTTACATGAGTAGCCCTTAACTTTGTGCTCCAGAATTGTCCAAGAGTCCACTGGAAAGGCTGTGATTTTACTGATTTAAGAAGGGCCCAGGCATTAGGATTTTCGAATCTCTACAGAGAAGCCCCACTGCAACTCTTCTTGAAACCTGAAGGCTTCACTTATGGCTGATAACTTCCAAACCATCAATACCAGTCTCAGGTTTCCTTAAGTTCTGTCTGTATTTCCAGTTCTAGATAATTCCATCTAGATGTTCAACAAATATGAAAAGCATAACAAATGCAGGATCAATAATAATCTCTTTTCACATTGATCTCTCTTTCAACTTGATATCTTACTGTTTATTTTAAAATAATGGAGAAAGGAGTAGTCTTTCAAGTTGAGTTTAATTCCTCTTCTACATTCTAAGACGTTCCTTATTTAACAAAGTATGTGCAGATAGTAACTATATACAATGCCATAAAATGCCCTCACTATACTTTAAAAAACCCAGTGACACAATTCAACACTTCAAAAGTGTTGAATTCTCCTAAGAGATGCTTTTGTCTAGATATTATCTGATTTGCTTATGGAAATCAATCATGTAAGGCCACACACAATTTGTATAACTTTAAGGAACCAAATTTCAAAAATGTACAGGCAATGAAACTATTTTCCTATGGTGGGGAAGATGTAAGACTCAAATAGACTTCACTGCAATCTTTACCTCTACAAGAGGAAGGACTACCCAGCTAGAGGTTGCAGGAGGATTTAATGAGATAGCAGAGTGGAAGTATGTGGAGAGCTAGTCAATAGACTTAATGGCTTTTCCCATGTTGCTAAACTCAACTCAGAGGCTACTGTCAAAATAGGATTTTTTAAGTGTCTCTGTTAAAGAGTATGTATATTTAAATTTCTAATATAATCATAAATGTAAACACTTGGGAAGAATATGGCTTTTACTTTATCATGGTAAGGAAATCCAAGAACACTAGATTCTAAATCCTCCCATTGGAGGCCAGTGAGATGGCTCAATAGGTAAGGGTGTTGTCCTTCACACTTGATGACTTGAGTTTGATCCCTGGGACCCACATGTTGGAAGAAGAAGATTGAGGACTGAAAATTGTCCTCAGATCTTAACCCACAGGCTGTGTCTTACCTATGCCCCAAACAAAATAAATAAATGTAACTTAAAAATCTTCCATTAGAAAACTCTCCTGATGATGGCCATGTCCATTGTTCACAGCCACAATTTCTTTCAGTATTTGTCCAGAAGAGATGTTGCAATTCCAGTCTTTGTGTATAAGGGTAGGTTCCCAGTTCTTGCTGTAGGAGGATCCTATGCTTAAGAATTCCCCTGATACTCTCATCACCCAGTTCAATTGATTGCACATGGGATTCTCCAAACACTAATATGATTTTAGTAATGAAAATGAGTGATTCCCAACTTGATTATGAGATCCAGGATTGAAGCATACTATCCCCATTATGTGTTCCTAGAAAAGGTGTATAAAACTGCCAACTTAAGTTGTGTGGTTTGACTTAAGAAACAACATTTATGGTTCTTAGATACATGGTTTTATGGTTTCACAGTTACTGGTGTTTCATAAAAGTCAGTACTACTGGCTGTATTGTTAGAGGAAGCAAGGTTTTGTAATAAACCACTGCACAGGCTTCCATAAGTTCTGAGAGACTACTCCAACATTTCACAACCCTCACATTTTAAACATTGCCTATTACCTTCTCCCTAAATACTTTATATTTATTTTTTTAGCTATACCATGGACAAAGACAGAAAAATCTATATGGTTCCCAATAACTTTTCTATTTAGAGCTCATAATTACATATGGGATAAATTGTGATTGGAAACTCATTTACCCACTTTCATTCACCCTTCATTTTCCTAACCAAATACCACAATAGTTATACTATCTACTACTGACCTCAAACTTCTAGCTAATATTGTTCTTATAGCTAAGTGGGTATAAAATTGGGAGTTATTTAAATGAGATAGTCATTCAAACATTATTTCTAGTACTGCTTCATGATTTTATGTTAAAACTTCTGCTACAAATATAACTATGTTCATATTTTACTATGGAAGAGTCAAACTCAAATATTTGGGGGTTTAGCAAAAAAATTTTAGAGTAAACTAGTAAAGCCTCTTCCTTAGTTCTTCCTTCTTCTCAGTCCCCTGAGCAAAAGGGGACTATGCCAGTATGATTCATATATGACAAATACTGAGTACCAGTGTAAGCAACAACTGTTTTTCAGAACCATTATATGCCTTTTTTGAGCTGTTGTTTTTAATTCAAAGCATCACTGTAAAGGAAAAATTACATATGGATATTGTAATTATATTTTCTGACCAAATTTATTTGCTTCTCACAAAACAATTGGGGTACTGTATTGGAAACCTCAATAATACAAACTTCAGGATTGTACCCAATGAGATCTTTAGATGATAAATATGTACAGTGGAATATTGTTAAATGTTGAATATATAATTATATAAACCATATTTACTAAAAAATATAAACTTTGAATCCTGAATAAATCAACAAGCTTTATGTTAGGATATTCTGTGACCATATCAAAAGACAATGAGAGGAATTTTTTTTATTATTAAGAAATGTTTTATTCATTCCACATACAGATTCCCCCCACTCATCCCTCCTCCTGCTTCCCCCAGCCCACCCCCAATCCCCTTCTCTGAAAAGGACTCCATGGGGAGTCAGCAAAGCCCAGCACATTCAACTGAGGTAGGTCCAAGCCTCTCCCCCTGCATCAAGGCTGTGCAAGGTGTCCCACCATAGGCAATGGGCTCCAAAAAGCCAGTTCATGCACCAGGGATAGATCCTATTCTCACTGTCAGGGGCTTTTCAAGCAGACCAAGCTACACAGCTGTCTTGCCCATGCAGAGAGCCCAGTCCAATCCCATGCAGGCTCCACAGATGTGGGTTCAAAGTTCATGAGTTTTCACTAGCTTGGTTTGGTTGTATCTGTAAGTTTCCCCATCATGGTCTTGATACTCCTTGCTCATAGAATTCCTCGTCCCTCTCTTGGACTGGACTTCTGGAGCTTGGCCTGGTGCTTGGCCATAGCTCTCTACCAATAGTATTCTACAGATTCATTGCAATCTGCATCAAAATCCCAATACAAATTTTCACAGATCTCAAAAGAACAATACTCAACTTCATATGGAAAAACAAAAAACCCAGGATAGCCAAAATAATCATGTACAATAAAGCAACCTCTGGAGGCATCACTATCCCTAACCTAAAGCTCTACTATAGAGCTATAGTAATAAAAACAGATTAGTATTGGCATAAAGACTGACATGTGGACCAATGGAATTGAATTGAAGACCCTGACATGAATCCTTACGCTTATGAACATCTGATTTTTTACAAAGAAACTAAGACTGTGCAATGGAGAAAAGAATCTTCAACAATGTGCAATCTTCAACAAATGGTGCTGGCATAACTGGATGTCAACATGCAGAAGATTGCAAATAGGTCAATATCTATTGCCATGCACAAAACTCAAGTCCAAGTGGATCAAAGACCTCAATATAAATCCAGTTGCACTAAATCTGATAGAAGAGAAAGTAGGAAGTAGCCTTGAACATATTGGCACAGGAGACCACTTCTTAAATATAACACCAATAGCACAGACACTGAGAGCAACAATCAATAAATGGGACCTCCTGAAACTGAGAAGCTTCTGTAAGGCAAAGGACACAGTACATAAGACAAAACAAGAACCTACAGAATGGGAAAAGATCTTCACCAGTCCCACATCTGACAAAGGGCTGATCTCCAAAATACATAAAGAACTCAAGAAACTAGACATCAAAATATTAATCCAATTAAAAAATGGGCTACATTATGGTATCTCTCTCATTGCTTTCCCACTCCATCCCTGTTCCAGCTTGACCATCCCATTCCTTTATGTTCTCATCCAACATCTTCTACCCTCCATTGCCCACCCTCACCCCCAAGTTTACTCATGGAGAGTTAGTCTATTTCCCCTTCCCAGGGTGATCCATGTGTCCCTCTTTGGGTCTTTCTTGTTAGCTAGCTTCTCTGGAGAGAGATACCATGATGGAGGGATATATCACAGGGATAGAGAGAAACCTGTTGCTAGGGAAGTTGCCAGGAATCCCCAAGGATGACCCCAGATTGGATTACTAGAAATAGTAGAGAGGGTGCCTGAACTGAACTGGCTTGCCCCAGTGATCAGATCAGTGAACACCCTAACTGTCATCACAGAGCTTTTCTCCAATGACTGATGTAGGCAGATGCAGAGATCCATAGCCAAACACCAGGCAGAGCTCCAGGAGTCCAGTTGGAGAGAGAGAAGAGGGATTCTATGAGCAAGTGCATCAGGATCATGATGGGGAAACCTACAAGAGACAACCAAACCAAACTAGTGGGGACTTATGAAAGTTGGATCAATGGTTGTGGAGCCTTCATGGGACTGAAGGCCTTCTGCATGGCAAGAAAATTGTGTAGCTTGATCTGCTTGGGGGCCCCCTGGCGGTAGAGTCAGAATCCGTCCCTGGTGCATGAGAGGGCTTTTTGGAGCTTCCTGCAGCCTTGAGGCAGGGGGAAGGGCTTGGATTTGCCTCTACTGGATGTGCCTCCCCATGGGAGGCCTTGCCTTCTTGTGGGGGGAAGTAGGGGGTTGGTTGGGGGAGGAAGCTGGTGGGGGAAGAGGGGTGAGGGGCATCTTTGATTGGTATGTAAAATGAATGAAAAAAATCTTAATTAAAAAATGGGCTGCAGATCTAAACAGAGAATTCTCAACAGAAAAATCTCAAATGGCTTAAAGACATTTAAGGAACTGCTCAACAACCTTAGTTATCAGGGAAATGCAAGTCAAAACAACTCTGAGATGCCATCTTACACCTGTCAGAATGGCTAAGATCAAAAACACTGATGACAGCTTATATTGGAGAAGATGTGGAGTAAGGGGAACACTCCTCCACTGTTGGTGGGAATACAAACTAGTACAACCACTTTGGAAATCAGTATGACAGTTTCCCAGAAAATTGGGAATCAATCTACCTCAAGACCCAAATAATACCACTCTTGGGCATATATCCAAGGAATGTTCAATCATATCATAATGACACATGCTTAACTATGTTCATAGCAGCATTACTCATAACAGCCAGAACCTGGAAACAATCTAGATGCCCCTCGGCTGAAAAATGGATAAGGAAAATATGGTACCTGTACACAACAGAGTACTACTCAGCTGTAAAAAACAATGACATGAAGAAATTTGCAGGCAAATGGATGAAACTAGAAAATTTCATCCTGCATGTGGTAACCCAGATTCAGAATCACAAACATGATGTTTACTTACTCCTAAGTAGATACTAGCAGTAAAGCAAAAGATAACCAGCCTACAACTCACAGCTCCAGAGACACTAGGTAACAAGGAGGACCTTAAGAGGGACACATGGAATGCCCTGAGAAGGAGAAATAAAAGAGATCTCTTGAGTAAACTGGGTGTTAGGGGGAGCAATGGAGGGTAGTGGATGGGGGATGGGAGCACGGGGGAATGGGATGGTTGACCTGGAACAGCGGCAGAGTGGGAGAGCAATGAGGGAGATATCTTGATAGAGGGAGACATTATGGGGATAGGGAGAAACCTGATGTGAGGGAAGTTCTCAGGAATCCACAGGTGGAGGGACTGGGACTACTAGCAGTGGTGGAGAGGGTGCCTGAGCTGGCCTACCCTGGTGATCAGATTGGTGAATGCCCTAACTGTCATCATAGAGCCTTCATCCAGTACCTGATGGAAACAGATGTAGGGCAGATTTCATAAGTCTTTTCTTTATACTTGCTGTGTCAACCCAAGAGTGGAGATTTTGCTTATATTATTAAATAACTTGTATACAACTTCATCTCCCTCTACAGTCTTACAAAATATAGACTGTGAATGCCAATGAAATTACAATGGGAATAACATTAATTTCCCACTAACTGGAAGTCTTTGAAGTTTAGATACATAGAAAGATATAAACAGAGATTGTAGCAAACTGGAATGTCATGGTGGCTTGTGTATATTCACAATCATTTCACTCAGTTACCAAGGCTGAATTTTGTGATTTTTTTTTCTTAGCACAACTTTTTATAACAATGAAGCCTAATTATTTTGAGAATTTTAAATGCCTCTTAACAGAAATTTATTTATTTTGATAGATTAGAGACAAATAAATATATAACTTAACTACATTTTTACCAATAGGGCTATGCAATTTTTTGTTGTATAAAGGAAGAGAAGATGACTTAAATTATTTGCAAAGAACCTTCTCATTTTGTGAAAGGTATTGAGCCCCTCAATGGTCACTAGCACCCTGTACCCTTTTAACACAAAACTTGCTGACCCTTGGATTGATTAAGGTAGTGTCTAATCATATATGCCAATATAAGAAGCCAAGCACCTTATACTTTTCTATTCTCTTCCCCTGTGAAAGACAGATGTGTTGTGTCTAATTATTCACTGATTGGTATCGGGAGAAACATTAACATAATTGGCACATTTGTCCTAATTAACCAAGGAAACTGCCACATGCCATGTAAGATGAAAAAAGTGACTCCAGCAACCATTATGTAGAAAAATTCACATCTATCAGAAAGGTTATATTGTTAATAGCAAATTGGGGACCACTGTGCTAGAACACTGCACTAGAAAATGACACAACAAAATTCTAAAGTGTGTGCACACCTATGAGAGTGGGGATTTGGCAGAGAATAGCATGTAGGTACATTAATCAAACAAATGGGAAAAGCAATTATTGGGCAATTATCAAATGCACACTCAGCCAAACTAAGCTTCTCAAAGGTACATTTGCTAGCTTCTGGGAGTCTGCTGAGTTTCACTGATTGGTTTACAAGTGACAAGTCTGAGTATTATTGTTATTATTATTATTATTATTATTATTATTAAATCATTTAATTGCTTTCACCTCAAAATACGGTAGATTTTAGAAAATATGAGCAGTTTTTATGATCTTTAGTAATCACATTGTACACAGAACCTGTTAGGTCAACTGTTTAAGAGTTGGACATTACTGTCAGTTTTTCCAGATATTTCTCAAGGGAATGATTCAGTTTGAGCTGTACTTGCAGACTGGTTAAAATACAGATACTGATGAAGTGGTTGTGTGGGGGGTGGGAGTGCCTACAATTTTACCTCTCAGTAAAGCTCTCAATTTGTGTGTGTCCACATTGATAAGCTATGCACCACATCCTGGAACAAGGCCTTGATGACTCTAAAAGACATCTATAGGAAATTAGCATTGTGTATGGCCCCACAGTGGTGTTTGGCTCAACCTATGCACAGATTGAAGTTCCAGGATTCTTTTCTTTCTTTCTTTTTTGCTTGCTCCATTGGCAATAGATGTCTTACTGTCCCTTTTGAATATCTCAGATAACCAAGAAAGCATTCCAACAATGGTAGGCCACATTGGCCATGCAGCTATTTGCTTCTCAGATCTGCAGTAAAATAAACATTCATCTGCTTCTTTTTTGATGGCCATTATTCAATATTCTTTACACCTTTTAGTAGGGCTGTGAAAAATAAAGGTATTTTATGTGCTCTAAGAAGTGTTAGTCTTCATGCAAGTTGAAATTCTATCTTTAGGCAACTGTAAAAATAAAATGGGCAAAGAATTAAGAAATTCAAATGGAAACTACAGTGACATTTTGCTCAGTTGTTGTAACTTCTGCAGAACGAAGGGTTTTGCCAAGAAAGGGAATTTGTTTTCCTCCCTTAATTGCACATATGTCTGGCTCATTGCTTTTGAGAGCTGAATGTACACAGACCATATTGTGGAGGCGAACTAGTCTTCAATTCTGTAAACTTCTAAAACTGAAGTTAGACCATGAAGAGATAAAAGCAAATGGACAAAGAACTTAAAGTAATAAAGTCTAATTGAGAAATAAAATTAAAAACCAGAAAATGTCCCAAAGTTGAATGACTATATATGACACCACCACACGGGAGAACAAATAAGCCTAAATTGTGTTTAAAAAGCTAAATTTTCGACAATAAAACGGCTATAAATAGACAAGCCCATTGATCAATTACTAGTTTACTACTACTTTTTCTAAGAACTTGAGTTCCAGATAAGTAATTCACAGCCTTTCCATTTACCAATGGAAAGTATTCAAGACTGCCCTGTCTGACCCTCATCAGGAAATGCGAGCCTTCTGTTCTCTGGAGACGTCTTTTCCCATCCACACTGACTGAGGTAAGTACAGACTTCAGGCATATGCAGACTCTTTGAAATCCCAAAGCAAGAGAGTGATCAAAAATACTAGGTAACTTTTCATTTTCAACAAATAAGTGTCTTGAAAATAAAGGCCCCTCTGCCCTGTTATTATTTATGAGTCTCTTCGGGGCGGGCTCATTGCTGAAGCACCGATGATATTAGATGTAGAAACAGACTCCGCTGACCACTTGTTGCATGTCATCCATCTACAAGGAGCTCAGGCTAGTAGGTCTGCTGAAGGTGGACATGGAAGCTTTCACTTACTCAAGACAGAACAAATCATTTACACATTTTCTTTATTTTGGAAAGTCATATTTAAATGGCATATTCAGAAAAACATGTATGTCTTGTGTTTTCCCACTTTTCCTCTTACTTTCTACTTTTACCTTAGGATATGCAACTATTTTCTTTTGTTTGGTCATTGATGAGAGCCAAGCCAGGACCCTAAGTAGTATTCTTGCCCCTATCCTTATACTCTGATAATCTCTTTTCCAGGAAATAGTAAGAGTGATCTTTGAAAGCCACATATCAGGGTGGGAAAATTCCTAGTTTAAAATCTCTGATGGCTTTCCACACATTTAAAGATGCTCCTGAGTGGCTTGTCATGTCCCTAGTCCCTGAACTCTTCTTTCCCTGACACTGAATGTCTTTCTGTCATTGGCTCTCAGAGGAGCGTTTCCTTCTTTGAAAACATCAGCTCCTGAGGGGATTTGTGCCACTGCCTCTGCTGCCTGGAGCTTTCTGACCCAGTTCTTTTCAAGACTGGCTCCTTCATGTCGCCCAGATCTTAGTGCAAATTTGTCTCTTCAGAGAGACTTTCCTTGAACCCTCTCAACCCCCAACAACCACCTCATATGACTTTGTGTTTTGTTTTCCTCTCTCATGTAACTGACCTTGACTTACTCCTTTTAACTGCGGTTACCTGAAAATGACTTCTTTCTGCCTTTTTGTTTTCCCTCTTCAGAACAATCATATGAATACTGGATACGCAGTGAAACTAAAACAAATGTTTCTTGAGTAAATGGATTCATGATAAAACACAGAATATGCATTTTGCATCTATAACCTTTAAGGAATCAGTAGGCATGTTGGGAAATTGAACCTGGAATCTGTAGCTGGTAAGACAATGTCTTTTATAGCTTACATTTGTTATGTAAATTGATGTCTTGAATGTTAATTTTGTCATTAACTTAAATTTACATAGATACAAGGCTTTGTGTTGAGCTCAGTCTGTGAAATATTAGAGACAGATTAGGAGAAAAGTACCATAAAGGTGTAACAGCAGAAAATGTTCAAGGAACAATGCAAAGCTTAAAATGACCAGTGTGAAAACACAAGATTTTGAAAACTTTTTTCTAATTCTCCAAGTTGTTATATACAAAAGAGGAAAACATTCCAACAGGTATAGGCAGTGAAGCAAGGTTCCTTCTCAAGTGAGGACCAAGCTCTTTCTTTCTCTCCGAGCCTCGCTTCCCTGCAAAGAACATGATGCCCAGCTTGGTAGACAATGCAACTGGCAGGGAATTCATCTCCAGCAATTCTGAGGGGTGGCATGGCTCGTGAGGTACTGTTCAATGGCTGGATTAATAAGCAATTAGACGGCAAGCAACCTGATGATGCACATTGGGGAGCTCCTCTAGCTGCCAGTAGTTTTTGGTCTCGTCAGTATCTACTTAAAAAAATCTGTTTCCTATTTATCATGATTAAACTCGGCAAAATAATCTATTCTTTCACACTTCACCCCATATTTTCCCACTCACTAATTAGAGATGCAAATGTTGATAAATAAGAAGGCAATTTTAAAGTACAACTGGGTCAATAAGTTGAACACTATGCCCTGTTCCTCCAATTAAAGTCCTATGAGAAATAGCTCAATTATAATTAGGGAAGCAATTATCCCCTTGTTAAAGGTGAAACAAATCACAGGTTTTAGTGAAAATTTTTGTTTTGTTCTTTCTACCATGCCAAAAAACCTGTATCCATTGATGGTTTGATCCAGTGATCCCCAAAAGGAGTAATCTGATGAGATAAAGCATCTCAGGCTTGCTGTGTGATAGTAACATTTTCTAGGCATGGACTTAAATGAGCAGAGAGGGATTAATTTCATAGAGAGTTGCTAATATGCCTTGGGAACAGCCCAGCACCCACTTTATAGCATATTATTTTTCTTGCTCCTTTAGGGAGAAAGGAGAGAGACTTGTTATTGAAATGGAGTCAAATGCCATCAGAAAGGGAAAGAGTCATTTCTGGATTGATCCTAGGAAATGGGCTATGAAATATCATGCAATATTATCCAACAGTATTCCTGGGATTAGTTTTTTTTTTTTCTTTCCAATTGTCTAATTTGTTATTTTAGTGAGACTATTGTAAGTATCTCCTGTGATCTTTGGACTGAAGATTCTCCCAAATATCCTTTTATTCCTAGTCCTGCTCTGAGCGTTTAGACTAAAGGATCCCATCATTTCACAAGGGGTTCTCTAAATAGGATTATATCTTATTTTTTAAAATTTATTTATTTGTTATGTATATAGTGTTCTGTCTTCATGTATCCCTGCAGGCCAGAAGAGGGCACCAGATCTCCCTATGGATGGTTGTGAGTCACAACGTGGTTGCTGGGAATTGAACTGATGACCTCTGGAAGAACAGCCAGAGCGTTCTTATCCTTTGAGCCATCACTCCAGCCTCTATAAATGGGATTATATCTTTTTTTTTTTTTTTTGGTTTTTCGAGACAGGGTTTCTCTGTGTAGCTTTGCGCCTTTCCTGGAACTCACTTGGTAGCCCAGGCTGGCCTCGAACTCACAGAGATCCGCCTGGCTCTGCCTCCCGAGTGCTGGGATTAAAGGCGTGCGCCACCACCGCCCGGCAAATGGGATTATATCTTAATAGGAGAAAGGCATCATTCTTCTAGTAATTTCTTTTTCCTAAAGGGTAGCCTCTTCATTGTATCTAACACGCCCTTTTTTAAAATTAGATTTAATTTACCTTGGGAATCTATTATGACCTGTAATTTGTTGTCATTAGAGATAAAATAAGAACCCAAATTTGTGTTCTTTATCTCCTCACAGTATAGTCAGACAGAAGAGTAAATAGATGTATTTCCACATAGTTATAAAATCATAGAGTATAGGAGCTGCCGTTTATCCAGCTACACATTTACTCACACCAGGTGTTAATTGCTAAATCAGCTCTGAATATGTTGCCAAATAACTGAGTGTCCCTCATCCCTTTATTCTGACTGGCTCCTTGGCATCCCTTGACTATAAATTAGCCAATGATGACATTATGTCCAATACAACACAAGGTTCTCAGGACTCTGTGCCTTTGCTTAGGAAGCTGTGTAGTCATTAAATATTTTTAAACCATCCCTAGTCAAACAGAAGAATATTGAAAGAAAGAATGTAGAAAGGAGATTAGAGGAAGAAATATTAAAGTCTAGAGTTCTGAAACCTTAGTCTTTTGTTCCTGGGTTTGAAACATTTTACTGAACCTACTAGTCCTAAAAGGCATTCAAAGTCACTGTCACCCTGAGGGGATTAACTATAAATAAGTGTTGGCTGGTCCTTTCTTTACTCGAGACTTACTATTTTTGCCCTTTGGGCTCTGAAAAAAAAAAAGAGATCTATGAACAGTAACCTCTGCTTCAATTTCTTCCTTGGGATAAAATCCATGGGCTGTTGGACTCTTGGAAGCAGGAGGAGCAGAGGGATGACAGGAACTAATGACTGCAGTGGAGTGAGGAGAGCAGGACTTCACGACATTTGCCAATACTATGCTTTGAAGGGAAATGTTCCCCATGGGCTCATGTGTTGGAGATCTTGGTCCCCAGCTAACAGTTCTATTTTGGAATGTTGTACTTTTTGGAGGTGGATGCTTGATGGAGGAAGTGGGTCACTGGAGGGTGGGGGGTGGGCATTAGGGTTTGTTATACTGGGATGGATGGGCATTGGGGTTTGAAATACCCACCCTACTTCCTGTCCCTTTTTTCTGACTGTAGCTGCAATGTGAGCAAATGTCTCCTGCTTCTGCTGAAATGCCTTCCCCATTGTTTTTGACTGTATCCCCTCAAACTATGAACTTAAAACAAACCCCATTCTCTAAAGTTGCTGCTTGTCAGGCATTTGGTCCAATAATAACAGAGTAATATAGCAGGTGATTTGATTAACATTATCAGAAGGCAAAGTTTTGTTTTAAATTTAAAATGTTATGTTTATCTGTAGCACTAATTGGTCTCCAAGCAAACCAATGTCCACAGAATATAGGAAGCACCTTGGTGACTCTTCACCAGAAGTTCCTCCTCCATGTATCCCAGAATTCTTAGGGTGAGCAAAGTCCAGTGACTATGATATTGAGTTCAGTCTTCTGGGAATTAATAACATAATATAATAATATAAACAATGGTTGATAGTCTTTTATGGCTTTAGATAGGTTTAAGTAGTTTTCATGCACTAAGTTATTAAATACCACAAACACAGAGTGCATAAATAATATCATCTTCCTTATATGACTGAAAAAGCTGGGTACAAAGGATTTAAATATCTTGCCTAAAGTCAGAGGGTAAAACATGGTCATGCTTGGATTTAAACCTGGAGTTTATAAGGAAATCAGTTGTTGCTCCTTAGAGGAGACTACAGGACTCCCAAATGGGAGAAACCCACTGTCATCATGTGAACAATGCCTATGATATTATATGCACAAATGCAGTATAATCATAACACAGATTCTTTTTTTAAAGATGGCTGGTTTAGATAGCTAAAAGGAAATTACTACTTCCTGATAATCTGCAAAGAGCATATCTTCCTTCATGAAGCCAGCCACATGCATGCAAAACAAAGATCAACTGACTTGACCAGCCCTGTGTTCACTGACCATCCACTGTCTGATTTTCTCTCGGAAGCAGTTGCTTTGGACAGCAGCAAAGAACACATCTATCTAGGCTGACCTCCTCATAACTGATCTAATGACCATAAAACACACGAATTTTACCTGCTGGTTTCATATTAAGATCAATAGATCAACATCTTATTTTATGTCACTTCTGTACTTTCAAAATCCTTAAACAAATAAATGAAAATAAAATACCAAATGCATTTTTATTGAAACTAAAATGATCAAATAATCTTTTATCTCCCAAGCTGTCTTTCATCCCTTTCTTTTTACATTTTTCTGTTGCTCTTGAGCAAACAGCAGCTGGAAAGTGTCATGTTAAGGCATCCATGGGCTTTCTGATCTTGGTGATTTTAATGGTGTTAAAAAGAATCTACACAGGAGTTTATTAGCCTGCTTTTAAGCATGTATGTTTGATCTCTCTTCTTAATGGAAAAAATAGAAAGAAAAAGTAATATGTATTAAATATAGTTCTTTGAATGTCAAATGGGTATATGATTTTTGAGCCTGCCAAATGTTAATTAGGCTCTTTCCCACTGATGATACACATAAAATTCATAGCCAATTAGTTTGAAGTCATGAATCTTTACTCCTTGACAAAGTGAACTACTTTGTTGAGCTGGAAAAAAAAAAGAGTAGCAGGATTTTTCTGTAAGACTTTTCAAGAGCCATCTCCTGAGTACATTTTAAGTTGCCTTGAGTAGTAGCAAGGCTATGCATGCCCATGCTGCTCACTGGGTGGTTAGAGTAGAAGCCAGATTACAGATGTCCATGCTGCTCTTAGGATGTTTAGAACTTTACAGTGGTTTTTGGAAGAAGTTTGCCTTAGAACTACAAGTAAGGAGATAGATGCTCCACTGCACAACTAAAATGAAATGTTGGACAGAAAAGAGTGTCCATCATTTCAGCCATACTAAATCATAGCCTGTGTTTTGGGGATGCAAGATGTTGATACGGTATTGTGTGACAGTGAGCGATAATCATGTAATTTCTGATATGGTACAGAAAAGTCCTGAGATGCCAATTACAAGGGAAAATAGTTATCATTTTGTTCAGAGTAAAAAGGGAAATACGTGGTTTTGCAATTGAGGAACAGAGATATAAATGTTAAGGTAGAAAATGGAGTTATTTTGTGTATATTTTCAAATAATTTGTTGCCAGTATTAACTCAGAAGAACCAGATGCTCAGTTTTGCTGTTGTGGGTCTGACTACCTCAGCTGATTTCTACTTCATACCAATATTTGAGACTGAAAAGCTATGAGAAATCCAACAGTAAATGAACTATTTATAGTTATTCACCAAAAAGTTTCAATATTATTATTATTTTTATTTCTTGGAGAGCTAGATTTTCAATAGTTTATTGTATGAAAAATGAGCTGATCCATGTCTACTAGATCCATATTTACTTCTGAATGACAACTGTCATATGTCTCTTGCCATATATGCAACACAGAGTAAATCTTTTAAATGACTTCATGAAGCTTGGAGGCTAGCAAGGACACTTAACAAATAAACAGCCATGTTACTTGTCAAATGAAAGTGTGTTTGAATTTGTAGAGCCCTGTAGATAATCATGTTGGACACTATAAGGTAGTCTTCTGTTAACTTGTAAAAGGAACATTGTTTTAGAGATTGGAGCTATTTGTTAACAAGTAAAAGACATAATACTCGTTCCTTCAACAGGATGTTGCAATATTATGGTGAGTGTCCCCAGGAGAGCATGCATTCTCCTCTGGGTCATGCAAGGCAATTTCTCAAATGCAGCCCCATTCAAAGAGCAACACATTGGTGCTAATGAAAAGTCATTGCAAAAATAAGATCCATAATACTTCATTAGCCATCCAAAGGCTTCATTTAAGCAGAACCAAAACAATGCATAAAATGATAGAAATACTGCTGGAAGAAAGTGATCATGTTTGTGACAGTAGATATGCTTTTTTTTTATCTCTATGATGACATAATAGACTTAGAAACACGTATGTGCAGTAAAGGCTCACAAGACAGACACATCTTTCTTATACTAACTTTTTTGTTTTTACATCATCTGGAACAGTAATACAACTGATGGCACATTTAGTCATAGCATCTCTTTCGTTAGGTGCCAGATAAAGTAAAACACTGTTTCTGATTGTTTTGAAAGAGAATGATAAAATTAAACCATGCTGCCGGTGGCTTTGTCCAGTGGGGCATTCTAATTGACTCCCAAGTCATTAATCAGTTCCTAATCAATCTGTTTTGCCAGCAGCAGGCAGTTAGGACTCCATTACCAACCATTCATCATGCCATGCCCTAATTCACTGCACCATTAGCCATGGATTAGGCCTCTGTAGAAGAACTAAGTGCCAACTGCTAAATGCAATGCATTTTTGTTACCTCAGCTACTGGGATCCCTTCAGGTGGCCGACACTGGAGTAAGACTTCCTGTTCCAGGGACACTTCCTTTCCCAAGGGTTCCTGCTCAAATGTCTTCCGTAGATCTAGAAGGTTCAGGTGATAAAGTACATGTCAAAACTAAATAACTTAAGTCTTCTTACAGAAAGTGCCCAAAATTCCCCAGTTTAGTATTTGACATCTTTATAGTTTATCCATCTGTTGATATTATATCATAATCTGAGAAGTATTATTCTATGTGCAAGAAATTATGAAAGTTAAAGGCTCTTAAATGTACTAACTTTAAGTATCAATAAAAACCTTTTATAGTTAATTTAATAATTACTGAAATCCATTAATTGCACTTTATTATTTCTTGAATCTTAAGGATAGGGTTCCTTATGTACATAAATATTTTTCTCTTACAATTGATATTATTAAGGTTGTAGTAAATCCAGAATATTTTTATTCATAAATCAAAAGTGAGCTTCTGTTCAGGTTGGAAAATAGGACTCTTTGAGCATCCATAAATAAGATATATAACTTCTGGAAATGTCTTAAAAACACAAGGGAAAACAGAGAATAGTCTAGAAAGAAATTAATTTCTAATCATGTAGCCATTTTCAATGAGAAAATTAAGTATTCATTTCTTCTCAAACATGCCAAGTACCTAATTATGTGCTTGTATGGCCAGAGCTATTATAGCAAGATGCAGCAGCTTTGGAAAATATACAGAGATGAAAATGTCTGAAACCAGCCTCTCATCTTACAAACATCATAGGTATACTGGAGGAGACAGCTTTAACTAACACATCCTCGAATGTAATATAATTATTTTGTTTTAATAATTTGGCTTTAAACATTTAATAAATTTTATCTACTTTTTTCAAGTAAAATACATTCAGGACATTTCTTAAGAACCTCTAGAATTTTACTTTGTATGTACAGCTCAATACTTTAAAATACAGCAGTATCTTAAGTTTAGCCAGTGAGTTTCAATAAAGAATTAATGCTCTGTTCTTTCATCTATATCCTTGACAAATGTATTTGGATCTTAAAGTACCATTTTTGCCTACTGAACTACAAGGTGGACACTCAGACTCTAGACATGTACCCTGGTAAGTTACTTCTAGAAAGTACCATCTAGAAAAAGTCACCAAGGGAAAAAGAATCACTTACATATTTGCTATTTTGTTGGATTTCTTGACAGAAGAAACTCTTCCAAGATTCGTGGTTGTAAGAAAATTATGGATGGATGTGAACTGAGATAAGACAAGAGCCTCTCCAAAGGATGAGAAAAGTATTATCAGAGGAGCATCTGTGATAGGATTATCAAGAAACTGAGTGCATTGTTAAGGTGAATGTTTAGAATCCATATGACTATCATTACCTGAATGATATCTCAACTATATTCCTGTTTCACAAATGAGGAATATTCTCATTAAGTTATTCATAATCTCACAGAAAAACAATTGGTACTGTATTGGAATTGTTAGCCTTTGATTTTATGTATCTTGCTATCCCACACACTCCTCCTAATCATTTCTCCTCCATTTATGCCCCCACAGGAATATAAAAATTTTCTCTTTGTTACAATAACTGCTGCTTGTTTTTTGATCTGCACTGAGGTGAAGGTTTTGGTAAACATGGTTGCCAATGGAAAAAAAATAGTAGCTAATAACCTTTGTAGGATAAAACACTATCTATATGGTGCATCTTATTTGCATAAAATGACTCTGAGGACCTTCCATCTATTCTGAACTAAAACAGAGGCAAAAATGACTGGAATTTGTCCTTAAATTAATAATATACTGACTTGTTTTCACTTAAATTTATCAACATGTATAAATGGGCTAACTAAGAAGAAAAACGCATATATTCAAACAGTTAAAGAAATTTCACTTTTTATTTAAAATTACATGCTTATGGTAGAGATTTGATGAGATGTTTAAGGTGAAGATGTGTCAGATACAGAAATAAGATTTAGAAGATAAGCTGAGGTTTGTTAGTAAGAATCCTTTTTGCCCAGTAAGCAATGGCCAAGGCTCCAAGGCCAAAGGCTTGAGTCACCTGCCATATTACTCTTAGGATGACGGATGGATTACAGCAGTAGTGAGGAGTCAGAGTTAGGGACCAGATTGTGTAGACTGGTTGGGATAAGAGGGCCATAGTGGATAATTGACAACAGGGGAGGAGAGGGATTCTTCAATGTATGTAGATTATAGCTTCAGAAGGTTTGGGTATTTGGGGAGTGTCAGCAGGTGAGATCGTTGCTATATTTGATGCTACTGCATTACATCAAAATCCAAAGTATCCAGTGGGGCAGCGAAGTGGGGAAGCAGACAACTCTTCCTTGTTACATATTGAGTTCAGTGTTTGTATAGGATGCTCAAATGGAATCATCTGGTATGTTTAGGCTATTGTCCATAGCTTCGAATCCACAGCACTATTAAATTTGGAGACTTTGTCATTTCTTTGTGAAGCTGTTCTTTACATAGCAGTATGCTTATTGTCATTACTTATCTCTACTCGCTATATTCTAGAACTACCTTTCTCTGATATGACAAAAATAGACGTAGAAAATGTCAAATGTTTAATGGGGTGACCATCTCCTGCCCTGAGAAACACTTAGTGGGTTTGGTTGTCTCAGCAGAGGCTGAAGCACGAGAACTCAACGCTTCTGACAGGGGACAGAACATAGCATTAAGAAAAGAGGACAGAAATTAAAGCAGAAGGACTCCCCCTCCAAAAAAAATGACAGAGAGTGAATGGAGAGGTGGGAGGAAACCCAAAGAGGAAAGTGGCAGAGAGACCACAAGGAACTAAAATTTAAGGAGCAGGGAGGTCAACAGCAGGATGTGGCACAGCTGTAAAGAGAAGTCATTAGTCTGGGAAGTATTAGGGACCTGGAGAAATGAACATAATGAACATCTACTATATTTTCTATGATTAAGGAACAGTGGGTTTTGAGTGCAGCATGCTGTAATTTTTGTTAGGATATAGTACAACTCTTGACAAAGTATTTAAATTTCTGCCACATGAGTGCACATGACTGTGGTCATTATTTCTTGATTGAGAAAAGTTTGGCATAGGAAACCTAGTACATAGGTACTTACTTAAGAGAAAAATGCATCTAAACCATTGATAGCTACATATAATTACATTGTCATAATGGTTGTGCTTTAGATTCCTCATAAATTTTATCTAATTTCTAAAATAACATTACGTTTAACCCCACAAAACAGTTATGTCTTATTGAGAAAACATTTTTATGTTTTGATATCAAACCTCTCTTTTGGTTTGTATAAGGAACATAGGATAGACTATATTGTGGCTGTGTGAGGGAGGGTGAGTAACATCCTTTATCATTCCGAGAGATGTGATAGAAGGTAGAGAGGATGCTTTGCAGGCAGAGTGAACACAAGGGTGATAGAAAAATGTGTACTTGTCAGCCAAGAGTTAGATGTAAAGCATATGGTTCAGAATAATATAGGATTCATGTCAGGGGAGAAAAAGATGAATCCTGCCTTTGGACAGCCTTTAGGATTATACATAACAATATAACAATTAGCAGGCTATTTCTGTAAGATCAACTTGATTTTGTTACTGATTATACACATACATAACCAAAAATCACATACATATTTACTTATATGATTTATTTATTTATTCTACCAATTAAAAGAAAATCCAGTGTTGTTGTAAGCATGGATTCAGAGACAGGTTGACTCCTGAACATGAATATTGGCTTACTAAATCAATTAACTGAAATCCAATTAATATATGTTAATCAGACCTGCAATGACAAGGATTTCAATTGACTGTTTATGCTCAATCAAGGAATAATTTTTGAACATATATGTGTGCAAAGACTCATTTGTCATTGTAGTATTTTGTGGCTGTCAATGAAGCTTTTGCACAATAGTGTGGTTACAAATTATTCATAGTATGGAAAACACCAACGCTCAGATCTCTGCAAGCATTACTGAGGCTCTTTGATAATGCAATCAGTGGATGGTTAGCTGAGAAATAGAAGACTTTTGGGCCTTTGCTTTCCTCATTAATGAAATGAAAATAAAAGTCTGTGATTTGTAGGATTCTTTCCCTATTAGGACTTATGGATGAATATTTTAAATATGTGTTTAAGAGGGCCAGGAATATTATTTTTACGAAAATGAGATGCCCCGTGGTTATAATTCACAGTGCCCAGAGAAATCAACAGAATAAACGAATTTGTAAACTGTAAGAGTAGGTGCATCTTAGACAAATTTATATTCTTTCATTGAACTTTTTGACATTTGAGTCTATACGGATAAGAAACTAAGGAGAAGGGTAGCTTCCAGAAGGTTCAGTGTCAAAAATATCAGAAGCTACACTGTCTCACCAATATGGCTGACTATACATGAACAAAACAGGGACAACAAAAATAGACATGCCAAAGGGGATAAGGGAAAGACCAGGAAACTCAGCACTACACAGAGAAAACTATAGACTATCAAAGAAGGCTGAGAATAGGAAAAATAGTCTTCCTCGGGGAAGAGCACAGAAATTGGTTGTTCAACACCAAATGATCAGCCTGAAAACATACATACAAATAACATTATACAAACTGAGCAGGTTGTATTTAGGAATGTATATGTACGCACACGCATGCATGTACGTACCATCAATTAATGAAAACAGAGGACATCAATTTGAAAGAGAAAGGAAAGGTAAATGGGAGTGTATGGAGGGAGGAAAGAGAAGGGAGAAATGATGTAATAATATTGTAGTCATAAAAATAAAAGAATAATTATCAGTCTTATATAAAATTTTAAGAGTAATATGTAACATAAAAACAGATGAAAATTGAATTTCTGGTTATTGTAAGTGTACCCTGAATTACTTTGACAAAACTAGAGAGTAATAGATGAGAAATTTATACTCAAAACAACATATAAGAAAATTCATCATGTCAATGCAATTAGTTAATAAGAGAGAACAACATATCTCTTCCCTAAGGATGGTCCTCAGGCATTGTTGCCTGACAGTATGAAAAGGATGAATGTAGACTTTGATGTGAAAGTTGAGGCTGGGTAGGTCTCAGCTTTGAGTATGATGGGTTGCACTAGCATCCATGCACGTGAGAGACCTGCTGATGTGTGAAGGAGGTAAGGAGTTGTCAGCAAAAAGATCTCCCAATCATATTTAAGCAGGTAACTAATACTGTCGCCTTTGCAAAGAATGCTTTTTAATTCCAAGCTTCAAAAAACAGTCTACATTTGTTAAAAATGTCCAGTCTTTTAGGATTTATTAGAGGAAAGTAATTTTAGAAAAGAAAGTTTAGGTGTTATGATAGACTGGTTCTGTGAACTGACAAATTCTCTGATGCTTTATTCTTCAGTAGACTCTTCTGGTTGTAATTCAGATTTCTAGTTTATGTAGAATAAGACATAAAGAAAATCTTACATTATTGATATTGGTTAGGTTTTGTTTTCATTTACACCCCATAGGGCTGTATGAAAATTAAAATACATATTGAATGCTAACAGTGTTTGGAAGATTTTAAAACACAAAATATGTATAATATGTATATGTATAATTATAACCATTACATACAGAAAATTCTAGAATATGACTTATATATGCATTTTTAAAATGTCATTTTCTTATAGAGTTTTACCACATGTTAATGATCTATAAACTCTAGTATGTAATATTCTGTATTTTTCTTGTGGAATTCCATGTTTACTGTTGGCTTTTAAATTTTATTACAGTCTTAAAATCATGAAAAAAAAATCTCACGTGCTTTATTTTTTCCATGAAACCTTAGCTAAAAATCCAGTTTGTTTGGGAACAAGACTTACTCCCGTCTCCATTTTTAAGTCCCTAGTATGGTTATTTCAGATAGCGTGTTGAATGTCTTACATATCTATTGTAGCAAAAAAAGGGACATCAGCAGCAGCTGAAACCAGAGTTCCATGGGGTAGGGGTGTTGTTAATGATCATTCGGCACTACATAGGCCAAAATGTAGAAGTTTTGAGTGGTACTTGAAGGCGGTCCACTTAAAGCTAATGTTCACTTGGGTGTCTTGTTAGATGTGTCCTGTTACATAAAAATTTACACTTTGAATGACACTGAAACCCTGGCATGGCCCTTTGGAGGGTGAAAAATTTTCATTAGCAGATTAAAAGCTATATGCTCAGTGGATCATGAAATAGAAAGGTTTTGGGGTTTCTTTTGTAGGTCATTGTAGAGTGGGTCTGGAAGCAATTGGGAGGAAGAATGACATAATGGCTAAGATCAGGTTTGATGTAAACACATGTGGTTTCAGGTCTTGACTCCACCACTTGACTACACAACCCTTACCTAAGATTTTTTCAGCTAGAACAAAAGTGAATATTCTAGGAAGGAGCTATTTCAGATCTACAAAAGCTGCAGGGGCACCTACAAAATCCTTAGTGTCACAGTGTATAGCAATTGCCCGTGCAAACATTAACCCCACAACTCATCTTTTCCCATGTTATTAGAAATTTTTTATCATGGCATGTCAACATTTGGCACTGTCACTATTATTCAAATGTAACTGATGCAAGACAAGGCTGTTACAACTATGGACTCACTAATGATTGATGGGAACTTCACAAGGTGAAATTGAAGGATTTCCAGCTATGGCTGACCAAAACAGACCTCTTCTATTCAGATCGGCCCCTGGGAATCTGGTTTTGACCAACCTCACGGGTTATAGGCACAAACTAATATCTGAGAACCATGAATTGATGATCAATTGGTTAGTCTACCATGATATATGTACCCCAGTGCCAAATATCATAGGCATCATGGGAAGCTGTGGGTAATGACGGAGGCATGGTCTTGAATAGGGGCTTTAGCCAGTTGGTTTAAAAATGAGTCCTTGCTGTCGATTCCATATCATCAGTACAGCTCCTTTCTCTATTGGCTAATGACTGCCATTGTCTAACACAGGACTTGAATCTTCCATGTCTATAAGGACCATGCATATAGCACAAAGAGCAGAAATCTAGGCAGCAATTCTTTCTCTTGAAACTTGTTTCCCACTCTCGTGGGCTACTTGTTTCTTGTAAATTTTAACAGATTTGAGTAGGAAAAAAACAAAACAAAACAAAAACACTTCTTTTGTCTTGCTGCTCAGCTCTGCTACATGCAACCTAAAGGAATGCAGTCTCAGAACCACAGCCTAAATTTAATTGCTGATAAAAATCAGAAATGTGGATTCTTGTAAGAGTTTTTGCTTACTAACTATGTGGTCAAATACCTAAAGTTTTATCAAAATATGTTAGTGGGACAGTATTTTGAGGGTTAAACCCAATAGTTGATAAAACCTTTGTGGCCTCTACAGGTCTCTACAGGCCTCTACTGCTACTACTTTTAGATCATTGATGTAACAAATTCAGTGTTACAAATGCTGAAAATGAATGTTTCTTGTGCCTCCCTCCTGCCTTGTAGAATGTCCTCCCATGGAGATTTCCCCCCATAGTTTTCCTGTTTATGAGTTTTTGATGCAGAAAAAAACTGGCCAAGAAAACCAGCCAAGATATTTTGGGAGGTAGATTTATTTTGTAAAGACTCGATGCTTAATATTTTAATTAGAATTTCATAATTTTTAATTATGTTCTCTTACCTACTTTCAGAAAGAATGTTAGGCAATAAATGTGTGAACTTCAGAGACTGGTGACATTTTAAATAGATATAGACTATTAACACCAGAGTCAGGAAAATGAGTTTTAGATGGCTGAAAAGACAAGTTGTCATTACTATAATTCTTGATGACCACATACAACATAAATGTCCCCACATTCTTTACTGAATGAAAGTCATTCATTGTTCTAATGGCTATGTACAGAAGTCTGAAGCTCTTTCAGGCACAGCAGGAAACTGTCATGATCAATTAGGATCTATACTTGTTCTTAGAGTAGGAATGGCAAATATTTGGTACCATTGCCTTCCTTACAGCTCAAATTTCCATAATTAATCAATTATTCTTTTCTATGTAATCAGGATATATACTCAGTAGCCTTCTCAACACAGGATGCCCACAGGCTAGACCCAAGCAGTAGTTTTAAGTCAGGAGGTGATGCTTCTGTATTTCTATCCTGAAGTTTACTGCATAAAGCTTCCTGTCATGAGGGGAGGAGAAGTACACCATTATGACCATTTTCTACGAGATATAATATCAACAACATGTAGGATACCATTTATTTTTTCTAGAACTGGCTACTGAGCCTAGAACCTCATACAAACCAAGTAAGCAAATACTCTATCACTAGGCTACATCTCCAACTCTTTTAAATTTCCTAATACTTTGAGAAAGGGTCTCATTAACTTGTCCAGGCTGTTCTTGAATGTCTTCTATCGCCCAGCCTTGGCAATCCTTCTGATTCAGCCTTCTATCACCCGGGATCATAGATCTGCATCTCCAGACCCAGCTCTATGTTTATCTAACATCTGAAAGTGTTTCAAGGTCGAGTATACTTTCACACATGATGTATATTACACAATAGCTCTTCAGAAAATATGGAGTTTAATGAAATGCCCAAAATAATCTGGCAGCTTCCTTTTAGTAAAGGACTTTGGGGACAATTTCCCTTTTGGTATAAAACTCCCAACTCTCTCAGTCTAGTTCACTGACTTTATGTATTGTGTATCTGAGATCTTGAGAGGTTAATTCACTTGTTTGAGCTCATATTTACTTGAGTGGGCTACTCCACACTGGATTTGGGGATGGGAGGTGCATCCTGGTTGTAGACCCTCTCTGTTGATACAAGCACATCTTGCGACTCTAGAAGGCAGAGATTTGAAATAGGTTTCATTGGGTCATCATGAAAGAGCTGGCAGGGTAGCAATTCTTCCACACAGTTTTAAGGAGTGGTCACAGTTTTGTCATAGATGCTGGTGGCTGTCAGCATTCCTTGACTTGTGGCTACAACTCCCTCTCACTTACTCCTTCTACTGGATAAACTCTGATCTTGGAGTTCTTCATCACATCTACAAAGATCATTCTCCAACATTTACAACTTCAGGAGATTAGGGCTGAATGCCTTTTTGGGTAGATGAGAGCCTGGAGGGTCACATTTAAGTTTACTGCAGTGGTTATTAGCATGGATGTTGGGTTCATATGACCTAGCTTTGATTGTGATCTGCACTCAGTTAGGTTTCTACAGTTTTCATGAATAAAATGATAACTATAATAGCTATTGCATTCTTGCTATGAAGATTAAAAAAGGCAATAATAATAATAATAATAATAAAGCTATTAGGACAGTTCAGCTTCATTAAAATTCCTTCTTGAATGCCATCTCTTAGATAGTCATCTGTCCCACGCCCTCAAGTCAGCATAGCTGTGGAGTGTTCAGAGTGATGGCCATGCCATTAACTCATTTAACTTTCACCAAGAAGTCAAACTTCAATCATTAGCTTCCTTTTCAAAGTAAGCTTGTTTCAAGTAAATGGCTCTTGATTTATGCAAACCCTGTCCTTCCAAGACATTCATGTTGCAGTTATGGTCTGGGGGCCATCTTCAATACTTTTGACAGATGTCTGGCCCCACGTTAAGCAAACGTAGTAGCTCTAGTGTGCTTCACAGTTTTTTTTTTTAATTACTTCTCAACTAATTCCTTTTATAAGTGCAGTGGACAGAGGCACTGAATACACTTTTGATTAAAAAATATTTTACTGTATTTTTCAAAGTGCTCCTTTATCAAATAAAATAATTCCACAGTCACATAAGACATTAATACTTGTGTTCTTAAAGGGAAAAAATGTACCTGTCCTTCAATGATAATGGAAGGGGCTAATTATGTTGTCACAGTAGAGTAGAATTTATGCTTAAATCACAAAATTTGGCTGTTAACAGGAAATAACTGCCAAGAACCAAGCAACAGAGCATATTTTGAGAGAGTTAGATTCATCTTCAGAGCTTTGGGCACTTATTAAAAGTGAAAAATGCCTAGCTTAATATCTTAGGGCTTGAAAAGTTCACTATGGCTTTCTCTCCCCGAATCAGATTATCAGATCTGGATGTTTAAAAAAAAAAATCATAAAAATACTACATTAAACAACTCTTATTGGTTATAATTTAAAATGTAGGAATATAATATAAAAAAGACAAGATTTTTTTTTTCACTTGCCTTTTCTTCCTAAATATTGTAAATGATGAGCAAAGAGCCACCCAGCAACCAAATCAACTGCTCACATTGGCTATCATGGACAGTAAAGTCAAGAATTGCTCATGTGTCTGTAGCTGTATAAACTGAGGCAGACTTTAGGGAGATTGAAGACTTTGCTTAAGTTTGCGATCCAATAGCAGGTAAAAGGGACACTCAGACAACTCTCCTGATAATAACAAACACCTCCAGTTTGTTATTGATAAAATACGGATGACAATAGGCTTGCATAGTAGGATTCCTGTGTTATAGTACTGCCTAGAACACAGTTAGGCACAGTGTAAGGATGTAATGATGGTTACCAACGCTGTGTTTTAAGAAGAATGAGAGAAGGTAATAGATTTTTGGCTCTTTTCTTTGTAACCTCTTTCTGCTGTTTAAGAGCTAAAGTTTTGGGCCCTTCTTCAGAACTGACCATGAAAACTTCTACAACATTGCAATTCATACCTGGGGATAGAGGTCAAGCCAGCATCTTTAAGCATATCAGCAGGAGGGCATGCTGACAACGTCTTTAATGTACCAAGGCCTGCTCTCCTTCATTGCACCGAGCTCATTTAAACTGATGAATCTCAAGTGAACACAATCCCTGAAGTAAAGATGTGCTATCCCAGCCACTCTTTCTTATTTCTGGACTCTAGGGCATTTACAGGACAAACACATTTGTATTCAGATAGTCTTGCCAAGGGGGTTTTTAGAAAGAAATATTTTAGAGTTGTAAGTCCAAATGACATCCGTTACGAAGAA
This sequence comes from Peromyscus eremicus, assembly GCF_949786415.1. NCBI lineage: Eukaryota > Metazoa > Chordata > Mammalia > Rodentia > Cricetidae > Peromyscus > Peromyscus eremicus. The sequence continues at coordinate 112,440,796 of NC_081421.1, read as the reverse complement.
GAGGAAGAGAGCAACAGCCACTCAAGGACACTTTTCTATTCACACTGCATCTTTAGTTCCCCGAAAAAGATTAGATGTCATCTCAATATTTTCTCAGGTATGTCTTAAGGATAAATAATAAGAAACATGCCAACTTTATGGATGGGGAGCCTGACATTCCAAAACGTTAAGGCTTTCTTTGCTGGTTACAAACAGAATACAATGCTTGCAGATAATGCTTTGGCAATTAAGCATTTAAGCCATAAACTTCCTTTTTCACATAGCATAAAATACACTTTAATGTCAAGTTTCTTCAGTCTTGTGGGATACACGCCCTACCTATAACATAGGAATGGATGACTTTCCCCCAGAATTTAACTGTATGAGATAGCTCACTATCAGTTACTTGTCTACCTCCTAAAATAAATGTGGGTTATAAATGCCCATGAATTTGTGAGGTCTCATGAAACTTGAGAGCTTTTTCCAATAGACAAAAGCACACATATTTGGAAAATACATTCAGCCATGAGCTCTAGCTTTTAATCTTATCATATAAACCACAGTAAACTGTTTACTGCTATATAACTATTGAGTTCTAAATAAAACAAGAGTAAAATTGATAAAAAAAATACCTCCTTTATATAACAATGCCTAAACTATGTAGTTAATCTCTTTAAAATCAAAATATGGGCCCTGCCATTTATAACAGGACACTGGGAGCTTAATGATTGCCTAAAGGACTAGACCAAAACTCAGAAATGCACATTAGTGAATAAGCTATTTATTTTGGTATTGACAAATCTGCTATGTTCTGCCAAGACATTCAGTAGTAAGGTGTTAAGTTCATGGTACGGCCCACGTTATTTAGAATGCCTAGCTAAAGAAATACATTATTTGGGTAAACTAAACTGTTTAATTAATTTTTTATGCTAAGTAGTATAAGCAAATAGGAAATTGGAGTGTAGCATGAAAGGCCCTAGGACATGATTTTCATGAACATACAAACCAACATGAGAACTCCTGAGATTACATGTATGTTTAACTGGAGATATCTGATCACAGAGCTGCTAATGCCTTCACTCTTTTGTGACAGTGTGGAGACCTACACTGTTCCAGGCATCTTTTGTTCTAGATATTTTTGATTCCTCATTGAACAATAAAATATCTTTGTCTACATGGATCTGACTTTCTAAGAGAGTCATGAGGGATACAATATAAACTGTCAGCATATAATACATCAAGAAATGTGTAGTAGAAGTCCCTAAGTGCTGTAAGAAGCAGCAAGAAATCAAGGAGGAGGGGGTGCTTATGGGGATTTGTGGGAAAGCACAGAGGCAATCCTTTCCTAGAGATGTTCTGGAGTTCCTCAGAAAGTAAACTGGTTTTACTAAATGGACCAAAAAAAGTACAGCATTGTGCCATCCATTTGCCCAATGTTTTCATTTGTTATTTTCAGTTAACTTCATTTGTTTACCACAGCCACATGCATGTGAAGAGTTAGTTTTAGGCACTGGAGTTACAACACTAAAGCAGAAAAAGTCCTTGAACTTGGAGAGGGGCTGCATTCCTCTCAGGGAGATAATCAACACAAAGGAAAGTAGATGATAAAGGAGAACAGTGTTATCAGGAAAAGTAAGTACTTAAAGGAATGGCAAGGTTGGGGGTCTGACAGATCCACATGAGGAGGCAATTTCAGTAGAAACACAACTGAAAGAAACACCAGAGCTGGCCTTAAATAGGGGGAAGAACGTTTGAGATGGGAAAGAAAGGCTTGTGTAAATTGTCTGCCTGTAGAAGGATGCTATCGCCCTTTGGAAATGAGGAAATGGGTGTAGTTATACATACCATGCAATGAGGAGAAATGTAGGAAGTCATGGACCCTTCATACTTTTGTACTTTAGATAAAAGGAACTTGCAATAATACATCAAATGGAAAAGAAAATCTTGAGATCTTCCTCCTGACCAAAACCAAAACCAAAAGAAGCAACAACAAAATGCTGTCATCTCCTCCCTTATTTGTTCTCAGAGTCTTGGTTAAAGCATCAATTTGGTTCTTAGACTGACAAAGCTTTTCAATATTCTAGCTACAGGATTTCAAGTAGAACAATGTTCTTTACTTATAAAGTTTGGAAAATACTCTCACTCATCACAGAGTCCTTGCAAGGACTGAACAGCTAATACATACACATTGCTTCAGGAACACTTCCATTAATATTATTATGGTCATTCTATAGATTATGTGTCCTGACTAGCCATGTGGGACTTTGGAGCATATGCCCTGAGGACAATCTTAATCATGAGGTCCTATAAGTATGCACAGAAAACAGACCCCAAAGATTGGTATAAAAAGTTGTTTTCATTGATACGTGTTTCTATGCATTATGTGGTTGAAATGCTCTTTTACATAGGAGACTAAATGAAATACATTATTAAAATTAATTTCATTTGCTTATATGTTTACTTTTGAAAATATAGACACTAGAAGAGTTTAGCGGACAGATGGAGCTGCCATCACCTTTCTATTAGATACAGATATCCTAGAAGACAGTGTGCCATATACTATGGACTCACAAATGTGAGCAAGGTTGATGCAAACTTCCAGGTGGCTCAAAATGCAATTCTGACCATGTGGAAAGGCCCAGAAGCTGTAGGAAGAGGGCAGAAAGGTCACCTTGGCTCTCCTTAATTCGTTCTAAAGAACTGTCTGACGCCTATCTGTGGTCAGCAGCCTCTGTGAGACTACTGTGACTTACGGGTTAGTATACGCAATTCAAGAGGAATTCCAATGAACTGTCCTGACATTTCTAGGAAGATGGATTCTCCATGCACATACATCCCACTGTCACAAGATTTGTAGGAGAGCAGTTACCATGTGGCTCACTCTTCTATCCTCAGGCATGGGGAAAATTATGGCCCCATGTTGTGTGAATCAGCCTTCTGGATTGACAGCTAAAACAGACATCGAGGGGTGAAGGAAAGAGAGATTATTCACTTTCAAAGTTTGCTTAGGATGTGTAAGTTTTAAAAGAAATGTATAGAGCCATTGGAAAAGGTACCATGATGACCTACTTTCATTCACTGAGCACTGATTTGCATCTTTGAACTCTGCCACATGCTTGGAAAATTTATTTCTTTTAATCTCAAAGTAGTCCTATCATTTTCATGTCATGGTTCATGAAATTAAGGCTCAGAGAGATTAGGTAATCTGACCAATGTCTCACTTGTCTGTGCTAGAATGAGAAATTGAACATAATACAGCCTGGTCTGGAGGCAAATGCTCTCAACTGTTACATTTATGATTGCTCTTTTTACATTGTTCTCTTCTTCACAAATGACAATAATCAAAGAAAAACCACCATCACTACCACTACTGTGGTATCTATAACAGCAAGACTACCGATCCCAAACCTTCCCTTGACAGCATTGCTCAACAGTTTGCTTGGATTCTCCTTTCCTCCTTTATACCTTGGGGTTCTCAAATTGGCTTTGAAATCAAAACACTTGGGAAAGAATCACCTTCTCCTTAGGATGGTTGCTGGAGCATACATACCCTTGCGTGAGCTCTGAGGATGTTTCCCTCTGCAGGGGAGGTTACTGCCCACCCAGCAAAACTGACACCTCTAGTATAAATGAAGGAGTTTGATGAGGGAAGCTATGTTCACAACTAATTTCTTGCTAAGTATTTACTTTTAAATTTCTAATTTTTCCTATATTCAGATTGTGTGACTAATTTTCTATTTGATAGAGTTTAGATATGTGAACTATTGGTCATAAACATTAATAGTTCATTCATTCCTCTTCATATATTTCTGAAAATGGAACTTTTTAAAGAAAGAATGATGGAGGAATATAAATACAATCAGAGTAGAGTTTACTGATTTAACCTTTGCTTTACAGTTATGTTCAACTGTGACAAATATAAATTGGAATTGCTGTTTATGGGATGAACATCCACCCAGTATCACTATTCAAAGCACATTTGAATTTAAAGCTCATTTGGTATGGGGAAGACTAAAAAATTCCATAAACATCGTGCTGCATGAGCAAGGTCGAGTTGGTAGGGAGCACCCTCAACAGAGGGAAGGTCAGGTCCTTTCTCTGAGCTTCATCATGATCTCTATCTCCGTCAATCAATAGTCATGAGTGAGATGGCATGCCTTGACCACATGCATGTGAGTTCAATGAATTATGAAATTATAGGCAAATCACTTGAGAATTTTCACCAAAGAAGAAGGTGCCAGAGAAGAGTTTGACTTCTGATTGCTTGAAAATGCCGAGCTCTTTAGAAGCAAGGAGTTCAAGAGTGAAGTTTAGAAGTTGTTGCAAATATAGACAGGTCTTACATACACATACTAATTTTAATGCAGAAAATAAAATAAGCATATTCACATATCTCTATAAAATTGGAAATAATCTTTTCTAATAATCTATGTACTATGAAGCTTATAATATACGAATCTGTTGTGTGGCACTCTGCAGCCTTTACAAAACAGCTATGGATTAATTTGGTATCGAGCCTAGGCTGCAATTTTAAGTATTTACTGTGCTTGATTCTCATGAGAATGTAGAAGATTCTCAAGAGAATATTTTCTTTATAATTCAGAGCTAATTTTGAATTGATTTAAATCTTATATGGAGGGTGTGGGGCTGTTCCATTGGTGTTTCTTCTAAGCCTGAGCCCACCCATGGGCAGTACTGGTGGTGAAACCCTCCCTTCTTTTTGGGAGCTGCTCTGGGTGAAGAAGCTGTTTCAGCCTGTGCCATAAACTGGTGGGAGTAGGAAGTGAAGAGGGAATCCACATCCTTGACTAGTCAATGTGGAGGAACAGAAGCCCCTTGTTTCCTTTATCCCAAGGGCCATCCCAGCTCCAGGCCTTCCTGTGGTGTTGCCAACAGTGCACTTTCTCCCTCTGCCCGATCCAATTGACTCAGTCCTCCACCTAACATCGGTAATAACCTTTGTGTGTTGTTCCTAAGAGCAGTCGTTAATAGCTGTCCTTTAAGGGTGTCTCATATCACAGCTACTTAATGGGAAATCCACCTAGGACACGAACAAATCCCTGTGTAGATTCAGAGAGGGACATTCATCTTCAGGGTTTTCATAAGCTCCACAAAGAATTCTTCATCAGGAGTTTCATTCAGACATATCTATTAAACATATTGTATATCCTAGGCATTGTTCTAAGCCCCGAAGACACAAGGATATGTAAAATAGAATTCTTCACTACAAAGATCCCACTGTTATGAAACACAGCACTATAGCAAGGGAAAACAAGCAAACAAAACCCGACAACTGAGCTGGAAATGGGGAGAAGGAAGGAATAAAAATCTGCCCAAGTTTCAGGTTTTCTGAATACACTTTTTTTTTTTTACCCTTCCTTCCACACTCACATCCCAACACTCAACAGAAGCCTTTTATTTCTAGGTTTGAATTTGTGTCGAATCCTGGTCTCAGCACCTTTGCTGCTCCCTTCTGTGTCTGCCCCACGCAGGCCCCAAGCAGAAGCCACCTAACTTTTATCTTTGTCCTTCAGCATTTCTTCTCACTAGTGTGCAGTCATTGATTCTGTGACTAGAGGGGAGATGGGCTTCTGCTGAGATTCCAAATCATACTAAAATCCCAATGTCCAGCACCTGCCAGGTCCTAACTCTTCACCCTCGCATTTTTCCTGACTCCCAGCCTCCCCTTCCTCTTGTCAAACAGGAATCCCATGTGTTTGTACTTGTCTGCTGCAGTTCTCTATACATAACTCCTTCCCTCCTGGTCCCAGGGTGGGCAGGGAGTCAGAGCTTGGCTTCACAGCAGACCTGACCTTTTTTCTCCCAAGCATAGCATCTCCCCTGGCCCTGCTTGGTTTATTTCACAGCACACATCATCTGTCCCTACCTAATCATTATTTATTTTATCTAGAGTTTACTTTGTCTCACCAGGTCACTCCCAAAGTATAAAACTGTCCAAGGACAAGGAAAAAAAAACGTTGATGAGATGTTTGCTGAAGAAATTAGCCTTTGAAAATCATGAAGATAAATACAGGCTGAAACAAGTAGGCACGAATTACAGTTGAAGGTCAAGGAAACTGAAATAGTTCAAATCCAAATAACATTTAGCAATCCTTAGTGATCAGAGCTGGAGGTGTTGGAAATGGAGATAGATCACAGCATGTACTTGTTACACAGTAAGATGTGTCTCCCTCCCCAATTCATATGCTTAATCACAACTTCCAGTAGCTTGGAATGTGATGACATTTGGAAAATGAGGCCTTTAAAGAGGTGATTAACTTAAAACAAGGCTGGATGGGTCATATTCCAACCCAACTTGTTTCTTATAAGAAAGAGAAATGTAGACTCACAAAGAGACACCAGGGAAGGATCCCAGGAGTCATTTGAGGACTCAATAACAAAGCAGCTGTCTGCAAGGTCCAGAGAGGCCTCAAGGAGAATCCAAGCCTGCTGACACCTCCATCTTGGACCTCTAGCTTTCAAAACTACAACAAAGAAAATTTCTGACTTTTAAGCCACCTAGTCTCTGTTGTTTTGATTTGGAATTTTGCATTTATCCGACAATCTCTGCTATTGTGAAGTGGGGTGGAAGTGAGATGCGGCTTGTGTTTTAGGAAGCCTGGACTGATTGAATAGAGGACTGAGTGGGGACACGAGCTCACCGGGAAGCATCACAGATCTAGATCAAGAGGAAAGGAAGCCAGAGATGCGTGTGTTGACATCAGTCAGTACTGAAGAGATGTTGTGACATAGTTAATGTGATATTGACATCTGCCACAAAATATGACTTAATAAAATGCAGTGGTATAAGTTCAGCAAACAAACCATGAATCTCAGTGGTCACAACATCTGTTAGAAAGACTGTCAACATGGCATGTAATATAGGCTCTGTCAGCCTTCACAAAGGGGCTCTGTGGAGGTAGGGCTCATCCATCCAGATTAGCACATCAATGAATCCAAGAAGCTTTACAATGAAATCTCTGTAACTATGTAAAACAAAAATGTTCCTTACATTTCATTGATTATCCTTGCTTGAGAGGCACTTTTGCCCTCTTTCTGAACTGTAATGTTTTAGAAATGAACATTTTTGGAGTGTGTTTCAATGCACTAGCATAGCTTTAGTGTAAGCAAGGAACCTTGGCCTGGAGACCTCTAGTTCCCCTAGAAACACTGTTTAACAACTAAAAACAAAACAGAACAAAAACCAGAACAAAACACAACACTTGGTTCTACCATGGTCTGACTGCCATTCGATCTAAAAGCAAGTCAAAATCTAATGGGAGTTCCTCAGTACTTTGAAAGAAAGAACTAAGGTGATTTCAGAGGAACTAGGATTCAAATGCAGAACTCTGGGGGCAGTTTTGGGATAGGAACTCTGAATCGAGTTCTTTGGTGTAAGATCAACCTCTGCCTGAGCTTTCAAACCTTCCCATCTGTTTGGACCCAAGAAAGTCAGAATTCGCTAACTCACAGGCAATGCGCACATATGCCTTCCGACTCTTCGTGGTGCCTGCTGAACTCCAGGCCACACACTGGCACCAGTAATCTTCAGGCCCAAACAGTTCCTCCACTTGCTGGCGTGAAATCTCAATGCTCACTTCTCTCACAATGAGACCTGACAAGAGAAAAAAAAGGTTCAAGTCAAGAGAAGATCTGCACATAAAACATGAAGCAAGCATATTCCCCCCCAGGGATCCCATTTGAAGTCATCAACCACCATCCAGATATTACCTCCCACCTATCATTTTCTGAAGACTCCAATTACTGCAGTCCATGTATTTATTCTTTTATTTGCTATTTCAAGTCTTTAATATTCATCTGAAGATGAAAGTGGAGTGAATCTATAACCTCACAAAATTTCATTTCCTCCTATCTAATTCGATAATATTCATCTCCTACCAGGTTATATCCCTGTTACTAAAATGGTATCATCTTGGCTTTCAAGTTTCCTCAAGATTCTATGTTATTTATATAGGTTGTGGCTAAGATGCACAGGTATTGTAAACAGCTTTTTACAATGGAGTCTTCCTAGTACTTCAAGAAAAGAAAGAAAATAACCCAAATCTATAAAATCAGTGGTGATAATTTAAAAACCACTTTAACAGATCTGTTAGAAAATATAACAGCACATCATTTTTATTGTAATACATTATACCTTCAGTTATCTAGAGAACATATGACTTTTAAAAGGTTTTCCTGTACAATAGTTTGGAAGTTCACATGTTTACCAGTAATTGTAATGTAATTGAAATTCCAAAGAAGTGTCTTCAGCTACAGTGTTGAAATAATTCAAATTTCTGTTTCTTGTGTAACAAAATTGAACTGAAGATTACCATTTCAATGGCATTTATTTGAGGTATTATGGTGAGTTCAGATATTCATTCTGCAGTGTGTCTCTTTGCAATGACCAGAAGAGATTAACTGAGTGATATATGTGGGCAGCTGCCAGTTCACCAGGATTGAATGTACACTTTTCCAGAATGAAGTGTTCATTGAGAGCAATAGCAGAACACCCATAGGGAGCAAGGGAATTTGCTCTGAGCCAAGTATGTACACAGTAAGAATGATAGAATGAATTGATTTTTGTCTATTAACTTTATATCCATCAATCCATTCATTGTTCATTGATATTTATCAAGTATGCTAAGAATGATCACATAGGAGTTACTTTGTTTACATTATGTGGTAAGAGGTACTCAAAATATAGGAAGAAGCAATAAAGAGAATTACGAGATTAGGAATCAAAAAGACCACCAAACACTGTCCAGAGAGAGCAGAGGTATGAAATGGAAGTAGAGACAAGAAAGGGTCCAGTTTGGACATTTGTATTCTAATGGTTCTCAAAGTGTGACTCCCAGAATGGCATTTTTGGCATCACTTGAGGGCCTGTGGGAAATGCAAATTCTCAAACCTTACTCCAAATTCATTCATTAGGAAACATTGGAGACAGGACCAGCCAGTCTGTGGGCTTTTAACAAGCCTGCAAAGTAAGTAATGGCATATACTAATTTGGAGAATTCGTCTATACAATGCTTAAGAATTTGGATTTCTTTCTGAAAGCCATGTATATCGTTGAGGTGTTTTAAAGCAGATGACTTGGGAAGAGGACTATTGAATACATTTGTGAGATAGACAATATCTATACATTTGTAGACATGTGTTTGGACTTTAATAAACTACGAAGTATAATGATACTTAAAAATGTTTTTATGATGGGTGACAGGAAGTGGTATGGCTTCTGGAGACCTTGAAAGGGAGATATCTAAGATGTATTCAAACCATTTTAGAGAAATCAGAGAAATTCATAGGCACCCAACAGAGATAAGAACCAACTGAAGTGAATGGCATTTTCTATCAAGAACTGATGGGGTTCGAGTCATAGGCCCTTAGATCTCCTGAAAACTGAATTTTATTGAAGCCTGGGAAAGCATGTATTACATATCTAGGGCAGGACAAGATCCTGAAGGGACAACTCTATTGTCAAATTTATAATTTAATATTATTTTAAAGTTTGAACATTATTAATTTTTTTATATTTATTTAACAGACAGTTTAAAAGGCACTTTCTGGTAAATGGCATAGTCCAACCCTTAGTTCAGCTGTGAAAAGGACACAAAGAATTATACTTATCAACATCTAGCTAATACAACAAGCTTCATAGCAAGAATCCTAAGCAAAAACTTTTCTTTTTATTTCCTAGGTCTTCCTCAGGTCCCAGTTTTCTAATCTTGTTGCAGTTTTCCTCATTAATATCTCGAAATCATTCTGCTAAGTAAAGGAAGACAGCTTCCATTCTCACCCTCACCTCCTTTTTCTCCTTACTCTCCCTGTTTAGTGCTTTTGCCTGCCTTTCTTGCTAAAGCATGCCATCTTTATATGGAAGTCCAGTTACTGGAAACAAAGCTCTTCCTTTAAAGTTGTTGCAGGAAATTTACAGTCACCAAAGGGCTGATAAACCTGCAGTGTGTATTTACTTCTAACTATAATGGCTCTTTCTAAAATGCAGAAGAGCAACAAATGGGCTACGGATATTAAAACCACATACAAGTATTTTTTGTCCTGAGATGATAACCTCAGGTTTCACTCCCCTCCCATTTACTTGAAGTAATTACTGGCAACCTAATTAAATGATGGTGGAACTTCACCAGGTCCACTATATCCGTGAGACTGAATAGGTTTGTGAATGTTTCTGTTAACCACAAATCCGAAGCCTTTTAAGAAGCCACAGACCAACTCTCCTGCTACTGGAGCTATTCATACTATGAATGTTCTGAATTATGTGGCCCAGGCTCCCTGTGGGCACTAGAGTCCAGCACACATGGAGGGCTTTCTTCAGCTTTACAGACACCCCATTCAGGAGCACATGAACTAATTACAGTTGTGTACAGTTGCTCGGCCACATGGCCCACACCGTTTACATTCCCATATTGGGCCAATGGCCAAGTAAGAAAGGACTGCAGCATGAAGTATCTAAATATTTAGAGCTCAGGATTCCCTGGGATCCTTTGCATTATTCAGGCTTTCAGCTACACAGTTATGTACAGTTTTTTTTTCATTGCCGTAAGTAATTTCATTACCTATGACATCTTGCTCATCAAACAAGAGCCTAGCGATTTCAGTAAAAAGTAAGTAATATCATTTCTCTTTGAAAGAAGAATTTCACAGCTTCTTGAAGTCCCGAGATGCAAGAAACAAGCCTTCTCAAAATCTGAAAAACCATCAGCATTTCTTCCAAGGAAAACTCCTTTGAAGAGACTTGGGAACTTGAAATTGGCTTCAGGTTATTTAAGGGTTAGGGGAGTGCTACAGGATTTACACAAATACAAATGAGTGGTTTCCATCACATCTGATAACATCAAAGATTTCTCATCACTTTCTTTAATAGTGGCATCTCAAAGATGCAGGCTGTTTGAAGTTTGCAGTCATTTGTGTCTATAATAGATTTCATTGTTGTTTGGGAACCAGAGTGCAAGGAATTTATTAGCTTGTTATATCAAGAACTCTTACAATAAGTATGAATGTGCACTTGGTAAGAGGAAGGTTCAAACGGATATGAAAATCCAGATAGAAGTTCAACTCTCTGATTGCATCCTTGTGAGGCTCTACATTAATAAAAAAATGAGACTTGTATATTACTATAATTTGATCACAAATACATGTGTAATTGATTTTTAAGCACCCATATCCCCATAGAAATATGATATTTAGTCCTGTCAAATGACTGTCTTAGAAGTTCACTAATGTCAGATATTTTGTTAGGTTGTATAATTGAAAAGACAGGCCAAACATCACTCAGCCTGAAGATGTTAATTTATTGCATGAAAGTACTTCTTTATAAATTAATTCCTAAAAGCTATATACCAACCCACTACAATCATCCCAGAGATCTATGGATGGATCAACATACAACATAAATTAATAAATGTAATCCAACACATAAATAGACTCAAGGGCAGAAACCATATGATCTCATTAAATACACGAAAGATCTTTGAAAAAAAATCCAACATACTTTCATGACAAAAATCATGGACAGTCTAGGGATACACAGGGACATATATCAACATAATAAAGGTAATATACAAAAAGTCCATAGCCAACATTATGCTAAATGGAGAAATACTCAAAGCATTTTCACTAAAATCAGGAAGTGTAGAAGGGAATTCACTCTCTCCACTAATATTCAATATAATCATTCAAGGTTTTGACTATAGCAATAAGATAAGAGAAATAGATAAAGTGAATGCAAATAGAAAGGGAAGAAGTCAAAGTATCCTTACTTGCAGATGATCTATCTATATACATAAAATAACCTAAAGACTCTACCGGAAAACTACAAGTGACAAATACATTCGGCAAAGCAGTAGGATACAAAATTAACACACAAAAATCAGTATCCTTCCTATATACCAACAGTAAACATACTGAGAAAGAAATCAGAGAAATAATACCATCCATGATAGCCTCCACAAAATTAAAATTTCTTGAAATATTTCTAATCAAGGAAGTGGAATACTTGTATAGTGAAAACTTTAAGACACTGAAGAAAGAAATTTGTGTGACTAACCAACCAATTTCTGATTGGATTTAAGGTCCACTGCATGAGATGGAACCCATCCCTGACACTGTCCCTGTGGCCAAAAACCTGACAGTACATAGGTCAGGGGCCTTTGGGACTATTGTGCTAAAGAAACACAGCAACAAAATGACTGTTACGGACATTCTGCTATAATCATAGATCAGTGTCTTGCTCAGCCGTCATCAAAGAAGCTTCCTCCTACAGTAAATGGAAACAAATATAGAACCATATTTGGACAATGCGCAGAGAGTGAGAGGCATTGGTGCACTAGGTCCTAAATAGGGTGTCTCCATCAATTCTCTCCTCTCACAGCTCAGAAAATCCTGTGAAAGAGGAGACAAAAATATTGTAAGAGCCAGAGGGGATGAAGAACACCATGGAAACAAGGCACATATGAAGTCACAGAGACTGAGGGAGCCGCAAATGTTCCTAATGCTTGTGGGTTGATAGCATTAATTTCATGAAAACATCTATCTTACCAAAAACAACCTACAGGTTCAATAGAGTCCCCATTAACATTCCAAGACAATTCTTCACCAAGCTGAAAAAAAAATTTCAAAGTTCACATGGGACCACCAAAGACCCAGGATAGCCAAAACAATCCTAAATGATAATAATACTTTAGGAGTTATCAATATGAATGATTTCAAATTATATTACAACAGTATAACAGAAATCCCAGCACGTTACTGACATAAAAACAAACACATCAATCAACTGAATAGAACTGAGGACCCAGATGAAATCCCAGAGCCCTATTTCCAGATGATTTTGACAAAGAAAAAAAAAAAAAAACATGTTGGAGGAAAGCCAAAAAATGGTGCTGGTGAAATTGGATGGTTACATGTTAAAAGAATGAAATTAGACATGTGTCTCTCACCCTGTAAAAAACTCAACTCCAAATGGGTAAAGGACCTCAACATAAGACATGACATCCTGAGTCTGTTAGAGGAGAAAGAAATATGTTTCAACTTAGAGGCATAATAAAGGAACGTTTGAACAGGACACTAGTCACAGCAGCATTTGGGTCAACAATTGAAAAACAGAACTTCATGAGACTAAAAAGCTTCTTTACAGCGAAGGACACCATAATTCCAGTGAAGAAGCAGCCTTCACTGAGCCTGCAGAATCGGAAAAATCTTTGACAGCTATATATCTGAATAATAGTTAGTGTCCAGGATATGCAAAATATCCCCCCAAAAAACTGAACACCAAGAAAGCAAACAATCCAATTAAAAATTGTTTTATGAAATCAAACAGAGTTTACAAAAGAAGAGAAAAAAATGGATGAAGAATATTTTTAAAGGGTTCAATATCCATATCCATCAGACAAATGAAAAGTTTGAGATATTATTCTGTTGTAGAATATTATTGTAATCAGACAAAGATGTGTTACATTTGTTTATGTTTCAGAATATTACTTTAACTGTGTAAAGGTGTGTGGCTTTTGTTTATGCTGCATTTGTTTAATTATGTAAAGATGTGTTGCATTTGTTTCATTTTGCATGCCTGAGGCACATGATTGGTCTAATAAAAAGTTGTATGGTCAATGGCTAGGCAGGGGAAAGATAGGTGAGTCTGACAAGCGTAAAGAATAAATAGGAGGAGAAATCTAGGAATGAAGGGAAGAATGAGAGAAGGAGGAGAGATCCAGGGACATGCCCGGGGCAAGAAGGCAGCCAGACACCAGCCAGACAGCCAGAGAAGCAGTGAAAGTGAGATATACAGAAATAAGAAAGGTAATAAGCCTGATGCAAAAGAAAGATAAAGAGAAACAGGTTAATTTAAGTTAAAAGAACTAGCCAGAAACGTTCCTAAGCTAGGCTGATCATTCAAAACTAATAATAAGTTTCCATGTCATGATTTGGGAGCTGGTTGCAAAGAAAAGGGTTGGTACATTACCCTGGTCAGAATGGGAAAAAAAAAAAAAAAAAAAAAAAAAAGACAACAAATGTTAGCATGAATATGGGGAAAAACAGACTTATTCAGTGTTGATGCTTAGTGCAAGCTGGTCCATCCACTATGCAAATCTGTGTAGAAGTGCCTTAAAAAGCTAGAAATAGATACAACACAGTATAATCCAGCTACACTTCTTTTCATATTTCCAATGGACTCTTTATCCTACTAAAGGGACACTTTCTCATCCATGGTCACTGTTGCTCCATTTGCAATAGCCAGGAAATAGAAACAGCCTAGATAATTAGCCTATCAACTAATACATGGATAATAAATGTAGTATAATGGAATATTGTGCAGCTATAAAGAAAATTAAAGTTATGTAATTCACAGGTGAATGGACAGAGCTAGAAATAATCATTCTGAGCAAGATAAACTAGATCTAGAAAGACAAACACTCTGAATACTAGACTTGAATCTTCAGATTAAAGTGTTTGAACTGCAGTAACCACAGAGGTTAGTAAATCATGTCCATGAGGGGACTTCAAGGGAATGGGAGGATAGAATGCAAGTGATATAAAGGTACACAGTGAATAAACAACAGAAAGAATTCAGTGGGTTAGGGGATGAAAGGGCAATGTAGGCAAGAGAGTATATGGAGAGACAACTAACACTTAATATCTTTAAAAAGAATTTAAAATGGTGCTACCACATAACAGGGAGATAAATACCATAGATTACCATACACAAAGTCAAGTTCCACGTACAGGTTACTTCTTTTTTATGAGTTGTTGGCCAGTGGGGACTCCTAGATTTCTCCCCAAAACATAATAGGCTCTTGCCATTGTTTTGCCTATCCTGCAGAATGTGATGATGGTACCTTATTGCTGAAGACACCACACACTTGAGTCATAAAATACAAAAAAATCAAGCTTGTACCAACATGGAAGTGTCATCCCTACTAGCTATCTTTAGTAATGCTAGAAGGTTCTATACATAGTACTAGGGAGGAAAATCAATCAGTAGTCTCACCCACCTATGACCTCTACAAGCTATAACAACTTCTGGCCTGGCAAGTTAATGCTCATTGCTATAATAGTGGTACAAATGAATGTTATGGGAGTAACTAATCACATGCTGGTTGGATTTAAAGACAACTCTATAAGTCAGAACTCATACCTGATACCACTAACCAGACCAATAACCTGTGGCTGTCTAGGTCATAGATCCTATGGGGGAACCTAGTACTATTGTTCTGCTAAATAAGCACAATAATAAACTGTATCCTGTTATTAACTTTATAACCATAGACCAGTACATCACTTAACTCTCATCAGAGGTGATTCTTTTTTAAGTATCTAGCTATTAATACAAAGACTCACAATTGGTCAATGTACAGAGAAAAGAGACTGTGGTACATCTATATTATACCTTCTTACATCACGACTCAGGGATTACTATAGAAGAGCATGTGGAAAGACTGTAAGAGCTACAGGTAGTGGATATCTATAATGAAACCGCATTTGTTAGACATGGCAGGGCCACTTGATACATGAACACATAGAGGTTGCATGTACAAGACTTGCAACAGACCGGGACAGTAAAAATCCAAGCCTTGGTGGGAAAGAGGTCTTATGAGGTCCCACCTCTACATGAAGAGTTATTGACAATTGATGTGTGCTAGGGGAAGAAGAGATAGTTTTGTTTTATTTTTAGGGGCACAGCTCCTGAGAGCCGAAAAATATTCTATGAGGCTGTCCTATATCCATTCATATACAGGCAGCACTAAGTGGGAATCAGTGAGTTTTTAAAAAAAGAGCACATGAAGTTTTCAGAGACAGAAGATACAGGGGGATATTGCAGGGGAAGGGAAAGGAGAGGGATTTGATTGAAACAAATTATATGCATACATTAAATCATCAAATAAAAATTACAAGTTAAGTTTACACAATGTCATAAAACATTTTTTCAAAATGTTCCATCTGTGTCTGCGAGACAGTCTGAGTGTTTCACTGAACCCCATTCTAAGCAAACAGATTTTGGGGTTATGCATGCTTGAGCTACAGTTCTCATTCCTCCTAATGATTTTATCTTTCCTATGGTAAAAACAAGTTATGGGACATCATATCCCACAGGCTTGCCAAGTTAGTTTCCTTTACAATCCCTTTAAAGGAAACAGAGCTGTATGACTCTGCCAAATTTCATTCCAGGACATTCACAGTTAGGATACGAGCTGGTGGGAAATGTACAAAGTTGCAGGTAGTGCTGCTCTGGAATGCATTACAACACTTTATTGAATTAGTGTGGTCTCCTTCTCAGGCTCTCATTCAGATCCTAATCCTATTAGTCTTCACTAATATGATCTGAAATATGAAACATGCCAGCTCTAAATATCTTAATGTAAATTAAATCACAAAACACCTTGTCATTCTTTAAAAGGATGTCACATGTTAAAAACTGATAGTTGTTCTAACAACCTCTACCTCTCACTATAATAATGAAAACATGATAACTCAAAAGGTAGAACTTTACAATTAAGATACCAGTTTATGTTAGACAAAGTTATCTGGTAATCTTTAAACTACAACAAGGAAGGAGGACACTATAAAAACAATTAACTATGTTTGAGACTTTTTTTGTGAATTTTACTGTAACAGTCAATATATAAGTAGACTAATATAAATAAAATTATTTCATGCAATTGAGAATTGATGTACAGTAGTATGCTAGCTTGATTATGGCTATAATTTTGTTAACATTGCTTGTCTTTGAGATAAAGATGAATTTAACAAATGAACAGCTTAAAAAGATAGTCATGAAGAAACAGAAAATCTGAACATATCAATGATGATTGATGAGATTGAATCAGTAATGAACTGTCTCCCACCAAAGAAAATGCAGGGAGTGGTGGTTTTATTACTAAATTATACCAAATATTCAAAGAATGAATTCAAAGGCTAGTTCTTTTCAAAATTTTCCCAAACTTAAAGATGGATTCTTTTTTATTTCCTCTTACTGGCTAGCATTGTCCTTATATGAAAACTAGACAAGGAAAGTATAAGCAAAAGAGAAGTCAATGACCCAGAAAAACAAAGAGGTGAAAATCCTCCAAATATCAGTGAGCTGAATTCAGCAGCCTATTAAAAGGATTGCACATTATTATTAAGTTTTATTTCTCATATGGAAGGAAGGTTCAGCATACACATATCAACTGGTGTAGCATATCACAGTAATAAAATGATGGAAAAAATTTCTGATCATCTCAATTTGAAAAAGGCGCTTTAAAAAGCTAATACCCATTCATGGTTTAAAATAATTGTCTCAACAAGTTAGACAGAGAATGACTATATTGCAACATAATAAGGGATACATTTTAAAAAAGATTTATTTAATAAATTGTATACTAATAAAGACTTTTTGTAGCAACCCATAATGGGTACAAATAAGGGCTATATCTGATGAACCCTCAAGCAGCATTATATTTATAGGAAGAATTGAAAGCATTTGCTCTAATTCCTGGAGCAAGACAGAGACACCCCTCCTCACCACTTTCATTTAACAGTACTTAATGGAAGTCTTTATCAAAATAATCAGACAAAAAATAAAGGACACCCAGAGAGGAAAGGAGGAAGTTGTACTGCCACCTCTTGGATAATAACATCTTGCATATAGAAAATTTTAGATTCCACCAAACACCCCACCCCATACCCCTCCAAAAAAAAAAAGACAAAACCAAAAAATCTATTTCAATTGATCAACAAATCTATTAAAATTGCAAGATAGAAAACCAACACACACACACACACACAAAGAAAAAAAAATCTGTGTTATTTCTGTACATTAATACCAACCTAGAAAACTGAAGTAAACAAGCCCAATTATAATACTCATAGAACAAACAAACAAAAGAAATAATTTAATAAGGAGATTAAAGAGCTTTATAGTAAAAGCTACCAAAGATTAATGAAAAAAGTAATAAAAGATACAGAAGAATAGAGAGATATCTTTTATTCATGGATTGGACAAATTAACATTGGTAAAATACTCGTACTCCTAAAACAATCTACAGATTCAATATATTCTCCATCAGAATGGCAATGCTATCTTTCACCAAAATAACACCACGATCATGGAATATATAGGGAACCAAAGAAGATACCCAGTGTAGTATTAATAAATAGCAAAAGATGAAGGCATTACATTATACAATCTCAAGTCTACCATAAGTTTACAGTAATAAAAACAGTGTGGTCCTGGAATGAACACAGACACATGTACCAAAGGGAAAAACAAAAGGGACAGAAGCCAATTACACCTTCCCAGTCAATTGGGTTTCAACAAAATGTCAAAAATACACAATGGTGAATGAACAGTCTTCTTAATGATAGTATAATTGAATTTCTACACAAAGAAAAATTAACAGACATTCATCTCTCATAATAGAAACCATATCCATATATCATCTCAACATGAATTAAAGACTTAAAACTATGACTCAAACTGGTAGCACTGCAGAAAATGGACAGCACTGGTTTGGGCAATGTTATTGCTTAAAAAAAACAAAAAACAAAAAAACATAGACACTTGTACAAGAAGACAAAAACAGAGTACCAGGACTTCATCAAACAAAAAGCTTTGTAATAAGAGCTTAACATCCCAAATATAGAAGGTACTCAACTGACAATCAAGAACAAGTAATGTTGCAGTATGTATGTTTAACTATGCAAAGATGTGTTGCATTTGTTTAACTATGTTAAAATGTGTTGCATTTGCTCAATGATGTAAAGATATATTTCTGGTTTACCTTGTCTGCCAAAGGCACCTGATTGGTCTAATAAAAAGTTGAATGGCCAATACAGAGGGAGGAAGTTTAGCTGGAACTTCCAGACAAGGAGAGTAAGTAGGAGGAGGGACTTAGGCTTGGGAGGGGAGAAAGAAAATGAAATGACGGGGAGATGCCTGAGGCCAATCAGTCAGACACGAGGAGGGAAGAAAGTAGGACATACAGAATGAAAGAAAAGTAAATAGCCCCAAGGCAAAACAGATGAATACAAACAGGTTAAATTAAGTTAAAAGACCTGGTGAGACAAGCTTAAGCAAAGGCTGAGCATTTATGATTAATAATAATGTCTGTGTCTTTATTTGGGAGCTGGTTGGTGACTCAAAGAAAATGCCAACTACCACGTAACTGGTTAAAAAATGAGCAAAAGACTTAAACAGACATTTCTTGACAACCGACATAAAAGTACCAAGTATATGAAAGGAGATCCAAAAGCATAAATGATGTTAAATTAAAAGTATATTAAAATCAAGAGTTATTTCACATCAGAGTTAGAATGGCTATTGTTTACAAAGGACAAAAGTTAAGTGTTGACAAGGGTGTGCAATAAAGGAAGCTCTTGACATCATTGGTGGGACCCTAAATCATGACAGCCTTTATGAGAAACAGTGTGAATGTTTATTAATTAAAATTAAAAGCAGAAGTAGTATCAAAGCAATTCTCATGATATTACTAGATATAACTACAGACATTTCTTTGAACATGTCCATGAGTGCACATAATGAAGGCATTAGCCAGAAGCTCTGCTATTTAAAAGTCTGCAGTAGTGAATATGGGGAAAGATAGCTAAAATTAAGGGCCATTTGGAGGACAGTATAACAACCTAATACAGTAGAAGCTGCCCAAAATATTTATATATATGAAGGTGATCTAACTGAAATTGACAAATAATGAGGGAGTCCAACCAGCCATCTCTTGTCACCAAATGAAGCCTCTAGTACCAGGATTGGATTACATCTGATTGAGTTATTGGCCAAAAGGGTCCCATGGGAATCCCCAAACAACTCAGGCTATTGCTATACCATATTGCTCCATGAACTGACAGCAAGGCCCTGTTGCTGAAGAGAACACCTACACAACTGACTGAATATGGAGAAGTTGAAAAAGTGCCTACATAGAGCCTTCGCTCTTACATACTAGTGTCTTTGGTACATGAAGGTTCTTTGCATGCTATCAAAAGAGGAAGGTGAATACCAACCCAGGCACAGACCCTTTGATCTACAGTTGTGTCTTGTCTGGACAATATGCTAGTGCCGTGGTGGCACAAAGCTTCTGGGAGTAACCAACCAATATCTGATTTGATTTAAGGCCCACTCCATGAGATGGAACTCATACCCAACATTCCTTGGGTGACCAAGAACACGAGACTAAACATCCCAGAGATCTAGGGTAAAACAAAATACCACTATTCTAAAACAAAACAAAACAAAACAAATATAGAAATAAAATGACTCCTAAGGACATGTATTCATAGATCAATGTCATCATCAGAGAAGCTTTCTCCTACAGCATATGGGAACAAATACAGAGACCCACAGCCAGACTTTAAATTAGAGAATGAGAGATCTTGGAACACTTAGCCCTAAATAGATGTATCCATCAAATCCTTCTTCTCAGGGCTCAGGAAATCCCATGGAAGAGGAGGCAGAAAGAGTGTAAGAGCCAGAGAAGATAGAAAACTCCAGGAAAGCAAGGCCCTCAAAATCAACACGTTCAAAGCTTGTAGAAACTCACAGAGACCAAGGCTGCATATCTAGGGCCTGCTTGGGTCTGCACCAGGTCCTTTGTGTATGTATAGATTAAGCTTTGCAGGTTAGTGTTTTTATGGGATTTCTGAGTATATGATCATGTGTGTCCCTGTTTCTTGTATCTTTTCTTGGACTCTTTTTCTTCTGTTTGTTTTGTCAAATTCTGATGTGTTAGGTTTTGTTTTATCTTATCATATTATATTATATTTTATTATAAATAAAATAAAGTCTATTAGTTTTATAGCGAGAGACAGAAAGGGAATGGATCTGGATGGGAAGGGAGATGGGAAGGAACTTGGGGGAGTAGTTGGAAGGAAGCCATAATCAGGATATATTATGTGATAAAAAATCTATATTCAATATAAGGGGGAAAAAGTCTGTCTTGTGTGGATTATACTGATTCTTCAGCTTATTTAAACAATAAAACCCAATAGTTTACATAGGCACAGTCTGTCTCATCATGGCTTATAATGTAGTTCAATGCACTATTCTCTATATTGATGTATTTAATAAGGGGGATCACAGTTCAGAAAATTCTGAAGCTCTTTGAAGAAAGCTAGGGTGAACTTCACTTAGACAGAAATTGGGGAAAACAGAGAACTGGACCATTTGAGATCATTACTGAAGCATGGTTTAAGTACAAAGATATAGGGAGGTATCAAAGATAATTCAGGAAGAATATCATGAAAAAGAAGAGCACAGATATTAAAAAAAAGGAAACATACAGACCATTAGAGGTAGAGGAGCTCACATGTCCTGTGGAAAGAAATGGCTGTTGAATGAGGCAGAAGACAGATTCATAGTAAGCGCTGAGTGGCAGTCTGAAATGTGTGCTGTGTGGAACAGGAAGATTGGAAATTATAAATAGGTGAAATGACATTTTAAAAAATGCCATATGCTTTAAAGAGATTAATCTATGTTTACTAGTAATTTGACTTGAAGAGAATTTCAATAATTTTCATTTTAATTATTATAAAATTGTTTCAGATCTATGACCTTACATCAAGTCATTTATCAGAGGTGTTGAGAGCTTTTGTGTGTGTGTGTGTGTGTGTGACCTTCTGAAAACACTGATAATGGAAACCAGGCATATGTGTCAGGAATAATAATCATTCGCACTGCTGGTCTTTGATTCTGCATTTACTCCAAATGACTTGGAATCAAGCATTAAGAGCAGTCATCCTGGAGTGACTGCCACTCACAAAAGTCCAGATTCCATATACTGTCTTAGGGATGGCAGTTTTGTTTCCCTTAAAACTAGTAAGTTTCCTCTTCTTAATAAAACCTTTAAAAAGAAAATGTAAAGTTTGAGTTTTTAACATTTCAGCCTACATGGGACTTTTATTATTGCAATGGAACAAACTCCTATCAAACTCATAATGTGGGGATTAATGTGGGTAAGAAAATTAATTCTCCTCTCTATATTTGACCTGTCATTTTGTAAATCTTAAAGTTGTTAAGGCTTCCAAACATAACATGAGATTTTCTGTTTATTTATTTTAGTCATGCTGGGTTGCAAGAAAAAGATGGCAATAAGATTAGAAATGCAGTTTGATTTTTAAGATTTTTATTTTTAAGATTTCTGCTTTCAGCCAAGTCCTCTGGAATTTTACCAATCCCGTGGGGCCTAACTATTAAGACATATAGTGGCACTGCTATGCATCGTGAGCGGAAGTGTGCTCACACAGCTCTCCGATTCCTTATGTCGCTATCCAATAACATATGGAAGGCAGGACATTCAGCCACTGGATTGGAATTTCTAAGTAGGCTAGTTCTGAATAATTATGGACATAATACACAAAATTCATATTTAAATTAAGGTATAAATGGGTGAGCAAGTCATGACTTCTAGAGTCTTCACTTTTCTGCTATACCACAGGGGAAGCACTCACAGGTTATATGCTGTATCAAGTCTAGAATAATGTTCACAACATATTGAAGGTTTATAGAAAAAGACAGATTAATGAAAAAAATTCCCCGAGGACATTATATGTATCTATATGAGAGATGTGCCATTATATTTTAGAGGAAAGAAATGTTGAGTCATGATAGTAGCTATATAACTTCAACTTGCACAGAAAAATGAAAAAAAAAACCTATAATTTAAACTTTGAATATGGTAGGCATTCACACCAAAATTGAGGGACAGCATAATTGTCATGCTCTTTAGAGCCTCCATCCTTTTCTATAACAGCTGAGAAAATACAGATTTAATATAGTGAAAATATTCTTTTCACCTTCCTTTTTTTTTTAAAAGGAACTGTAATAACACAATTATAACTCACCAAGTCCAAGGAGGACAACTTCAACCTGAAACATGAGCTTTTGAATCCCATTTTTACAGAGAAAGAGATCACTGTATGGTCTGATATTTTCAAAATACTATTATATCCTGAAAGCCTTTCTGTCATTCTGGAGGGAAAGCTGATTTCCTGAAAATACCACCACCACCAAGTATAATATGCTTCCTTATTTTCTCTTTATCAGCACTGTAAACATCTCTTTGCTGTCCTGGTGATCACCTTGCATTTATTTTTCTCTTTCACCTTAGGTTTTGACACACAAGTTTTAAGGTAGAAATACAGAAGATAATACTGATGTAGATTTGTTGGTAAACCTTATTTATTTATTTATTTTTGAATTATAACTGTTTATTGATTCTTTGTGGATTTCACATCATGCGCCTTGGTTCCATTCACCTCCCATCCTGTCATTTTTTGCCCTCTGCCTTTGCAACCTCCCCCACCAAAATAATTTTTTTAAGTACAAACAACAACAACAACAAACTAAAAAACAAAACAAGCAAAAGAACAAAACAAAACAAAAAGTCTGAGTGGAAGCTGTAGTGTGTCACAGTGAGTCACACAGTGTATCCTGTAGTCCACACATCTTTACTTGTATGTGTTCATTACGATGCATCACTGGTCTGGTTCAAGGCCTCTGGCTTCTGCTACACCCTTGATACTGGGCCCTCACTGGGACTCCTCTTGGACACTATTGTTGCCTTGTGGCATGGAGAACATGAGAAATCTTGAAAAGAAGCTACTCTTACAGGTAGATAGTGGAGCAGACTGCTAAACCGAAGCATTTGCCTTTGACACACTCTATAACATTTTCTAGCTTGCTTTGTTTTGGATGTGGCCACAGAGAAATTCTAGTGAATAGTATAGAATTGCATGTGATTTTTCTCTTGCTGAACCTTTGGGAGAAATTGGTGGGCCTCTGCCTTCTGTTATTTCTCCTTCTGCGGCTGAATACAGAAGATGAGACTTGAGATGATGACTAAAATAGCAGGTTGAAGGCACCTACGTCATGCCCAACTAGGGAGTACATTATTACCCTCAATAAGACCTCCTACAGTAGACTGTCACAGAAACAGGCATTGGTTCTATTATGATTGAGCCATTTCATCTTGCTGTGAAGTCTGAATGTTCTTTAAGATTTGTATATTATAAAGTCTTAAATAATAAAGACAACAGAAAGTTAATAACATACTGCTTAGTATACAGTGGGTTCTCAATAAATTTCTAGGACATAAATAAAAGAAGAAAATAAAAACCACACAATGCTCTCGTAGTATGATTCAAAACTCAGCTCCAGGTTATTAAAACATTTTAAAAATTGTAGTAATTCTGAGTCTTAGCAAATATCTAAATGTTTAATTGCAATATATTTGAAATACTAAAAAATTCAGAAGAACTCACCTGTTATATACACAATATTTTTTTCAAAATACTATGTAATATATTCAAACTATCACTTCCCATGTGAATGTTGAACTGTGAAATATTGTGTCATTGTGTTTGATCTCCATTACCATCCTTTTATAGCAAACACATTTTGGTGCTTATTGTAAAAGGTAAGTAAACTGAAATTTGAAAAAACAGAAGAATGATACTTGGTGTTGAATATTGTTTGCAACTTGTAATGTCTTCATAGAAAATAGAAGAAAAGTAATGGTTTCCCACTGTGATTCCAATTTCCGGAGACGTTTATATAACTGCAAAATGTTGACAACTAAATAGGCAGCTTCAGTCATACGTCTGTTTATATCTCTAGGCAAAGTTTTGTTGTCGGCTCTTATATGTGTGTATGTATGTATGCATGTATGTATGTATGCATGCACGTATGTATGTATATATGTATGTACGTATACACACATACAAATATATTCTCCTCAAAGGATACATTCATATAAAAGTGGCTAAATAATTTCCAGAGGAAGAACATGAATGCAAACTATTTAATATGTGTAGTTACAGTTGTAAGGTGTGGAATCATGATTAATGATTCTAACATCAATAAGGATTATTGTGTTTTCAAGACTCACTGTTTTTAGTCAAGAGAAATTACTGCATAGGAACATCCAGTCTGAAGGATATCTATAAATTGCTGGAAATATAGCTAGGATTCAGCATGAAGTGGATACATCAAAGTCAGTATATTTGTGCACCTATTATCCCCGTGCACATTTATATGCATATTATTAATCTATTATTTTCTTTTTATCTATAAGATGGCATGTGCATACTTCATATCCTATTATACCGCTATTTAACTGCACTACTGCCAGGTTCCACTTACTTCTGCACTGTTGAATAAATTGGTGGTTAATAAATGTCCTTGGAAATATGCTTTGAGATAAATAATATGCTGCTGTATCTAATCATAAGTGTACATCCAGCATACATGTTTACTCTCAGAATCCTAACGAAAGACAGCTTCATTTAGTCTATGCATCCAGGGAGAAAGGAGAGGTAATTATAGAGCAGGCTTCTAAGAGAGCTTCCTTTATGACTCGGAATGGATATGTGGTTACAACAAAAACTTCATGACTGTTTAAAATCCTCTACTGCAAAGGAAATGCCAAATGACCGTGGAGATCAACATTCCAATTGTGCTTGCTCTATGTCATAAATCCAAGTGCTTGTATTGTGGGCTCACACCCACAGTAGACAAATCCATGGGACTCTCAGGATTCTAGCTCTCCCCTGCTGCCCTCTTGAAGGCAAATTTGGAGCATGCTGTGGGCATGCTATTCTTCTCCAGCAAGTGATATGATGAGGAGACAGGAAGGAAAGCAGGGGTGAAAATGCAGATATTGTACAAAGAAACATGTGTGCCCCTTGAAAAATATAAATAAGGCTGAGGGAATAATGCAGTTATTGGAGTTATTGCAATAATGCAATAATGGAGTTATTGGATGAGAATATAATCACCACTTTCTTCCTGATAATTTTCATGCTCTCGTTACATTTCACAACTTTGTAATTAAGACTTACATCCCTTGATCTATCTTATGTCAGTCCATCCCTATTGAAGTTTCCTGCTATTCAGCAGGGTTTCAAGTTTTTTCTTTTTTCTTTTTTTTGTGAAAATCTATCATGTAGGTGATCTAGAAATACCTTGAAGTATCATCTCTATTAAGATACAAGGGAGCTGGGCTCCAATAATTTTGGAGGGTGCCTTCTACTTCAAATGTTCTTGATAGAAAGTTCACTACTTAAAAAAAAATAAAACGCAAGGCAAAGTTTAAAAAAAGCAGAAGTAAATTTGAGAAGGTAAAAGGGGCCATACAAAGTCTCACCAAAGGTCCGTGTTTTACATAAAGCTGCAGTTGGGACTTCACTGAGGAAATCTCTGTACTTTTTATTTCTGGTTCAGAGGATTTACATGCTCTTTCTAATGATCTGGGCCTTCAGCTCTGGGTAATGTATCCCAGTCCCCAGCTTAGTGCTCATGCAAAATTGAAGCACTTTGGAGGCAGTTTAGTGGCTGCAGATGAATCTCAATGTGCAGGAAGAGGCATAATGGCTATTTAGCACTTGCTCAGAGAAGCTAAGGAAATCAGGGGGAAAAATCTATTGAACTTGAGCCATCTGGGAAGCCAACTGAGAGAGGCTCCATCACAGTGGGTTTGCATTCCCATTGTGTTGCTAGCCAAACAAAAAGGTGTGTGTGTGTGTGTGTGTGTGTGTGTGTGTGTGTGTGTGTGTGTGCAAATCTGTGCATGCTGTGCCTGTGTGTGTGTGCGTGGATGAGGGCATTAGGAAATGAAGATGGATCTTTGACTGTACTGGAAATTTGATTTGGCTTTGGCAACTACACAGGGAAAAAATGTAATCATGCAAGTTTTCAGGTCTTGGTGAGGGCCGAGACAGGGACAGGGCAGGGTTGGCATGAATTCTGTGGGCATGAGGAAAATGAGAGATAAGTATGGACAGAATGAGCAGCTCCTTTCCTGTCTCTGGCTAAGAGTGCAGCATGGCAGATCATAGGAGCTTTGGGAGGCTGATACCAAACACTAGAAGACAGTTGCCATCTGTTACAGCTGTACTTAGAAATAGAAAAAATAAAGCAGGGAAACAAGGCAGGCAGGTACTTTTATTTTGATCCTCCACCATGTCTACTAAGTGTGACCTTTGATTGATACATACTTAGTAAATATGCTAAATGGTGTATACCCTCAGAAAGATACACATGCTAAATTGTATGCACCCTTAAAAAGAACCACCTACGCTAGGATCCCTAAGATCCAAGAAAGCAACGCTCTTTGGCATGTGGCCTTTGCAAAAGTCACCAGTAGAAGAATATTGTGACTAACCTGGATTATCTTGGTGAACACCAAAGCCCACAGCAAGTGTCATCATACAAGACTCACAGAAGACAGCCCCAGGGGAGGAGGTGATTAAGGACTGAGACAGAGGCTGCACTGATGGGGCCACAATGCTGAGCAGCTACAAGAAGCTGGAAGAGACAAGGAATGCATCTTCCTCTGGAGTCACTGGGGGAGGAAGTGTGGACCTGCTAAATTTCAGATTTTTGTCCTGTGAGAAAAGAAACCAGTTGCTTGAAGTTACCACATCTGTGTTAATTTATGACAGCGGGCCTATTAAGCAAATATGGCAATGAAAGGGATGCTCCGTCTGTCTTCATATACAGAGAAGCCGAAGGAATCTGACAGAGCAGAAACAGACGACAAAGTGTCCACCAGGAAGTGGATATTTTGGTTTCACAAATGTCCCCAGAATGGGTGTGGGGAAGCAGGTTCTTAGTCCTTAACGTCATTCCACACACAGGACAGCATTGTAAAGGACCATCCAGGTTGTGGTTATGAAAAGAAGCATGGCATTCATCCCCTGCCATCCCTAGTCTTGCCCAGCACATTCCCCTGGGTTTCTCCACATAGATTTTAATTCACTCCAGGTTGAAAGCTCCCATATTCTTAAGAAGGCTGCTTGCTCTCCATCAGTCTCAGCATTTAATAGGTAGAGACAAGGGGTATAGAATAGAAGAAAGCAGAGGCTTTCTACCTCATAACTCTATGCAATGTTATCATGGGTTTCATAAATGTATTTATTCTCACTGCAGGGAAATGCGAGCAAATGCTAGGACCTGCCTTTCCCCCTCATTACTTTCACCTGTTCTGTCCTCTTCTGTCTCCTCTACACTGGGATGTCCTTAATAGGTCTCAGTTATTTTTTTTTTTTAATTTCAGTTCCAATACAAGTTTCCAGTTTATTCATAGTTTATGAACAGTATCCATCTATGCCCACTGCATAGGCAATGCTTTTACAATATAATGTCTCTTGTTTGCCATTTTTTTTTAATTTTTATTTTGCAATACAATTAAGTTCTACATATCAGCCACAGATTCCCTTGTTCTCCCCCCTCCCGCCCCCCTCACCTTCCCCCCAGCTCGCCCCCCATTCCAATCTCCTCCAGGGCAAAGCCTTCCCCACAGACTGAGATCAACCTGGTGGACTCAGTCCAGGTAGGTCCAGTCCCCTCCTCCCATGCCGAGCCAAGCGATCCTGCATAGGCCCCAGGTTTCAAACAGCCGACTCATGCAATGAGCACAGGACCCGGCGAGGGTCGAGGGAAAGAGAGCTTGGGTGAGTGGGAGATCCCAGCTGGATCAACAACAGAGAGGGAGAACAAGGAATAGGAGACCATGGTAAATGAAGACCACACGAGAATAGGAAGAAACAAAGTGCTAGAGAGGCCCACAGAAATCTATAAAGATACCCCTACAACAGACTGCTGGCAATGGTCGAGAGACACTCCGAACTGACCTACTCTGGTGATGGGATGGCCAAACACCTTAATTGTCGTGCTAGAAACCTCATCTAACTACTGAGGGATCTGGATGCAGAGATCCATGACTAGGCCCCAGGTGGATCTCTGGGAGTCCAATTAGCGAGAATGAGGAGGGTTTATATGAGAGAGAATTGTTGAGACCAAGGTCGGATAAAGCACAGAGACAAATAGCCAAACAAACGGAAACACATGAAATATGAACCAATGGCTGAGGGGTCACCAACTGGATCAGGCCCTCTGAGTGGGTGAGACAGTTGATTGGCCTGATCTGTTTGGGAGGCATCCAGGCAGTGGGACCAGGTCCTGTGCTCATTGTTTGCCATTTTTCTGAGCTGGGTTGTATGTGTGTTTCAATAGAGAGTTTGGGACAAATAGGCAGACACACAGACAGCAGATATAGGAAAATACAGACTCTGTGTCCAACAAAATAATTATTATTAGTATGAGGGTTTATGCTTAATCATAGTGCATCTTGTAATGCCATATTTGGTTGATATCCCTGGGAGGTTTGCTCTTTTTTGAAGGAAAATAGAGGAGCAGTGGATCTCAGAGAGAGGGGTGGGTGGGGGTGATTAGAGGAATGAAGGGAAGGGAGGCTGTTTGGGTATATTGTATGAGAGGAATGAATGAATGGATGGATGCTGTGGGATGTTCTGTATGGCAAATGTGTTGTTGATTAGTCAATAAAACACTGATTGGCCGTTGGCTAGGCAGGAAGTATAGGCGGAGCAAGGAGGAGAATAAAGCTGGGAAGTAGAAGGCTGAGTCAGAGAGACACTGCCAGCCGCCATGATAACAAACAGCATAAGAAGATGCCGGTAAGCCACGAGCCATGTGGCAAGGTATAGATAAATGGAAATGGATTAATTGAAGCTGTAAGAACAGTTAGCAAGAAGCCTTCCATGGCCATACAGTTTGCAACCAATATAAGTCTCTGTGTTTACTTGGTCGGGTTTGAGCGGCTGTGGAACTGACAGGTGAGAGAGATTTGTCCTGTCTGTGGGCCAGGCAGAAAAACTCTAGCTACAGATGGATAAATAAATAAATAAATATCGTTGGGACATAGACCAGGGCATAGGTGTTTTAACACATTCTCCCTAGTAATTGTCAAGAGCAGCAAGGGTTAATAGCACTGCTCTTTTAGTTTTTTCTTGCTCTTACCTTTACTTCCTGGGAAATCTGATCCAGAACAGATTTCGATAATCAGGTTAAACCTTCAATGACATTAGGAGTGAGCACAAGACTTCTCTCTTAATATGAATTGCTTTTTCATTGCTAGATATTATGGTTCCTACAGGCTGTGCTTGCTTTTTATGCCAAATACGCTGATACTTGGCAAATTGTAGCTCCTGTGTTATACATGCTGGCTTTGTATTTCCAAATGTACTTTTCAGAGGATCTGGCAAGGGTGAGCATTTGGCCAGGCATGGTGAAACTAGCTGGCTCAGGGACAACTCAGGATTGCTGGCAAGTTGGGGCAAAGACCAGGATACAGATTTAGTCAAGCCTTCCTCCTTCAGTCTTAGCATTAGCCACTGAGGGTGGAATTTTCTAACTAAAGCCATTCTCTACTTTCTCTTTAGAGGTTCCAGGATATCTCAGGTAAGGAGAAAGAGAAGTTACCATCAGGATTTTGAATAAATTGTTGAGAAAATTCTGGGTACTGAGATTTAATGACACAGAAACTTGGGTGAATGAAAACAATTTATCAAGAACAGCAATAGGTTCAGACAATGAAAGTATTTTTTTTTTCTGTGTATGTGCGTACCTGTGTGCATGTTTGTATGTACCTAGGAATGTATGCCGGCAAGCACCCTCAGGTTTTAGCCTTTAGGTATTCTCTACTGTGTTTCTTGAAGTTTATCAATGGCCAGAGCCTTTCCAGTTAGGCTGAAGAGCTCCAGGGATCTATCTGTTTCTGCCACTGCAGTGCTGGGATTACAAGCACATGCTACCATGCATAGTATTATTTTACATGGGTCTTGGGGCTTGAACTAAGGTCTTCAAGCTTGTATGGTAAGCAACTTACAGACTAAGCCTCCTCCCCAGCCCCTAAAAAATGAATATTAGATTTGTAGATACGATTCTACTAACTTCAGCAAGCTGACTTTCTTCTTAAGCTGAAGTTATTTCTTCTGTAAGTGCCTTAAACAGGATGTTTTATCTGATCCATGCTCTTTCCCGTGGAAAGAAAGTACAAGAGACCCCCCTTAAACCCTGATTTCACCCATACGTTAGATTTAAAAAAAAAAATGAACTACAGCTTCTGACAATAGTATTATTCTCACTTTGAAGTGGGCATTTTTAAACTGGAAGGGACATTGGATGCATGGTTACTGGGCAAATGGCAACATTGCCATAGCAACACAGTCTCTAATGTTGTTCTCAAAAGCCCTGTTTGGGTATCAAGTAACCTAGATGAAGGATGTCCTTGGATATCTGCTTCTTATTGTAGCCTGTGGGTATGCATGAGGAACAGGACTTGATTTTTCACTGCATTTAGGGACACACACTCACTTGCTCACACACACACACACACACACACACACACACACACACACACACACGAATATGTATGCAGTTACATATTGACATTCATGCATACTTTATTAAATCATTTTCACCATTGCCTTTATCTTAGGGAAAAGAGGAAAACTAAAACTGGATGCTAGAAGTCCATGTTCTTAATGCTAATTTGAGGATAGATTGTTTTTATTGCATTAAAAAATCTCACTGTACACAATTTTAGAAAATTTTTGTTTTTCTCTAAGAAAACACAGCTCACTAAAATTGCAGTGAAACATATCATGCTTTCTTACCTTAACAATCATGTTGTAGCCATATTTGTCCAATAAATGTATGCCAGCACTTGGGAGGCAGAGCCAGGTGGATCTTTGTGAATTCAAGGCAAGCCTGGTCTACAGAGTGAGAGCCAGGACAGGCAACAAAACTATCCAGAGAAACCTTGTCTCAACAACAACAACAACAACAACAACAACAACAACAACAACAAAATTCTCTATGTAGTATGCAATTTAGACAATAGAAATATTACAGTTCTGCAAATGTACTATAGTCAGGGTTTGTCAGTATACAGGCAGAGCTTATAATACTGAAAATTTCAAATTGATATTTGCAAATATTAGAATTATGAAAAGTGAACAAAAACAGTCCAAGTACGTAGTCTAAAACATAACAGGCACCCATTTCTATTTGTAGATTTGGAAAACAATATGTGCAGAGGCCAGCTTTGTACGCAGCCTAGGAGCCCAAGTCATCTGCTTAGCAGGGTCCTATCTTTGTGATAAAAGGGAAGTAGAAATCAGCAACTAAAACTCCAGTTCTGGGACTCTGACTGAACTGTATCTTTGTAATTGCAGTTGAGATTATGTCAGCCACGTTAACTCATGTGTTAAAGACTGATTTCAGTCAATGTGAAATAAAGATTAATCAACTGTAAACAGTAACAAGCAAAGAGTAGGCAGAAGTGTCTAATTCAGGATAACTGGTTTTCTCTTATGACTACGGCAAATATTCTCTTGTGAAGCTAACAGATTGACTCTGTGGGAAAACCCTCTTGTACTACATGGATCCTTATCAATTTTCTATTTTGATTTACCCAGCTCTTGGGCCAGCTTCATAATGTGAAGGAAAAAACCCTGCTCATTTCTAGTACTGAAATGAGTACCTCTGAGAAGGAAATCAAATGAATAATTGACATATTCCAAAATCATTTACCTTTATTGGCAGGCAACTATATTATACATAGATATCTCTATGCTTTCAGAGGTAATATATCCATGACTCAACTTTACAAAGTCACAGAATAAGGTTCAAATATACTTTCCACATTTTATGCATGATGTATAGAAAGCTAAATAAAACCCACATAGATTCTTTTTAAAATGTTCTGTTAATGAGGGCTGAGTTTACGATGATTATGGAGAATAACAAATAACATGATGTATACATTGGATGTACAAAATAACTCTCCTCATAGAAGCCTGAGCTGCTTAATGTATTCGTCAAATCTCCTATTTATGAAAAAATACAGATAACTTCACCATGAGAACATTCACTAAATTTCAGTTATCTAAATTTAGCAGTGTAAGTAGCTACACTCTCCCCAAATAAATGCTCATTGACTATTTCTGGTGTTTGGTGCCTTATGCTTCTAAGTTTTGAAGACATTATTTTGAAAATAATGGACCATAAAATGTCATTCTAATGTATCTTAAGAGGCAGATGATGGGTAGATAGATAGATAGATAAACTGACTGATAGATATGTACTTGAAACATATAGAATACTTACATAAATAAGATTTATGATAAATCATATTTTGTACATCAAAATGCTTAAATATTCATACTTTCTTATAGATTAAGCTATTATTCATACAATTAATATACAGGAGCAAATATAAATGGAATAAGCACAAGCCAGAGGAATGAAGACATATTTGCTTCATTTTTACAGAAAGATGCACTTACAATGCATCTGTGCAACCCCCCTGTGTAAACTTCTTTAAGAATGAAAAGGATTTTGACAGAGTCAGGAGGCAGGAAACTGGTTTGAAGAATAATTCATTCAACATTTATTTATTAACCTAAGTATCCAATGCCAAGTAACCATGGAGCTGGAATAATAAAAGTCATAGATACCACTCTTGATTTCATGGAGCGCACTTTTCAGACTGAAGAGGAAATGTAAATTGTAAAAGTGTATGAGACAAGTATCTCTTTCAAGCATTAAAGATTACTCAGAGGATAGAGTGTGACTAGACTTACTTCATGAAGTTCCATATGACATAGTAAGTCCAAGAAGTCAAAATAACAGAAAATCTGTTACACTCAATTTAATGATGAGCCTGGAGCATGCTAAAAATTCCTAAGCTAAAGCAAATGACTCCCACAGTTCTCCTAAGTGGAAATCCTTATTCTAAGACATAGATTTGTAACTTAAGAGAGCGTGTGTAATTTAATACAATTCATGCAACCCCCACTCACTTCCCATTGACAATGTCACAGCAGCACTTCTCAATCATTTCCCAGTGTGGCAGTAAGGTCTCATGATATTTTCATAGAAGATCATTTGCACAGTAGTAAAAAAAAGTTTATCTACAGTGGAATGTTCCTAAGACTTTCACATGCTGAGATTCATACATGATCTATACAGACCACAAATATATTCAAGTTCCTCTAAAAATATATATAGAACCCCTGTTCCCTAGGGGAAGGGATTGAAATGGGTGAGAGGGCTTTTGGGAGGTGATTAGGTCAACTGTGTGACTCTCAGGAAGGAGACTGCTGTCCTTATAAGTGACAACTGGGTTAGGTACCATTTGTGAGAAGCCTGGTACTCAACAGATATCCAGTCTTTCCACAACTTAGTTTTCAGAGCTGAGAAATAACTTTCCATTGTTATAAGCTACTCAACTATGGTGTTTTGTCATAGCCACTCAAGCTGACTGAAATTACTTTATACTTTTCTTTGAAGAAGAATACAATTATTATAGAGCTTAAAAAAATACTCAACTGTATTGCTTTTATTTATTTATTTATTTCACAAAATAGGATCTCCTGAGGTAATTCAATGAATGTATATAGGAGAAAACACCAAGCTGGCCTATCATATAGAAGATGTGGTAGAAAGTCTATTAGGATGAAGTCAGGGAGTTTGGTGAGGAACTGATTAGATAGAAGACTTATAAAGTCTCTCCAGGACTGCATGATTAATGCTATAGACAAAGGAAAGGCATTCTAGATTTTAATTTTTGTTTAAATTTTTATTTATTAGTATGAGTGCATATATGTGTGTATGGAAGCACAAATGTGTATATATGATATGTGGTGGGGGGTGACATGCCTGACTTACTTGCAGGTCAATGAACAACTTTGTAGAGTCACTTTTCTCCATACACTTTTAGGAGGCCTCAAGCAATAGAATGCATGTTACCATTCAATGGCAAATACCTTTATTCACTGAGCAATCTTGCTGGCTCACATTCTAGACTTCTACAAAAGAGCAATCACTTTATGCTATATGTTAGGAATAAAGTGACCTGGGCATTGGACTGTTGAAGAGATAGGGCAAGTCTAAGAAGATGTGCACTCAGGTAATCTAACTGATATATAGAAAAGATTTATTATGCTCAATGGATAGAAGTAAGAATTTAAAATAGCTGGTTTTGAATCATAGAGAAACACCTTTTTCATTTTTCCTCCAAATAAAGGCCTGCATTCACTCATAAGTGGATACTAGATGTAAAGCAAAGGATAATCAGACTGCTATCTATAGTTCCAGAGAAGCTAGGAAACAAGGAGATGCCTAAGAGAGACACATGGATCACTTTGGGAAGGGGAAACAGAAGAGATCTCCATGAGTAAACTGGGCATGCCAGGGGTGGGGGCACAATAAAGGGGAGGAGATGGGGAATGACAACATGAGGGAACAAGATGGTTGAGCTGAGGAAGGGACAGAGTGGGAGAGAAATGAAAGAGATACCATGATAGAGGGAGACTTTATGGGGTAAGGGAGAAACCTGATGCCAAGAGAAATTCCCAAGAATCCACAAGGATGATTCCAGAGTAGACTACTAGCAATAGTGGTGAGGGTGCCTGAACTCACCTACCCTGGTAATCAAATTGGTGAATACTCTGACTGTCATCATAGAACTCTCATCCAGTAACTGATGGAAGCAGATACAAAGATCCACAAACAAGCACCAGGCTGAGCTCCAGGAGTCCAGTCGAAGAGAGGAAAGAGGGATTATATAAGTAAGGGGTGGGGGCGGTCAAGATCATAATGGTGAAATCTAAGAGACAGCTGAACCAAGCTCATAGGAACTCATGAACTTTAGACCTATAGCTATGGAACCTGCATGGGATCAGACTAGACCCTCTGCATATGGGAGACAATTGTGTAGCTGGGTCTGTTTGAGGGCCCCCTGCAGGGCAGTGTGATTAGAATCAATCCCTGGCGCATAAGATGGCTTTCTGGATGCCATTACCTATGGTTGGACACTTGATGCAGCGGGGAGGGGCTTGGACCTGCCTCAGCTGAATGTACCAGGCTTTGTTGACTCCCCCAATGGGAGGACTTACCATTTTGTAGGAGGGAATGGAGGGTGGGCTGGGGTGGGGATAGATGGCAGTGGGGGGAGTGGAAGGAGGGCTGAGAGGAAGATCTGTGGTTGGTATGTGAAATGAATAAAAAATTATTTTAAATTAAAAATAAGAAGAAAAAAAGGATCAAAGATTTCACATCAATAGAAGGGAATTCAGAATTCTGGCACCTGGGAGGCAGAGGAAGAAAAATCATGAGTTCAAGTCACCCAGGGCAGTATACTAAGTTCTAAGCTAGCATGGATTAATAGAAAGACTCTATATCAAAAATAAATAAATACAAAAACAAGAACCAGAAGGCTAATGGGGGAAAATGAAGTATTTGATGTTTTTTTTGTCTGATAAAGTAAGGAAAAAGCTAAAATTACTGCTTTTGGTACTGGATGAAAAGATGAAATGTATCAGAAATAAGAACACAAGAAGAGAAAGAACTATTCAGGACTTGGGTGGACCCAGTGTGTCTGCAGTTGGCCCTTGGTGAGATTTGGAATAGAAGCAAACTACTTCACTGGATGCTCAATGGAGAGTCTCTGTATTAGCTTTGTTTTTCCTTGTTAATGCTCCATGTTCGCTAATTGTCCAGAGTGACACCTTCGAGAACCAAATCAAATCAAATCCCAACCACAAGTTAATACTATTATATTGAAGCATCACAAAGGACTGTTTGCAGAAGAGTGATGTAATGAAAGGAAGGTGTATGGAAGCATGAAGAGCACACAATAGCTGCCTTTCTGGGTGGTGATTGCGACTAGCCCCAAAGCATCATTAGTCGAAGGGAACCTCCAAGTTCCAGGCATGCTGGAATCGCTGCTCCATTTGGCCAAGAGCCAAAGGAGTCCTGAGGTGACATCCTGCTTCTGTTTTCTCCTCATTGTGTAATGTGGGGGAAATTAGCTTCTCTCTCCTGCTGAGCCTCAGTTTCCTCATTCATAAAATAAACGCCCCAGAAACCACCTCAAGTAAGACGTATGGGATGCCTAATGAGCATAAGACATACAAAATGCTCAGTGTAAGGCTCAGAGCACCTTTTATTGTTATTACGTTGGTCTTACAGGCATTTTGAGCTTATTTGAGAATAATTAAAGATGAAAGGAGAAAAATCTCAGAGATTATTAAAATTTCAAAAGAACAGTGGCTTTCTTAACTCCCTTGCTTCTTCATGGAAGAAAAATATTTGCTTTCACATGGTGGGTTTTAGGTGCCATGGAAACAAGATTTGAAAAGACTTCAAGTAAATAGAAAGCAACCAGCTGAGCCTGAGTCTTTCTTTAAAATATAGCCACAAAATTTTGATCAGACCAACATTTCTGTGATTTGGTGGCTGTAGAAATGGCTCTGGATGCTTTTGCAGAGGACCTGGGTTTGGTTCTTGGCACCCACACAGCAGCTCACAGCTATTTGTAACTCCAGTTCTAGAGGATCAGATTCCTTCTCCTGGCCCCCACAGGCAATACATGCAGATGGTGCCCATATATACATGCAGGCAAAACACTCATATACACAAAATCAAAATAAGTAAACATTTCAGTGTGATTTTGAAGGGTATCTAGGAATATATTACTATATTATCAGATCAAGAATTTCTGAGTATTGAATAATGTAAACTATGTAACACAGTCTGCCTTCTCTTCAGTTTCTTAGGTGTATGAAAGAAATGTAAATTGATTTAAATGATGAAAAGACAAACAGAAAATGTAGCATGGGTCTTCAGGAGTAAGTGAAAGAATTTTAAGAGTTCTGTTCATAGAAATGTTTATTAATTTTTCAAAATGAAAGTATCTTTTCTAGAGACTTTGTTGAATGCAATTAATTATTCTTACTTACCAGGAAATATGATTGGCACTAAACATGTTTGCATATGTTTTTCTAAGGAAGAAATATCTATAAAAATCAATGTATTTGCAATGACTTTAGTCTGTCATTTAGTCTGTCATTTAGTTATGCCATTTAAGAACAAGTATTTTTTTTAAGATACTAAGAGCATTTCTCTGTTTTTCAATGTATTTCAAGACAATATATTGTAATATTTCTTGCTGTAAAAAACCACCATGGTCCCCTCAAAATAATAAGATCAGATTGTTAAAGTACAGGGCTGAGAACACAAGTTGTAGATGAATCTAGTTTTAGGGAAACACACAAGCAAACAAAGAAAACCCATAAAGAATTCTATTCCCATTTCATTCTCAGAGCTTTTGGGCTTGGAGGATGGCAAAGAACTCTAATACAAGAGACCAAGACATTTCTATAGTTTGTCCAGATTGAAGATTTATGACAGCTGGAAAGAAATGCAATAAAGTGGTGTGGGCTTGTTAGAGGGTTTTATTATTTATGATGAAAATAATATATTCACAGGACTGAAAAAATTCAAACAATAGAAGTCTCACCTCATCACCCTAGATTCGTATCTGTCAACGACTTGGTGTGCATTTATAGAGATTATTTCACTTTATATATAAAAATGTGTATCTTCTTTACACAGTGGTAACACACAATTGGAATGCTGTGTTCAGAGTTTTGGATTTTGTGTTCAATTTTATCAGAGAGAAACTTGCACAGCTTCACAAGTGGAAAAATTTCACTATTTAAACAAAACAATTTAGTAATTCATCCTAAGTATGAACATAATCAAGAGGGCACAGTGGGCAACTTGCAAATGGCAAATCTTTGTGATATACAGAATTTTACTTGTAGGAAGTCCCTAGACTCATTTACTTATAGGAAGGGTATATATGTATTTCAATATTGGTGCTATTTTCAAACTGGGATTTCAATTTGTGCCCCAGTTAAAAAGGTCTTTAATCAATGTTTTGAACTAGATAACATCTCCTTAGATGCTTACTTATAATTAGCATATTTTCTTATAATTTCATGATCAAACACCGGTTGGTTTTCTTTTGGGTGCTGGTGCATTTTCTGAAATATAATTTAAAAGATATTTACATAGTAACTAAGTTATCTCTTTGACTCATATTCATCAGTGTTGCCATAAGTTTTTAAAAATATTCTCCTTGGCTCTGTTTGTGGTATTTTTTAATTCAATTTCATAGTGGTTTCCTTTAAGGCTTTTTGATTTTGTGTTTTAGGCTGGGCTGTCGCATTAGTGAAACCCAGCAACCAACCAACAGAAGGCCAAAATGATGATAGTGATGGTGATGATGGCGATGACGATGTTGTTGTTGGTGGTAATGTCAAGCTCTAAAATCTAAAAACTTACTCTAAATAATGAAATAGAATACATGTTTGTGTATCTTTTTCTTTGCCTTCCAACTTCCAACCTTGTTATTCCAAGCCTGTATCATCAACTAATTTTAACTGGTTAAAAGAGTTATTATCACAATCTGATAGTCTTTAGGTACTTCAGTATTTTATCTAACCAAATTAGAACTGTTAATCTGTGTTTTTTCTTTTGTGATGGTCAAGCCCCTTTTATTATCCCACGTCTTTTATTTTATGTTTATAAAGATTCTTTGTTGTACTTCTATTTCAGATTTCACCCAGCTCTTCTTAGAAGTTATTCTATATAAAACTGTGGTAATCTTCAGAATCACTTTCGAATGGTAGATACCTCAAAAATATTTTTCCTTTTATTTAAGAACAATATATACATGTGTGTGTTCTGTTCACACATATTTTGCTTAAATAACTGAGTAGAATTTGAAAATTTTCTTTGTAAAGCTGGATGTGTATCTGAGTGGTGGAGCCCATGCTCAGCATGCATGAGGTCTTGGGTCTATCTCCAGTATCACAAAAACAAACAAACAAAAAAAAAACTTTCAAATTTCTTAATTTTATAACTATATAATTTTTTACATTGATATTCTAAGTGACATGCCTTATTACATTTAAATTTGAATTTTTTATCTATACATAGAAAATTAATGAATTATACTATTTTAACCATCTAATTTTCTGAATTCTCTTAATTTGTAATTTTTCTTTGAAATTTTCTGTTTTTCATGTATACAAAATTAGGCCATATGTTGTAAATGAAAATTTCCGTTTTCTTTATAACTTTTATGCAACTTAATGACTTACGTTATCTAAAACACTCGTTAATAGGTTGGAGTGATTCACTCAGTACTAGGGACTGTAGATACCTTCCTCTTATATGTGTCTAGTATGGCAACATGAAGATTTTATTTTTTTTTGCAAAGTTTCAGTGGGACATAAAAGCCAACAAAATTATATTGCATTTGATTCTCTCTCTGATCTCAGGTACTGGAACTAACAAATCATTCCTTAATCCTCATGCATGTATCCCGAATTTGAATGAAAATGTGTAATTTTTTTTAGTTTGTAGTTACTTAAAAGGTAATTTTGATTATTGATACACATAAAATTAGTTTTGTGTGTAGAACTTAGAAAGCCAATATTTATAGAACTCTCTCTCTCTCTCTCTCTCTCTCTCTCTCTCTCTCTGTGTGTGTGTGTGTGTGTGTGTGTGTGTGTGTGTGTTACTAGCATAGTGAGAATTTATCAGGAGTGCTGAATATCTAAAGTTTTATTTTTATTTATAATCTTCCTCTTTAATTACTAAAGACATGCCTAAATACATGGTGATTCTCATTTTTGCATTTGTGATACCTTGCATTCATCATTAAAAACCTTTGCATTTAAAATCTTTATAAATAAATGAGCTGAAATCAATAAAATTCAATTCACTTGAGATTTTTTTCAACATCTGGTGGAGTTATTTTCTCAGTAATTAGATGAAGAGGTGAGGCATTTTCCTGATGTAAGCTTGTCCGTGATTGGGATACCAGTAGTTTCTGGAGTCAGCAGCTTACAGTCAGTGAGCATACTAATTAATAAATGACCAACAAATATATAGAGCTGCTGCTTGCTTTCCTAATACCACTTATACTCTGTAAATATATGTTTCATATGTTCCTTAGAGTGGCCTCTTCTCAGTCTGCTCAATAGCCTTGTCTACATCATTGATTTCCATCTCTTCAGATGATATTGTTGCTGGGGATGTTGAGGGGAGTAACCTGTCATATGCTGGTCTGTACTTGTTTCAGATTAGCCAACACTTAGGCACAAACATGAATTATATGCAGTTTGAAAACCTGAATCTGTTCTATATAGAGAGATATCTGTGAAAGATAAGATATGAAAGTGTCTTCCATTTCTGTCATTTTATTTCCTTTTAGCTTGGAAATATTGGTTAATGAAGTCTTAACATCTACAATATATACCTTAAGATCATGAGATCACAGATTTAAATTGGAATGTTTAAAGTGCTATTCTCCCTACTGGAGATGAAAAACACTTAGGCCACAGAAGAAAGGTATCTATCTTTCTAATTTAAGAGAAATGTAAGGGAATACATAACTATTTTCACTAGTAAGAGTGAAATAAAACATTCACATTATGGAAGTTTCATTGATAGCTAATTTTCAAAGAATAAATTAAAATGTTATATGAAATAATAGATATGTACATGGATCAACATTGAGCAGTGATATCAACAAGCACAATGTGTTCCCTTTACACACTACTCCTGGTTTTCAGGATATTTATCTTTTGACTACCATACAAGTGAAATTCAAAGACATTATTTGCTAGGACCTTTAACATTAATTCACTCTATTGGTTCCACATTATGTATCTTATTGAATAGGCATGTAGTTCAACAACAATAAAGCATTTATTCTTCATGGCTTGCTTTGCATTGTATAGAATAAGGTCATTAATTCTTAAAACTAATTCAAAGCTTTTTGCCAAAGGATAATAACTGCATTTTCAGCTTTGCTACCTGAAGTAGTATTATGTGCTGTGGGATGGTCTGTATGTCAAGTGTGTTGCTGATTGGTCAGTAAATAAATCACTGATTGGCCATTGGCTAGGCAGGAAGTATAGGCGGGACAAGGAGAAGAATTCTGGGAAGTGGAAGGCTGAGGGAGAGACACTGCCAGCCGCCACCATGACAAGCCGCATGGGAAGATCCCGGTAAGCCACGAGCCATGTGGCAAGGTATAGATTAATGGAAATGGATTAATTTAAGATATAAGAACAGTTAGCAAGAAGCCTGCCACGGCCATACAGTTTGTAACTAATATAAGTCTCTGTGTTTACTTGATCGGGTTTGAGCGGCTGTGGGACTGGCAGGTGAGAGATTTGCCCTGACCGTGGGCCAGGCAGGAAAACTCTAGCTACATATTATGTCTATAGCACAGTGGAGTAAGTGAACCCTGAATCACAATCCCAGACTCACCAGAAGTTTCATCTACTCTCTCATCTACTATGTGGTCCTTCTGATGAACCCATTCGCTGTTGCACTTGAAGTAGATCTGGGTTGCAGGGCTTGCTTTACAATACAGGTTCACAGGCTTGTTCTTCACGATGTAAGCTTCTTCAGGCTCAATGAGGAAGTGTGGCAATGGCTCAGGTGGATCAGATGGAAAGGTTTCTGGGAGTTCATGAAAAAAGTCATCATCTGGTAAAGAAATAGAAAGTGGAAATTGTCAAAATATAGCAACTTGTCTTTTAGTTGCTATTTTATTTTTTAGAAAATGGCTTATATAAGAGTGAAGTTTTTGAATGCTCGCTATGTGCAAAATAGTATTTAGAAATATTGAATGGTTGCTCAGTAAATAATTTGGATTATTATTCTATTTTCTACATATGACAAAACTCAACCATAGGAAGAGTAAGTCATCCTGAAAACATAGGGAGTAGGTAGCAAGCTGGGAAATGAAGATCAGGGTCTTGTCACCTACAGAAACTGTGATATTCACGATGTATTATGTACTTCCCAGTGTACAGGGTAACTATTAAGAACTGAAACAAGGGACTGAGAGATGGATCAGTGGCTAAAAGCACTTGTTGCTGTTCCAGAGCACCTGGATTCAGTTCTCAGCATCCACATGGTGACTAATAATCATCTGTAAGTACAGTTCCCAAGAATCTGAAGATCTCTTCTGGCCTCTGATGGGCACTCCACACATGTGGTGCACAGACACACAAGCAAGCACAGTGCCACTCAAAAAATAAATAAATACTGAAACAAACAGAAACAACTTCTATTAGAGGCATAAGGCTTGTGGCAAACTTTAAATCCTTTGCAAAGGTCTGAGCAAAAATACTAAAAATGTGAATTAAAGTTCTCTAATTTCAGATTCAAATTGATCATTAGTTTCAAAAGATATATTTGACTTATTCAGATGAAAATATTCACTGAGACCAAAATTGTCTAAGCACTGGAAATGTGAATGAGCATCAAGCTGGTTACTGGTATAGCCGTGGTAGAAACGTTATTGGTCTAATTTTAAAATTTTACTTCAGATGTTACAAGGTATTATGTGACTTGTAGAAAAATTCTTAACCTCCTCATAAATAAGTCTCATTTTTATAGCTTTGAAAGTTGTTAAATGTGTTACTCCCACTCTGATCTTTCAATATCACTGAATAAATCTCATCTAAAACCACTGGAGATATTTGTACACTTTGAAGTCTTTTTCCATTTTTTAATTTGGATTCCACATGATTCCAAATTTTAAAAAGTCACATATGTTTGTTTTAATAAAGCTTAGTAACGTTTTATAAAAAAATAAGAGTCTTTCCATTATGTTAAATGTTATGCCTGATAATTATCTTCCTATGAGGGACAGAAAAGAACAAACTATCATTAGTCCACAAATATGCTAATATTGCATGTTAAAATTCTTGGGTCAAAGGTAAAAATGTACTTTACAACTTCTCTGGAGTACTCTTGTGCAGTAATACACAGATGACATGATATTGGTATTTAGAGACTGGCTGCTCAGACATTACCTTGAAACTCATTATATTATGCATTCAGTTGCTATCCCATTTTTGGGAGTTAGCCATTGGTGAAGTGGACATCTGTCCACTAAGAAATCTGGCCTGGGACTTTTTTCATCTAGGTCATGGGATAGCTTTCAAATAGTAATGATACCCAATCGTTGCCAATCTGTTTTGCGGTAAAAATTGGCTTTACTTGAACCACAGGAAAAAACAGTTTTTAAAACTGCTTTACCATAGTCATTTCCTAACGTTGTGGTAATGATGTCTGCTGTAGCTAAGTGTTCTTTCTTAATTCACCTCCTTGATATACTTTATTCTGGCAAGGCATCATTTCTAGTTTTTTCACTGTTGACAAACAAGGACAGAAACTGTCAGCTTTCTAAAGAATAACCTTGCTTATATCAATTTCAGCTCTACTAGTCAATATGCAAGACCACTCAAGACTGATCAAATAAAGGGAGCCAGAAAAGCAAAGGGCCGAGGAACTGAACTATTGACAGATCCATCTGCACAAATCTGATGCCTTGAATGCCTTACCCAATCTTTCTGTCATCTTCCAGAGCACTTCATTTTATATATGAGGATGGACTAGGCTGATAATCAATACAGCTATACAAAATGCCACACTCAAATTCTCCTGAAGCATAGCTTTTGTTTCATTATTATTCATGAATGCAAACAAGACAGTAACGTTAGTTTATTTCACTTTCCTCTTGGATTGTGTTTGCACACACATAAACATGGAAGTGTAGTTAAAACTACACATTTACTCAAGTATGTAAAAGATAAAATGTGTTTCAGCTGGTGTTTTAAGTGAAGCTTGTTCCTTTAAAAGAACTGATTATAAAGTACTAGCTAATAATACACATAAATTTTATTTGGTAATGGAGCACAAGTATTTGTATGTTTCCATCTGATAGAAAAAATTCATAAAGACACTAAAAATCTGTCATATCACTTAGGCAAAAAACATGCACCTCTTTTAGTCTTATTATTTTATTGCAACTATTGAGAAGATGGATAATAATGGAAGATCAGAAAAATCACACACATATTTTCAAGCTAAAAGAAAGCTCAGTAAAATGCCAGCAAGAAAAGTGATGATTTAGTAAATATCTAGAACACATATGAGCAAACTAATTGGGCATTTCCTTAATTTTGAGTTTTACCATAATATGAACATTACTAGTGAA
This sequence comes from Peromyscus eremicus, assembly GCF_949786415.1. NCBI lineage: Eukaryota > Metazoa > Chordata > Mammalia > Rodentia > Cricetidae > Peromyscus > Peromyscus eremicus. The sequence continues at coordinate 112,396,064 of NC_081421.1, read as the reverse complement.
AGAAATTAGCCCATGTCTTGGCATAGTATTGATTTGTCAAGTTGCTTGTTAACACTTAAAATGAAATATAATAAGAAAACATTTCTATCATTAGAAATAATGTTTTCTTCATTTGATGAAACTTGTGTTTCTGTTATATATAATAATCATTTCCACAAAATTCATCTCTTAGCATTCCTCTAGAGAGTTGACTTAGCAAACAATAGTTTATTAACTTAATATTTCTCATGGTGTCCATATTGTAAATTCCAATTCATAGCCTAGATGAAATCACATTAAACATTATGTCTTTCTTCTAATACTCAGTGAAACTGTAAAGATGATAATTGGCTAAGAAAATCCAAGAACTTGCATTAGTAGATATGTGTACTGGGATAAATATGACAAAATAAACAGGCTGATTCTTATAATTCTAGATTTTATACCAACTAGTTTAATGCAGCTATTAATAATCTTGAAATGACTAAAACACAACTGATCTTTAATACTAGAATAGAAATAACTTGAAGATGAAGATTATATTGTTTTCCTTTTCATGTTTTGAAAGATTTCAAAATTTTATGTATATATGTGTGCCAGCAGGCGTTTATGTGCACACCTATGGTAGCCAGAGGGTACCATATTCCTGGAAACTGGAGTAACAGGTGATTGTGAGATGCCTAATGTGGGTTCTGGGAACATACATAGGACTTGATGTATAATTTGCATTTTCTACTACAGAACAAAAATTCAAAGATCCTACTTAAAATGTATGAAGATTTCTGAGAGAATGGCAGAAAAACATCTGATGAGGCCCTGGTCCCGGGAGACAACACAGGTCACATTTCCCAAGAATTCAATCCTCTCCAGTATTGCTAGTAGTCTAAACTGGGGTCATCTTTGTGAATTCCTGGGAACTTCTCTAGCAACCAGTTTCAGTAGTTAGATCGGTGAATACCCTAGCTGTCATCATAGAGCCTTTCTCCAGTAACTGATGGAAGCAGATGCAGAGATCCACAGCCAAACACCAGGCAGAGCTCCAGGAGTCCAGTTGAAGAGAGAGAAGAGAGATTCTATGAACAAGGGGTATCAAGATCATGATGGGGAAACCTACAGAGAGAACCAAACCAAACTAGTTGGAACTCATGAAATTTAGACCAACATCTGCAGAGCCTCTATGGGACTTGACTAGGCCCTCTGCATAAGTGAGACAGTTGTGTAGCTTGATCTGCTTAAGGGAGCCCCTAGCAGTAAGAACAGGATCCATCCCTGGTGCATTTGCTGGCTTTTTGGAGGCCACTACCTATGGTGGGACACCTTGTAGAGCCCTGAGGGAAGGGGAGGGGCTTGGACCTGCCTCTACTGAATGTACCAGGCTCTGCTGACTCTCTATGCGAGGCCTCACCTTCTTGTAGGAGGGAATGGGGGTGAGTTCGGTGGGGGGGAGTCTGGAGGGGTGGGAGGAGGGGAGAGGGGAATGTCTGATTAGCATGTAAAATGAATAAAAATTTTCTTAATAAAGAAAAAGAATCTAATCCTACATACAGATGAAATAAACTGGGCATTCTGCTCCCCAGCATCTGAACAGACATGGCACTTTCATGCTGAAACTATTGGAGATTTCACATATTTTTAAGGTATATGGGGTATTTTCTAGAAGACATGGAAGTTTAGACTGGGAAACCTAGGGTCTAGTCAGTTCCTTGCAGTTGAAGATGTGTGGCAATCTATGCACAGCTTTCCCTTGAGATCTATACCTGTTTCCTTGGTAAGAGCACCCATGCCATGCAGAGGCCAATCCTTCAGGAACAATAGGCCAGCTCTGCTCTGAACTGATAGGCTACTTACTGAGACCACTTCTTAGTGCCCTTTGGATTTTACTATAAAAACAACCAGCTTTCACATACTATTAAGGTCTGATCACAAAACCTGAAGATACAAAGAAAAACCCTGAGTTTTCACCCTACAGAGAGATCAGTAATTATATCCCCTCACCGCTTTATAGCTAAAGATCTGGAAGTGGTATCAGGGTGACAATAGGAATCCAGTTTATAAACACAGCTTTAGACTTGAACTTATCTTGGGCAACATGCTTAAATTATTCTAAGTTATTACTTTTTAGAAAATGTATACTTCAACTTGAAATTAAATGCACTAATTTGGGCAAAATGACTTGAATAATGAAATTGTTAAATAAGGTTTTATGGATAGTTCATTAATATTAACAAAGTAAAATTCTTATGGTGATTTTTCTTCTATGTGGTAAATTCAGCTTCAACCTAAAGCTAGACAAGCCTTTTTCTGTGGATACAGTATTATATTCATTGTTTTCTAACATTTGACTTAATTTTCTACTTTCTACCATTACTCAATAATGGTATTCTAACAGCAGTGCCATTTTTATCTGGGTATTAGTAAATCGTAGCATTTCTGCTTCTATTATTTCACACAGGCTTTGGCTTTTTCATTTATATACAAGAGGAGAAAGCTTTGCACCATGTATTATCTTTATAGACTTTCATTATACCTAATTCTTGACAGGGAAATATTATGCTATGAACATCAATCTTGGGAGCTTTAGGTTGCTGGTTTTATTGCTATATCAAGCCCTAATTTTCATCAACTCAATACATAAGTTTCTACATTTCTGAATCACAAGACTTAAACTGTTATTGCTCATAGCATAAAATATAGGACCATTATCTCTTTGTCTGAGACTTGAAGCATATTCTTCTAAAATGGAATTTGCTTCCAAAGAACTTGAGAGCAATTTAAAATGAATGACTGAAAAGCTAATTTTATCTGCATTTGGCCACCCATCCATCAGAGAGATAATGTATGATATATTATCAAAAAAAGCAGCTGGAATTAACTGTCTGAATACGACTCTAGGCTGTTTTTAATATTTTTATTAAAATATCCTCTGGAAGACAACGGCTATGGTCTACATATCAAGAAACTTATCACTGGATTCATCCTTTAAATTCAAATAGTTGGATCAATAATGCCTTGAATGTATTACATATTTTGGATCTACTGAATATTTCTAACTTTAAAAGAAAAACTTTTTACTTCCAGAGAAATATTTTACAAACCACATCCTTCTATTACTGAGTGTGATACAAAGTTAACAAGCTAGTTGACATTCACCTACTTCTGAAACAGAAGAACTCTCTTATGCCCCAGGTAAGTTCTCCTGATCTCTGGCTTTCATTCTATGAACCCCTCTTGTTCTCTTGCTTACTACCTCTTTTATGTAAGTTCTACTGTGCACCTGAACAAAAAATTTAAAGAACTTTTTTTTTCTCCTCTTCATATAATTTACCAAGTATAAGATAAGAAAGTGGCCAGTTTCTTTTTCTGAACAGTTCAGCTAAGAAATTTGCATGATGAGGGGTTAATGAAGGCACATTTACATTAGAATATCGAGAGAACAAATAGACTTCAGAATCAAAGGGATTTGAAAATATGTATTTCTGAATAGGCTGCATGACTCATTTGAAACCACATTGTATACAGTGACATAAAAATTTGCATACACATGTATGAATATATTCACTTAAGTAATGTTTATTTAAAACACATACAATATATTACAATAAAAGGTATTTGAACTTATCTGCATGAGATTGAGCATAACCAACCTCCAACTGAAGTACTGTTCAAAAGGTTTCTGAAATATCCATCACAGGCAAACTGTTTAGTCAATAAAAACAAGGATTCATATTTGTATGTGTTGAGCTAAGTAAATAAAGCAAATTTTGGCTAATTTTTATATGCTTTATCTGTCAACAGAAAGGGGTATGTGTACATGTGTATGGAGGTGACTGCCCTGTCAAGTAAAAGGATGCATGAGGAAAAGCTTTGCAGCTGGCATTGGCAGACACTAGAGGTCATTACTTCTGGAGAGAAAATGTGGAAAGGTTGATGGGGAATGTTTGTCTTTTATTTGAAGGCTTTTCAAATCTACTACAGCTGGTGCAAATATATATATTTGGTATGACTTTTGAGTTGTTGCCCAAATTCAGAGATAGAGACACTGGATAACTCTCATGTAAAAAAATAGTGTAGCCTAGAATACCTTAGGATGCTTCATTAAGTTCAACTTTCAAAACCAAGAGCACTGACTCCATTAAAAATTACTCCATGTCTCCATTAAAACCCATGTTTGAGGACCATGGTATTTGCAAATATTTTAATTTGATTTACTTATTTCCAGCTTCATTTCACTTTTCTCTTAATTCTGTCCCAAATTCCTCAGTTCCATGACCTCTGACTTTGAACTAACATAGTTTACTACTGTTTTCATATTTTGTTCAGGAATTTATATTCGGTAATCATTTTCCATATGTTCAGTCCTAGCTGTTGTGGCTGAAGCTATACTTTATCTTCTTTATCTTTAAATGACATCTTACAGAAATAGAAATCACATGAAAGAAGATAATTTTTATGGTAATCTGAGTATATAATAGAAGTATTTTATTAGTCTTGTTATGCAAATACCGTATTTATAATTAAGTAATAATCCATTAGTGCTTTATTTTCTCCTTTAAATGCTTGATTTTAGCATATCAGAATGAATTGCTAATGTGTATGGTCCTCTCCAATGAATCATTGGAAATACCTGCCACTTTCTTACTCCCTTCTAGTGGTTAGCATTAGAAGTCCTATACTTCTATTATGAACCATAGTTGAAAATAAATAAGAGCACAAATAAGAATATTATAAAAGTTGGGTCTGGAGAGATGGCTCAGCATTTAAGACCACTGCCTGATCTTCCAGAGGAGTCAAAAAAACCACATGGTGATTCACACCCAGCTCTAACTACAGGATACAATGCCCTCTTCTGACCTCTGCCATCACCAAGCAAATGCATGGTGCACAGACATACATGAAGGCAAAATACTCATAAACAAAAAATAAATTTAAAAAATGAACAAATCAATAAAATGCTTAAATAGTTTAAAAATAATTTTATAAAACTCTATTAAACATTGATTGTAGTCAGAAGCTTTCCTGTGTCCCGGGCTGTCAGTGTTTAGGACAAATCTCTCCTACTTGCATCCCCCAAATGAACACACAGAGGCTTATACTAATTAAAACTGCATGGTCATTAGCTCAGGCTTACTACTGAATGGCTCTTACACTTAAACTCAGCCCATTTCTGTTAATCTATATGTCACCACATTTTCTGTGGCTTCACCTGTGTGCTATCACATGCTGCTCCCTGGACGGCGAGATGGCATCTCCTGACTCAGTCTTCCTCTTCCCAGAATTCTCCTTGTCTGCTTATCTTGCCTATACTTTCTGCCTGGCTACTGGCCAATCAGCATTTTATTTATCAACCAATCAGAGCAACATATTCACAGCACATAGAGCAATTTCCACAGCAATTGACAGACAAATAAGAAAACATAAGCTTGGTACTGATTTCATTACAATTTAACTAATGGGAAGGATTTATAGAAAAGTCTCCCCAAGATGTGGATATTTATTATTTTAATGTATTCACACCACACATTCTTGTGTCCTTTCTGGAAAATTATGTGACATAGTCAGCTTTTGTGTCAAGTGTGCCAGGCTCTGGTTCCCAGCTATCACATGTTAGAGTATGTGTTCCTGTGAAGGTATTTGTGACATGATTAACCTCATAGGTAATCTGGAGTGAAAAAAATTAATTATCCTAGATAATCTGAGTGTGTCTCAAGCAATCACTGAAAGGCCTCAGAGGCAGAATTGATGACCCTAGAATGCTCTACATCAGTTTTTAACTGAACAACTGAAAAATATAGGCAGACAAAACTCAAGTCATCAAAATCTCTCTCAACTTCCTGCTCATCCCCTTCACAGCAGGTGAAATATCCCTTCCTCTGAACATGACACCCAGACTAAGTTCACATTGTGGCTCCATTTCCATTGCCCCTTCTCTGTATACATCCAGTATCTACCAGATGGCCAGTCCATGCACAAGGGTGGTGCTTATTCACTTCTAAACATCCCATGTCTAGAGTGCCAGTCATAGAACTCAAAGCTTCCATTTCCTTTCAATTTGTAGTTATTCCTAAGGAAATTTTACAGTACAACACAGAATTGTATTGGAATTATTTCATTAACTAAAATCATAGGCATGAGAAGAAATCATTGTGAAATTATAGCAGAAATACATGTATCAAATGCTCTCTCTCTCTCTGTGTGTGTGTGTGTGTGTGTGTGTGTGTGTGTACACACACTGAGTGCATGAAGTATGTACTTATTAATATGTCTATGCTCATGTGGATGCACATTCATACGTGGGTATGGAGGGCAGAATATGTTGGGTATATTTCCTTGATCACCTTCCACTCTTATTTTTTGAGGCAAGATCTTTCAGTGAACCTGATGCTCATTGATTTGGCTGGGTTAGCTAACCAATGAGCTTCAGGGATCTGCCTATCTCTGTCTGCTGCTTCTACCTCTGGGGTTACAGGCACATGTGCTCTCTCTCTCTCTCTCTCTCTCTCTCTCTCTCTCTCTCTCTCTCTCTCTGTGTGTGCACGTGTGTGCATGTGTGTGTGTATGTGTGCGTGCGTGCATGTGTGTGTGCGTGCGTGCGTGCGTGCGTGTGTGTGTGTGTGTGTGTGTGTGTGTGTGTGGTGTGGTGTGTGGTGTATGTGTTCAGGGGATCTGAATTCAGTTCTTCATGTTTGAACTGTAGGCACACTACTGACACACTAAGCTATTGTCTTAGCCTCCAAAGGCATAACTCAAGTGTTTGTAAGTACAAATATACTATCAATATATATATATATATATAAAACTTAATGCAAATTTTAATACCATCTATCAGGAGCTATACCTGCTTTGGACTAAGTGAATTTTTTTTTTTTTTTTATGAAATATCAAAGGTTAAGTCTAACATGGTGTGAGTGGGAAGTCTTACAGCACATCTGGCTTTATTGTCTTCATCTATTGTGCTTGTAATACACTGATGTATTACATCACTCTTCCCATTTATAAACCTCTTCTTCCTTGGGGACTCTATATTTGCACTATATTGCTTCCTGTTGTGTCTTTGACCTTCCACTTTCTCCTTTGCTTCTTAAATATAGTCAGATACTTCTCAAAGTTTTGCCTCTGGTCTCTCCCTCGGGCATCTCATCACACCAGTGACTTCAATTATCAGATCATGTCACATGCATAACCTTCCCCTCCATTCTCTCTCCTTAAAACTCCCCGATGCCTTTGTATTGACTGAGAATGAAATCAGACTCTTCATCTAGGCCAACAAGGACTTTCCTGATTTGATTGCTTCTGCCCTCTACATCTCATGTCTTAGTCTCCTGTCCTCTCGCCAACATGTGGAGACAGACATCCTGGTACTGGAAGCTTTACCACACCACACTCATCCACTTGCACTTTCTTGAAGGGCAGTTCTTTTCCTCGTTGCCTTGAAGGTTACAGCTCAATTTGTCTCCCAGGCAAGAAGAGAATCAAGACCACAAAATCCAAATAAATGACTCCTAAAAAGGAGTTTTTTTCTGATTTCTTCTTATCATCTGTTATTTATTATTATTGCTATTTTTGTTATTATCTCAAATTAACTTGTTCACTAAGATGATTTTCCCCTTCACACATATCTCCAAGCTCCATGAATTAAGATATTTTCCATTTTGCTCAACACTGTGTCCTCAGCATTGAAATTACATAGACTATCAGTTCCTCATTTCTTATTATAACATTATTTTCACATTCTAAATAGGGTCCTTTATTAAGGTGTTATAAATAAATTAAAGAATAGAGTCCCTTGCTTTTTATTTGAATTATTATAAGAGCCTTGATATTGATTTTAACTGCCATGTGTTTTTCCTCCCTCAATTCTATCTCTACCTGCATTAGTCTGCTTTTCAATGTAGTGACAAAATACTAGAAATAAACAAGTTAAAAGGAAAAAAATCTTATTTTAGCTCATGGTTTGAGATCTCACATACATAACCTGGTCCACGGTCATTTGACTCCATCACTCTGGGACTCACATGACTCTGTTCATCTCATGGCAACCAGGAAGTAAACAGCCTGAGAGGAAGGAGCTGCTGACAGGATACACATGTCCAAACACAGGCTTCCGAGTACCAATTCCCTTTACTATGTCTCACCGGAATTTCTAACATTTCCGTATAGTCCATCAAGCCAGGAGATCCCCAGTGGATAAGATGGCTCCCTCACATCTCATGACTAAACATTGCTGCATTTGAGACTAAGCCGAAGCAGAGACATTTCAGATCCACACCATAATAGCAGTCCATGCGTACAATAAGTATAAAATTTTCAGAATGAAAGTGAAATTGTAACAGCTTCTGCTGGAATGTCTGAGTATTCTACAGAACATGGTCCCACACTCATTTAACATCCAATTTATTTACCAACACTCCTCCAAATTGGAATGTGGGAATTCTGTATCCTACAAATAGAATTTTTAAATTCCTTTCTTACTTCCACACATTTTGTGGCTTAGAGTCAGCATTCAGAATTGACTCCTCCATGTCTATTTCAATTCCATTAAAATATTCCTTTTTAGTCTTTTCAAATATAACTATCCCTTGCTGTTAAGCTGTGAAAGTCCTGTAATGCAATTGGAGAGATGAATGATTTTACTTCAGGCCAGGGCTACCATCTCCCAGGTTTTAAAACTTTTTCTCAATTGAAGTGAACTTATCTATAGCTGGTGACTTACTTTAGGAACTACAAAAAAAAAAACCTGCTATCTATATAGATAATGTATCATAAGTCAAAGCTTTGTGTAATCTCTAGCTTTCTCATTATAAACAATGCATTCATCTTTACCTGCTATAGAAAATTTCATGTTTATACAACACCACAGACCAAAAACTTCAAATACCTGTAACCTAGCTTTAAGGAACTTTCATAATATTCTCAAAACTCTGTGTGTGTATATGTGTTTGTGTGTGTGCACTTGTGTGTATATATGTTTATGTTGATACTGTGTTTAGAAGGCTAAGCTCCAACAGTAGAGACAAATAGCACCAATTAAAAATAAGTTATACTTACAATATTGGAAAATATGAAAAAGATGGGAATATGTTGAAAATGAGAGTGCTCAGTTTCTGTGATGTAATGGTCACCCTTAAAATTAACACACTGAAATGTGACTACATAGTTTATCATACATTTAAAAGATATGACAATGAAAAAAACTGAGATTTCCCGTACATATTGAAACTCTGCTTACTCTGTTTTTTTATTCTTCTGTGATACATTACATCCAGCCTGCAGTTGCCCTTCCCTCTACTCTTCTTAGTCCCCCCTCCTTAAATAAGTTATTCTTTCAATTTAATAAAATGACTTAATACACATAAAAACCCGTCATCTTTAAGTCCACATGGCAGTTCATGAGCACAGAAAACATCAAAATTTAAAAGTAGACTACTACAGAGTTGTCTCAAATCAGAAACTGATAGTTAAATCTTGCCTCTTGCCACTTTTTCATTTCCTACATAAAAACTATCAACAAGTGCTTCTCTATGTGTGGCTTTATATGATTGATAGATCTCACCCTTTCTATGTTTCTGATTCTATTGCAATCATTTTTTCCCAGAACATTTCAACATCTCATAACCAGTATCCTTTGCCTCCTGCAGACATACACAGTCTGGCTCTTGCTCCTTGGTTTAAAGTACTGTCGTCCCTCATTTCCTGTCAGCATGGTACACAAAAGCCATAATAATCCCTTGGTGTTTATCTCTGGACACATAATTCTTGCAGATAATTCACCTGGTAGTTTATTTAAAGTGTTTTACTTTTTAAAATTTATTTTTCTTTTTGAGATTATAATATAATTATATCATTTCCCCCCTCCTTTTCCGTCATCCACACCCTCCCATATACTGAACCCTTGTTTTTTTAAAAATCATCTTTTATTCATTAATTGTTGTTATATGTATGTGTGTGTTGATGTTTGACTTCCTTAGTAATTATTTTTTTAATGCTACTACACTTTCATTATTAAAATTACACTAAGGTATTTTCATAGATTGACTTCTACAAAACAGCCATTGGATATATGCACATGTTTGTGAATAGTCACATAGCTTTTAAAGATACAAATATGATCATGTTGAACATGTTTTTCATGCTTTGGCTACTGATTTACACAGTATATTCTCTGGTTCCTTGGAATCATTACTTATAAGAAAATTGTTTATATTATAAACCTATTATGTCCCAACTACAATTCTGCAATGTTAACGTAAGTTAACATTCCCAATGTTAAAGATAAAACAGTGCTACATATTTATGGGCTTGGTGATGTTTCAACAACACTCAAATTTCTACACATTTTACAATAAATGCAAACATGCATCACAGCTGTTACCAACATCATTGCTATCCTGAGCTCCAGGTAGTTATGCTATAAATGTATGTGTTTCGACATTTTTAGAAAATGGTATTTCTGCAGCTGGTGCTATAATTGAAGGAAAGAGTTAATTCTGCTGATGAGCAAGAACATTGAATGTGAACCTCTGCCTTTGTATCAGATCTGTGTGGATGGATCCAGTGGCATTCTTATACTGAACTGAACATAAAATGTACTGACATGAAGGACAATATGCCCAACAGACTGAAGAAGATGGAAAGGCTATGGATCACCTCCAGCATACTGTAGGGTGGGTTAATGTTTCTCAATGTCACCTCCCCTGCCACTGGAAATCAGAATGCTTGACACCTGGACACCAAATTACTAAAGCTTCAAGCAGTGACACTTCCTTCTCCATGTGAGGCCTGGCTTCTCCTTGACAGTTCGCTCTTATGGTCCCTTCAGGCTCCTTGGCCTTTACTCCATCCTTTAACCTCCATCACTAATTAAATCTGGACAACTCTTCGGTGAAAATAGTTTCCTTCAAAGTTTTCATTCAGTGTTCCCCTCTGGGCAATTTTTGTCACTTTAGTCTAGCCTGCCCTCTTTACATGAAGTTTAAAGAGGTGAGCTATTTTTTATAAGATTAAAAAAAAAAAAACCCTTTTTCAAGACCTAAATCTAACTTGATGCTTCACATAAGGACTAGCATATGAAACCTGACAAAATCTTCAGCCGTGAAATATTAGTTTTAGAAGTTTATGGATAAACAAAACGTTCTAAGAACTCTGATCTCACTTGAGGTAGCTAAAATTTTAAGACATTGTCTGGTAACAGTTTTATTTGGGATCTAATTAAATTCTGTATTCAAAACAAAACAAAACAAAACAAAAAACTGCCTAATATAGTTGGGCACATCGTCAGTGAATTTGTTTTGGAAATCATATTAGACCTCAGAATTAAGCAGTGCCATTAATGTTATTATCTATTTAGGAAAAGAAAAAAAGTGGAGATGAAAAAATATGGAGTTAATTCCCCAGAATATGGTCTTGATCATTGTTTCCTCTCTAGAAATAAAATAAAAACGTAAGTAGTCAACCACTTTAGACTTACTTCCATATCTTATAAGTAGTCCTTCAAAATTGTTTATTTATTTAAACGTGTAATGATCAGGCATAGAGATCTCTGGGCTGGTCACAGGTAGTTATCCCTAGGGAAATGAGCTTCTCCATCACTTGATGTCCAGAGAACTATTTCTCAGCCTAGTAATTGCTACCTATACTGTTTTCAAAAGAGGCTAGGGTTGTGTTCTTGTGTTTTGTTTTTGAGGCAGAGTCTCAAAGACATAGCTCATTCTACCCTGGAGCTCACTCTGTAACACAGACTGATTTCAAATTCATGATCCTTCAGCCTCAGCCTCCTAAGTGCTGGGTTAACAACCATGTACCATCATGCCTAACTATATGAAAATTTCATTTTCAGCTATATTGTGAAAAACAACTTTTAAAATATCTTAGATAAATGAATACTTGGATATAAAACATTTGTGCGTGCCTCCAAGACAATTTCTATGTGTATCAGAGGAATTGTTAGGGAATCTAGATGTTTCTTGCTTGGTAAACATGACTGAGTTACAGAGGATGTTGCTTTCTACATTCTGGAAATGTATTTAAGAAGAGAATTCTCTGGTATGACTATGTTTAGCAATAAAAACAAGACTACAAAACAAACAACCATAAAGCACTTACAATAGGCCAGGTACCCCATTGTGGATGTTAGATTCATTCTCTCATTTATTTCCCACAGTAGCACCATGTGTAATATCATTATTTCCATTATAAAGATGAAAATACTTACCTTCATGAAATATACATATCTAATAAATATCAGAAATAGTCTTTGACTATTAGTTAGCACCTTGGCTTAGAGAACCACCTGATATGAATCCACTCTATGAAGTTGTTCATGAAGATACAAACATATATTTATTAATTATAGGCAAAAATGAGAACTATGCCCCAAGCTTCCACATAACCATGTTTCCTGGTCTCCTCAGAGATATCAGCAATATGTTTTATTTTTTTTTAAATTTGTATTACTTTCTAATTCCATGTACATGCTTGTATACATTGCTTTTAATTTCCTATCAAAGTTGATTTGTGGGCGGGAGAGATAGTTCAGCAGTTGAGTGATTGCATCTCATTTAGAGGACTGTAACACGAATCTTAAAAGGTCTTATTAATAAAAACAAACCTGGAGCCAGGTAATGGGGTCAACGCTGGAAGGTCAGAGAAGCAGAACAAGCCACAGCCATCTCACCTTGCCAATTCCTCAGCTGATCCTGTTTTCCTCAGACTGGTAGCCTCTCAATCCTCATCCAGAATGAATCTCAGCTGAACTGTTGCTCAAAAGCCTAAAAGTTTAACCAGCCAAAAGCTTCTAGTTCCTGGTTTTCATGTTTTATATACCTTTCTGCTTCCTGCCATCACTTCCTGGGATTAAAGGTGTGAGTGCCATGCCTGGCTGTTTCCAGTGTGGCTTTCAACTCACAGAGATCCAAATGGATCTCTACCTCCCGAGTGATAGGATTAAAGGCGTGTATGACACCATTTTCTAGCCTCTATGTCTATCTAGTGGCTGTTCTGTCCTCTGACCCCAGATAAGTTTATTAGGATGCACAATATACTGGGGGACACAATATATCACCACAGAGGACCACAGTTCAGTTCCTAGCACCCATGTTGTATGGCTTACAATAGCCTGTAATGCCTGTTCTTGAGGCTCCAACTCTCTCTTCTGGCATTCTAGTGTACCTGTACACACACGCACACTAACAAATTTATTTTAAAATAAAAAATGTAATGTGTATATTAAATCAACTCAAGTCCACAATATAGAAAAAAACCAATAAGACTTTGAATAGACTATGTCTAGCAACCCATTAATAATTTGCTGTTTCACAGAATTAGGTATTAACACTGGTAAAATTGCCATCAAATAAATGATAATAAACTGAGGTAATGTGGAAAAAATAAAGGACACTCGGGTAGAGGAGGATGATATGTGGTGTGACGTGAGAATCTAGCCCTGGTCTTTTGTGATATGGGAAAAGGACATGTTTGGACACTGTCCATTGCCTTCGTAGAGTGTCCAAAAGGAAATGGGAGTTGATCACATTTGCTAATACAGAGAAATCGGCTATTTGTGGGAAGGGAGATGGCATAGCTTGTTGTGTTAAGGAGGCATTTTATCAAAAAGGCACTCGTGTCTAGAAAATAGAGGTCTTTTTAGGAAAGCATATCCTTCCTGTCTTCCACTCCAGTAAACTTGAGGAGTGAAAACACATTTGTGAGTGCAGCAAGTTCATTGACATTAGCAGCATATCATTTTCCCAAAGTCTGAAAGAGCAATGGATTGATTTCATGGTTCACAGTAGGACAGGGTAGTGCAGCATGGCTCACATGTCTTTTGGAAACAATATAAATCCATAGAGCTATTTCAAGGCCTCATGAAGAGGTGATAAACTGCTGGATTTGGTTACACATTTCCTTCTGTGGGGATGATTTCATCCCCTCCTTTTAGATAAGTCAGACAGATTTGTTGTTTTCATGCTCCGTTTTTCTTCAAATTTACTCTAAATGAGCAGGTTGATTTCAGGGCATGTCTCTTAACTCCCTCTTCTTCCGCTTGGGTTCAACTCGAGTTCTTGTGAAATCATTACCCTTTCTGTACCTTCAAGATGGACTGCCACAGAACCAAATTACAAAGTAAACAAAAGGAAGTTAAGAATGTGTTCCTCAGGGATATGCTGTTTGTGAAGATGTGGGCACAGAATCACACAGCGCTTGTGAAAGCGTCTCCTCCACAGCATGGGCTGTCTCTACATCCTAAGCCTATGACTCTCTGAAGCACACAAAGCCCCTCAGGTCAGAAAGCCACTTGGCTCTCCTCCCAAAAAGAGCCACATCCAAATCAAAGCAGACAATCTCCTTTCAAAAGTTGGAAGTGCAAAGAAGCAAGGCAATAAGAGGCATTTGCTTGTCTTGGCAATCACTGCCAGTCCTTCAGGGAGAGCTTTGTTTGTAAGATCTGTCAAGAAAACAAAGCTCCCTGTTCTTCGTGCATTGGAAAATCAACTGAACATCACTGAGTCAAAGACTCTAAACATATTCTTATGATGCTCAGTAGCAATTTATCTGTTCACTTCTGGTTCTTTCATATTCTCGAGAACCATAACACATGTCTAAAACAAAGAAACAAATTCTTTATCACTCATTACCTACAAGTCTGACCCTTCCCAGAAATGACTAGGTTAGGGGGGAAATAGCACCCTACAGTAATTGTTACATAGTCAGTACACATCTCTGAGAGCTCCCACAGTTTCATCACCTGCTAAGTGGGGGAGAGGGGAAGTGTGCTGCTTTTATTTTCCTATCATCTGCTCCTTGTTTGTATCATAACCAGCCCCACACTCTCTTGGTCCATGTGGCCATCACTCCCTCTTTAGTCTCATAGCATTCCAGTCTTCTGACCATAATTACCAGTTCAGCATGAGCACATGACTGAAGGCTGTGGAACTAAGATGAAATCTGGGATTCCAATGTAGTGGAAGATGAATGCTGAGGGCATGAGCTGTTAGTAGGGAATGTGAGGGTCACCTTAATGTAGGACAGAAAGAGCTGGTTTTCATGAGGCATAGCAATAGAAAGGCAGAGCAGAGAGGTGTGGCAAGAGTGTGCACAAGCTGCCATCCAGGTCACTAAATCTGACTAGGGTGGAAAGCAGTGTGGCCTCATTGCTGAGTTTTAATCTTGTATGAAACAACAATTTTGGTTTTCCTTTTGTCTTAGGGTTACTTAACCTGTGCTTCTTTCACATGTACAGAGGTCCCTAATTATTAAAATGGAATGACTGAAGTGACCTGTCAACAGGAATATTTTAAAGAACTTCTTACTTTTAACAACATAAAAACTAAAACCCATTTGACTTTACCAAATATAATTGGATCATTATGTGGGATGATGAGCAAGGAGACCCAACAGAAAACAAGAACTAATCAAGTAACAACCATTTGCCCTCTCCATTTTTATGCCAAAATCCCTCTAGATATTCAGAACAGAAAAAAAATTAGGAAAATTGTGGACTAGGCAGAATATAGGGATATCATATTGGACAACTCTAGGGGGCACCATTAACACTTTAGTTTGTATTAACATCAACCTTGGAGTTATGAATGTAGGGAAAGCCTAGCCCAACTGCCCTTAGCCAGCTGGTGGACTGGGCCAGGAAAACACTTGCAAGTGTTTTCAATCACCATAATGGTTCTTCTTGGCTGTTTCATTGTATAATTAACTGATTATTGTCTGCTGTATTTGCATTTGGGGGGCAGATTTCTGGCAGACAGCTGGCACCACAGGTTTACCATGACACAGAACAGACACAAATTGCCTTCCCTTGTTTGACTATGTTTGTTATTGAGCCCCTGGCTGTAGATGTAATTCTCAATGTTAAAAGCCCAAGAGGTCAGAGCACTATTGACTAGCCTTTAGCTTACCAGTCGCTGACGTCCTCCCGCGACAGAGAGACCTTCTCCTGTGTGTCTGTCTTTTTATTGCCTTTCTGTTCTGCCTTCTCATTGATTCTAAACCCAACCACATGACTTCCTCATCACTGCCTGTCTATACAGACCTCCAGGTCTCTGTGGTTGGTACTGGGATTAAAGGCTTGTGTCTCCATGCTGGCTGTGTCCTTGAACACACAGAGACTTTGCCTGCCATGTGATCGGGATTAAGGGCGTGTGCTACCACTGCCAGACTTCTGCTAAATGGCTTGTTATTAGCTCTGACTCCCAGGCAACTTTATTTATTAACATACAAATAAAATCACATTTCAGAACAAATAAAATATCACCATATTTCCCTTTTATTCTAATAAAAAGAAAAAAGGAAAAAAGTTATAACTAATATAAGAAAAACTATATACAAAAAGTACAATAACTATATACAATATATACATGCAATAAATACCTAAACAATGTCTAGTCCATTTGCATTTGACAAATTCAGAGAAAATAATTCCATTATTTATCCTATTTTGATAAGTCCAAAATGTACCTTATTCACTTTCTATCCTAACTTATATTACTAACAGAACTCTCTCATAATGTCTTTCCTTTAAACACATGTGTCAGTACCAAGCCACATTTGTCTCTTCAATTTCTCTGGCTGTGTAAATGAGGCAACAGCATTCTTCTCATTCTTCTTTCCTCTTGAGCATGAGGTCAGAGGCAGGGACTAGGTTGGCCAGTGCAGTCTCTTGGGAGGTGGGGGTGTCACGAGCTCTGTGTCAGGGTCCAGAAGATACTTTCGCTTCTGTCCTTGGGTAGCTGCTCCACATCTGTCAATGAACTCAAACAGCATCTCCTTGGTGACAGGGTTCAAGATGCTGTTGCACACAGCCATGGCTGTGTTGTAGGCATTTGGGAAACTTTTGTCTATTCTCTGTCTCATAAAGACCCAGCTGTTGTTGTCAAATTTGCATTCTATGATTTTGTTGTTGTGCTGTTCTAGTTCTTTTGTCAACTTGATTTGTGCAAAGGGTCTTTCATAACCTCCAACATGGAGAAGGCCAACATTCTGTGGAAGCAACCCTTCTCCTCCCATTCTTGTTATCTTCAGTCGAAAATCCACAGAGTTCAGACTGGGAGGTTTCCATTTCAAAATATCATCACATCGACCAGGTTTGTATTTTCCAATAGGCTGAAAAATAAGTCCATCCATCTTATGGCTGACTTCTTTGGCAAAATTTCCTTCCAGGAGCTTTCTTGAAACATTGATGTCAAAAAATTGTTTAGGTCTCACACTAAATGGTTCCTGTGTTTTGTCAATGAGCCCAGTCTTCATTTTTTCATGTCGTGGACTTATGATTTCACGTTCAATACATTGCAGGCGAATATTAAAATCACAATCTCCAACTGGTTGTGCATTGAATTTAATTATGTCATATATTAAATATCTTGGAAAAGCCTGTCCATTTACTTTGTCAATGATCATTTCCCCGTCCAAAAGGGTATTTGATAAATGCATGCGGAGATCTTTGCGAAATGGAAATTCCATATTTGAAACATGAAACACTGAGTTATCTCTGTCAATCATAAAAACTTGATTTGTGCCGTCAATCAACATCATGTAACGAGTACCGTCTGCTTTCCAGCTTACTTTATATGGCTTCTGTTCTAAAAGTCTAATATTTTGCTTGTCCATGGAAACAGGCTGTGCTCCAGGAAACCCAGACCCTTCCCAGCCACAGAACTGATGACATTTCTGCTGTACTTCTCCTAATTTTGGTTGAGTGGTTACTTGAGTTACACCTTTAACAGTTATACCTTCCAAGAAAATAGCACCCAGTTTTAACCGTTCTTTTCTCCTGTTACCAAAGGAAGCACTAGACCCTGGTTCTGAGTCCTTTTTTCCATCTTCATCATCATCCTCAAAACACCAATCTGGCAAGACAGGTGGTGGTGGTGCTGCTTGTATATCACCATAGCGCCGAAAAAGTTCCTTCAAATAGTCACCCTTATAGATTCCTGGTGGTCGGGCTTGGGCAAATGTAGCAACTGCTGATTCAATACTCCAATCCATCTTCTCAACCAAAAAGGCACATATAAGGAAACCTGTCCGGTTGAAGCCATGGGTACAATGAACACCTATAAGTTCAGGTGGGCTTCTTTCACTAAACCTCTCACACAGGCGAATGAATGTCTCAGTGTTCTCAGCCGTGGGGCATTCACCATGCCCTTTACACTGAAGTTTGATATACTTGATTCCTTCTTTTTCTATGTCATTTCTGTCATAGAACCTGGAAGTATTTGTCAGATCCACCAATAAGCTCATTTTAACCTTCAGACTCTTTAGATAATTTGAGAACATACTGGGATGGAACCGGTTTTCTTCAGAAACTTGACTATCATAGCTTGGTCCCAGCATTGTCTTCAAAGGTAAGAATCTTCCTGCCACCGGCTGGCCGCGCCGTGGACAGTTCAGCCACCGAGGCGGGATCTTGTTGTAAACCATGTCTGCACCGCACACCGCCACCTAGCTGACCGCTAAATGTAGATGTAATTCTAAACAGTCTTATTAAACAAGAAACACAGCCACCTAGCTGACCGCTAAATGTAGCTGTAATTCTAAACAGTCTTCTTAAACAAGAAACACAGAGCCAAATAAAGAGTTAAAAGCCCAAGAGGTTAGAGCACTAGCGACTAGCCTTTAGCTTACCAGTTGCTGCTGTTCTTCCTCTGAGACAGACAGATGTTCTCCTCTGTAACCTGTCTTTTTATTGCCTTTCTGTTCTGCCTTCTCATTGGTTCTAAATCCAACCACATGACTTCCTCGTCACTGCCTGTCTATACAGACCTCCAGGTCTCTATGGTTGGTATTGAGATTAAAGGCGTGTCTCCATGATGGCTGTGTCCTTGAACACACAGAGACTCCGCCTGTCATGTGATTGGGATTAAGGGTGTGTGCTACCACTGCCAGACTTCTGCTAAGTGGCTTGTTATTAGCTCTGACCCCCAGGCAACTTTATTTATTAACATACAAATAAAATTACATTTCAGCACAAATAAAATATCACCATACCTGGCCAAGGCACTACTAAATCAGACTTCTGAAAACACAAAATGTTGTATCTCAGGATGACACAGGTCTTTGGGTGGTGGGAGATTCTTGAACATTAGATAATTTAGCAAGTGGAGTTTGTACAACTCAAAGGTCTTTTACAGCAACAATATCCTTTCAGTTTGTTGCTACAGCAATATTTCAAAAAGTAAAAAAGTAAATAAGTACTCATATACTCATATTAAGCTAAGAGCTATGTGTTAATGATTACATGAATGACATAAAAGTTGATTTAATCTTCTCTTGGAGAAAGACAGACAGACAGAGAGAGAGAGAGAGAGAGAGAGAGAGAGAGAGAGAGAGAGAGAGAGAGAGAATATCTTCTTTGATATAATGCCCCTTCTAAAACAATGGAAAATTATTCATTATTTAGTTATTTGTGCTGTAGCACTCCTTCCAAGGCACAGGAAGCATTTTGGAAGAAGGGACAGAAAGAGGAGAGGAATACGTGTGTGGTAATATTGTGTTCCCCAAAATATTATGCACCCTAACAAACTTATCTGGGGTCAGAGAACAGAGCAGCCACTAGATAGACATAGAGGCCAGAAAATGGTTGCACACACACCTTTAATCCTATCACTTGGGAGGCAGAGATCCATCTAAATCTCTGTGAGTTCAAAGCCACACTGGAAACAGCCAGGCATGGTGACTCACACCTTTAATCCCAGGAAGTGAAGGCAGAAAGCAGAAAGGTATATAAGACATGAAAACCAGGAACTAGAGTTGGTTAAGCTTTTAGGCTTTTGAGCAGGACAGTTCAGCTGAGATCCATTTGGATAAGAACTCAGAGGCTTTCATTCTGAGGAAACAGGATCAGCTGAGGAACTGGCAAGGTGAGGAAGCTGTGACTTGTTCTGCTTCTCTGACCTTCCAGCCATTCACCCCAATACCTGGCTCCCGAGTTTGTTTTTATTAATAAGACCCTTTTCAGATTCATGCTATATCTGGCGCCCAATGTTTGTGGTACGAATTCACGAAAAAGCCACTTGCCTGTGGCCTTGTGGGCCCCAGATCAGACCCAAGCTACCCTCAGCCAGTATGGTGAAGCACACTGGTTGGATTTACTGAAGGAGGCAGAGGCAGGAAGATCCCGAGTTTGAAGCCCGCCTAGCAGGCTTGCTAAGGAGAAGCTTCGGCCAGGGCTGAGCCACAAACGGTGGTGGGACCATGGAGGCAGCAGCTGCTGCTCCAAGTTGCTGGCTGCTTCTCATTGTGTTGGTGACTGCAGTGATGCTGCTACCTGGAATGAAGGGTTACTGCTGCTTGTTCAGAAAAGAATTGCCAGAACCATCGTGTTACAAGAAAGCATTGGCAAAGGTCAGTTTGGCAAGACAAATGTTGGGGAGAAATTGCCCTGAAGATTTTCTCCTCTAGGGAAGAACGTTCATGGTTCCAAGAGACAGATGTTTATCAGACTGTGATTGCTCCAAACTACAGAGAAGGCAAAAAAAAAAAAAAAAAAAATCTGCAGGGAACCATGACCACGCCTAACAGCAAATTTGAAATCCTCAAAAGGAAGACATGGCCCCACAAAGATGATTCCACATAGACTAAGGTAAAGCCATTAAGCTGATTAACACCATGGAAAGATTGGCTTTGGACTACAAACTGCTCAGGACAATTTCGAGATGGCTAGCTGAGATGATCCAGATCACAGACAACTCGAGCAAGGACTTGAGACAAGCCCTGCACTTTCCCATTATGCATTGACTGGACAACAAATGATACAGTTCCTACCTCTCCCAGGACTTGACAATTAACCCAAAATTTTTCTTTTCAGGATTCCCTAAAGATGCCAATGATCTACCTCCTATCTATATTCTCTTTTTTGTCAGTTACAATCTGAAAATATTAGTGGACAATTTCAGAAGTCAATGAGTCAGAATTTTAATTTGCACACCATTCTGAGTAGCATGATGAAATCTCATAGTGCCTCACTCTGTCCAGCCTAGGATATGAGCAATTTCTTTATCCATTACTTCTGTGAGTGTTCCCTATATGCTGCCTAGTAACTCTGTAGTGCTCTTGGTTATCAAGTTGACTCTGGTATGGCATTGCTTGTTTTGGTGGGAAGTACCAATAGCCAAACCATGCTTTGAGATGTCCTTCACTTCACTGCATCTCAACACATTGGTATTGCATTTTCTATTATACTTAGAAGAAGGGTGAGTCTATGGGGCATGATATTTTGAGAGAGAACCCATAGCCATATAAATACATTTTAAAATTTATTTATTTACTTATGTCATCATACTAAAAAGGGAATGCAATTCTACAGCTGGTCGTAGGGAGCTTAGGGAATCTCAGTGATCCACAGACCAATCTTAAAGACTAAGGGATGGATTTTGAACATATTCCTTTCCCTTAACTCCAATTTGGGACATGGATCTTAATTTCTTTTTCTTTTTCCTCCCCTCCTCTTCCTCCTCCACTTCCTTCTCTTCCTGCTCCTTCTCATTGTTCCATATGATATCATCTGTGTTTATTTTGAGGATTCATTGATCTCTGCATGGTGTATGTTCACAACAGCACCTGGCATGAAGTACAAACTGAATAAACACATTCCTCTCCTCAATTTCTCCTCATCACTGCCTTTATGATTTTTCTGTCCCACCAAAGTCTTCAATGACTTTTATTACTCATTAAGACTTTTGTATTTTAAAGCATTTTCAAATTATCTTTATCAACCCAGTATGGCACCATCACCACCAACAAAACAGTTTAATTGATGTATTTTCAAGTTTTTCTTAAACATAGTACCTCACTGAATATTTTAAAGCCACTTGAAGTTTTAATTTCATAATGTTATTTTTAATGAGTAATATCTATTCAAAACTGTTCTTTAATTTAAATATATACTTAAATGTAAATGAACCTCTCTTTTCAAACACAGATCAATTTCTCATATATGTAAAATTAAAATTGGAAATGCCCTAAATATCAATATATTTAAAATTATTGAAAGAAAACAACATAAAGTGAGGCATAACACCAAGACGAAGGTTGTCTGGATGACTGATTGTCTCTCAAGAGCTGAGCGAAGGCATTCATCCACAAGGCAATATTTTCCTTGTTATCCTGGGTTTAGCTACCCTGTACCAAGTGATGTGTTCCCCCAGGATTTCTTCACTTTAAAGAATTTCCTGAGAAGCAATCTTTCCTATCTAAATTATAAGATATAATAGAATGAATTGGGTTTTTTCCCCATTAGAAGAGAAATTAGATTTTTGTTTTCAGAGTGTCCTGGGGCAAAGGTACTGAAAATTCACTCTCTGGGCTCTCAGAGGCTTGGAACTACTTCCTAAAGAGAAGGAACAAGTATTATTTAGGAAATGAAAGACAGGTAAATGTTATCACCTATTCATAAGATACATGTGAGGCTGAAAGCCTTAATCAACTTGCAATTTATGTTTGATCCAAAATTTATTGAGTGATGACTCACTAGATCCTTTAGTCTAAACCCCTGCATGAGTTCTGACTGCCTAGCACACCCAACAACAACAAAACAACACAATCAATCCCTATCTCTTTCCTAGGTTCCTTTAATTAATTAATTTATTTTTGTGTTGTTTTTTGAGGCAGGGTCTCTCTGCATAGCTCTGGCTGTCCTGGACCTCACAGGTCTGCCTCAAACCCACCAAGTTCCAACTATCTCTGCTTCCTCAGTGTTGAGATTAAAGCCATGCATCACCACACTCAGCCAGATGCCTCTAATTCTTGATGTTCTCTCATATTCCAAAAATATCCTATTTGAACAAAACATCAAAGAGTAGCCTAGGAATATAGCCCGTTGAAATATGTAACCTAAAGCTAGACCATGGCTGAGCATGTCACTCAGTAACAGAGCTTGGCTAAGCATGTGCACAAATCCAGTGCTTGTTCAGTGGGCCACAGTGATCTATTGAGCTTTGACCAAAAAGAAGGGCTCATGTAACATGATATTTTGATCGCATTCTGACAATAAAGTTAGAGGACAGAGCTAGTCACTAGCTGGCCAAAATCAACCATAGAGATCTTAGACTGCAGACAGAGAGGAGACAGGAGGTAGTAAGGCAGGCCAAAGAGAGGGTCTCGAATCTTTTGGATTGAGGAATGGAAGAAGGAGAGATCACTGGTGGCTTCCCTATTGCTTCTCTGATCCAAAGTAAACTTTATTGTCAGAATTCGATCAAAGTATCACACAACAGGCTTACACTTGTAAATATCTCTTGCAGCTCAGCAGCATCCCCCAGGGACCCAAGAGTCATTCTCAAGACTGAAACTATCAAAAGAATAAAGACCTCATTTTCTGATTCTCCATCAGAAGACAGAACCTAACTTCGGTAGTCACCAGCCAACAAGCTCAGATGGCCTAGATTCATCTGTACGAGGCAAGCATATGGATTATTACGTCTCTGACTCTGAGCCTCTGTGCCCTCCTTTAGTTTCTTGCTTTTAGTTTGCTTTAAAATTTACTAATTCTGGAAGTCAACAGCTAAGACATATATTATTTGTGACTTTGCTCTTAACACTTCTCTCATATGTACTACTTGGATAGTAGTTTCATAAGCTATTATTTTAGGGACATCAAAATCATTTCTATTGACCCCATTGTCTTTTCCCTGGGTCTGCACAGGTGTCTAACGGATGAGTTTTTCATGTCAGGTGACTAGATAATCTATATTCCTTTCATACTAATTATATTTTCTGAACATGCATCTGCTGAATAGCCATGACTTTCTTTTTTTTTTTTTTTTTTTTTTTTGGTTTTTTGAGACAGGGTTTCTCTGTGTAGCTTTGCGCCTTTCCTGGATCTCGCTCTGTAGACCAGGCTGGCCTCGAACTCACAAAGATCCACCTGCCTCTGCCTCCCAAGTGCTGGGATTAAAGGCGTGCGCCACCATCGCCCGGCTCCTTATCTATCTTTAATCACTTTCCTACCTGTCCCAAATCCTGTCCCAAGGAAGACAGATTTGAGACTGGAGTCTCTCCCCTTCTCCTCATCAGCTACAAAACAAATCAACTCTATTTTATATAACTCATGGCTTCAGTATCTGGCAACTGATTAGTGGGCAAAGCTGTGTGATGCCCAAGGATACTGGAAGACCTTTCCTTCCATAAACACAAGTGCAAACATCAGTTCAAAATCATCTCAAAGGCAATGTGTTTCATGATTAAAACCCTCAGAAGTCATCTCAATGAGCCCAATCAAACAACTTAGTAAGTAAACTGTGTCCCATGTGAGGACGCCAGATTCATAACAAGGCTATGCATTGGACTCATCACTTGAAGTTTAGATAATCTCATCACAAATCTATCTCATTGAATCTATACTGTTCCACCAGATAGATCAGGACTTGTGCACCCACATTTTACATGTAAGGACACCAAGTTTCTGAAAACAATGTCAAACCTAGGGTCACAGCACTGTTGAAACAAGTCAGATCTGGAAACTGCAGCTTACTACTTCCTCTCAAGTCCTTCGTAACATGGTGTTTTATTAATACGTGGATATTTGATAGTCTACCTATCAAATGTGCTATATTTATCTTATAAAGTGCAATTATTTCTTCTTTTAAACCTTAATGCTATTTCCCAGGGAACAGATACACACAATCAAGAATATGTCCCTGATGCTCTCCAGACCCTTGAATATTACTACTTAATATTAGCATCATCTTATCCTTTCTGTTCTGGTGTTTATACTTTTCACATAGATTAATTTAGATTATTCTGGTAAATATTTGTTGTTTTAAACAAGGGAACAACCTGCACTCCCTAGACATAGTGAGTACTTAGAAATTTTTTTCTAAGAAAATGCTTACAGATTGTGTTAGAAATGGGATATAGATCATACCTATGGAAAATATTTGTGTATTATATTCCTTAAGAATGGCTGAAAAAAATCCTTCTATTGACAGACAGACATGTAGAATTAACAAGTGCAGGCCGTGAAAAGAACCTAAACATTTTCTGAATGAGCCTTGGGTTTGCTGACAGCCTGCTAACATCAGTCTGAATACCCCTTTCTTTATTTAAAAACATTTGGGTGTCTAAAATAACAGTTAATGTGGTTATCTGATGTATGAAATTATAATATACCCTAAATGAGAATTTCAGTTGAACATTGAGATATTTAGAAGCAAATTCATTAAGCTAGAAACTGTCTTCTTTCCCTGTGGCCTGGGAATCTAAGTAAAATAACTAGTATTTTTGTAGTGACATTTAAAGATCCATTAATTTAAAATACAGCTAACAACCTAGAGATGTAATATTACTACATTTCAGGTTCCATTGTGATATTACTATGAATTATGAATTAATTTAAAATCTTAATAAAAGTTGAAAAAAAAAAACAACACCAAGAACTAGAAATAAAAGGGCAGAGGAACTTCACATTGCCACCTAGGGATGTGACTCAGTTCTTGTTTAGCTCCCATGAGACCCTGGATTCCAACCCCAGCACCACATACATTGGGCACAGCGGTTCATGCCTCTAGTGCTAGCACTCCAGAGGTGGCGGTGAGAGGACCAAGAGTTCAAGGTCATTTTCATCTACATAGCAAGTTTAAGGCCAGCCTGGGCTATAGGAGACCCTGTTTCTAGAAGGCAAAGAAATGAAATAAAAGGGAAGGGAGGGGAGGAGATAAGAGCTGAGAAAATTGGGCACTGGCAGCAGCACTTAGCCACTAAGCACTGCAAAGGTAGACAGAGGAAACTGAGAAGAGATCAAAGATACACATGTTGTGCCAAAGTCTTAGAACATACTCTAATATTGAATGAATAGTATGCTACATAGACATGTTGGTTTTTATAATTACATTCCTAACTTTAATTTCTTTTTTCTATTTTTTTTTTTTTTTTTTTTTGGTTTTTCAAAACAGGTTTCTCTGTGTAGCTTTGCGCCTTTCCTGGAACTTACTCTGTAGTCCAGGCTGCCTTGAACTCACAGAGATCCACCTGGCTCTGCCTTCTGAGTGCTGGGATTAAAGGCGTGCGCCACCACTGCCCGCTCTTTTGTTTGTTTTTAATGCAGTTCTAAGGAAGTTTAAACTTTTGTCCATGATCATGTTTTGTTTCTATTAGGACTGTATGGAGAGATTATCTGCTTTTATCATAGAGTTGATCCTGGGGGCTGCATTGCTTGGATGTGTGTTTTCAGCTACTTACATAGAGAACCTTTTTTTTTTTTTTTTTTTTTTTTTTTTTTTTTTTTTTTTTTTAACCAAGGCATGTTAAAAAAAGGCTGTGCGTTCCTGGCCACAGTAGGGACTTAAGGCCCAGTTTCCTGTTGCTGGCTATTTCAAGCAGAGTGAGGGTGCACCCCAGGGCATCTGTGATAAAGGAAGGGTTATTTGTGTTCATTTTCAGCTAATTGCTGTTTTGCTCTGTTAACCTTCTTTTGCTCACTTACGTTTGGCAGCTTGATTTGTGCCTTTCATTCTTCAGCAGCAGCAAAAGTAGCAAACTGCACCACCCATTGTGGGTGACTCCATGCAATTACTGCACAGATTTTTATATTTTATCACAGTAAGACAAAGGCCTTAAGAAAAGCCCATGAATGATTATATGAATAAAATAACCACCAGGTTGTGCAAAGACTATGTAATTCAAATGAACATGCAGTGCAAAATGGCCATTCATTTTCTTAATAGGCAAACACTTTGGGAAGGAAACTTGTATCTTTATTTAAGCCTCTGTTGTAGAATTGTCTGTCAGGTTATCCTGGTTACCATGTTCTGAAGGTCCTGAGATAGTTGGACAAGGAGAAAGGATATTGGGTTACTCCTACATTTTGCTCTGAACTGTGGTTGATATAGTGTGCACCCCAATAAACTTATCTGGGGGTCAGAGAACAGAACAGCCACTAGATATAGAGGTCAGAAAATGGTGGACACATGCCTTTAATTCTGGCATTCCAGAGGCAGAAATCCGTCTGGATCTCTGTAAGTTCAAGGCCACACTGGAAACAGCCAGGCATAGTGACACATGCCTTTAATCCCAGGAAGTGGTGGCAGAAAGGTATTTAAGGCATGAGGACCAGAAACTAGAAGCTTTGGGCCTGGTTAAGCTTTTAGGCTTTTAGCAGCAGTTCATCTGAGATTCATTCTAGATGAGGACTCAGAGGCTTCCAATCTGAGGAAACAGGCAAGATGAGGTAGCTGTGGCCTGTTCTGTCTCTCTGATCTTCCAGCAGTTATCCCAATACCCAGCTCCAGTTTGTTTTTATTAATGCTACACTGGCCCATCATTTTTGGGCAGAGATGAGGGAAAACATCACATAGAGCATTGTACTGAATTTTAGGTGTGGCAGTGCATGCATGCACTCCCAGTACTTTGGAGGTAGAGGAAGGAAAATTGTGAATTTTAGGTCTTAGTGGGCTATACAAAGTTTCAGGTTATAATGAGCTATATTGTGAGGTCCTGTTTTAAACTACAAATAAATAAACAGAAATAAAAAGTAAACAAATAAAGGTTATTTGATTTGGATTGCATATACTTTCTGTGTACACACACTGCAGTGGCATCTATGAGCATCAGTGCCAATGATTTACAAGCAGTTGCATTGCGATCAGGTCTTTAGGATCTTTTCTGCATAAATTAATTAGTAATATTTTGGTCCCAGCTCTCTATATTTGGTGCTGTTGACAATCCCTCAAAGCAAAGTGCCATGAAGACAATTGCTCATTTTCCTGAGGTGTCCACCACATGGCATGCTCACAGTCCACATGTCCTGGCATCTACCAGAGACACTGGGAGTTTGTTTCTAAACCACTGACTGTGCTTGGCTCTCAAAGAAATTCTTCCTGCGGCTCTGGGATTCTGGTCCAATAATGCTTGGCCCTGTGATGAGCTGGCTTCTCTGGTACATTGAACCCCTGTGGTTTATGCACATCTATGGGTCTATGAAGGAAGCCCTTTACAATATGAAATAGTCAAACCCAGTTAAAAACACACCACTCAATAACAACATTTACAAACACTGACTTTCAACAGGAAACATGAAATTACAGTGTCCCTCAGAATAAATGCTTACTGGAGGGCCTTCTACCACAGGCCCTCTGAAAGGGCTAATAAGGTTGCCTGAATGACTGAAAGGGAAAATTGCTGCTAGAATCCACCTTTTCAAAGGTTAATCTTGCTGAAGACAAGAAGTTGATGGGCAGCTTAGATAAACTATAACTTTAGCACCCCATGTGGTATCTGTGTGTATTTCAAATGCTCATAACACATTCTCCTGTTTAAAGAAAAATTGTTTGCCCAATTACTAATGCAGGCATATTGCTAAAAGAGTTAAGGAGGAGAGTAATTATCGAATATCTGCCTTTTTTCTCAGAATTATTTACCCAAATTCTTTAGTATGTGTATTACAGAAGAGGTATATTCTAAGGGAAAGAATATCCAAAGGGATGGGCTTTGGTGTTTTTTTTTTTTTTTTTTTTTTTTTTTTTTTTCTGGATTGGTTCCTTAATATTCAGTTACTTACCTTTCCTCCTTCCGTAGGCACTAATTCCCTTCAGGATTTTATTTTCATAGATTTTAGGGGTCAAGTACAAACTGCCATCTTGTTGAGCACTGTTACACAAACACACGAGTAGCACTTTCAGCTTCCACGGTCCACAATAGGAAGAAGGAGATATGTAAAGGAAAGCTGATATTTTAATGCACCTACCATGTAGAAGGTAGTTTTATTTGCACAAGTTATTACTAGATGAATTTAGAGACCTTTCCTTTATTGCTTAGCTTAAATACAGCCAATTAAGTCTAACCTTTTTCTCCTTAGTCAGCAAAGTCAGAAATCTAGGGATAAAATTTAATATTTTCCTCTCCTTCCCCCACCACAACCATTGCATTTTCAAGTCCTGTCACTTTTATCTCTGAAACTCCATCTTCCTTTGGCACTGCCAGCTTCCAGCTGAGTTCTCACAGCTTTCTCTGGGTGCTCTAGAAGGAGACGCCACCCATTACTTCTGTTTCAAATACAGCTCATTGGTTTACCAACTTCCTCTGAAGTCCTTTTCTGTTTATTCTTTCTGTGTATTATTAAAATTATATTTTATTTATAGATAAAGTCCTTTATAACATTGCTGAAGTTCACCTTCTGTACTTTTTCTAGTATCTTCCTAACCCACTTTGATCAACTGTGACTTTATTTCTTTGTATTAGCCTAATTGTTGACCCTAATTCACCTATTAAAATTATGATCCTCTCTCTATTCAGCAATGTTTACTTTCTTGAGTGAAGTTTGTTTCTTTCTCTGCCCCATTCACCCTCTGCACCCTCTGACAAGCCCTTTTTTTTCTCTATTATGCACTGTCAATTTTAATTCACTAGAACTTAGGCTCCTCTAGAACAGACCAGATTTTGCTGCTCAAAGTACTTGCCATTGAAAATAATCAATATTTTTCAAAAGATAGTAACTGTTCAATAAATACTCATTCAATTAATTGACAGACTCTTGGAATAAAGCCTTCCCTTGTATGTTATGTCTCAGAGGCAACTTGCCTGTTTACCAATCCTCTAGACGGCAAAAATGCTAAATATCCTTCAGCTCACATCCCTGACACTTATCTGCCTTTTGAGGCTTTGATTTTTCTTTTTACATGTAATTGATCAACACTCATTCTATATCTTCATCCTATTCTATCCATTGTAACTTGAATTACAGTCTGTTAAGCTCAATGTATCTTCTCATATCTCCAGCCCTGCATGTGATAGAACTTAAAATATGCTCAATAAGTGGAATGTCTTAGCAGAGTACTAAAATGGGACAGAAACCATGGAAGATAAGAAATGAGCTTATTATGTGCATTCATGAGTAGTCTACAATCATGTTTGGAAAGAATTGTGAATCTGGATTAATTCTTCAGGAAAACATGAAGAAGAGTAAAATACTCATGGTAGGCCAATAATAGGACATTTGAATTCATACTAACTGGTTAATACTTTTAGAACAGCTTGAGTTAATCTTGCTTATATTTAAATAGGCAAGTACTCTCTCTGAAACCAGGACTTACAGAGTGTTAAAACAATCCTTGATATCTTTGCAACTCACTGCTGCTCAGACATAGAACAAAAAACTCATCTTTAGCTGATTTGTGTATACTGTTAATGCATATATATCTATATCTATCTATCTATCTATCTATATAGATAGATAGATAGATAGATAGATAGATAGATAGATAGATAGATATTACCTTTAAAAGTTCGTGTGATTACAGAAAAAAAAAGGACCAGATACCAGTGAAGACAAATAGCCCAGGTAATACAGCCTCTCAGAATGCCTCTGTTGCAGTTTCTTCAAAATTCTACATCCAAAACAACTTCAAAGCTGCTAGCTGAGATGGTTCAACCTCAAAGACTACTCCAGCCAAAACTTCAAATAAGTTTTACACTTTCCCATTGCACAGAGACACAGAGACAAAACAAATACAATTCTGAGACTTGACTGTTATCCCAATTTTCTGAGTCCCCTTAAGATGCTGTCACCCCCAGATGACAGGAATCAGTCTGTACAACATGAAGCTCATATTCCCAGTAAGTGGGGTGGGTGGTTTCTGGTCATTCAGTGGGTTTGTCATTGCTTAGGGGGGTTAGTTGCAAATTGTTACTGATCATAGTAAAAAAAAAAAAAGACTAAACAAGAAGGTTGGATTCAAAGATCTCTTTTCCAAAGAAAAGGGGGGAATATAGAAATGATAATATAAAAGGGTAGATTATTGAATCTAGTTTCAAACTAAAAAATAACTGTTAATCTCAAATAGTTTACATTGGCATGGATTTTTGTATATTGATACAAATTCAAGATTATTTTTGTTTTAACATAATATATATATATATATATATATATATATATATATATATATATATTTCTCCTCTTGTTTAAAGTATTGTACTTATATTGCTCATTTTAAAATGAAATGTAAAGTCCTAGTCATTAAATGCTATTATTAAAAACTGTTTAGGATAATTAAGAAACATAGGTTAGTAGTTAGTCATCTATAACAATCAAACTTGTAGTCATGTTAGGTATGTTTTCATGGTTAAACAGAGATGTATTTTAGAAAGATAGGCATTCTTCAAACACTTCAGAAATCTACAGAATATGGCATTAACAATGTTTTAATAATGTAAGGCTTTTCATGACAGTGAGACATGCCTGCTCCTGGAAGCACCAATCTATTTCACAGAAGATGATGGGCATCAAAAAACCTCCATATGGAGTTTGCTTTTATTGTGGCAAAGTTAGCCACTGGGCAAGAAACTACCCTTCCTTTGACTGCTGATAGTACGCTGTCCAAATTGGACAAGCAGGATATGAAAGAAGGTGACTGCTGAACTTTTCCAAGAGCAGGTAGGACAATCCTTCAAAAATTCTTGCTTCACAGACAAATCTGTCAGATATTCTAGGCTGGTAGGCTGAAGATGGCTGCTCCAACATTACATAGGAACCATGGGTGACTCTCTAGGTAGCCAGCTATCTGTCATTTCTATAGTTTTGGAAGTTGTCTGCTCTGCACTTCCTGTTTACTCAGGTAATATTATATCCTTCTCTGGTCTCCGATGGGTTTGAAAACTAGATAGTTATACCATTTTCTTTGTTACCAAATTCAAAAAAGAAATTTACAAAAACGATGTAAAGTTTATGAGGTTGAGAGACATAAAAGCTTAAGTTGTTTACTTAAAAAATGTTTAAAGGGATATTTTTATGATGGTAATACAAGTCATGATAGAAAGTAGTTTAGGTGGAAAAGATTGGATTCATTGAGATAGAATATATAATAGAGTAATTTCTCCAAATTTGCCAAATGCAAATGGACTAGACATTGTAAGTGTATTCTTACCTGATAATTGTAATAGTTAAAACCTTCCCTTTTTATTTAGACAAAAAGGGGGAAATGTGAAATATTTGCACACTGTGTGAAAATGTACTGTTGTGCTTGGTGTAATAAAAAGCTGAACAGCCAATAGTTAGGCAGGAGGGAATAGGCAGGACTTCCAGGCAGAGCGAGATCTGGGAAGAAGAAAGGTACATTTGCTAGCAAGATGCAGGAGAAGCAGGATCATCCTGGCAGAAAGTAGATGAAAAAAAAAGGGTTAAGTTAAAAGAGCTAGTAAAAAGCCTAAGTAAGGCCAAGCTTTCATAATTAATAATAAGTCTCCACGTCATTATTTGTGAGCTGGCAGCCCAACGAAAAATCCAACTACACACTGTCTAACACAGCTTAACTTAAAAGGCCTAACAAAATTCACAAGCGTGGATTGCTTCAGGCCAGCAGTGAATTCTGTGCTGAGACACTGCCTAACATGTCAAATGTTAATTAGACAGTGAAATAAACCAGAGTTGGCATTAGAAAATAGGCAAGCATTGATTTTCTTTTCACTTTTTATTTATAAAAAATGCTGCAGACAAAACAGATAAACTTTCTTGACTTAATATTTATGACCAATTTCCTCCTTTTAATGGTAATACCTTTAAACATGGAAAGCCTCTCTGTTTTCAGTGACCTACCAGCTCTGCAGCTTCCCCTAGCTACACTAGGTTCCTCCCTGTAATGTTGTTTAGTAGCATTTTCCACTGATTAAGCCTTAACAGTAGTACCATAAAGTAACAAAGAGAGGCAAAAGGTGAGAAAACCCATACTTCCTTGAAAAGATCTTAGTAATCCACTGTGTATAAGATAGACCTGTCACTGATCAACAACATCTCTGCTACCTGTAGTTATGTTAAAAAAAAATAGTTAAGGTATTTAAGACCTTTTATGGGAGAGCAGAAAGAGTTGAAATAAAATGGGATGGAGGTTAGAGCTGAGAAAGAACCTCATGTTTTAGTTAATTGAAAGAATAAAGAAGCTGAGCATGGCGGTACATACTTAGAATTCTAGTGTTCAGGAGTCTGAAGCAAGAGAATCCTGTGTTCAAGGCTACCTTAGACTATATATGCTGATCTTGACCCCCAAACAATGAACAAATAAACAAAACAAAAGCCATAAGGAAGATGCCGCAGATCCAATTGTTAAGAGCCAAGCCTCTTCACCCACAGACACTCCCTGTGTTAACCCTTTAGTCCCTATTTGAATTTGGAGTTACTTAATACCTCTGTACCTCCTGCACTCATGTGAGAAATGGGTGAATTTTGAGACCAATTTAAAATGTGTTATGTAAATTTAATAAGTCAATATGCACAAAACACTGAGAACCCAATATGTGTGTGAGTTTGTGTGTGTGTGTGTGAGTGTGTGTGTGTGTGTGTGTGTGTGTGTGTGTGTGCATGTGCTAAATGAAATAACTTTTCACAGAAGGAGTAAGCTAAAAACTTCACAGCTTACAGCATAAAGAACACTTGAGAAGCTATAAATCAAATGGGTATTTAATTCAAATTTCCACCCAGTAAAACATCTGTTCTCTTCCAAATCAACATTAAAATGCAATAACCCTTACTAGCCATCAGCAATTTATTTATGAAGACCATGTTCTGCATTTCTTAGTACATGACTGCTAGCTACATGTCTTCCAAGTTTCTGGGTTGTAATTGCAAGTAGCACAAGATCCAGGGCACTTACACTGTTTTCTATGAATTGCCTCTTCAGTGAAATGCCTCCTGAAACCATTTGCTAAAACAGGTAACAATCCTATCACATAATTGCGTAAAGCCCAAGACACCCATGTCTGTTGTTTAATGCTAATTTCTTTGAGCTTCCTGCGAGGAATTGCTATTGACTACTTTCATTAGAAAACTATTGACCCTTCTCCAGTGGAGCATCCTGAGAAGAAATTTTCTAAATATGCCCATATTTCATTTTTGAATATCAAGGTGCAAAATACTTGCTGAAGGATACGGCTTATTTAATACAAAATTAAAATTTTATAGGCTACATTACCTAAAGCAAATTGCTTAATCCATTGAGAAGAACAGCTGCTTTCTAAGGGTTTGGCATCCATGTATTTGAAACTTAAATTAGGTGAACTCACTGACACAGGTGTAGAAGGAATGGTTACAGTGGTATTTCCCTTGTATCTTATCCTCCTTACCTCCCACAACCAGGCAAGCTATTTTTAAACAGGGAGACTTATTCTACTGGGTGTTGCTGATTGAAATGGGATTTCTTTCTTCTTCTTCCTAATTCTCCTTATTCTTTTCCCTTCCTCCATCATTCCCCTCCCTCCCTCTATCCTTCCTTGGGTCTTTCTACTTAGCTCGAGGCATCCATGATCCTCCTGCCTCAGCCTCCCAAATGTTGAGATTACGAGTCTGTGCCAGCACACCCAGCTTCATTGATTTCAGACATCTTCCCCTTATTTTTTTCTTCCTCATTCTGTAAAACTGAGTAACAGGAAAAATTAAAACAAACAAAAAAGTCCAAGATAAAACAAAAAAAAACATTTAATGGGATTTAACACTGATTTTCAGCTTCAATCTTATTTAGGTAATACTACACTGTTGTTTTCTTTTTAAATCAATATTTGTTCCACATTAAAAGTTGCATCTGATGCATTCATAATAGAGATAAATATAAGACACAGAGCTTAAAATAAAGCTCCAACTAAGGTGTACTTGGTAGTTTGTGAGCATAGAGGAGTTTTTTTTGTGTGTGTGTGTGTGTGTGTGTGTGTGTGTGTGTGTGTGTGTGCTGTATTAGAATAAAGAAGTTTGAAATTATTATATAATGATCAGAGGATACATATTCTATAATGATCAGGGGATACATATGTAGGTTTCTGAATAGGTGGTATAAGAAGAGGCTCCAGATGCCAGACTCAGGCAGGGGATTCTGCCAGTTTACCTTGAACACAGGATTGGGTCAGAGCTGTTGTTTGCATGCTCATATATACTTCAACTTCAACTGTTTCCTTGGTGTAAAGCCACAGTGATCGCTCATCTCTCCTTGGCCACTTCTCGCTGCTATTTCTAACAGCCAGAGGGAGTGTTTGAAAATCTATGGAAGCACATGCCGTCAGACACCTTGGAATGCTTTGGGCTCTTTTACTAGAACTTGACATTGTCTTCCCATCCCATTCCTCATCCTTCTCCCCTTAGGCTGGCTGACTGTACTGGGGCTCCTTCTCATGCTTGCTGAGGGGAGTTGTGATACATCCACCCGTCTAGATCTGCTCCATACTGTCACTCTCCTAAGGAATCCCTTTCTGATAGTTGTCTTGATGCTTATTTTTCTACTTCCCTTTGGGGCTTTTATCTTTGCCTGACTTTATTTATTTGTTAATAAAATTTTTATCTGGTTTTAATAAGAACAGAGGGTAGAAATTGGCTAGGCAGTTTTGGGGTAAAAGAGCCCCAAATGAATAGTTTTTATTTTTATTTTGACTTTGCCAAGAAGCTATAAATGTCCTTAGCCCTGTTGGCTACTTCTTGACAGAAACCTGAGATGCCAAGAGTATTTAAGCCAGATATCCTTGGTTCTACTCTGGCTAGAGGCAAGAAAGAAGGAGGGTCTGGATTCCTTATCTCTTTTCTCCCACAGGAGCAGTGCTCTTCTGCAAACCTTACACAGGAAGTGACCGCAATTGTAAGGCAACTGGATACCTGGAAAAGGAAAGATGGTACCCCACTTCTGGGAGGTATCATGTTACACAGGTACTCTGCTTTATTTCTTTACTTATGTTCCCTACAACAAAATATTTCCTTCTAAAGCTCACCCTCTGTGGTCAGTGAATTTTATTCTTCAGATTCATCAGAAAAGAATCAGAAAGCCACTACCTGTGTGAGACTTTGTTGGCCACTGAGTTTGTGGGAACCTAGACTCCTGAGCTAAGTTCCTCTAGAGCTGACAAAGGATCCAGTGCTCGCAGACATCCCAATATCCTTGCATCATTTCCTCCTCTTGTGTCTTTAAAGTTTGTTTTCACCATTTTAAAACCTCAGTACTTACACAGTGACTGGCACAAGATTGCATTCAACAAGTATATACTGAAAAAAACAAATGGCCTTCTGTTTGGCTAAACAGCTGTTAGAGTATTGAATAGAGAATGCAAGACACTGATCAGTTCACTGGGGAATTAATAAAGGTGGGGGGGAGGAAATCACATCATATTAGTTTTTTAAGCAATTGTAGACTCAATGCAGTTGTTTAGATGGCAGTGTCTAACAGTCAGGGAAGGTGAGACATGTATAACCCACAGCTGTCCTCCAGTTCTCTTCTGAAGAATGTGGATTGAGCGCGCCAACTGTATTATAACCAAGTCTACATCTCAATCTGACTTGAGAAGTACTTGCTCTAATATTAAAAAGACAAGAGGGGGATCTCAGAGCTGTAGCCCTCCAAGACCATTCAGAAATGGATTTGTAAAATAATTCAAGAAGCAAACAAATGATATTATAATTAAATATAATTAACATTCTGCAGGATATGGGATAAAAGCATAAATGGATGCTTGCTTGCCATATGGCTGAATATTTCAAGGTTACAAATGAAGATAATAAACAGTTAGATAAAAGATTTGTTACTTTTCAGTCTTGGCAAATGTTCCTTACAGGGACTGCTTACAAGGCTAACTTCCAAACATCATTCTTCAGGCACTTGGAGTTGAGAAGAGATGGTTTGTTTTCCTTAGAGTCCCTGCTTAATGAGCATTCATGCCTACATCTCCATTGCTATTCCAGCCCAAAGCTCGGTTCTGCCCATACTCCTGACAAACATGGCTGCTTGTCTACTCTACACTCCTATGAATTTACTTATACAGTGAACAACAAGATTTATCATTGGGGTTACACACAACAGGAAATGGTCCAATCAGGCCCACTTAAGAAGAGATCTAAGAGTCCTGGTTATTCACAACATAATCAGGAACAGGAAATGTGTGAGGAGGCAAAATTGGGGAAGGAGCAAAATGAGAACCTTCTAGAGCAGAAGGCCCAGGGAAGCAAGTCCTTTAGCTCAGCTCTCAGTGTGGCACAGTGGTGTGACAATCAAATTCCCTCACAGGAAGAGACAAAGCAAGGAAGCATAGAAATCGAATGTAATTGATTACATAAAGTGTAAATAAAGATGTCAAAGATGCCATATTACTACTTTGCAATAAGTTAAAAATCTCATGGTTGTTAAATTAGAATAATACAATATGTTGGACTAAATACTCCAACTTAAAATCAAAGTTTCAATCAATGTGGAACAATGTAGAAAACTTCATTATAACATGTACTTAAAGTACATACAGAGTCTAAAAAGTTGGTATTTTGCTAAACTTACCTTTCTTTTGTCTACCTGTGGCTTGTCTTACAGTAGACAATCACTAAACATTTGAGTGACTTAAGTAATGAGCTGAACTAAATATGATTAGAGAAAAAGACGTACAGAATAAGTGAAGGTGTTCTAATTTACCATAGAAATGCATCAGATTGATTATGAAGGGCACAGTTAAAGTATATTAAAATTCAAACAAAATTAGAAATAGAAAGCCAATATTAAAGTGCCTTCTCTAAGATTCTTTAATATCATAGAACAATATACACTTTCATTCAGAATAACAAAACCAAAGGAGTGGATTATTTTAAAAGAAGCACCTTTAAGAAATATGCCAATATTTCTCCTGTAACAAATAGTAAAACACAGCAAGAAAACATGACATACAAAGAACCTATGTCCACAGAACAACAAAGAACCACATACGTATCTTGAGATAGAATTATTTGTAAACAATTAATAATCCTTAAAAATCATTAAAATTAAGATTATAAAGAATACAAGTTGCTTGTCTTAAAATGAAAAGTAGTGTTCTTGGTGGCAAAGTTCTTCAGAGAGTATCTTTAAATTTAGGAATAAAATAAGATGCTCACTATTTAATAATTTGTGGGAGTTTTTTTCTTATCCAAAAATATTTTAGAAATACAGTATATAAGCTGTAGCTGAACATATTATCTATCTATCTATCTATCATCTATCTATCTATCTATCTATCTATCTATCTATCTATCTATCTATCTATCTATCTTCTTTTTAAATATTGCTCCTGAGATATATTAACTAATTATGTTTGTAGAGAGAACAATATATGTACCTCATATAAGTGTGACTGTGATTAGATGCATGTAAATATGTATGCATATGCACATGCAAATATATATTTAGTGTCAGTTCTACAGTTTATATTTTTAAGCAGTAAGGTAATGTATAGTTTCTAGTCTAAGAAACACATGTTTCTCTGATACTAGAAATCAAAAGAAAGTTGACTCCTTTTAAATATTAAAAATACTTTTATATTTCATGGGAAGAAGGAGCTATGTAAGTGGCATGCTGGTAAATCAATATATTTATGTTAGTGTGCAATAGGATCACCTGAGGATCAGCAATCAACTCAGATCTTAAGGAGTTACTTTAATTTCAATAAAATGTTTTTTGTTTGTTTGTTTGTTTTCTAACTTACTGGGGAACCTCTTAAAATTCTGAAGTGATTCTGTAAAGTGTTTTGTTATGACCATAACTGGCTTATAAGTATATTGGTTAGAGCTAAACCACAGCTTTTGACAGAGGTTCGGTTTCCTCTCTACCTATCTTTCTCTTGATTAAGTCTTCAACAACAACACAGCACAGTTTTCACCACTATTATTCATAACATAATCTATATCCACTCTACATTAACAGAAATCCACACAATTCAAGTTTGAACCAAAGGAGGAGACAAAGCAGGAAAACATGGGTGTCAAACGAAAATCAAAAAATAGTTTCTTCTTACTGTGGATGACACCCATGAGTCCCTCTAGTGCCCCTTGACAACTTTCCTTGCCTTGCACATGAAGTGGTAATGTCATTCCAGACTTCTAGGCATCAGCTCTGCAGAATTATTTAACATTTGACACAACAGGTATAAGCAAATCACTATTTGGTAATATTCAGGAAGCATAATGAGGGGCTTGATTATGTGTGGATTGTAATAGCACTGAGGGAAAAGAAAATCAAACAATGTCAAAGAGAGCCAGTAAGCAGGCTTATTTCATGGGGGAGGTTGTATTTAATATTATTTTAAAAGCACACTTTTCAATTTTCTGCCTTATAATGAACTACAGCCAATTACTTTCCCTCAGCTCTGATAAAAAGAGCTGTCCGACTGTTCAACATTTGCTTTACTAATTGAATGATCAATTATTGAAATAAATAATTCTCCTATCAAGGTCCTGGAAATCTTGATGTGTTTTCTGGCCACAGCTACAGCAGAGTGTAAAGCAAGAGAGACCAAATCCAAGATAGAATTCTGAAACATTTACAGAAAACGTCTCTGACTGGGAGAAGACTTATAGCAACTGGACCATTCTGGCATCCCCATGCATTCTGATCTTTCTAAAGACTGCTAATCCCAACTTTTCATAGTCTATTTTGCTGATTAATTCATTGGCAAGTATCACTGTGTTCCTTAAGAACATGTATTTTGTTAGGTAATGGGTTTTAATGATTAGTCTAAATGCACTCGTTCCTTGCCAGCAAAGAAAATCTTCTCCTAAGTTATCTTAGCCCCAAGAGGACTTTGTGTGGAGTGGGGTTTTGTGGTGGCAGGGGAATTCTCAGCTGACAGATGGCAGATGTGTTCTGTATTCACGTCCTACATTTAGATGGATTAATAGTAACTGAAGGTCACTCTATGGATTTGCTCTTTTAAAGACAAAATATGTTTTGAAAGACTGACTGCATGTATAGGCAGATACTGGCCATAGTGTTTGTAGGTAGTATTCAGAAGGACTCTTCAGCAGTAAATGACTTGTTTTGATTACACAAATACATACTTGCCTCTAAGCAAGTAGAATTTATACTGCTGGGAGGACGCTCCCTCCTAGATCTCCTTCCAGGAATTATTTTCTCACACAGTGTCAGGATGGAAGAGTTTTAAATGACTTTCATTCATGCTTTACCTTAGACAGAAATCTATATTCTTTGCACCCCTTTTGTCTATGAATAAAAATGTCTTGGTTAATAGACATTGAAAATTTGGGAATTTATACAAAGACTGACACAGTTTTCTTTGGCAGATCATATTCTCCCTGCCAAAAAAATATGCTGATACTGAGAACTTTAGTTTAAAAAATTTGGATTAATTTTTATTGAGTCATAACTAAATTGAAAGTATAACTGACTTTCAAAATAGGGAGTAAAAATTAGATTCTCAGATATGTTATGATCTATTAATGGGAATACATTTGCTAAACTGGGCAGAGTTTTATCTCAAATCTGATTAAAGTACTGATGAAAGCTTGTGCAACCAGAGCTATTTCTATAACATCCTAAGGCTATTTTATCTGATGGACATTTCAGAAGCTAGAATGAGTCAAACATTTTGCCTTTCAAAACTAATGTGGCTTACGGAAGACCTGGTTTGTAAGAGTGCACCATGACAAAGTTATTGATATAATAGAGATATTGAATGATTGGGGACTAAGTTACAGTGCCTTTCAGTACTTGACATTGCATATACTAGCAATTGATATTCATTGAATGAAAAACTGTAGGTGGTTTTAACCAGTTCAAACTGCATTTAATTATTCTTTCATAGTCAATGTGAGAGTAGAACAATCCTGTCATCTTAAAATTTTATTAAAATCAGAAAAATATCAGTTTTTAAAAATTGACATTTCAGTTTATTGATGATACAAAGCATAATGGTTTAAGGCTACTTAAGGTTGCTTGGAACTAGTTGACATACTAACATGTGTGACCTGAACTAGGGTAATCATTGAGTTTCTTTTAGAAACCTTAGAAACTTAATCCAGTGAGTACTAGTATCAATATTTCATTTGAAGACTGTGGTAGGCAAATCGCTAGGCTCCTGTTTTAAATAATGTAAACATATTAACTGTTTTGTAATGAGAAACTAAATATTCATTCTGGGGAAATTTATTGTTTCTGATACATGTAATTTAAAGATTATTGGTGCAAGAGAGAAGGATAACAGGGGTAAGGAGTAGGCAGACAATAAAGCAATAGTCTGATCAATAATAAATAGGATACTAACCCCAGAGACTCTGTGCCTCCAAGTTCACTTAAGTCTCAATGTACTTTACATTTCAAATCATATCTCACAAAACAAGTGATAGGATTACACTCCTAAATCCATAAGCATTGATTTTTGTCTCAGTTGCAGATGCACGCTGTGCACTATTGGGGAATTTGCTAAAATGGGTTTAGAGCATTCAGTGACTATAGTGGAGCAGACACTATTCCTATAAACTTGCTAAAGTCTCTGATAAGCAATTATCTAAGTTTTAGAAAACATAACATTCAGTCATGCACAAACGTCTCTAAGCATGCTCATGAGTTCTTCTCATTTTTGCCTTATTTCTACATTTTTTCCACTGTTGCAGAGACCTCCTACTCCCCATGGGAAGATCCTGCTCTCTCAAAAATCACAGCGCACATGTGTGAGCTTTCAGGAAGTATCCCCAGGGGACACTGGGAAGCTTGCCTTCCAGTTAGAGAAAGAAGCTTTGCTCAAATGGGCTATTGTTTTCACTGATAGGTTGACCCCGTTCCTTGTGGAATTTTGGGTTTATTTTCACATGATTTAGTTTCACGGAGCTATAGATCCAAACACAACAGCCATCAGAATGATAAGGATTTGGCACTTCTGAGACAAGGTAAGGAGTCTCAGAGAGCAGGAGACTCAAGATAGGGAGGTGACATGCCTGCCACAGGCCTTTGTTAACCACCCCTACAGAGTGGTCAGTGGGTCTGCAGATGTGATAAGAGCTATCAATAGTCACTGAGAGCCCCATGGCTCATGATGTAAGATGATTGCTATTATCATAGCATTAGTTTCACTTATCAGCGTCTCCTCCAATAGGAGCTCTGGTTT
This sequence comes from Peromyscus eremicus, assembly GCF_949786415.1. Classification (NCBI taxonomy): domain Eukaryota; kingdom Metazoa; phylum Chordata; class Mammalia; order Rodentia; family Cricetidae; genus Peromyscus; species Peromyscus eremicus. The sequence continues at coordinate 112,354,280 of NC_081421.1, read as the reverse complement.
CCTTCAAAGTTCCTGCTTTGAAAATTTACTTTATTTTTTCTTTTACTTTCATGCACTCTAGGCTAACTTATCTCTATTTTGCCCATTTTGTTGAAAATAATCATATTTTGCCATATCTTCTCAGGATTTAGTTTTAGTTGTTCTATTATATATATTTATTTTAAACATCTATATACCAGTGTGTGTATGTTTGTGTGTACCTATGTGAATATTTAGAAGTGTACCATTTCACACATGTGGAAGCCAGAGGACAATTTACAGGAGTAAATTTTCTCGTTTCAACATGTGGTTTCTAGGATCAAGTTCAGGCTGTCAGACTCGGTGGCAAGTGCCTTTACCCACTGAACTGCTTCATAGATCTTCATAGCTAGTTCTTTAATGCATTTAAAACATACCTTGAAATCATTTTTATATTATTGTCTAAAATACTATGAAACATTTAAATTTATTTTGAAAAGGAAATCAAATCAATCTGTTGTTTATGTCTAATTAACATGGTCAAATTTGAAGAGATTAAGTAATGCATTGTTAAAAACCCTTTAGGATCACTCATATAATTATTGCATGTTATTTTTCATTGTAACTAATGAACATTATATTAAGTGGCTATTTTAAACACAAAATTCACTGATAACTAATCTCATCTTTTTCTGAATGACTAGTTTTTTAAAAAAAATCTTTTTCTGTATATGTGACAACACTTTTGTGGCCTTTCAAGTGAAAAAAAAAAGCCAATAAAAAATGAAAGAAATAGTCAGTGCTAATTTCCAAGACTAAGTCATTAACTTCAGGTTTACATGTAGCTGAAAACATTGAGCCTACTTAATTAACCAGACTTCATTAAGAAGATAATCTTAACCAAGGACCACAGGACAAGTGCAAAGTCAAAATTTCTATTTTCTTCAATTTCCATACCATTTAAAAACCTTTATTACAACAAGAACCCATTAAGTATATAATATATTCTAAGAGAATTTCACTAGGCACATAGGAAAAGAAAAAGAGAGCTAGGATTTATTTATTTTTCTTAAGTTCAATTATCTAATCACCATTGTGTGAGAACATACTCTCAATGGGCATTTGCCTTGTGCTTTATCTATATGGTTAGATTCTGGGTTTTTTTTTTTTTACTATTATTATGGGGCAGCATGAGATGCAGCTTTGCTTCTAAGTATGAACACTCTTCATTATCAAACACCCATAGTGTCATCTAAGAGAACACACAGTAGAACTGCGTCCTCACAGAGAAGACTATGTTGATTCTATCTATACCTGTGAAATTATTCATGAAGGGGCCAAATGGCTTTCAGTTCATAACAGACCTGCTGTGGAAGGAAAATGTGTGTGTGTGTGTGTGTGTGTGTGTGTGTGTGTGTGTGTGTGTGTGAGAGAGAGAGAGAGAGAGAGAGAGAGAGAGAGAGAGAGAGAGAGAGAGAGAGAGAAGAATGGGGAACTGCCACCTAGAAGAAACAGCATTGAAAGGAGCAGCCAGCCAATACTATTCTCAAATCTTAATATTTTAGCTTTTCAAATAAACATCACTGTAGCTTTTCTGAAAAGAAATATCATTGCATCAACAGCAGCACTGCTGCTACCATATTTCTCCATCTCCAAGATTCTAACCCCAAATAGCTTTGACATTAACAACAACAAATGACTTAAAATTTGAAGACTATGTCCTAGCTCCTATGCCAGGATACTGTAGCTAATTATATGGCTTAATTTCAGTATAGCTCACTTCTATAGTTGGAGCCCTTTATTAACAGTAGTAGAGTTGTGAACATATGTATCAAGTATTGCATATATATTTACCAACTACCCAAATGGCATCATAACTGATTACATTTATCACACATACATACATGTATATACATCTACAAAACAAAATGAAGTACCTCATTAGAACATTTGCACCAGGACTAGAGATCTCTGAGGCACTGAGCTAACAGAAGGGGACTCTTGTATTTGTGCAGCACCTGTCCAAAGTTCTACATGTAACTCTGGAACGTATGAAAATGCATGCATGTGTGCAAAGGACAGTTGGTTAGTGACAGGATCTCAGTATATGAGAAAAGTTGGGTCTCCAAAGCATCTACCCTCAAGGACAGGAGCCCGGATGAAGCTGAGTAATAACTGCTAATTTAGCTTAGGTATGGATACATTTGTACATTTCAGGAGGAGCATGGTTCAAGTCCAGTGTGAGCATTTGGCAAACATAAAGTTCTTTTACCAGGATAATTTTTTTTTCTGACTTTCAGAATACATTTACATTTTATATGTCTTGAAGCTTAATAAATTTAGAACTCTTCATTAAGAAGAATTGAATGTTACATATAAATAAAAAGATTTAAAATTTAGATATATCAAATGCTTTATTTAGAATGAGCAAATATATCATAAATTAGGAGAGTGACTCATTTCTTCTTCTTAACCCCATGGCATACTTCCATAATATATTTTTTCCCTGAACTTGTTGTTACCTGTGCTTTACTAGTCTTTCCAGCTAAGAAAGACTTTACATTTAGTATGTGTTAATCTGACTTGTTTCACTTCTCTAAGCTACAGAAATAACTTGTCATTCAAGCCTGCAGTCCATCGTCATGCTGGCCTTTGAGATATTTTCCAGCATTGTTCCTTTTGATTTACCCCCCCTAATCATTGATATTTGGTTCTACTTCTGATGCCAGCCAATATGCTCTGGATAGGATGAATTCTCTGCTAGCCACTTTTCTTGGTTACATGGCCTAGTGGTCTGGCATGTATGCTGACAGAGATGGGACCACTGACAATTCTCTTTACTTGATGCTATTGTCTGGGCATCTCTGGCTTTTCCTCACAGTTAGTTATAAAGTTCAGTAGGGATCTTGAGCCTAAATGTATATATGTATATTCTCTCTCTCTCTCTCTCTCTCTCTCTCTCTCTCTCTCTCTCTCTCTCTCTCTCTCTCTCTCTTTCTCTCTCTCTCCCCCTACACACACCTCCCACACACACACACAAATTAGGTAAAGAATTACCAGAGCAGCTATTCATTAGGAGTTAAAATTCCTTTAATAATGGTTCTTCCATACTTTCTCATCATCATAAACATGTAGTAAGAGAAATCTCCGTGGGGGGGAAAAACCTAGAAATTCATATTCTAAAAGTACTCTTCCAATTTAGGAACTGAAAATATATTTATTGACTTCCAGGTCTTTTTACCTTTCAAGCACATTCTACATGGAAACATTGTGTACATTTCATCCTAAGGTTTTCCCTTTCTCATTGAAATCATAGACATCATCTTGCATGTGTTGATTACTTCTATTTTGCAAGGGAGGAAACTTAGAACTCTCTGGTGTAACTTTGTATACATCAATCATTTGTGAGCAGGTCTAATCAAGCTTATGAATCTATTAGTACATTCATACTTGCCTGGATGTTATGGTGATCTATCACCTCCTTTGTGTAAGTTCATCGTCTAGGACCCTCACACAGGGTAATGTACTATCTACCTATACACCCCTTTGGCAATAGGATAAATAGCCTTGCCATGTTTTAAAGCCTAAATTGATTTCCTTTTTAGCCACTGCTTTATCAATGCCTGGCTGAATGTGAAGGCAGAGTGAGCAACTTCCTCAGGGTGCCCTGCTTCTGATGGGTTAGCTGTCAAATGCACCATTGTCCAAATTACACTGCTACTGTAGAATTCCTGCTAAGAAACAATTTACTGCGGCATTGGGCTATCAATCTTGTGGGCTGTGTTAGTTTTGGGGTATCAAAATCTGATTAACTTACTGCAGATACACAGCAGTTCCCACTGTTGCTTTCCCTCGATTGCCATTCACTACACTGTTAGCAGGATCCAATAACAGAGGCACTATACAAAAGCATGTCTGGGATACATGGTGTACAGTGCTGCTTAGATGAATGTATTATCACAGCCAAAAGCAAGTGTGAAAAAAGGAGAAAAGAGAGGAAGAAACTAAATTATCAATATTCAATCGTACTATACTTCTTTCAAAAAAGGATTTGTCAATTACACACACACACACACACACACACACACACACACACACACATACACAAAAGAGTGTGCTGGCCAGTTTTTATATCAACTTGACACAAGGTAGGGTCATCAGGGAAGAAGGAATCTTAATCAAGAAAATACCTACAATCAAGATTGGCCTGTAGGCAACTCTGTAGGGCATTTTCTTGAGGATTGATGTTGAGGGGCTCAACCCATTGTCAGCAGCTCTACCCCTGGTCAGGTTGTCTTGGGTGTGTAAGAAAACAAACTGAGCAGGCTAAAAGAAGCATGCCTTTAAGCAGCATTCATTCATGGCCCCTATAACAGTACCTGCCTCCAGGTTCCTGCTTTGAGTTCCTGCCCTGACTTCCCTTGATGAGGGACTGTGACTGCAATGTAAGCTGAAATAAACCCCCTTCTCTACATTTCTTTTGGTCATGGTGTTTCATCACAGCAATAGAAACTCCAAAGCCCTAACTAAAATAAAGATTTCCAATGACGACATACATATAATTTTAGTCAGCTATCATTTCAAAATGGTCAGTCAGCTGTTACAAAAGAATAACCACTCTAAACTCTATGCACATAGGTTCAATTTAATATTGTTATTAAATACATAAAACCAATATAATGATGGAGAGATAAATCAGTATTTGAGAGCATACACTGCTCCTCCTGGGGGCTAGGATTCAGTTCCCAATACCAGCATAGGGCAGCTAACAACAATCTGTAACTTCAGCTCCAGGTATTCTGACACCTCCCCCCCAACCTATGAGGACACCCTTACACACATGTAAACATTCATGTACATTCTCCTGCCACCTCCCATAATTATAAATACTAAAAGTGAATACCATAAAATAAAGCAATGGGGTGAACAAAAGAAACCTCTTGTAATTGTTTGTTTATTCTTCTTGAAAACTCTTTCCATAAAAGGCATTCTCTGGGTGTGTATTTGGTATGTTAGAACCAATTATCACTCTAATGATTCTACACAACTTAGTGATGAATCTGCTTACCTACCTGCACATTGATGTAAATACACAGAGGAGATTGGTTTTATATATATATCAAGGAGATTTCTGTGATAAGACAATGCCAGGCTATTTACTACTCTTCTAATATGAGGCAGTAGAATTCTAGGCTTCATTTAATCATCACACTCAAGACAGGACTGAGCATCAGCTTCATTATTGCATTTATGATAATTTTGGTGCCTCTATTTGCCAGTTTAGTTGAAGCACGATAATGTTTTATTATAAATGCTCCTATTTTTAATAAGTGGAGAAATGGACTTTCTCCTTACACTAGCTAATAGCCTTGCATGTAACCTTTCCCTCTGAATTCTCAGTAAGACCCTCTGGTTTCTGCTTTACACCAGGATTCTTCAATGTCTTTCATTTAAAACGGTAGATAAGATGCTCTCAAGATTTTATTAATTCAGTCTACCAAAAATTTTTGTAAATAGCATGTCTAATTTACTTCATAAATGAACATTTATTAAATTAGTATGTGTTATCTAATTCCATGTATCTTGTTATACAGAAATATGTATAAACATACATATTTTATATGCACATGTATATTTAAATAAGATTTATAAAAAAATTTGCAAAAGGATGTCATTAATATGGCAATTGAGAGGACTAAACATTTTCCTAACATTAAGGCCATCTCTATCTACTTTTTAAACACAAATTTATTTGAGGAATAGTTCCATAGTAATGATTATTGGTAGGCCCTGTGCTTGTTCTTTCTAGGATAAAGTGCTTACAGACTCAAAATATAAGTCAAAATGATTAAAAATACAGGGATAATATACAAAGTATTAAGCAAAAAGAACAGACAAGACTATACAGAGAGAGGTGGAGAAGATACCATTTAAACAGATTCTTCAAGGACTTCCTGCTTAGGTGAGAGTCCATGAGTAGGGAATGCTTGTATGCTTGCATTGTTGCAGAGCACAGCCAAGTATGAAGAAACACAGGATCATTGGTAGAGATGGAATATAAACATCACATGCATAAGTGTAGGTAATGGGTGGAGACTTGGTGTGAAGGCTTGGAAGGCCACAGATTATTCAATTATTAAACCTAGTGCCAGAAGTGAGCTTCCTCCATATGAATTGTTGATCAAGAAGGGACCTTGAGACCCCCAGAACATCCAAGCTATTTCCTATGCTCTTGGTTTTCCACTACAGCTGGATGGTAAGATTCTATTACAAAAGACCGCACTTACTTGTAGTGATATTTTAATTGTGCTGAAATGTGATTTTATTTGTATGTTAATAAATAAAGTTTGCCTGGACATCAGAGATCATTAGTGAGCCGGGAATAGAAGTCAGGTGGTAGTAGCCCATACCCTTAATCCAATCACATGGCAGGCAGAGTCTCTGTGTGGTCAAGGACACAGCGAAGCATGGTGACCCTTGAGTCTTTAATCCCAGTACCAACCATAGAGACCAGGAGGTCTATATAGACAGGCAGTGACGAGGAAGTCATGTGGCTGGACTTAGAGCCAATGAGAAGGCAGAACAGGAAAGCAATGAAACACAAGACACAGGAAGAAGGTCTCTCTCTCTCTCAGGGGAAGGATGGCAGCAAGTGGTAAGTTAAAGTTAGTCTTGTCTTTTGCTCTGATCTCTTGGGCTTTTAACTCTGTATTTGGCTCTGTGCTTCTTAATTAATAAGACAGTTTTAATTTCGTCTACACTTACTTTGTTTTCAATACACTAATATCAAGCTAGAACTAAACCAAAACCTTCTTATCTGTAGACTAGATTCATAGTGTCAAAAGATGCTATCCAGGCTTCTGAGGGAGAAAAGTTACCAACCCACTTATATAGCTGTGAACTCCGTAAACTACACTATCAGCCTACACAAGAAAAAAATATGCTTACTGGTGCAATATGGTATGAACCAGGTCAAAAACCTGTGGGTAAGGAAGTCACAGACCCTAGTAGGAACCACTACAGTTAGTTGGATAAGTGAACATGGTTTTCCTATCAAACTGGCTTGTAAATATTTATGCTGATGCTCACCAAATAGTATTGCTTTTATCTGTAGTCAGGGAAGTTTCTTTTTGCAGCAGGTAGTGAAATGCAGAGAATAAGTGAATGCTGAATGTCCAGGTCAAAGTGGGACATCTAAGATTCAAGGAATATTGCAGAGGAGGCAGAAAGAATGCAAGCGCCAGAGGAAGCAAAGGGGTGGAATACTGTCTTCCTGACCTGACATGACCATTTCATTCTTGAATTCTCAGCAGCTCTGATTACTGCTGTGAGACCTGCCCAAAAGTGGGCCCATGAGCATTTTGTCACTGAGGGTGGGAAGCTTACCAGACCCCACAACTCTCTGAGGATGTATAAGCAGGTAATGGCTGCTGGGCATACTAGATACATTTTCTTCAGTGGTAGAGTTACCAATCAGTTGCCATGCTCCTGTAAGCTATTCTAATTAAACTTATTAGATCACCAAAAAGAAAGACACAAAAGTAGAAAGGTAATTAGCTGGGAAGAAAAAGGGGATCAGTGAGAGTGGGAGGGGGATAGGAAAGGATAATGGAGGTTGAACATGATCAAAATATAGTACCCACACATATGAAAATGTCATAGTAATTATGACATTTTATTTTGTATAATTATTATGTATAATTAATATATGCTAATAAAAAAGAAATTTGAATGATCTCTTGGCAGGAGGTCATTAATTCTTTAAAGACTGAATGACAGTGAGAGGCTGCACAAAATAGTAGCTTCAGAGCAGTTGGAGAACAAAGTTCACATCATCTTTAAAGGCCAAGTTGAAAGGCTCAGATCTCTGGTTGGAGCTGGGTACTGTGGGGGAGAGACCAGCTAAAAATACAATTTGTACCTTGACAGTCTAATGCTCCCAATGAATAGGTGGAGGATGTGAAGAACTGGGTAGAATTTAAAAAGTGTAGAAGAGATGTGAGTTACTTAATGCTGCGTTCATGTCCAGAGTAGACTGGACCTAATTGAGAAGTCACAATGACAGAACTTCCTGGGTGAAAGAAAATGTCCTTGAAAATTCAAATAGTGCTTAGGAGGAGGAGGATCACCATAAGATTGAGGCCAGCCTGGTGCACAAAATGAATTCTAGGCTAGTCTGTGCTACAGAGTCAGATTCTACCCAGAAAGAAAAAAAAAAGTATCACAATGATGGACTCCCTGTACATACTGTCTGTCCCTAGTGTTGGCACACTTGCAAATAAAGAAAAGCAAACAAATGTATAACTGTGATACTTATGATTTCCCCACACATAAATGTATATATATGTATGTACAGTTACAGTATATTTCTCATTAGATATAATACCAGTACATTTGTATTTGTAAAAACAGAAAAATGAGTAGTGTTGTATTGCTCAATTTCATTTTGTTTTTGCAAAAAAAGTTATATTTTTATCCAAACTCATTTTTTTCATTACTGACCACCTAAATTCAAATGGTTTTCAGTGATGTGATGGTTCATGGATGTAGAGAAGGAGGGCTTTGGTAGCTCAGGAATTATTCTAAGGTTCTACAACTTCATACAGCAGAAGCTTCCACTGCTACCAAGTAGGTGGCTGTCTTATTTTAGAAAGTAAAAGCAAACCCTGCTCATAAATTACCATGAAAGGGCTCTTATAAATTCTTCCAAATGAAAAAAAAATACTGTTTTTACTACCCAAAGTTTATCTTCAGAGTTTGCTCATGGCTGAAGCTCCAGTCCTCAGCAGATGTTCATGGTAGGCAGCTTATTTAGATATTCCCTTATTACCAAATTATCCTTTTCTAAGAAGTACAACCCCTTTCCTTTTTTTAAAAAAAAATGATATATTTTGAGTTCTAATATATTCAGAATTATCTATCCTCTTTGGTCATATTTTAGTAATTGTCATTGCTTAGTAATAATTAATTAATGAATAACACACTTAGCAAATAATTTGGTATTTTTCTGAGAGAGATCAGGTTCTGATAGCTTAAAAATTGTCACAAAGTCTACAAAGGTTCACACAAAGTTGAGCCATCAGAAAGTTCTGGACTTCTCCAAGCAACCTCTCCTCTCCTGTCTACACACTGTGTCTGTTAATGGTGCCCAAGTACAGTTGACGACACTAACTGGAAACTTGGGTTGACCCATTTCTGGCCAGCCATTGTGACCTAGTGTCTCTCCTGTGGTTTTGTCATGTTACTCCCATCTCTTACCATTTTCATCAATACAACATGCTGTTTGTGGTTATCTTGGCTAAGGTCTCCTGTCTCCCCATTGTTTTCCATCATATCCACCTTTTTCCTGCAGCACTGATCCTTTGATCTGGCCCTTCTGAGCATGCTCAGCTTGCTTGCAAACTTTGACATTAATGACTTTCGTTATTTCCGATTTCTTTCTCTGTCCTTTTAAAATTCTTTGTGTTCCTTTGGGGGCTCATTTTGTGTGTGTGTGTGTGTGTGTGTGTGTGTGTGTGTGTGTGTGTGTGTGTTTTCTCTTTAACAAACTTCAGAAAAACTTCTTCAAGGACAGTGGCTTGCATCTGGAGTTGGAATGTCAGCAGTGGTGGTAGAAGACACCATGTCCACATTGTGAAGGGAGCTGTTCTTACTTCCTAAAGGCCTTGTCTTGATGGAGGGAGGCATCATGGAGATAAGGAGAAACCTGGTGCTAGGGAAGTTCCCAGGGATCCACAAGGATGACCCCAGCTTAGACTACTAGCAAAGTGGAGAGGGTTTCTGAGCTGGCCTACCATGGTAATCAGATTGGTGAATACCCTAACTGTCATCATAGAGCCTTCATCCAATAACTGATGAAAGCAGATGCAGAGATCCACAGCCATGTACCAGGCCAAATCCAGGAGTCCAGTTGAAGAGAAGGAAGAGGGATTTTATGAGCAAGGGGCATCAAGATCATGATGGGGAAACTTACAGATATAACCGAACCAAGTTAGTGGGAATTCATGAACTTTAGACCAACAGCTGTTTTGTGGAGCCTCTATGGGACTGGACTAGGACCTCTGCATAAGTGAGACAATTGTGTAGCTTGGTCTATTTAAGGGGCCCCTGGCAGTGTGATCAGGATCTATTCCTGGTGCATAAGCTGGCTATTTGGAACTCACTGCCTATGGTGTGATGCCTTGCACAGGCTTGATGCAGGGGTGGGGGGCCGGGCTTGAACCTGCCTCAACTGAATGGACAAGGTTTTGCTGAGTCTCCATGGGAGGCCTTACCTTTTCAGAGGAGGAGATAGGGAGGGTGGGCTGGGGTGGGGGGGGCAAGGTTGGGAGGGAGCCGAAGGAGGGATGATAGAGAGATCTGCAGTTTATATGTAAAATGAATTAAAAAACATCGCTTAATAAAACAAAGGCCTTGTCTTATGCCTCACTTACTTTTGACATGGTAAAGCCTTCTTGTCTCTTTCTCAATGAGTATTTTGTTTGCATGTGAAAGAATGAAGATATAACAACAGAACTGAGGATTTATTGTAATGGTATCTAATCTAAACTCTAGCCTTCTGGAGACTGCCCTCTTTTACTATCTCTGTAAACAAAATGGGAGGCTTAAAGACTAGAAATTTAAATTCTAGAAGAAAAAAATATACTCTTAGTCACTGGGAAAAATACTTTAAAAACATATTAATGCTCATGTAATTGGTTCCCTATTGCTTGAATAAAATATCTGTAAGAATAAATAGACAGAACTCAAAATTAAATATATTGACACTTCTAATTCCAATCACCTCTTGCCCTCATTACACTTTCAAACCACAAAAATGAGTACTTTGTTATTCCATCCATAGGCAAAGCTTAGAGCTTAACATTAAGGGATTTGAAAATAAGCCTTATACAAAAAACAAAACAAAAACAAAAACAAACAAAAAAAGCACTTCCCATGTTTCTAGAATTGCTGTATTGTCTAATTTCTTCCTATTGTGAACTCTGTCAAAGAACAAAGTGACATCTTCACCCGCCCACAGTGATAATGTGCCTTAAACATCAATTCAGTATAGTTTTCTATGTTAGCTGGCAGAGATCCCTTCTTAAAATATTTTCACTTATAATAACTTGATTATTTCAAGGAGCTTGCTGTTCAGTGGGAAATGTCTAAATGATTGACTGCTCCCCCAAAACCTGGGGATGATTTCCAATCTATGTTTTCAAGACAGTTAGGCAGATAAGTAAAACCCATAATAATTCTGTTGAAAAGATGAATAGTCCAACATTTGTTCCACAGGGATATTTTTCATATTCAATGAGTAAGCACATTTGCTTTAACATTGAAAACTATCTACCAAAAATGATCTATTTTTATGCAAACACTATAAACATTAAACCTGCCACATTAATAATAATAATACAGAAAAGGATCCTCAGAAATAGGAATCCAGGAACATGAAGGATGATATAAATTAAAAAAACAACTATGAACACCAATAATCAGACAGCAAAAAAGGACAGTAATTTACCCATCTGACACAACATAAAACTAGCCAATGTAGTTCATGATGTTTATCTTTGCTATAATTTTTGGAACATAAAACCATACCTTGATTAAAAGTCTGATCTATTATTCATGGAATGGTTTTAGAGAATTTGTTTATAAATTTGTGTAGCAAAGCAGATGCGAACTAGTCATCTTGGAACAGGTGGGAAAATCAAAATCCCACAGTAAAACTGATAAACAATCCAATTTGCTTCTTGAACGATAACGTGCACTAACTGAAAACAACCACCAAAGGAACTGGGCATGGGCCTTTGGGCTGTCAAGTTTTGGGGGTTTATGTTTTTGGGTTTACTTCACAGTGGTTATAGCAATTGCTTCTTTTGTTTATAACCTTTGGAGAAGGGCTTAAGACATGATGATGTTTATGATGCTGGTGATCTGGACAGTCACCTTCATATTTGAGTGCTTCCTTTGTGCCATGGACATACATACTCTCATTTAATTAATTCCCTGTGAATCCTGTTCCTCTCTCCATTCTAGAACAAGGAAACTAAAGACTGAAAGGAGGAAATAACTGAACAAATTTGCACAATTTGAAAATCGTACTAACATCCTACAAACACAGCCAATCTGACTCCACAGTCAAGCTTTCAGTTGCCCTACCACCCACTCCCTGGGTAACTACAGAACACTTATTTCTTTAATGGTAACAGTAATTAATAAGCATATATATTACACATTGAAGTGTTTCTAGAGTCTATCAGTTAGTCATTTTTTTCCCTAAAATTCTTTACAAGGAACAGGAAATGATGCAAAAAATTATTCAAAAACACTTGTCCTTAACTATACTAGATCAATCAAGTGAAGTGAAGAAGGGTATACTGTAAAGATTTATAAATCAAGAAATATGGTTATACAGACCACAACCCACTCAAAGCTGTTAGGAAGGGAATCTAGTCAATTCTAGCACTAACAACCACAGTTTGGGTGGTTTATCTTCCCCAACCATCCAAATAGCACAGGTTTTATGATTCAGTATGAAAAGGAAAAACATCAAAGTGCCAGGAAGTGTATGTGGTATTATTTAAATATTAAGTATTAAAGCATTAGTCAAGGTAATAATACAAAAATAGGTTGTCAGATGGATTTTGTCTTTTTTTGCATAGAGAGGGCTACCTTAAATTGATATCTTGACATACCTTCTGAAAATGTGTTGTATTATTTTATAGCCAATAGTGACATGTGTCTCTGGAAATATTGTAATCTGACTAATATAGTGGGTGAATTTAATTTAAAATTTAAAATTATACTTTTTGATTAAAGTTTTAAATTAATAAATGATAATTCACTTGATAGAATAATTTTAAGTACATTTGGAACAACTTGGGTATGTAAATTTACTTTTCAAATGCAAATTTTATAAAAATCAAATACAGATCATGTGCTTTCAATGAAGATTTAGCATATGAATTAGTGATTATAAAATAAGAAACTCAATTTCAAAGACACTGTTAAAAAGAGAAATGTAAAATATTTCATTAATAGTTTTAAAATATTGATTACATGTTGAAATGATATTTCAGATACACTGAAATAAAATATTAGATTTATTTTAGCTGCTTTTTATTTTTCAGTGTAACCATATGAAAGTTTTAAGGTACATACATAATGTAGTACCCATTCTAGTTTTTTGGCCAGGACTCTTCTGAAATATAAGATTGTAAATGTAGTCCTTGTCCTAAAATACTCTAATAGTATTTCCCAAAGGTACTAAAACGTTATTGCTTCTCAGTCGTGATCTCCATTCTAGCTGTTACAGTACAAAAGTTTCCTTCTGATTTATTATTGAGGAGACTCACAGAGAGAAATGATCTTAAGTTCAAAGGGAAAACTGAGAGTTTAAGGGTTGTTTAACTCACTCCATTGATCCAGATGGGTTAGAGTCAGTACTTGATCAAGTGCTTAGACTGACTGTAGCAGGACAATGAAAGCAAGATGAGGTACATTTCCAACATGTTCAGAATCTGTAGAGCTCTCTGGAACTTCTAAACAGAAGCACCTGACTGAAGACATCCTACAGCATTTTCATTCTGAGTATAAAATGTTTCAATTCTGTTTCTATATGACTCTAACAGTGTTTGTCACAACCTTTAGACTCTACTCCAAAGATATATATAATCAAATATCCATACATGAGCACACAGGTGGGCTACTGAACATCTCATTACAAGTAGTGGCCTGAGCTGCAGTTTAGTTCTTCAGTCTTCATTGCCATCCTGAGGCTTTACTCTTGATTCCTAAACAGAGTTGAGGAGACTCATTACCAACAAAAGCTTCTTCTGTGGCAGAAGTTGGCATGTCTAAATGAACTCTAACAAGTTAATACTTACAAAGTACTTTAGAGTTTCCGTAGTACTTTTATGTACTTAATTCACAATAGCTTCTTCATAGGTCTGGCAATCTTTTACAGAGCAAAAAGATTCAAAGAGGCTAAATGTCCTCCAAAGTGACACATTTTTAGAAACTCAAATCCTGGACCTGCAACTAATCTAAATCATTTTCCAGTAAATTATGCTGATTGTCACTTTCTGGCAATCATAAAAATTATGCTGAGCTATTTTCACATACTAAATCTTTTATAAGAGATGTGCCAGACAATCAGATATTTATCATAGCTTCATAATATAATCTCCCTTTTCTTCCCGTGTCAATAGCTCTTACATTATACACAAACTACTACTTTAACTACTTTAATATTAACTAATCCCTTAATTGTTACAATTGTTCTTTTTATACAAGCTATGTAATGAGTCACATTTTATACAAACTATATAGTAAGTCACGTTCACTTTATGAAAATGAAAAAACCCTTTAAAAGGTCATTCTAGTGGTTTTTGAATTTATATTGAAAAATAATTGAGTTCTTTTTAAACAGAAATGAATACATATTCTAAACAGGATTTCTCTCTTTCACCCCAGCCTATTTCATTATTTTTAAACTACAAAGTTATTTCTAGCCTCTTCTGTGAATCAACAGGAAATAATTAATCAATAATGTTTTTGAGTCCCAGAAAAATTCTTTTAATTAACTGATTAGTTACTAATTGTATTTAAAATAGCAAAAATTTGGGACATAATTTAAACACTTAGCTGAATAATTTTGATAAATGTTTGAACTATCCAACCACCTTTTCAATCATTCATCTACTATACAAATATGATCATTGAAAAGTACTAAAAATTGTAAGAAATAAAATAGATATTTTAAATTACCATATGTTTTATAAGCCAGTAAATATATATTATTTGCTTGAAGGTTTTGAGGCTGTATTGACCTGTAAGTGTTGAAAAGCAAAATTCTCTTAGAAGGATATAAATACGATATATACATCTCATGTTCCCCCAGGGAAATTCCTTCAGATCAGAATGAGTGGTATTAGATGTTCACAAATGCACCCTTTTACCTGGAAATAAAAGAGAAAAGAAATGCAAGGGATTTCTCCCCTCAAGGAAGCACAATAAGTCATTGGCCAAGATTTATTATACGGTTCATCTATTACGTGTCACCTCATGATAAAATGCAAGGTGGGTATGGGACAGATGGAAGAGTTAGATGGTTCAGCAAGAGTCTAAAAGTCATGCCTGTTGATGGCAATTGTACTCCCCCTTCCAATATATTCAGAGTTATTATCTTAAAGATGTCAAAGGACAAAACATCAAATGTTGAGGGAACAGAAGTAAATTGAGTTTTCGAAGATGGAATTGTCACAGTTTGGCCATAGTAGTTGATGGAAGAGTGTTGTTGGAACAATCAAGGGAGAAATAGCAGGGAAGCCTTTTAAATACTAATTTGACAAATCTTATAACACACACCGTGTGAGCTGGCATAATAATCACACAGGATGCTCACTATATTTCAGCATTCTTCTGGGGAAATTTCTAAGTTAAAGTGATTCCAGTTATCACTCTGGTCTTGATTAGGAATTTCCACTGAGTACCATTAACATTTACAAATACTTAATTTTGTGTTGCTTCTAAATATTGAATGAGGGCATCATTTTTGTGGTCTAATTACCCATCTCATCTCTGAATTATGGACATGATGATTTTATCAGTGTTATGTGGTGAATACTTAGTATGCTTTTATTTTCTCCCTATGACCATTTATTTATTTGAAATTTAAAATCTAAAATGGACACTTTTCAAATGTTTTATGATAGCCAGCTATTGTTAGTATTAGAGTTGCTTAAAAAGAAACAGAATCCAATATTAATTTCTATATAATTTGCTTTTTTTTTAAAAAAAAAACAGGTTATTGTAAATCTCACTTTTAGGCATCAACCCTAGAGGACAGTTTGAAATTAACTGAGGTTGAAGTTGTGGTGATGGCACTCTGAAGTGAAAGCGACCTCTGGCCAGATTTATTAAGACATGGGAAAAAATAAAGTTGTAAGGCTGGGTACATCATATATGAAAGCTTGCATTGAGTTATTTTTTAATTACAGTTTTAGGTTAGCATACAAAGTAATGGGTTTCATACAGCATATGCATGTGGCATTATTTTGCACTTCTGCCAACACCCCTACCCCACCCAGTCTTTTCCTTCCATTTCTTAGTCCCCTTCTGCTTTCTAATTACGTGTTTCTAATTCTATTTCCCTCTCTTCCCTTTCCACCTCCCTTATTATCTCTCCCTATCCTCCCAGGATCCCCTTTCTAATCTCACATATAAGTATGGAGTTATAGTGAGTATAGTTCATACCTGGCCTTCAGTTGTGTTTTGAATATATGGAAGATTACATCAACATTGTGAAACACACCTTCTCTGCATATTGCTATGCTATTTGATTTAAGAGTTAAACTTTGTGCCTGCTTTCTAATCCCTCCCTCTACTTTTAAAACTTTGGAAGCAATTTTCAAAAGGACCCCTAACCTCACTGACACAATATTTGAAAGGAGGTGATGCAGAAACTTGGGGAGGTAACTGTGTCATCAGATCTTCCATATACTATGAAGAAAGGCTTTCTGATCTGAAAACTCTTCATGGCGGGACAAGGACATACTTCTGCCCATTTTCGCATGCAAAGGAAAGACATACCTCTGCCCATTTTCACATGCAAAGGATGAAAACCGCCAGAGGGTGCAGGGTTTTATTGAGCAGCCAAGAGTGCAAATGTTGCTTCTCTGGTTCCTAGAGATAGGTTAGGAACTGGGCAAGAAAAGTTCAGTGTTGAGACAGGTATGCCACAACATCTGTCCTTAGGTTAATCAGAAAGGGTGACAAAAATACATAATCACCCCTCTGGCATCTGTGATATTTTTTTCTCATTTGTCATTATCTGGGCTTATTCTTATCCTTGGTAGGTATGATCCCACCCTTTGCTTGAAAGAACACTCTGCCACAAGAGGAGAGATAGAAGCAACTCAGAAGCTTAGGAGGATTGATTACAGAACAGAAATGGACTGAGAACCAATAATAAATAAATAAATAAACAGTCTCCCTCTCCACTAAGCCTTATACTGAAAACAATAGGCAGCAAGGATGTTTTCATTAAAAAATAACAAGGCCCTGCTCACCAGGGGATAGATTGGGGCACATGGAAACAAATTCCCGAATCATTGCTCAAATAGGTCAGCTGGAATTAATGCAAAAGGCGAAGGTTCAGTGTGAACTCCTCATTTTTCCCTAGCCTGCTTCCACAGCCCCTCTTCTGTCCAGGATGTAGGCAGTGTGGAGAAGACCTCTGTGGTGGGCTGGACATCTGGCCATGTTCTGTGTACACTAGAATGAAAGAGGGCCATGTCCTGTAGAGTCAAATTGCAGCTTGGACAATTGCCTAGACTGCAGCACAAAAAGACTGCTATTTGAATCAAAAGTTACCCATGTACTACTGTGGTCTTGTGTGGTCACCTTGATTGCCCAGCAGAGTCATTAGTGTAGCTGGGTAGCCAAAGTAATGGTCACCGTCACAATGGAGCTATTTGTCTTTTGCACAAGTTCTGACACAGCATGAGTAGCTTTATGTTCATACATAAATCTTCAGTTTTTTTTTAAATTACAAAGTAACTTTATACTGAGTTTGAGAGGCAATAATCCATGCCAGACTGTAGCTCTCTGTAGGTACAACTGTCTCCCAGCAGGTCTTCCCACTTTCTGTTCTATATCAAAACTAAGGATCATGCTCCAGTGAAAAGATCATTTTCATTTATGACTAACTGGGGTGGTGGTTTTGGTTATACTCCTATCTTTTCCTGTTAAGAGCAGAATATTTCCTCTTGGATTGGGAACTCTTGGGTGTACAACCATTTATTTCTGAGAGATAAATGGAACTGTGATATTTCCTGCCCCCAAACCATTAAGAACCCCAATAAACAATAGCAGAGGCCATTTAACTAAGCATAGCACTCTAAAGTCCAGGACCCTTCTGGTTGGACAGCAGGGTCCATGTTGCTGTCTCAGAGTTTCACTGAGCTGCCTTGTGCAAGTAGGGCTCTCAAAGTGCATAAGTTCCCTTACATTCACCTTCAAAAAACTTCTACTGTTAATAGCTGCTGTGGCAGAAGCCCTCAGAAATGCTCTGAAATGTCCACAGGATGCTCCTCTGGGCTTCTGTGTCTATAGTGATTTCATAAGTCACAGGAGACTAAGAAGTGAGGAAACCTTAAGTATCAGAAAAAAATGAAATTCAGTATTGATACTTGTCAATCAGCTATAAGATCTATAGTAATTTATCCCCAAGTGCTGGGATAAGGAGGTGGTAGCAATACTTGACTGAAAGGTCTCTGGAATATATACTAACTCTGTGAGACTAGACAAAAGTGAAATGACTTGTATTTTCTTTTCTCACAGAGAATATCTCTGATTTAATTGGTGTAATTTTTTAAAGGGTAGCAATAGTGGTAATGAGAAGATGTTTAGTGCTAGGTGCTGCTGAAATGCTTCATACTCCCACTGGGCTAATTTAGTGTATATTTAGCTCATCTAATATTTATAATTACTATATGAAGTAGGTGCTAATACCTTTAGGCATGAAGGAATTACAGACCTCAAAGCTTAGGAAACTGTCATTTTCCAAGATACAGCCAAATGCTCAACTCTAAGAATGACTCCCATATTCTAGGTATCCAGCACTTAAGTGCCTGGGCAGGGGCAGAGGAGGAGTCTTCTGTGTTGCTATGGGTCTTGTCTGGTTTCCTGAAGAGTATAAACTAGATTCTATTTACAGTTGTAAGAAATGCAAGTACTTTAGACAAAGTGAGATAGTATAACAAATCCCCTGGTTAATGGGCTGCTACATTCACACTTGAACCAATCTGTTAGACTTTCTACTAAACAATTAGAAACACGAGAACTTACTTCTGATCTTCAGCTAAGCTCTTCTCATCAATGAGTTTTAAATAGTAGCATTAGAGAAAAGTCAGAAAGAAATCACAGAGGCACCTAAAGGATTCTTTTAAATTAAGCCCTCAGGCAAAAATCTAGCATACTTTACATCCCTCCTAATTTCTCACTGTGTATTATATGCTAATAATTAATTTTCAGATATATATAAACTGCATTCTTCCAAAATATAGAAAGTATTCTGACCAGGATAAACTGCAAACAGGAACTTGTACTACTCGTATGGCTGTGGAATAATCATGAATGTCCATGCTGTGGTCAGTAGTATCCTTAAAATCCTATCCATTGGACAAATACACACATACAGAAAATATAATGCTTAGTTTTTTATAGCTATTCCAATTTTAACCTGGACTTTGGTAAGTGAAGCACATTTAAATTAGTGTGTGAACAAAACCATAGGGATTGTTTTAGTGAACAAAGCTGAGACAACCACCCAAAGCATGTCTTCAGAACCCTGTTGTGTCTTAGCACTGTGGAGGCATTCACTGTCTGCATTCTGCTCCATCTTCATAATTCAATGTGTCCAATTCTACATCCATTCCACAAAACTAGCATCTTTATTGTACCCCTGGGATAGAACTTCACAATAAGAAATAGCTAAATGCAGCTCTCCATTTCCTTCTGCTAGCCATGTATTTGTTGAATTAGATAACATGCATCTTGACTCCCCAAAGGCAAGGAGTTTGTATCACTAAGCACATGCAAACTGAAACAAAGGATTCCACATTTACAATCAAGATCATTTATCTGTGTCATCAAATCACTGTGATAATCTAAAGAAACTGGCTCTTCAGAATATCAGAGAAGGTATTTCCTATGGGTGACAACTGAAATCAACTTTTCCTTGAACCAAAGATAGTTACAACCAAGAGAATCTCTGCCTCCCAACCCTTTTTATGACCCTAGCCTTGCCCCTTCTGGTGACCAGATATTGCAAATTGTCTACCAATTTTGTGAGATGTAGTTCAATTTATTAGTCTTAACTTCAACCAATTGCTCACCATGCATGCTTTCACATTCACTTATTCAGCAATTGAGATTCCACTAAGCCCAAGACCACAGGGTTAAATCCTACCATAGCAGAGAATTCTCCATATTGACTATTGGTAACATTCTTAACTACTGCTGATTTCCTAACAAATTCCATTTGAAAGCAAAAACTTGCATTTTAATTACTTGTTTTGACACTGTGATGAAGACATACCTCCTGTTTCTTGTTTCTGCTTCAAGTTACATATTTCCAGAAGACAATGGGGCATTGATTTTTAACCACAAGTAAACAAGGCATCTGGACTTTGTCTTTAATGAGATAAAGTTTAGTCTGTGCTTTCTCAGTAGGATGGGTTTGCTATTTAATTGGTAGCAAAAAACTTCAGTAACATGTCCTTTGTCTGCCAGCACTAAATTCTGTGTGGGAACAGAGTTCCTGTAGAAAGCCTTCAGAAAGAAACACTGTCTTAGAACTAATTAGATAAAAATCACAGGAAAAAATGTTATTTATGACTTGAGAGGAAATTTGAAAATATTATTGTACTCCATGATTTCCTTGAGTAGCAGAAAAAAGTGCAGACGTTGTGTTCCATATCTCTGCAGTGAAATCTTTCAAAATAAGGCCAGTTTACTTTAAGCAGTCTATTTATATCACAGACATTTCATGAGATCTTAGGCAAAATTGGGATAACAAATATAAACAGAAGTATATTGCCCACAATGTTTATGTCCCTAAAATAAAAATGCAGTCATTATAAAATAAGACAAAAAATACAACACTGGAAATATCATGCCCAAAGCATTTTAAAAATGCTATCACAGACATGATTAAGTACCAATTACTTTAATTTGAGCAGGACCTTCCCTAGGGACCACCTGGGAAATCTTTTCAATGCAACTACCAAAAAAGCATGATGGTACTTTCAAGCAGGAATCTTTTCTAGCTAATGAGGAGGCGGCAGAAGGATCCATTTTCTCTACTGTCTTCTTTTCCTTTTTCTTTCTTTCTTTTTTTTTTTAAAAATAAATTAAGTCACTTTTGTCCTGGTTGAAACCCTTCAAAAACTTCCCACTGCATTAAGATTAATGTCACCTCCTCCTTGTCATCTGCAACCCTTTCCCAGGTTCTCATCTTCATCTAATAATAGGTATCTCTTCTAGTTATTCTGGTCACCTCCCAGTCCCTGCAATGGATTTGGCCTTTCTTGTTTCTGTCTATTACCACTAAGTTATCCTTCCTTCCTCTTGACTAACTAGTCAGCGTGGCTTGGGTGGCCAAAAGACATTTCCTTACATAAGCATGCCCCAATCACCAAATTCAGAGTATTTTTCTGTAATTGATCTTTAACTCAAGTAGATTTTTTTCTCATTCATCTTTCTCTTAGAACTCTGTTCTTTTCCTTAGAACTAATTACATATAGGAATAGGATCTTTTTATCTGTCAATCAATTTAGTCTTGTTCACTAGACTGTATGTTTCACAGTTATAGGTTACTGTACCTCCATTGTTAAACCCAAGAGAGCACAGTCCTGCTCTCTTTTGAAGTACCAGTTAATGTTTCAGTCATTGCACTTGACTCCTAGCATAGCTATATGCAAAGGTAGTCAGTCTTCTGACTGTGCAGATATGTAAAAGTTATGTAGACATGTACATATGTATACATTAGACTATGGTGGACAAAAGGTCTTGTGTACATGTTTGGGGTTGCTTTCAATGAGTTAACCAAACTCCCTTCTAGAATGCATAAAGACTTTACTTGCTCAAAACTAACCAAAGATGGAAGAGATGATATCATGCCTTTCCTGGGAGTAGGTTACATTCTATGAAACTCTAACTTTGCAAACTCCTCTTGTTAGCTTTGAAGGCATTAAAGACCATATTATTTGAGTGGGAGATGACACGGCACTACTGGCAGCTTGTGGGACTGAGGACAGATATTGCCAATAGCTTGAAGTGTGGCACACACCTGTAATATTAGCTCTTTGGAGATGGAGCCAGAAGGTCCATGAGTTTGTGACCAGTGTGATGGAAACATAACAAAACAAGGAACAAAACAATAAAGGTGGTTCTTAGACCAACAGCCAGAAGGAATTGAATTTCTCCAAGAAATGGATCGCCAGGCAGAGCCTCTGGACCAAAAGCACCCCTAGCCAACAATACCTGCGGTAGCCTGCTGAGATCCTGATCAGGGAGACAAGTGAGCCCTGCCTAGGCTGCAGCTGCACACAACCAGAGAGAGCACAAATGGCTGTTGCTCTCGGCTGCTAATTCTGTGGTAACTGTTGTACAGCAGTGGGAAACCAATACAACTGCCAAACTGAATCTCATCCAGAGCCAAGCTGTCAGGAAATGCCGTCTTTCTTCACAGTCTAATTTTATTTTCTGTTATTTTAAAAACCAAGTTTTTGGATGGTAAGTTCTTTTCATTTTTTTTTAAGAGGTATTTTCTCACTGAAAGAAATACATTTTACTTCATGCTGGGTGTGGCTGCATATGCCTTTAACCCCATCATTCAGGGAGTCAGAGGCAAACAGGGAAAAATAATAAATACATTTTGCTTTGAGATACAATTAATATAAAATGTATTTTTTCAATACAATTTTAATTGTATGAGTTCAGGGTGTTGGTGACAGGGTGGCTACTGTGTGCACTACAGTGTACCTTACCTAAGGTGAACTTCGATGGGAGTTGCAAGTATTAAGCCAAATGGGAAATTTAATGATATAATACAGACTGATGACATGTAGAAACATGTATATTTATATGATGTCTATGTATATGCATCTGTATATGTACACAGTCATGGCTTTTTCATAATATTATTATTCTAGTGCCAAGTCCAGATAGGTTGAGACTGAACCCTTGAAGGTAAGTGGAGCAGAACAAAATGAGCCAAGGGCCCGAGCAATTATATCTAGATAGACTAAAGCAAAGATGTATGATATATCCCCTCTCTCAAGAAGACATTAAAATGTTTTATTGTTCTACTACATATTGTCAGACACACAGCTGGCAATCAACAAATGTTGACCATTAGTCAAGCTTGCAGGTATACTGGGTATGGTTGAGTATGTTAAGGGTGCTTTATGAAAGAGGTATGATATTTAAAGGTATGGCCTGCAGTTATTGGGAGGGAGAATGGAGAAATGGCCATTCTCTATGTCTGTGAAAGTACATTCCTAGGTTGCACAGCAATATCCTAGCTGTTGTTTCTAAAGAGGTATCATTTACAATTTTATTCATTTTGTGAACTGCAGTGATCCACTAATCCGATCTTCATCTATTTCCACCGATACTCTCTTCAATTTTTAAAAGACTGTTTTCTAATTGATTATATTAAGCAACCTAAAGATATCATCTTGCTTCCTTTCACTAGCTTGGATCTTTAAATGGCTATTGCCCTGTGTATAACATCCATTAGATGTGCATTTTCAGGTTTTGTAGTCTGCCTGCACTTGATGTCCTGGCAAGCTAGAAGCTATGATTTCAAAGAGAATGCTCTGGACATGGACTAAAAAGCCCTGTGTTTAAATCTGGGCTCTGTGATCAAGCATGCTTCTCTCTGGGACTTGTTTTATATAATTGGCACAATGATTCTTCATTTGTTTATTTCTCAAAGCACTGCTCAGTCTTGAGAAGAATTAAAGGACAGGGTAATGATTCTTCCTGTTGCTGATCACACAAACAGTGGGACAAAATGAACAACAGTCCAGAAGGCCTTAGACTAAAATAATACCCAAGTGCCCCAGGGTGCTGATTGAGGATACACACACACACACACACACACACACACACACACACACACACACTTCACAAGCTATCCAAACCCTCCATCACTTTGCAAATGTACAGGGCCGAAGTATCTGGCTTCTATGTCTTGATTGGATTCTGTACTTCTCTCCTCTATACATTAGTTCCCGCCACTCCTTGAGATTAATAACCCCACTTAGCTAAACCTTCTAAACCTACTGAAAATCTTAGTTCATCGATAGTAATTTTTAAATAATCTTCTTAATAGATTGCTCTATTTCTTTCTAAGTTGACAAAACTACCTAAAATAACTTTAAAAATTTTGGTCTGAGATGCTAAAGGTGATCTGAGTTTTTAATGATTTGTTCTGTCATGTATCACAAATTTTTGAAACCATACTGTAAGGTATTTAGGGTATATTTCAGACTTGATGAACATGAATTACTTTTGCATTCCAGGGGACTTCAAGAACATATCAATCCCAGGGAGAGAGAGAATGAGGCATGCTCAATAAATACTAAGTGGAATAAGACAGTGTGTGTGGTATATACTAAAAATCATGAAAAAGTGTAAAAGATCTGGTGTCAGTGAAATGGCTCAGCAGGCACTGCTTGTCATGCAACTTGAGTTTGGTCTCTAGAACCCACATAAAGATGGAAGGAGAAAAGCAGCTCCATAAAGGTGTCTTATGACATCCACATACATACATAGCAGGAAGACCCATCATGTGCACATGCCCAATAATAATAAATTAAAAAAAATTTAGAAATACTGTATATGATTGGGAGGATATGGAAGGAATATGTGAATAAGGCTTTGAAATAAGATTGTGATGCTAATAGTATTTTCAACAGCAGAGACTTTGGGGGTGGGTTCTGCAAGAAGAAGAACATTTGAGGAAGAAGGCTCTATAAAAATATTTCAGTAGGGGAATTTTTAATGTGCTTTTTTTTTTATATGTCAGGGCAGTGGGAACCAAGCTGAGCTTCAGAGTCTAGACTCACACTTTGGAATCAGTTCAGTGTGGAGGTGAACAGGAGTCACATAATTTGACCTACATCAGGGAGCTGCTGAAAGTTTTTGGCCAGGCAAGTCAATAGTACTCAATAAGTATTTGCTATTTTTTATTTTACTTCTACTACATTTCAAAAGCTTGCTCCCCTCTGGGAGACAGTGTAGATTTTTTTTTACCATAATTCTTTATTATGGAAAGAAAATAGATAATTTCTGCATTACGATTCAGGTGTAGCACAGCCACTACTTTTATGGATCACCTCATCTCAGTCTACGGTGCATCACGTTTTAAATTGTCAGTGCTGTCTTCTGGGGTTCTTTTAAATCTCTTGTTTCAAGACCTTTGCTTTAGCTCCAACTTTTAAATCCACAGGAAACCCTACTTCCTTGACAATAATTTGTAAAGAGACCCTTAAGAGATTGCTCCAATTCTTTCTAAATTGGCCAACTAATCTAAAATAAGTTTAAAGCATTTGTTCTGTGATCATAAAGACATTGTGTGTTTTTAGTGATTTGCTCTTTTCTGTAGTTGATACCAGCTCTTTGAAATACATTGTATGGCACTTAAAATGTATTTTAGACTTGATGAGTATAAATTACTTATATGTTCCAGAGGATGTGAAGAAAGAGCATCACAATCTTAAAATTAAGGAAAGAAACACAGGTATGTTATGTTTTTTTGAATCATCTTTTAAAGATCTTTCTAGTAGAGAAATCAATGGGAGAATATTTCCAAAGAGGCCAGCGTGACTCACAGATGGATCGCTTTCCAGCAATAGAAAACTACCTTGGGGGAAGGAAACTACTTAGCCTCCTGTGTGGCAAGTACATTAGACAGCTATAACACAATAATTAAATTGATGAAGAGTCGATGAACTCTGAAGGACTGTGGGGAGGGGGAAGCAAAGGGTATATAAACATTCTCTCCATTTTTCTTTAAGAATCACTTTTACACCATCAGTGAGAAAATAGACATTAATAATGCAACTGTATACAGTTCTTAAGTAATTTACAATGTCTGCTCATCTTTAGAGCATCTTCTGGAGGGAGTCTGGCCATACCTTACATGCTACTTACATCTAACAAAAGCAAGTAAAACCTTTTGGAGATAACTTTGAAAAGTACATTAGACTTAAAAATACCATTTGTGTTATTAGCTCTGGCATTGATGAGAATGAGTTAAAATCAAGTGCCCACCTGGTTGAACATATTTTTCATTTATAAATGTACTGCATGTAAATAATATCAGAATCTATGATAACCTCACCTCTTCTCAAAACCATAATAAAGTGAGGAAAATGGGATGCTGCTTTTCTCAGTTACTAAATGAGCATCAACAGGCATTATTAGCCTTGATGATCTCATAGGGTGTCATCAGTTCTGGGCAGAGTTACTCTGTTCCCTCAACCCAGTGTCCCTCAGTGGATTCAATGACAGGTTACCATCAGGTGATTCATCGCAATCATGATTGCTTCACCACGGGATTTCACCAGGTTCCTAGCTTCTGGTGTTTTTGCTCACTACTGTTACTATCATCTTTTAATATCTGATTGAAATTGAAATTTCTTTATGGTTATACTGAGCTATATTTACTCAGCGCAAACTATAAATCATGGAAAAATGGAAATGACTATCAAAGGCTAACCTTAGAAGGTTACCAAAACCATACAAAATGATCACAAAACTATTATTGGTTCTTTTTCTTTCCAGAGGCCTGGGACCCAATACTGAGTTTCTTTGTTGAAACAAAGAAAAGCAAAAATTAGGAAGTTTCATCCACACTAGCAAAGAGAGGAGACTACTGCCTTCATTTAAAGGACTGAGAAAGCAGAAACAGCCCACATATCTGCTAAGTCAAGTTGTGATTCCATTGTTTTTAAAACCCCAATAACTGGCATTTTAAATACATTTCCATTACAAAAAAGTAATGTCTTATTTACTTTTTTTTTTTTTTTTTTTTTTTTTTGTGGTCAGCCCCCATCAGTAAAGGATACTACAAGTGCTTCATGTTAGTTTGGGGAAACATGATGTCCCCTGTTGTCAACATGCCCATTTTATACCACGAGATTATTGGAAGCAGTGCTGTGTACCACAGATACTGTGGCAGGGTTGTCACAGTCCATGGCATCAGCTGAAAAGTTACTGTTTGATTCCCTGAATCTCATTTCTCTCAAATGAAACCTAACAACTGTGGTGTAGATGTGGCTTAGTACGAGATGCAGCTAGGGCAGATATGAACTGCGAAGCCCAAATTTAGCAGAATGTGGAAAAAAAGGTTATATAACAAAAATAGGCCATAACCCTTGATTTTTTTTTCTCTCAGTTCCTTAGGTCACCCCACTTCATAAACGTTTAATTTTCACTGGTTCTCCATTTAAATTTCTGAGAATAATTTGTAGCTTAAACAACTCAAATACCAAGAATAAAAGTCAAATTAAAATAATAAGGTTTGTAAACAATAGACTAAAAATCTAGAAATTTCAAAAGCTGGGTAATTTCAAACTATACTTTTAACAAATTTATTATTTTAAAAGATGCCCATCTAAAAGTGTAAGTATTTGCTCTTTAAGAATTAAATCTTAATTTAATTGTTACAATTGAAAAAAATTACCATACATATACCAAATGGGCAAAATAGAGGATTTGTGAAGGAGGTATAGAATTATATAATTTGTTGAATATATTTCAATGGCCATATCTTGTTCCTAAAACCCCAAATTCCAGTGAGACAGAACAGTTACAAATGGATTAGAACAAAAAGAAGGGGAGAGCGGTCTAGACAGTAATGGTAAAAATTGTAAAATTATGGAAATAAGGCTATGAATTACTGAAGGTTTTACTAAAGTAAGCTTTTAGATAACAAAACTTTTCCTAGAACTTCACATTCAAGACAGCAAAAATGAACTATATGAAGAGAATATTTGTATTTGTGACAAATAAGAGCACTAAAATTTTACCTTCCACACTCATTCTTTTTGAAGAAGACACTAAAGGGCTCTACCAACATTGCAAAATGAAACATAAAATGGGACCTGTGGTGTTCCAAAAGGCAGGCAGCTAAGCAAAAGTGCAACAAGTTTGTGGGCAACTAACAACATTGGAGCTAGAACTTAAGGCTGAGGGCTTGAAAGGGATTGCCCGCAAAGAAAACTAGAGTGGCTGATGCCTTTGGCCATTCCCCAGGTTCCAGACTACAGGAGTAGCATTCGGAGTGGAAGAGAGTGGACCCAAGTGCAGAGGGTCAAACTATTAACTTAAATAAACATAAAAAATGATAAAATTAGTTCATGTGATGTGGTAACCCATCTGTGAATAATGTTTAATAACTAGACAGCTGTAAATAATCCTGACTTAACTACAACGTGTTATATTTTATTAAAGAACACGGAGAGAAGTTGTGGAAAGGAAAGGGGTTAAAACAAAGCCAAACTGCAATGGTTGAAGGTTAAACTTAGATGACTGAAAACATTAATAATATCAAGGAGATACCTTACTTAGAAATTAATAGGTAAAATCAAAGGGAATAACTAAGAGTTAAAAAGGTTTGATTCAGGAATTAAACCATAGTAACTAAGGAATTATTTGACCTTGAAAACTGTCACATTTTGCTGTTATGGTCAAATTGCATTATGCATTTAATTAATCTGTAATTGAAAGACAATGTATCTACTTGCTAATTTATTATTAAATATATTTATGACAAATTTGTGAATATCTATAAATACTTCACAGTAAATATATAATACTGAATATAAAATCCAACAGAATTACTTCCTTGTCATAGACTGCTCCTATTCATCACATTCATTATGTGTTTTAATGAAGTACAAGTATTTGGGGAACATCATAGAATGAAATGCTTCTGGACTACTGAAGGAAATTCTGAAATTTTGTTTATGAGACATCAAGCACTCCCATCTGTAGCCTCTCTTTTTGATTCTGCATCACGTGTATGCTTTCAGTCTGCTTTAATTATTGCTCTTGCTTCTGGGGCCAGACACTCTAACTGAAGATATTAAAAGACAGGATGAACTATAGAAACCTTTGAAATTGCCGATCTCCTTCATGCAAGCTTTCTATAGAGATTTTGACTCTCTCAATATAAAGGTACTCGTTACCAAAAAGCAGCAGAGATAATATTTAAAGTATTCTAATTGAACACTGAGTGGTTTTGTAAGGAAAAAAAAACTGGGTTTGATTATTTAACATCACAAAAATATTAATGCTCAGTGCACTGGTGTATTTCCAGTACAAAATATCATGAAGATGTGTTCCAGAGATTGCATTATGTATGAGAGAGCAGAGAATATATGCAGGTACCCATTCAAAGGGGATAAAAAGAGGAAAGAACACTGGAAAAAACACTCATTGTTTGTCAACTATAAGGAGAGAGCAATCCTCTTCTCTGGCACTCTAGAAGGTCTCTCTCCATAGTGGAGTCTCCCTGGAGCTAAGTGGGCTGAGGAGAGCTTTTTGTACTTTAAGCCTCTAACTTTGAGACTCACACTCACAGCATTTAGAGATAGGGGCACAGGCTCATAACTGATGCCAGAGGTATTTGTTAGGACTCTAGTTCTGGAAGACACAGGGGAGGTAGGTAGCATGGTAAATGAGTACTTTTCGAGCAACTCAATTGTATCCTAGCTTATCAGGGACCCTTATTTCAAGCCACTATTAATACTTTATTTTTATGACGTTCTGCTTGGCCAGAACTTTCCTATCTGCTAAATTAGTTGAACCTCAGACACTAATTAGGAGGCTAACAGACCTTACTAGTGTCACTCCAGGGACAGACTCATGAATATTGTCATCTCTGTCTCTGTTAAGCTTTTGACAAACAGGGCTAAATAAGAATCCTCTCACTCCCCATTCAGTTCATGTCCTAGTATAAACAAAGACTCCTAAACTGCTGAATGTACTTCCTATATAGCTCAGGCTGTCCTGAAACTCATGGTAATTCTCCTGCCTCACCTTCCTTAGTAGTAGGATTATGGGTATGAGCCATTACTCCTGGCATCAGTGTCTCAATTTTTAATTCAAAAGCAAAGGCAGCTTTTTCTGCAAAAAGTAACAGATTTGTAATTTTATTTTCCAAATGAGTGTTGCTATGGCTCTGATGAATGAAATACATATTTTGTAAAAGCTTACAATTACATACACAATAGTTTTTCTCTTTGCATATTCTCCAATCAAGGAAAATTAAAAGACAAACTACTTAGGTCAGTGAAAGTGAGCGCAGTCATCTGATGTTTAAGAGAGGTTCTAGATGGAGGAATCTTGGTGATGTGACACCATGGTCTTGTAAAGCTGTCCTTGACTAGTCAAACATAATGAGCCATGCCTACCCATTACCCATTATTCTCTACCACATGCTATTTAGATCTTCGTGGTAGCCAGTAATACTCCCACATACCCCATTTATACTTTGGCTTCTTTGAGGTTCTGGCTTCCTCATCCCTCACTTACCACTCAAGGCTGTGGTTTTGTTTCCTGCCTGTATCTAAATTTGGTCTGGTAAAAGAAAGCCTTACGGCTAGGATGACAACTAGAACATGTTCTGGACCCATCTCTAAGCTCTTTCGAGGCTCTACTCTCTTAAAGCACAAGATCCTCCTTGTATGTGGCAGAATAATAATAACAGTAGAAATGCATGGGACTCTTGATTCACTGTATAGTATCTTACCTATGTATTGTATAGTCTTTTAGCTACACTCCAGTCTGTTAGGTGGAGATTACTGCCTCTCCTTGGCAGATACCATGACTTTTTCTCTACATCAGTGGTCTTCAACCTTCCTAATACTGAGACCCTTTAATACAGTTCCGCATGTTGTTGTGACCCCCCCAACTATAAAATTATTCATTGCTACTTCATAATTGTAATGTTGCTACTGTTATGAATCATAAATATCTGATATGCAATCCCTGTAGAAGGGACACTTGATCCTTAAAAGGATTGTGATCCACAGGTTGAGAACCACTGCTCTAGGGTATTTAGTCTCTCTTCTCTAGGCTGATGTACCCTGGCTTCACTGAGCCACACTGTCTCTACCATTCCAATTGTATGACCCTTCCTATTAGGATACTGAATCAAAAGAGAGAGAGAGAGAGAGAGAGAGAGAGAGAGAGAGAGAGAGAGAGAGAGAGAGAGAGAGAGAGAGAAGACCAACAGATTCCATCTAAGGACTACCTGTGTCTCTCTTTCTTGTGCATCCATTATAGCATCCTTTAGAGTTCAGCAGATGCTTCAGCATTAACTCAAATCCCCTTCTTTTTTTAAGCTCAGAGGGAGGAGGGGACAGAAGAGCAATGACTACAGAGATGGTCACAAAGGAAGCCTGTGATGCTGAATCAGCCTCAGAGCTGATGCACAGGGTGAAAGATGCTGTACCGCCCAGGGTGGAATGAAAGAGCCACTTTGTTAGCGATGGGGGAGAGTGTTAAGGGAAACAATGTTTAGCTAGAAGAAAGTCAAGCCTTAGGCAGAAATCAGGGCAATTATTGAGCATATCTGGGGCACTGCATTCCCTCTGAACACTAGAGACCATGGCCTTCTGCTTAGAGGCAAATGACAGCACTCAAATAAGTATCCCACCCTGGGTCAGGCCCCATCCCTCCAGCCAGTATACAAAATCAAAGGGAGTTCGAGACTTTGCCTGGCTTTGCCTCGGGGTTGACAAATGTGTGATCAGCCCCTCCTCATCACCACCTGCTCCCTCTGGACTTTCTAATGGCTCTGAGGGCAGAAGCATAATGCAATTTGTCAGAAAAGGGACAAATGTGGCAATAACAATGTCCACCTAAACCAAGTGAAGGCTTGGTTTAATTGTCTCTGCCAGTCCACCTAGCCGGAGTTCAGTGGGAAAAGCTGATGATCCAAAAGAAATTATTTTCTTATCTTTTATTGAAAATTTCAAGGAAAACACAAGCCACATCCCCATGGGAAAAATAGGGAATCACGGGGACAGGGAAGATGGATGTCTTCCAATGTCTTGGCACATCTAACTTTAAGATATTGACGATACTATCATAACTTTCTGCCCTAAATGTCTTTATTAGAGAAACAAGATTTATGTTTGGGGTCTAGGGGGCAAAAGAAACTTGGGTGTGTGTAAACGGGTCCTCTGTCAGTCACTCAGTCTATTGGATTAGGGACACACAGGGAAAAACTATAAGGAAGTTATCTTGTTTGGGTGACCACAATTTCATTCCTTGAAATTCACGTTTATCCGTTCCCTTGAGATTTCTGGTATGTGATATTACTTTTTAAAAAAGTTTCTGGTAGAAGTTGCTGCAGGAAATAGTGATTCTCTAGTTTCCTGGTTTTCAAAAATTAATGTGCACATATGTTTAGCATCAGACTCTGCCGTATCGAACCATAAATCTGTATACTACAGGAAAAGTGCATGTATTTTAAATAATTCATGTGTCCAGTATGGACTTGGATTACACTGGAGAAAATTAGGCATGCTAGGAATTCACAATTAAATTGTATCACTATCTACTCTCTTTATTTGTATAATCCGCAGAGTTGGCTGGGCAGTATCTGAGAGAACACAGTTGTTTATTAACTCAGAGCTTTGTGAGGGTTTTCAACAGGGGATCCTGGGCGAGTCATTATTTTTCCTCCCACTGGTGCCCTCCTGCTTGTGCGCGCGACTTCTGCCTTCATTACTGTTTCCTGGGAACTGCTCCAGGAGTCTCCTTTTCGGCCTCCCCTGGCTGCTTGCCTTTGCTCAGTCCCATCCTTTCTCTCCACCATGCTATGGAATGTGGGGTTTTGGTTTTGTTTTGTTTTCTCAAACACAATTCTTATCATGTCATAACTCCACTTTAAATCTTACTTATTTCTTCAGATGCTAATATTTCACAGATGGTTTCGGGTCCACGGGGTTTCCTCAGCCTCATGTCTCCCCATCAGTCTTCTCTTCCCTGCTACTCTACATTCAGGTTATAACTGTTTATCAGTAGTAGTTCTTTCAAGCATCAGGTCTATTGCTGCCTCAAGCCTTTGTTTGTTCAGACAAATCCCCCCTTTCCCTTCTTAGTCCCCTTTTTGAGCTTACAGCTGTCCCATCATCCATTCACAGTGGACGTGCCGTTTTTCTGTGCTTTAGAGCATCAGCCCATTGAAGGACTTGACCTTCACTCTGTAGTTGTTTTGCAAGTACTAAGAATTGTACCTGGCACGTATTAGTGGGCATGTTACAAATGTTTGTTTCGTAAATTAATACATTGTGTGTATAGAATTAGAAGGAGTTGCATTTGGTAAGATCTGACAAAAAGTGAGAAGTTAAATGCCCGTCCCTCCAATTTTTTTGATGCCTGAAAAATCTACAATTCATGACTAATTCCATACATGATTTAATTGCCTTAGCCCATAATATTATTAAAATATTAATACTGTTAATGAGAGCCAGCACAATGTCACTCGCTTCTGAACTCACCTTTGCAAGAGGGAACAGAGAGCATAAGTTTGCCAGAGAAGTTGGGAGAGAGAAGGGAGTTGGCAAAAGGGTGAGGTGTAAGAGGTAGGAAGTAGGAAAATTGAAAAGTGTGATCAGTCACTGTCTGTCATGGTCCCGAGGTCCAGCTCTTACCTCTCATCTCTATGCCCAGTAAACAGAGCAACTCTAAAACATAAGATTCCCTTGGGATCTTCAGGTAAGCCCCTCTTCCTTCTTCCTTATACTCAATTCCCCAAACTCATATGTGAATGCTCACGCTCTATCCCAGCCTCTGGGTCTCATAGCCACTTTGACATTTGGGAGTTATTACTTGCTTTAGTAATCCCAAGGCATATCTTGGGCAGCCTTCTGGAGTGACCTCTCCTGCTCTGTTTCCAATACCTCTAATAATACGATTGCAACCCAAGCAGGCTTTCTCTGCTTCTCTGCAGACAAGAGCATTGACCTATATTTCCTGCTGTCTCCCCAGCCACCCTGCTGTAGGCCACCCAGCTTCCAGCATATTTCCACAGAGGACCTCTTTCCAGAATTGCCACTCATCAAGGCGATCTGATCTAACATCTAATTATTCTGATTAGGCCACAGCTGTACAGAGGTCCTCATTACCTTTGCCTTTTTAAAAGATAATGCAATTCAGAACAATCAACTGAATTCATCTTCCCTTTGCTGGGAATGAAAGCCTAAAGGATGTGAAGTATTTCTGAGCATTCACACACTTCATTTGTGTGCCCTTCATAACAATTCACCAAAAAAACCGTATTTTTTCCAAAGAGTCGAAAACCTCTCCACACAGCATATTTGAAGGTCTAGGTAATACATGGGGAAGCAGAGAGCCATCTCAGTCATTAGATTTCCCACTGTGATCCCAAGTACACAGGTATTAAGTGAGCTCCCTGGGTATCTGGAATACGAGGCATAATCTTCAAACTAGAAGTCTTTACCATCAAAGAAAAACTGCAACTGATTTTCACTCAGACTCAAATATATACTGAAGTTCCTCTGTATTTTTCTTTGAATAGAGGAAGCACATTAGACCAATAGCACTTCTTTTGATAAGACTAATACAACATCCCAAATAGTACATACAACATGTTCATTTACTACACAGATCAAGGTATTAGTCAAAGGTTTAAAACAAAACAAAACAAACAAACAAAAAAGAACAAAAACAAACAAAAAACAAAACAAAACAAAAAATATGGTGGTATTTTATTTGTACTGAAATGTGATTTTAATTGTATGTTAATAAATAAAGTTGCCAGGGGGTCAGAGCTATTAGAGCCATAGCAAGAGTGTGGTGGTGGTGGTGTACGCCTTTAATCCCAGCACTTGGTAGGCAGAGCTAGGTAGATCTCTGTGTCTTCAGGGATATAGCTAGCATTGGAGACACAGTCCTTTAATCTTAATACCAACCATAGAAGACCTGGAAGTCTCTACAGACAGGCAGTGACGAGGCAGTCATGTGTTTGGGTTTACCACCAATGAGAAGGCAGAACAGAAAGACTATACAAAGACAAACACACAGGAAGTAGCTCTCTTTTGGAGAGATCTCTTGGCTGAAGAGGCTAGCTGCAGGGTAAGGCTCTTAGCTCTGATCTCTTGGCTTTCTTCTTTGCATTGGTTCTGTGTTTCTTATTTAATAAGACAGTTGGTTACATCTACAAAAAAAAAAAAACCCTGAACTTAAAGGTAATTCTTTTATCTCTTCTTTGGAATCTCAGGTTTCCTGTTTGGGTTCTCTCCTCCAACTCCCAGTATAGGCCTGGTGGACAGAGAAAGTTTAACAAAATGACATAGATCTGATCAAGGAAGTTGGAGGATCACACTGGCAAAGAAGTTGGGCCAACAGCAGCTTCTATGCTTTGCTTCCCTCCTGTGCTTCCTATCAATTTCAGAAGACAGAGGGTGAGCAGAGAACTCAACTAGTATTTCAGTGGAGAGTGACTGTGGCAGTTTGAATTCTGATAGGGAATGTGAATACTTTTGGTCTTATCCATATCTATTAGTAGATGATATAGCAAATATGGAATATGAAGAAAATATTTAGCATCTAAGGTATTTAAACCCCAAACGTTCTTTATTTAACATTAATGCACAGCTTATTACTGTGTAGCTATATAGTTATACACTTTGGGATGCCAGGTTCCTCTAACCCTTACATTATATCCTAATCAAATGTACCTGCCAAAGATACAATTAATTCTCTTCTATATGAGACTATTAATGACTATAACTTCATCCACATGATGTAAATGGGCAGGCAGAAATGCATAACAAGAGTTTTAGGTAATTTATTCAGGTTCAATAAAATGTCTTTGAACTTAAACACATTTTCCAGAAGGTTATACAGTGCAGTGAAGGGAAGAAAATGTTCCAGATAATTATCCTGGAAAGATAAAGAAAAGAATTTTGGAGATTATTGTGACCTTTCTTTTACAAGTGAGAAATAAGATAAAGTCCAAATCTTCAGTACAATAATATTTACTCATCATATTAAATTCATATAACCTTAAGCCTCTCCCTTGATTATAAATCTGTCTGAGCCCCAAGCTATCAGAGGGTTTATCCTGTTGATATTTTACCTGAGCTGTCACAGACCCTTTTAACTCTTTCAAAAGAGTGCTACAGCCATGATTGTAAAACTAAATAAGTAATTTCTAAAATACGAGGATTTCAGAAATTTTATTAGCTGTTAATTTTTGTCTCCATCAAGTCTCCATTTTTCCACACCTTATGTTCCTTATTGACAAAGATAACCAAACATTAGTCATACCTCCGCATCTTCAGCTGCATCCATCTGTGCACTTCCTCAGGAAACCCAGGCTTAGCAGAGAACCTGATGAGTCAGTTTAGCCAGAAGCCTTCAGTCTCACCACCTGATTATTCTAGATTATCTGTGATATCCAGTTAGATTTCTCTTCCTCCCACATTCTAAGCAATGTCTACTCATCTGAATTACTCTACAACAAGAATCCTGCTGTTTGTTTAGCCAGAATCTTGTTTATGTCTGGGGGTTCCTCTTAGTAAATTTCCACCCACCAACCCTCACTCTGCTCCCTCCTGTAAATTCCCATGTCTCCATGCTGAGTTGCAATGGAACCTAATATTTTCCTCTCTACATGGCAGAGCTTATTGCCTTGTTCCCCAAACTCTCATTATAATTTTGAATATAGTCTTCCTATAATTGACACTGACCATTTTAACATTAGTTATGCTATTTTAATCTTCAAAATTCCAAGGTATATTATAATGATGATATTTAAATACTCAGTGAAAGAAAAAGCAAAATTTATACCTTCTGGGCCTGAACTTGACTTTTTGAAATCCTTAGAGGAATCCTGAGAACACACATGACTGATACCACCTCCCTGACTCACCCCAACTGTCTTAGAAAACCAAGCAAGCCAGCAAAACAACCAAGTAGGTGTAAACTAGAATGAACATAGTAATCATTTGTTAGTGAATTTGCATTTACTATTTATTTATTTATTTTAGTTCTTGACTAATATTCGTAATAGCAGCTGAACTGTAATATAAGTCCAACAATTTATGTTCATTCAGGTAATTTTAACTTAAAAATAAAACTCGTCAGTATAATAAACCAAACCAACCCAATCCAAACCAAAACAACCACTGCATGGTGGTTAATCTTGACTGTCAGCTTGCCTTGATTTAGAATCAGCATGGAAACAAACATAGCTCTGAGTGTATTTATGAGGGTGTTTCCAGAGAAGTTTCCTAGAAATGTGCAGAGCAGTTCTTAATGTCCTGAATGTGGTGGCATTACTGATGGGCTGAGGTTCTGTGTTGCATAAAAAGGAGAAAGGCAAAGAGCACTGGCATCCATCTTTCTCTGCTTCCTGAGGACTGCTGGCACATTGTGACTGGCTGCCACACCCTCTTGCAACCATGCTGTCCCCAGGATGGATTTTATCCCTTGAACTGTATGCCCTCCCTCTCAAACCCATCTTTAAGATGTCTCCTGTCAGCTATTTTTGTTAGACAGAAAAAAATAATTACTGGACACTATATTCATGTTTAGATCTGGAGACAAAGTTCAGTGTTCGAGCATTCACCTACCACGCATAAACCGCGGGTTTAATCTCTAACATAACAAGAGTAAATAAAATAAAATCTCTTTTCATCAGAGACTAGGAACAATTATTTGTTCAGGCAATGGACTAAGTATTTAGAAAGATTACTGGCTGAATATGGATATTTTTACAATCAAAAGGAACTTGAAAAGGTGATGTGCAGTATAACTGTCCCCAAGAAATAAGTTTAAGGGAAGTTCACTCCTCAGTTCCCCCTTGAAACATGTTTCTCTCTAGGAATTCAAGTGAGACATCAGGCAGCCTGCGTTGAGGCAGTGTTCAGTCATGGGAGAAGTCATGGATATGATGAAAGTTCTTTACTGTCACACACAAGTATTACATTTTTTTTTTTTTTTTTGGCCAGGGAGTAGAAAGGGAGGAATATGTGAAAGTTAAATAGTTACATCTTGATTCAATATAAAGTGGGAAGGTTTTAGCAAAGCAGATAATATGGCCTTGTTCATTTGAGAATGCCTTTATCAGGATAGAAAAAAAATGTTCAATCACTTTCAAAACGTGATAGTGTCAACATCAAACGTTCGTATGTTATATCCAAGTCATAAGGCAACTGAACAAAATAACTGTCAGATTCAAATAGCTCATGCTTTGCAGAAAAATAACCATAGAATAGCGTTTGTAATGCAATGATGTTTGAAAGAACAATCACCTAGCAGGGTGCTGACCATGCCACAGACTAAACATGGAATGCACATATCAGAAGAAGATGACTGGGGTAGCTTAGGCTTCTGCACCAGAAATTTAGTAAGTGTCAAGTCTACCTTCTCACTCACTTCTCAGGCTAGCCTAGCAGGGTAGATTCTCCACATTTCTGTCACTGATAATGACTGAGCCCTTAGAACTCTCCCAAAGTGCGTGCCACAAACACATTACAAACCCAAGTCTTCGGAATCCAAACCATGCCCCCTCATCCACTCTTAACCCTGAGCTCACTGACACTACTTTTTTTTCTTTCTTCTTTCCCTCATGTATTTTTCTTCAGACAGTTCTGAGTGAACACCATTAGTCCCTGTGCACTATGAAGTATTTCATCTCTATCATCACACAGAAAATGACTTGCAAATGGAGATTTTTGCCCCAGTGGAGAATTAATCTTTTGACACAAATAGCACTGTGAGAACTGAATGTGCATCTAGCTTCATCATTTGCTTTAAGTGTATTTCCCCACCACATGAAGCCCTTTAGCCTACATTTTGTTATTTTCATTATCAATAAACCCCAATGTTTGACATCTCCCACTTGTTGCATAGTAATTTTTGAATTTAGAGAGCAGGATGAACCACACTCTTGATGACCATTTTCTAATTCTCCCTGAAAATGTTTCCTTGGGATGTTGTTCAGATTGATTAAAACTAATTAAGAGGGAAAAAGGAGGAAAGCATTTTTACTTCCTAAGCTAATTAGCCTCCTATAACATCTCTGTAATTGACATAACATTTCATAGTTGGATTTCATCATTCATCTGCTGATTATTCATGAAGCAGAGCAAAGCAGGCAGGGATGGGTCTAGCTGAGAGGACTGAGCAGGTGAATGTGACACAGGCTAGAGCATGTGCTTCTGCCATTACATCAAGGACAAGTAGAGATATAGCTGACATTTGTTGTGTTGTCATGACTACACCAATTCTTTTCTCTCTCTACCACTGTTACCTAGCATATTCATAACAATTCTATATAAGTGCAGAGGATGCAAAGCAAAGGATGTTGAGCAGGGAGGGGGGAGAAGAGGCTGCATCTGTGAAGAACTTTGTGACTTTTGCTCTTCTTTGACAGCAACCACAACCCACTATAGACAAGTGTCTAAATGTTCCCAGTATAAATAATGATGGTTTATTCATGAATTTAGCTAAATGCTTTATGAATCTGTTTTTATTTTTATCTTTGTCTCCTCAAGATAGTCCTATAATCTGGTAAACCTCATGTCTCATTTCACTTGACCTAGGAGCATTTCCATCCCTCTCAAAATATTGCCAAAATCTGAGCTTTGGCAAGATCGATTTATATCCTCACTATGGGGTCATTTCCTACAGAAAGTTTAAGCAACTAGAATTTGCCTTTCTATGCTTCCTTTTCTGTGCTTTTCTTTTTCTTCCAAGAGACGAATAGCCACTAGCTGCTCTGCCTTCTAAATGAAAAACAAAAACAAAAACAAAAACAAAAACACTTAGTAAAAGTTGAAGACTATTGTTGGTCTCACAGAGTGATTGGAAACTTGATTATCACTGTCTTTTCCACATGGAGGAATGGCAGGTTAGAAATGAACACATAATCAGTAGGGAATTTCAGTAGGGAATTGATTTAGAATGGGCTGCTCCTGAGAAAATGTGTTCTTCACTGTAGGTGACTGATCGACTGATCTGTAAAGACCCAACCCTCTGGCCCACGATTTTGGACAATGATAGTTTGGTAGAATTAATCTTCTTGTCTTAAATAGTTTACTTTTCATAAACAACAGCATTCTCCTTTAAAATATCACTTTGTGGTTGTTGTGCAAAATGTTCTCAATTCCAAAACCTGTCCCAGTCTGATGGGAAAGATCAGGACAAGAGTTTTCATTTAGAGTTGATGGCAGTTTTTTAAATTAAGAGCAGTTTCATCTTTCAGGCTAAAAATTTTAACAGTCACAAAATTCAGAAAGAAATGATGAAAAGAAAGCACATTACAAGAAACCATGTCATGGTCCAAAATGAACACTGAACTGGGATCCCATGGGTGGTAGGAGGTGCTCATAGCAACTCTAAGCTAGCCTCTCACTTTAACAACATGAATGTCAGCATCATTTCCTGAATCAGCACCAACTACACACATCTCTTTGACACTTGGTCATTGATGTAAAGGAAAAGTGTTATCAAATGCTTCCAGTCATTGTGGAGAAAAAAATTTCAGCAGCAACCAAGAGAAAGTCTGACTTTCTTCAGGAGGAGGTTAGCAAAGCGAGGTATTTCATTCTGTAGTCAGTGGCCACTCCAGGTTTCTACCAACTCCACATCTCATCTTCTTACCTCTGCCAGCTCTGGCCCTGGGGGCTTCTCAGTGCATTGACTTTCAGTATCAAACTTTTGGCTCACTTCTGAAGGATTCATCCAACCATTTAAGATATAATTTCTTTATATTTTGTGTACCTCATCATTTCCTCCCCACAGTCAGATATTAGGAATTGAGATAGTATAAACAAAATTACTGATTGCTGTGCTGGAGAATAGCATAGTTAGTAAATACATGCACCACAAGCTTGCAGACCTGAGTTCTATCCCCAGAATCCATAGGGAGAAAAGAAAATTAAAAGAAAAATACAGCACATACTTATAATCCCAGTGTTGAGAGGGTGACTATAACAGATCCCTGGGACTGACTGGATGGCCAGCCTGGCTTGCTTGCCAACCCCAAGCCAATGAGACAACCTATCTCACAAAACAAGGTAAAGAGAACTTAGTAGGAATCCCCAAGGTTGACCTCTGGCATCCATATGCATGAGCATGAGTGCATGTACCCATGTGTACCTTTCCATGTCTAGATGTGTGTGTTCATATACACACACAAAAAAAACCACAGAGAGACAGAAAGGGGGGCAAGCAGACAGAGACAGAGAGATAGAGACAGAGAAAGAGACAGACAGAGACAGAGAGACAGAATATATAGATTTCCTTGGGTTAACTAAAGTCAGCATCATAGCAGCTGAGACATTATGACATAAATCTGTGATAGATGACTGATGGGGAAAAATAATAGCTGTTATTCTCCATTCAGTTTCTTAATAAACTCTTCAAGTCACTAGGTTTTATATCAGGAAAATTAAGGTGACAGTGTGACCCTGCTACTAAACACACCTATATGGAGAAACTAACGATTTCTTAAGATGGGAAAGGGATTACAGACTGTCTTAACAAGTGCCAGGAAACAGTATTATGCACAGTCTGCCTTTTTGTCTCTAGGTCACTTGTGATAACAGGATGTTTAGTTTGTACTAAACTGTTTTACTTATAATCACACTTGATCATATAGCTTGACTGTCCTCTTTGAGGAAAGGTGGATACTAAAAGAGGCTATGTT
Organism: Peromyscus eremicus; assembly: GCF_949786415.1. Lineage (NCBI taxonomy): Eukaryota > Metazoa > Chordata > Mammalia > Rodentia > Cricetidae > Peromyscus > Peromyscus eremicus. Next base: position 112,313,050 of record NC_081421.1, on the reverse strand, counting down.
CCCTTCTACTCCAGGGAGAACATGCTACAATTCTCAGCAGCCTAATGTAACTGTCTGCCAGCAAAGGGTTTCTGGTAAATGCTATTTATTCCCACTCAATTAAAGTAAACAGATATTTATTGAGCGCCATTGTACATAAGACAGAAGTGTTGCAGTAATGCAGTCTCCAGCCCACTAGCTTGCAGACCCTTGGAATTTGCTTCTTTCCAAGCTATGCACTCAGGGAATTCATCCTAGAGTGCTGTTAGTTTGATTCTCTTTGAATATTTATAAAATTCCAATACCCTTGATGCTATGTTGAATAACAGAAAGTGCCCTAAACAGCTAAACTTCTAGAATATAAGCTCAGAATAGCTCGAATGTTCTTACTGAAACAGACCACATGGACCTGGTTCACAAGAGCTGATATGCAGTACAGCAGTACCAAGACTGATGGACCTTGGGTGAATAGAAGATACTTCCACTATTTCCTCAAAGGGGTCATAACTATAAACACAGAATCAGATCTCATGAGTATTTGGCAAATGAGTTTAGAGTTTCTATACATCTGAAAAAGAGAGGATCAGATCAACAGTGAGACTTATTTCAAGTATTAAGGATCTGTTTTATCATCTCTCAAATACAAAGAAAATTCATTTAACAAATACCGTGACAGCATCTTTAGTTTCGCCTCCTTATTCTTCCCCATTGTTCTTCTCATTGAGATGTCTGATATAGACTCTACAGACCCCTGGCCCACTTTGAAAGCAATTTCATTGAGAATGTCAGACGTATTTGTGTCAATGGGGACAAAGAACAACAACAGAATCAATATTTTCATAACTCTAAAGATTCAACAAATCTAATTTGTTCTAGCTGTTAGCAATTGCAGAGTTTTATTTTTAAAGGGGGATTGATAAATATGTCAGTGCAACTGTATAAGTCTTTATTTTATTGTTATATATACTAAAATGTACAAAATATTCCCTTAAAGTGATAACCTGGCCTAAGTTCATGTATTTGTCCATTTTTAAATTAGATTCCATTTTAAGATTTACAGCAGAGGTAGAGAGCATTCCTTTCTCATCGTGGGAGGCATCTATGGCAGAATATGCTATCACAGTGAGTAACACTGAAAAAATGCAGATGGCTCAAAGAAGGACCATGAAGGGAACACAGAGATAATATAGGTTACACTTACAAAAATAGATTCCTTTTAAAGAGAATAGAATTCCTCAGAACAAAAGCTAGCTTGATAGAATTCTATAAAACCATGTTAGCGCTTCTAATTAGGAAGCCTGAAATCAAGGCCACCCTGGAATTAATTTTATTCTGCCACTTGCTATAACATTCAGGAACAACATCCTGAGAGCCCAATTCCTACAATGCTCTCTCTTAGCCTTTTCACACCATCTAGGAAGAAAAGAAGTAACTCTCCCTTTTTTTCAATTACTGGACATTGATTTCCAACATGAAAACTCCTTTCCAATCATTTCCAGTTTAATCACCCTGCATTTTTCAAGTATATGAGGCTCCCTTCCATGTGAGTTTTCTGAATAGGCATCCCAGAATGCAGGTAAATATGTCTCTTTCCTCTTGAGTACCATTTTTAAACTTCAGAGGATTTTTGCCTCACTTTTGTAGGATAGTAACAGAATCAAAGGTCGTGCACATAGCTCAAGAGAAAAGAGACCCCCCCCCCATGCCCATCTTACCCTGTGTATCATCTCCAATCTCCATTTCTAGTTAATGAAGCTAAAAATGAATTAAATTTGGCATCTTTGTTGCACATCTTGTTATATGCTTGCCATTATTTAAGGTATTATTTTTGGTTATAAAAACAAACAATTTCTTTGGTATGTTCCTTACTAGTCTTCATTATTTGGTATTTGATCCAAAACAAAATCATTAACACCCCAAATTGTTTCACTCTGATATCTGTACCCTGAAATGTTAATTGTTAATACAGTTTTCTTCAGACTCTGAAGTCTAATCATGTTTGGCAAACAAATGTTTATGAATAATTTAAAATCACTATTTTAGTCCCCCAAAGTGACAGTGTGCTATGTTTTCCAAAGGTCTCAGTCAGCTAATTATACTGCATGGAAGAGTCCTCACTGTATCTCTATAATGGATTTTATGATTAATTTTATTGGAATATTTCTTCTCCTTTGTTATCAAGGACTTAGCTGCTTTTCTCTCTAATACTTGACTACCAAGCCAGGAGATCAAGTTGATAATGTCTTCTGGATCATAACAAGCTCATCTATTTGCAGTGGTAAAAGATCTGTGGTAACAGCGAGGGCCAACTGAGTGCATGTCAAATGTGCTGACTGGTCCCAAGACAGCAGGCAACATGAAAGAAAAAAGCGAAGTTCAAGACCTCACTGACGACAACAAGCTGCAGCAACAGCTCCCCGGCTGAGTGACACCAAGCCTGTAATGGAAACATTACTCGTTGAGGTGGGCACACATGAAATATTAATTTCCTGGATAGTCCACATTTGCATAGTAATACTAAGTTCATCTCCTTGGCTTGTTCTGGCCTCAATTAGCAATTCGATTGTCACACCTGAGATTTGAGGACGAAAGGAAAAGAGAATATCTGTAGAAAATTTCCCTCTGGAAACAGCAACACCAATGATGCTTATCACCACCATCATTAATTTAATCAGAAACCTAGAGGCAGAAGGCTAGAGCAATCTGTTAAGAAAACATTTTCTAAAATGAGAATTCTTCCCATTTCAATTAGGGTCTTGTTCTCTGCTTTTTTCTCAGAGATGTTTTATTTCTCTGTTCTCCCTCCCACCTCCCACATCGCTGCTGATTAGATCTGCAACCAGGGGCTGTGGTTTCGCTGAAGAATTCCTTCCTGAGAACTGACAATTTTGCAACAACATGCCTCTCCCACAACCTTCTTAACTGACTTTTTAAAATGACATCTCAATTAGTTCAGACCCACTGTGCCAAAGATAAGTCCTTGTATCCCAATGAGAAAATACTCCAGAGAGAATGGAGTTTGCTTCACAGTGTGCATGTTAATACACTATTCTCTTTAATTAGTTTTCTACATGTGCTTGCCACTGAATAATTGTACTGTTTCTGTATGTTTGCACATATATGTGTGGTCAGGTGTGTTTCCTCTCCCAGATGCAGAAAAAAGGTAAAACAAACAATGATGAAGACTACGGGGAAGGGAATGAAGTATAACATGCTTTGAAAATGGAGTCCCAGGGAGAGTCGTCGGAATACATAGAGGATACAAGTAGCAACAGTCAGTTTCAGAATCTTAAATGTGCTGATTTTGAAACTCCAAGAGAGAGATTATTATGAAATATACATATTATTTATTTTTATTAATGCTGACTTTTATTAATGCTGACTAGTCCTTTGACAAACTCCACTGCAGTGATGACATTCTCTATATGAAAGGATTATAACTTCTCTAGAGAGTTTCCCGACTGGAAATCATGTGAGCATCATGAAATGAATTTGCTTTGGGAACTGGAGGGGGAAAAGTACACCTGAAGGCAAGCATGCTGGCCATGCCTGTGTTCCCAGCACTCATTTAGGAGGTGGAGACATTCGAAATGGTACAAATTGGAGCCTAGTGTGGGCTGCACAGTGAGTTCTAGGTTATTCTATGCTACAGTTGGGACCTCTGGATATGATAGACAACATCAGTTTGGCCATGTTTTCCAGAATTAACTGTCCTTCTCAAACCTACATTTTTTTCACACCTTCCAATGGATGTTTCTATAAAAGAAGAGCACATTTCCTGCTCTACAGTCATGTTTCGGATGTAGTTATATTTTAAACATTTACATAACTAATCATGAAAGTCCAAAGTCAAGGAATTGCATGCAACAAGTTCTACTCATGAACTACTACAAGATCTAAAAGACACTGTCAATAAAATTCAGCCACAAGAAAAGATAAAGTACTACTTTCTACTCAAATTAATACATTTTAATAATTTTTAACTTATAATCTATTTTTGAAATTTGGAGACAGACATTGCAAAATTATGTTTTAGAAAGATTTAGGAGAAATTTCTCTTTAAATATGGAACAGACTTCCAAAAGTATACAAAGTCTCAGACTTATCACAAAGCACAGAATTCACCTGTGTGTGCTGCTGCATGAACCAGTGAGGTTGCTTCATATGACTGTTACTGTATTGGTGTGATAAGAGTCAGGCTTTTGAAACATTACATTCTCAATAATCTCGTAGTTAAGGACACAAACACTAGTGAAACAGGCATTTAGAATAGTTATGATTACTTCTGGAGTGAAGAGAAATACACTTACAGTTTAGAGGTAGGTAGATCCTAATCTCGCCGCAAACATGAAATGCAAAGTAAAAAGGCTCACGTAGTCTATATCTTAAAAGGTTGCTATTTTTAAAAGGAAAAAAAACACAAAGAGCTTTAGTTTTTCTTCTTCTGATTCACATTTTCTTATATCATATTGAAATGATAAGAAACCTATTGAGTGATTTTTGCTGGTACAAAGACATTAAAATAGATAAATAACATAGAATATCCCTTGATCACCCACTAGACACACACACACACACACACACACACACACACACACACACACACACACGAATAAAGTCATTTTAAAAGGTATACTTAGAAGTTGTCATTATTCTTTGTCTCTATTTTAAATTCTAATCTCAGTGTTTTCAGTTGTAAATTGCTGTTCTGTCCTGTCTCCTGTATGTTCAGTTTTGAAAGGATGATTTGAAGTTAGACATTCAGACTCCTGATCTCTTATAAGGAATGTACTATATGATAAATATGAATCACAGTAATTTTTCTATATGAATTTTTCCAATGAAGGAGATACCCCAAAGGTCGTCCATGAGACATTAAAAATATAATTTCTAGAAAATCTTTGTTAACTTTCTCTACCCATAGGTCTAAATATTTTATTCACTTATTTTAATAACTATTGTTATAAATCTTTCTAGATGCATAAGAGATTAGGATTAAAATGTCAAGTAAAATTTGGAGTAATAAAAACAAAAAAAATTACTTCAAATGCTTAAAGGATTCCTTAGTTTTATATATATATATGTATATATGTATATATATTCTACTTTAAAAATTAAAATGTAACCTAGAGATGCTTTGCTTTGTTAACATTTATTCATACCACCTTTATCACTGAATGTGGTTTTAATAATTTTATGCTTCTCTGTACTTTAAATGTATTGTTTTAAGAGTTTTAAGCAATTCAAATATTTTGTGTCTCATGGATATCAACATTTACTTTAGTAATTTCTTTATTGACTATCATATATTTTTGTGGTGATATATTGTGTACCCTAATCAAATTTGCCTGAAGATCAGAAAGACAAAGGAACAAGCCACAGCCACTACTTCTTACCTCACCAGATCTTCAGGCAAATTTTATTAGGGTACACAATATAACACCACATATTTTAGCTCCGAATATGTTAAATATTTGCTTCTGCTACATTTTTTTTGGCTTCTTCATTATTTCTTATATCTATCTCTGCAACACCTTTATATGGTGTGGGAACTATCCATATTCTGGACCCTTGGAAATGATGTATTTATATATAATTGCCTTCCTGATGTCTGAAATGTGTTGTAGCTTTCATTATTATCTACTACAGTCATTAGTTTTTAGTCTTGCTGTTAAATATGATCAATTCTTTTAGAGGTCTTTCATTGTTGTTGCTTTGATGTGTTTTGTTTTAGGGGTTTAAAATTTTATTCTATCTATGCTCTTAAATATGTGATTTTTTCCCTAGAACTCTGATTTTCACAACTGAACACAATTTTTAAAATATACAGTTGAATTACACCCATCCCAAAGCAGAAAAGTATTATTCTACAAGTCCAGCTAATATTAAATTGGTTGTTGGCCACAATATCATTACCTTGGCACTTATTCATCGTGTACTTAACTAGATCTCCCAGATCTTTTTCACATGAATCACTTTAGTCAGGTCTACTTTTTTTTTTAAATGCTGGCAATTAATCTGCAAGCCCTTCATCTGCACAGCAATGTACATGCATTTGTCTCATGTGTTGTATTCCAATGATGACTGAGCTTCTTATTTAAATAAGATTATGTTATTATCCGGAATTGTAGAAGGGGTTCAATGGCTGCCTTTGATAGAAGTAGTAGTCCAGAGTATTTGGACACTAAGGGCCCTGTTTGGGAAACCTTTCTCATAAACATTCAATCTCCCAAAGCCTTAGACATATGATGGTCATACAGTGAGTGATGCCTTCCTTTAAAACACATACCTATAGAATGATAAAAGAAATTTCCTGGGATCTCTTAGAGGAAACTGAGAAACAAAACTGTCCAGATTCTAAAAAGGGTTTCAGGCACCAAAAAAGCTGTGCAAATCACTTTTCCCCTTTGCAATGTCCTTTGTGATCTTCTTTAGCCCATCTATTCAGAGTAAAGGTCAAGTGGGCAAACCCAGCAATTCTGTTTTCCCACAAAGCTGTTGCAGTTTTCTGTCTCCTGACAGCCATCACTGGGAGTCTATTATCTACCATTCTGTTTACAGCACCACCCAGATCCTTAACTGGAAACCCACTAAACAGCTCCTTCCTTTCATGGTTTGACTAGCAGCTCCTTGTAATGGCTTCATGTTATACATCTAAAAGCTTTTTTCCCTTGCGCTGTTTGTTTAAGCAGGGCAATTTGAGGAAGCAGAACCTATCCTAAACAAGCTTTTCACTACTCAAGAGACCAAATGCAAGTTAATTTGCTAATCAAGATCCCTTCCAGTTCATTAGGTACCATTGTAAAAGAGCATTCTGATGGCATGTCTGAAGCCATTTTCAAAGACTGTTTTGGTTAGGATTTGATATCTACTTGCTGGAGCAAGAGATCTTCACTTTAAGTAACAGTTAGTAGGATTTTTTTTTTAAGGCAAACCACAGAACACTCAAGTTTGTTCTGAAATGTTCTGGACCACAAGATATATATATATATATATGTTCTGGTTTACAAGAGATATATATATAAATAATTGAGTTGAGGTAAAAGTTTTTCCTTGCCTCCTAACCTCTTCAGATTGGTAGCTTTTTCATGTTCAGGTCTTAATCTAGTCCAAGAACTCAAATGTAAAGAAATAAAATCTAGTCATTGAAAGTCTTAAGATATCGGGCAGTTCAAAAATTTAAAGCTCTTATATTCCAAGTACAATGGAGTAAAAGAAAATGGGGGATAGATTCTTCTGAGCAGGCTGTAAGCTAGCTGCTTAAAAGGTGTTCACATGTTTACAAGAATCAGAGCAGGGCCAAAGAAGCTCATGGAGATACAGTCAGTTAAATTCAGGCTCAAGTTGCACTGGACTGCAGATTGTTTTCTTGTTATCCCTGATTTCAAAATATAGTCTCTTGCCATTTCTTAATCAGTAATTCTTGACAAATAGAGCTTAACACATATATTCTTAACCAAGAAGTTAAGTACAGATAACTTACTAAGAACTGAATGGTGAATGAGTTCTCAAGCCTTTTAAAGACATGGAGACTGACATACTTAACAAGCCATGTTGCATAATAAAAATATGTGACATTCTGAAAAAGCCACAATATGAAAACTGCTTGAAGACTTTCAGTTGATAGGAGCAATCACGGAGGAATGGAGGAAGAGGCACAATACAGTGGATATCAAGGATGGCACCAACGCTGCATGTGTTCCTGCAGTGATGCCAGCACACAATGCACCTTTGTCAAAAGCCATAGATGACATGATATCAGAAATATCTTAATAAAGTCATTCAGTGCTGGGCCACACTGATGTGTTTGTGTAACAAGTAAGGAATGTACTGGTTAGAGAAATATGACAGTAAGATGCCATACATGAATGGGACAGGGTGTGGCTGTGTAATCTAGATTGTGGTGCCACTAAAAAATTGCTTAAAAAAGAAAAGAGGTTTAAAAAGCTCCGGTTCTCCATAGTAACTTTGTATGATTAATAGTTTGATAATGTTTAGTGAGTATCCCCATATTCCAGGGCATGTAGGAATATTCAGTTATTTAAATTTAAAATAAAATGTATTCAAAATAACAATTAAAAAGCCCACTTTATTTTTAGTTTTCTACAAAGGAATGATATATAAGCATATAGGCTATAAAATGTAAACACTACCATACAATGTTAGATCAACTTTATCTTTGCCATTTGATGGCGTCCTACCTCCATGTTATTGTCCTTTTCCTAATAATTATGATACAAATCCGATGAGGAGAGTAGTTAAGTAGCAATTATCTTCAGATAAAACAGATCTACTCACTTCTCATTTCTTCCATTTGTGGCCCACGAAGAAAGCACTTCTTTCCCCCTGTCTTCTATGCCTTTGCACATGAATTTATTCCTGTCTTGAATGCCCTCACCCTAGCAGCTGACAAACTCTCAACTGCTACCCAGGTACCTCTTGCACAGCCTCAGCATTTTCCTCCAGTCTCAGCATTACCACACTGTCAATGTGGAGTCCTTTCCTGCGACATCTCATGGCAGCCCTTATTCATCCCAACAACACTCTATGCTAATGGGGAAAAGGCAGATGTTTGCATCCAACACATACACCAGAATCACTCCAAAGGCTTGTGAAAAGAAAGATTTCAGAGTCCCATGGGTGTCTCACTGAATAGAAATTTCCAGAAATAAGGCCGGGAAATTGACATGAAATAAACTTCCCAAGCAATAGAGATGTGTCTTATCTTCAGAACTGCTAGAGGGGAAATATATTCTACTAAAAGGTAAAACAGATTACAGCTACATTTGCATCTCTACATATCAAGAGAATAAGGCATGGGTCCCTTAAATGAGACTGCTTAAAGTAGAATATAGCTTTTTTTTTTTGTAGGTAGAACATCTGTGCCTTGAGAAGTTAGATTCTCAAGAATTCCTGTTCCAACCTCAAATATGAAATCGTAAGTTACCTGTATCAATTACATTCAAAACCCATTCTAGGAGAAGTGTAGTGTGGTGTGGTGTGGTGTGGTGGTGGTGGTGGTGGTGGTGGTGGTGGTGGTGTGTGTGTGTGTGTGTGTATTCAAGAATGTACTTTTAAGAGAGACATTTTAATTAACCCCAATTTAGTAGACAATGCTGAAACACAGGGGACGTTAGACATTTTTGACCTATAGCCTCTTAGTGATAATGATGGTGATAAATGAGGCTCCATTCCCAGTCTAGGAATACTTGCCACAGGCATGATTTCTGAACAACTCCTCTCATTTCTCAATGCCCCATATTAAGTAATAATGATGTTAAGCACAAGGATGGAAAAAAAAAAAGTACAGGAATCAAAAGAAACAGAATCAAAAGAAAATGAAGAGAAACAAGAGTGGCACAGCTCCAACATATCCCCATACCCCCTGGCAAAACAACTAAATTCCAATGCAGGTAGTTTAGAGATTAGAACGGCCTTCAGGGTCAGCTCTGGCAGCAGCTCCAGCATTTCCTGAGTATTTCTGGTGCTGATGCTGATCTTTGGGTTTTAAATAGCAGTGGTGCCACCCTAACAGGAATGCCGAAAGTTCTCATGGACACAGACCGCTTGCCCTCGTTATGAAAGTCTGCTTTCATCGCTCCTGCCGCACCATTGATCTGACTACAGTTGCTAATGCCAACAATCATCTCATTATTTTCTGTGTAACCTAAAGAATAAAGATACACTCTCCTGTCCAAAGCCTAAGATGTTTTATTTTTTAAAAGTATGTTTTTTTTTTTCTGAAAATGTGGTATAACCTTATAGTTTTCTAAATGCTAAATTATTTCTCTATGTGAGTCATAAACATTGATTTTGGCATTTTGCCTACACCAAGAAAATCAGGGCTTTGAAGGAAATGAGCAACTGACTTTACACAGAGCCTGTTATAATCCCTCACCCCCTGCCTTCTTAGAAAAGCGGAATTCACAGTGGTCGGTCAAAATTCTGTTGGGGGCTAGAATAGACCAAGACCACTCAGAAGTTTCTAGAGCCAATTAAATACCCCTGATTTACTGATTTAATAAAGAAACTCTGTCTTCTGACCTAAAAGGGTCAATGAGAACAAACATCAACAAAAGGGAAATGTTTTCATTGAAAACACAGGGAGGTTTCTAATGTGTGTCGCTGATGCACTCATTTATCAGTGGAATGTTCGGGTGGGAGGGTAACAATCCATGCAAGAAAAGTCTTCACACTAGGCTGCTTGCATTTTTACTCAGACAGGTTAAAATTTAAACTACCAAATGCACCCAGGCTCTTGGACATACTTGATTCAAAGAAACAGTAGTTCTTTCTTTTAAGTCATTTTGGTCAACCACAAATCTGAAAAAAAAAAAAAATGTCTTTCATGTAGAGTCTTCTGCTGGTGACTGATCAAACTAACAGTCTCCAGTGTTCACTTCCTTTCTGCCCTACTGGCAGGTTGGACAGCTGAGGGCTGAGGGTCTAGCCTAACACATTGGTCCTTGGATGCTATTCAAAATAATACATCATCAAAAGATCTGATAGTGTAAATGATGAAAAATGATGCAAAAACTTGATATGATTTTTAAAGCTATCAGATGTTTTTACTAAAAAACTGTTATCAATTCCATAACACCATAGAAAAACATACCAGTCACAGTATAGTAAAATAATACTTCTTTTTGGTTGTGAAGACTTTATGTTACTTACATATCTTTCTTAATTTCATTTGTGAGCATTAAATCCACATGCTCCAATGCTTATAATTACTCCATCATAAACATCTTCAAACACACAGAAAGTCTGAAAGATGATTACAGTGAACACCTGTATCTATTCTACCTAAATTTTCTTAATATTACTGTATCTGGACTTGCTTTTACTACACATTTATATAGCTTTTCCTATTCCTCTACCTAGCAATTTTATTTTTGATGTATTTCAAAGTAAATTATATACATCAAGACATGTTCTTTATATACTTAATCATGCATATCAGTAATAAATATCCACTATTTTATGTAATTTATATACAATATAACACATTAATATTGAGTTTCATTTCACTGAGTTACGACAATGACAATCTTGGTTTAATTCCACACCTTCTATAAAGCATGATCAGGCTGTAGCTGTTTCTTGACCCACAGCATCCATCCATGTATCATAATTACCTCACTCATTTCCAGCCACACAAGTTAGAAGCTGAACCACCAAATACAACAATATTAACATTGAGTCCATTATTCCTACAGCCTGTGCACAGCTTCAACCTTCCTTTGTCTCTCGTCCTTATCTCCTTTAAGGTTATTTAAGATAACCTTAACTAGATGTCCACTCAGTTACACTTGCCCTGTTATTAACACTTCAGATATACATTTGTTTGTTTCTACTCAATGTCTGCCTATTTTGAACTTTGCATATTATATAATGCTGCTGTATAATAAGCTCCATGATTATATGGATTATATGTTTTCAATTCACTAGGTTAACCAACACAGGAAACCTAGAAGCAAAGAGTAGAAGAATGTTCATGGAAAGAATTAGCCCTCTTTGGGCTCCCCTTTCCTGAACAGCACCATGTTATTCTGTAATGAATCTGTATATTTACATTCTATTCCTCTCTGTAAAGTTTTGAGTTTCAATGCTTATTTTTTCATTTATCTATTGGTGCACCAGGAAATTAACTAAATATGGGAAGAGTTAAGAAAGGGTGTAACAGAAATATTTCTGTCCTCCTCACTCTACAGAAGTGGGAACAGGTAAATATAATACAGGCTGACAGGAGTGTTAGAAATCCAACGTCAATCATAGAGGAATGGAAATCTTGCCATGGAAAGTGGCCTCCAAGCTGAGGCTTGGAGTAGATCTTAGCCTTACTCTACTTCCTTTGCACACTAAATTCAGACCACCTTCTCTCTTATGTGTGAACTCCCTTCTACTTTTATCAATGTGGACTGTGGAGCACCTTTCCCTACATGGAGAAAGAGCTAGTAATAATAAGATGTCAGGTGACTCTCACTTGGTTTGTAGCAAGTCAAATCCAGGAAAAGTTCAAAGCTATGACTATATTATCTTTCTCGCCATTGGTCTCCTTCTTGAATATCCCACAGTGACTATGAAGTTTAAGCTCAAAGAACTTATTATGCTTCTACTCTGTGCAGTGGAGTTTAGCTCCAGAATATGAAAGCACAGCTGTGCAAGGGCCGTAGAAGCACTGAAGTCTGTCAAAGTCCATCCCTACCAATATTTGTTAGCGTGTCTTGGAGAGCAGAAACACATCACAGGGAATTTTTGCCCTCACCAAAAAAATGTACAAGAGGAAATAGACTAGGCTGAATACATTCCACATTTCACATTTGCACACACTCTATGCATTCATTCACTTGTTAGATGTGCAGAAGCCTGTGGTTGTTTGTACTGACTGCAGGAGGGCAGACATTTCAGAGATGGTAAGAGATCAGATGAAAGAAAGATATTTAAGGGTTATGCCAAACAACATTTGAATAAGGGTAGCCCTCTGGACAAAGAGAAAGGAGTTACTTTTATTATCAGTGGATAGAAAAAATAAAAATGCTGCCCTTTAACATTAAAATGTTAGTAATAATATTAAATGGCTCTGCCCTTTTCCCAAAAGAACACACTCATCATTATTGATCATCAAATTAAGGTGTCCATCTCTCAAATGCACAGTCAGCATGCTTTAAATCTTCTTCTGAAAATGTGAATTATTCCATCAAGAAATAATTTGAACATGACATGAACTTCCTGTTTTGCTTTGTATTATTCTCTTGTTAGAAGTAACAAATGACCCCATCAGACTATATTCATCAAACTGAACTATTTGGGAAAACAGAAAGTTCATGTTTACAGGCTTAATCATGAATGAGCAATTTTAGTTGGCTTAAATTTTTAGAGGCCTATTCATTCACATCTAGGATTACAGTTTTCTGTTAGATTTCTGATAACTCATCTTTTACTTCTTTATAATTTCCTCCAAGTTATAGCTCTTTCAAAGACTCTCGTTGATAAGTAAATATCAGAACCCCTTTAAGGTGAAGTGTATAGTATTGTGGTATTTCCACTTTTCCAAATACATACATATATATATATATATATATATATATATATATATATATATATAATTTCTACAATTAACTGATTTCTGTCTCAGTATTAGAACATCTAATTCAAATTTAAAGTATTAGTCTACAACTCAATTTTCTCCAAAATATTTGTGATTTTTCACTTCATGATTTTGTAGTGATGTGAATTTTGTAACATATATGTTGTCTTATAGCAGAATTGAATGTACTTTTTTGCTATGTGTGTGATTTTCCCAAGCTCCTCACTATAATTTACAAGTATCTTATATAATAGACATAATGAAATATAAATTTGAGCATTTAAATGGAAGCATTTTCCTTTTAATAATTTCCCAAGATTTTTCATTTGAAGTGTTAGTAAGGATTAAGGAGAAAAGGAGTTATACTTTCTCTAGTTGAAACAGAAATCCAAAGAGCAGTTGACAGGAACAAGCAATGAGAGAGTGAAAATAGGAGTCACTGATGGCGTTCACTGTTGTCTGAGACGATAACTCTCCAGTACATGGTAATACCCACAGTCTAGTATTTCCTTGGAAGTAAACATTACGTCTTTGGGAAAACTCTAAAATATTCTTCAGCATGAGCAAAAATGAAAGAATCCTACAATTATTGAACTAAAAGCAATTGTAACCACAGTGACTGTACAATAAAGTGTTACACTAAAAAGATACACAGTAAAACTAATCACAGGCCTTCTATAGATGAAGGGTCTTGATTTTTGCCGTAGTGCTTTGGGTCAGTTGTCTTGCTAAAACTGAAGATATGACCCCATGACAAGAGCTCAAGGTCGTTTCCATTAAAAAAACTCCATAAAGAACTTAGACCTAAGTTAACATGTTCAAGCTACCATCAACACTACTCTGATTTATATATATGCTTACTGGTGTGTGTATATTACTGGCATAGGCCTAGTGGATCTGTAATAGAAAAATGCAAAATAAGCTTGCAAATTATTATAGAAGGATATTGGAGAGATGTTATTATGCTCTATATTTTTAGAGCACAGGCAACAGAATGATTTTAGAAATAATATTTGACAGAATTTCATGGTTTATGCATTTTTCTGGATCTCTTTTCTATGCTGTGTATCATGAGATTTTCATAAGGCTTTGATGAGGGTGGGAAATAGTTTTGAAGTGCTCATAAACTCTGAATAAACTACTGTTGTCATACTTGGAATTTTGCTTGCCTTTTCTTTCTCATAAAAGAAAAGAGAAAATTAATATAAAACAGCAGGTCTGCAACTTTCCCAAGAAATAAAGGGAAAAATACCTGACAGAGCAAGTCCAAACCAATTAAGCAGAACAAAAACCATTTTACAGAGAATAAAAGCATAGCTGAATATCAAATATAGGTCTAATATTGATGCAAATAAATTATGCAGCACTAATTGTGAGATTTACATAAATGTATCATGTCATTTCTAATACAGTCATCATATTTTATTAAAATGTTATTAAAATTCATATTTAGATGGCTCTGTATATTTGAATTAGTGTTGTTACATCATTATAGTCCATTTTGTACAATCTAAGATTCTCAATAATTGTAAAAGTTAAAAGATTTTAAATTATTGAGATGAACACTTTTATTGATTGGTGATTCATAAGCCATAGTACCATACACATGGAAACTAAAAGCTGTCCTATACTGATGACAAACTGGATGAAGGCCATGAAAGAGGAGAAGAAGATAGACTTTTATAACAGAAGTTACTTAACATTTAGTAGAAGAGCTAGCCCCTTTATCATTTATCAGTATGATAGAATAAGAGATTATAGAAGAAATTATTGAATATTTGGGTGAATATTGTTTTAACCTATTGTGTAGATGTAGATCACAAGGCCTATCAGAGACCAAACCTTAGCTAGCCTTCTTTCCACCCTACAGCTCTGGAAGGCTGTTCAGTCAGCAGGACCCACTTATTAGGTTAAAAGTCTATCGCCTTGGTAGAACATCAGCCTTGTGGGTCTGTAAGAAAAGGAAAGGTTCAACTAAGAATAACTTTTAAATACTTCTGCATAGTCAACAGAAGGATAGGTGATGGCATACCAGAGTCCTTCTCAGAGCCCAGAATTTCAGAATGATGAGTTTTATGTTACTGGCTGTGTATTGGGGTGGTAGAGATAAGGCAAAGCTGAGGGTAAATTTGGCACACTCATACTTCAAAATTTATTAATGATCTGTAGGGAAATCCTTCCTCCACATAACTATGACAAAACCTATGGAAAGATCCTTTGCTCCCAGGGTTTACAGATGTTGGTACCATTCTACTAGGTCAGAGCTCTGCAGATGTCTATCAGCACAATAAAAATGATTACTGTTGTTTTAAGAAGATATTCCACAAAAAGATGGTGAGGAGCCTTAACTCAATTCACTCACTTCAAACAAAGCCCCAGTGAAAATCAAATAGCTGTGAGAACTATAAGTCACATTTATCTTCTCTTCTGGTATTAAAGAAAAGCTCCCAAATAACTATATCAATATTTTGCAGTGCTGCTTATAAGAATGAATTCCAGGGCCTTGACAAGGGAAAAAGGGTTCCCTCTCACTATGTGAAAACCATTTTCTTGATGATATTCTGCAAATGAAATAAACACAAAAGTACCTTAAGAAATGTATTGTAAACCAGAAAATATGTTTCTGGTTAAAGATAGAAACTGTATAACTTGTGAAATAGGTATTGAATTTTCACAAGTAATGATAGAGTTAAGCAGTGACCACTCAAACATCATTAAAACATGGGTATACTATTATTACTGACATTCTGACGCTGAGGAATCTAAGCACACATTGTCTGAGAAGTTCTGGGGCAGAAGTTGGTTACCATAGCTCAGTTTGTTTAACAACTGCTGTGATGTTTTTATCTTGACCATCAAATTGACTGGATTGATAATTACCTAGGACATTAATAAAGTGCATGCTGGGTATATTTGTGAAGATGTTGTGGACAGGGTTAACTAAGGAAGGAAAACCCATGTGGGCAGCACCATTCCATAGTCTGGTGGTCTGGATGGAATAAAAGAAGAGGATGGAAAAATTCTAGGAGAGCAGAGTCATCCCCTTTCTTCTCTCCTTCCGGGAACTATGATGTGAATTGCTCTGTGATGTCTCCTGTTCCAAGATGGCTTAAACTGCTGTAACCATGAACTTTACAGATCATTCCTCATTAAGCTTGTCAACAAGAAGCAAAACAGTACACCTGCTGCTTTGACTAACTTATTTGTAAAACTTAACAATAATATTGCTTCTTCCTGAAGATGTTTAGTTTTTCAGATATAAGCCATTAGATAACTTCCCCTCTTTCCTGTTTTCCGTAAACAATGAGCCCTCTCAGCAATCATCAGAGGTCCATTAGGAAGTTCTAGACCATCCCTAATGCTAAGTGTCTTTCTTCTCCTCAAGTATGCATGAGATGATATATGGTTACTTTCTTTTAATCGTTAAGTCTTCGAAGACTCTAACAATGATACTTTATCTCTTTCAGCCCAGTTGTATAGCAGGAAAAATTAAACCCCTGGTGCATTATCAAGTTCATAGGCCAAATTCAGCTTATTTTCCTTCTTTTACAGACCCTAGCAATAAGCAGTCTATTATAAACAGTTCTCTTCATCAAGGCCAGCCTCAACAAATACAAATAACAATTAAACAACCCAGGCTGCTAGAATGTAAAAGATTTATAAGTATGGCTAGCATGGACAATAAGAACAAGAGTTCAGAGGTCTTCTGAATCATACACAGGATGAAATATTACAATCATTTAGCAAAAATATAATGATACATTATTTTCCCCCCTCTCTCCGTGTTTTAAGAAAAATTCTACTTAAAGTAATAGCTAAGTACCCTTTTAGTTATTGGATATGGTGATGATAATGAATGTAGAAATGATGCTCTAACAGGAGAGAAATACTTTTCAAAATAAAGGTAATTTTTTTTTTTTTTTGGTTTTTTGAGACAGGGTTTCTCTGTGTAGCTTTACGCCTTTCCTGGGACTCACTTGGTAGCTCACTTGGCTGGCCTCGAACTCACAGAGATCCTCCTGGCTCTGCCTCCCGAGTGCTGGGATTAAAGGCGTGCGCCACCACCACCCGGCTCAATAAAGGTAAATTTTAATTGAACATTTTATGAATGGGGCAGAATATAATTCCAAATTCATATCACATATTTGCCTGGTGACGTGAGGTTGATGAAACTTTTTCTTTTTTAAATTAAAGTGACATTCACCAATATGTGTTCTGTGAAAGGCTGGATCTAGACGTAGACTATTTAAGTATTTGAGAAGAAAAAGTGTGCTGAAGTCAAGTAAATTCAGATGTTGATGTCAACTCAGATCTGTTTAAATGATGGGCACTCCCACTTAGACTAGGTAATTAGATGGGGAGCATAAACCCACAAGCACTAAGAAATAGAATGTTAACCTTACTCTTGAAGTTTCCTGGCACCATCCTTCCATCAACTCCTTTCAAGAGGTGGAAAGGTTAGAAGGAATCAAGGAGAAAGGCTGCAGACAAGACAAGTGATGAGCCCATTTAACTAAAACTCATGTTTGCTTTCTACATGTTATTTGCTAGGAAACACTTCTGACCTGTGCTTAGGGATTAAAAATTGCACCTGCTGTTGCTAGTTCTGCTTTCTATCTGGAGTTGTGCCATTTCTGTTTTCTGTATGTCATGAAGCTACCTTGCTATGCTCCTGCATAGAGATGGTAACATCGTAGAGAGCCATTCAGTTCTATGAGCACAGAGATGGCAGACATGGGTGCATAACTGTGCTATGAATGAAGAGACCAGAGTTTTCTCAGTAGGAAGTGACTTGTGTGTCTACAGCTGTTTTGTTTCCACATCCTGCTGTATTAGAGAGTGAATGAAATGACAAAATAGATATCACAGGTTAGTCACATCTTCAAAAATACTTTACTCAGTGAACATGAGCAAGTCAATAAAAACAGACCATTTTTCATACCTCTATTAGTAGTTATTTTGTAATAATAGCTTATATCATTTACCATGAATAGAAGATACTAGTTTCTCTTCAATTCAATATTTGAAAACATTTCAAATATTGGGATAATTTTTCATTCTTTGATTATATATATATATATATATGTGTGTGTGTGTGTGTGTTTATATATATATATATATATATTCATATGGGGCAGGGGTAGGTGTACACATGCCCCAGTACATGTGTAGAAACTGGAGCACAACAGGTGATAATCAACTCTTTCTTCCAGTGGGTTACAGAGATTGCACTCAGCTTACCAGGCTGGTGTCTGAACCATCTCACTGAGTCTCTTACTCACCATTTTAAATTGGGATATACATTGTGTATAGTGATGTTCTTCATAAAGGCATTTGTGGAGACCATTTTACTTTTTCCTGTACATTAAAACTGTAATAGTATTGCATACATAGATATTCTTAATTGCACAATTTTAAGGATTTTCTTAGATGGTAGAAATGGTGAAAATTAAGAAGAGAAGATTAAAATACCCGAGATTTGACCCTGAAGGAAACAACCACTCTAGATAAAGGGGAGGAGACTCTTGGCGCTCTTGAAAAGCATTTGCCACATCATAGTGGAATTTCAGAGGCTCTCAGTGAAACAGTAAAATGGAAGTTTAAAACGGTGCCTCAGAAAAATATAGATCCAGAATGATATTTTAAAATGAATCCCATAGTTTCTATCATTAAGTTAATTTAAAAGTATTAAGGGATTTTAATATTGCTCAAGATTATTGAAGATAGTTTTGTACTTTTTATAGGGTTATTTGCAGAACCTAAAAGTATTTCACAAATATTAAGATAAAGCAATAAAGGACACAGAACTATGTGGGGCTTCTCTGAAGGGTCAGGGCATCTCCCCAGAGATATTTGTTTTCATGCTTTTCCAGGTGCAATTGGTTATAATTGGAGTGCAAAGAGTCTACCAATTTTCATTACTCACAGTATAAGTTTATATTATAAACATAATGCATTTCTTCTGTATTTTACTTTTTAAAAGATTCCTTTTGGTACCTGCTACTCCCAAATACAATTCAATATTATGAGATCAAAGAAATTTTTACTCCATTCCCATCAAGGCCCTTAAGAGATTGGGATCTTTGGAAACCTAATTAATAATGTCTTCACTTAGAACTTGCTGAAAATTTTATATTTAATAATATGCTCCTTTTGTTATATTATACTGTTGTATCTTTTCCTTTGAGTTTTTATTGTCTTTAAAGATATGAAATAACATGGATGTTTCTAGATTGACTTTTACCCATGGTGAGAGCCATAGAAAGCCTTATTTGAGCTCTCCATTTGTTGTCGCTTTCCATTATTATTTATTTTATTGAATTTAAATTTAATTTTTAAATCTAAGCTTTGGTAGGATTTATCTTGTCAGTTCCGGTATAATTAATGGCATTGTATTACTCATTAAAGATAAAAGCAAGCTAAGTTTATACAAATATTAATTAAGCAATTAACTTCTTATACATAAATTGAAATGATTTTCAATCCCTTGTCTCTCAGATCCTATCAGGATACAGGAAGAATGACTTCCTCAGTCTTCAATCATGGAACGGCCGTTGGAACAGTCCCTTTTTGTTTGTATTGTAGTCTACTGGATTTCCTTAAAAAAAACACAGGACTTTCTCCGTGTATGACATTGGGAATGGACAGACAGGGAATGGAACTGGAGTTACCCCTGTTGACAGTGGACTCTTCAGTGAAAAGAGCATTGGCAAATAGCAGTCTGAGTTTTATTGGCCTTTCCTTATACTCACTGTAGGACTTCAGGAGCTCATGGAGGGCCCTAGCATTCCATTTATAAAGTGAGGACACTTGCTTGGCTGACAAATAGGCTGCTCAAACACACTCGGTTAAATTCCTTCAAGAAGCTAAATGATCAGCTAAGGGGGCATTCAATGCAGCATAGGTATAAGGATAATAGTACTCAGAACTGCAGCGGTGGATCAGTAATTGTTCACTCCAACAACTCATGGCATCAAAGTCCCTGTTTGGGCTCTGATATTCCTGTGTCTGGCTCAGGGGTTATCAGCATTCTGCAAAATCTAATAGTCTAATTCCATTAAAAAAATTAACTAAGTATCATATTGAAATGCTTGTCGATGATATTTAGAAATGTACAGAGGAGCATATAAATAGCCACTCTGCGTGGATATTTTTATTTCTAATGGAGCCTTGCTTGCAAGGTTTAATTGTGTTGGAGGGAACTGAACTGACAGCTGTGGAGGCAGAGCCTTGAGTGTGTCAGTCCGGATGGAGAGGTGAATCCAATTAAAAAGATGACAAAGCTGTCACCTCACCCAACTTATGTTCGTTATTAGTTACACTTTTCTTTTAATTTTTGCAAAGGAGAGGATATAGAAGTAGCTCATCTATCCAATACATATCAAATTTATGGGACTGCCTTATAAATTAATATACTAATACTAAGGTATCTTTTTTCTTTCTCACTTGCAACTATACATTTCCATTCTTAGGTTTTCTCCTCACTTTCATCTGTTTCTCCTTCTATTTGACACACATCGATTGGGAGAATAAACCATTTATTTTCTATTAGGTAAATATGTGGGGGAAATTGGGAGGGGTGAAGTTGAGCGCCACTTAGGCTTTTATTCTCTTTGAGGTGGATTTCAGCTAAGTCTTTTCTCAGCACCCTGTGGTAGCAGCTGGAATGGAGGCTTCTGTATTATTTTTTTATAGTTCCTTGTGATAGACATAGCAACAGTAAAAGTGCAAATTCAGTAAGATAAGGGTGCTCTTAGCAAGGCTTCTTCTCACCATCAAATCAGGCAGTTAATCTGTAAATATTTATTGGTTTAGCAATAGTATGCCTAGTGTGAAGAGAGCTCTTCAGAGAAGAAGCACATTCTTGAAAATTTTGTTGCTTATAATGTTATAGTTAATCCGGATATATCTATTCAAACTGAATCTAGGTGGCCTACTAATAGTTAGAAATTAGATATAGATTCAGATATTACTATAAAATAAATTCTGTATCTAGATGTTGTCTTAGGTTGATGAACATTTATTTTAGTTAAATATCGAGAAACCAAGTAACAGCTCTGATTTATTTAGTTTCAAAACTGTAGCTTCATCTTCAAATGTAGAGGACACAGTAGCTCTAATTTATGGACAATGAAGATCATGTGGGATAAACAAACCAGCTTGCTCAATGATATATAGCCAGGCAATGTTGAGGTTAGGGGGTTAAATTTTAAGCATATCTCATTCCAAATTAACAGAGGCAAATTGGGACAGAATTAGTAAAAGAATCAATTTATGAAGAACAATGTAGCTAAAGAGATAAGCATTGCAGGAAAGTGGATCCTCTTCCCCAATGAACAACCTTGGGCAGGCCTGAGTAGGACATCCACAGAGGCTTTGCCCAAAGAGGAAGCACCATTTTTTCTGCCTATACTTTTTTAGTTAATGTCCAGCTGAAATGTGAGTTTTATTAACCTTGTTAGCTTCCTTTCTCACACTTACTTCCCAAAATATTAATAATTTGAGTTTTTCCTTGACTGCTATCTATCTTATTCTTTTTAAGGTAGGTCTTCCAATCAAATCCTGAATTCACCTAGGCTGGTTAATCAACTTCCTATGGACTCCTACCTTCCAGGCCCTAGTGTGAGCCTCCCCGCCACACCAGGCATTTATTGGTTCCAAATTCCTGTTCAGCAAGCATTGTAGCTGCTGAGCTATCTTTCCAACTCAAAAAGTTCTTACTACACTGCTGCTTCAACGGCAAACAGCTGGTTCTGTCACGTACTTCGCGGAACTTTATGGCATATCTTACAGTAAACCAAATGGAAGCCATCTGCTGTGTATTTTCTAAGTTGTGTGTAGGAAACAGGTCGATATATGCATGCATAATTAGCCTTGTTCTTACATTTTAACATAAAGGAAATAATACCTTTGTTGATTGAACAGGTATTTTTGAGCTCCTATGAATTTCCAAGAACTGGCTTAGGCCAGACATAACAATGATCAGGACTATCTTTTCCCACCTAGTTTCAGAAGCCCTAAAGATTAACACGATAGAGAGTATATATGTAAAATTGTGTCAAACAAAGTTTGACAGAGTGTCCAATGAAAGCCAGAGATGAAAGTTCAGAGTGTTAACACTGAGTCCATATAATAGAAAGACTGTATTTACACCAGAAACTATGACAAATTTAAAATTTAAGTAGCCATTAGCTTACCACCCTCCAGCAGTGTTTGTAGACGTTAGAATTCTTTGACATCTAAGCCTAAAACTCTTGTTTCTTTGAGCTCATCAGCGGCAACTGAGTGACATGACACATGGAAATAAACTGGCCACAGAGGTCTCATTCACAATGGCAGGCATTGCTGATATAAATGAGCTTTGAAATCCACTTCTGCAATGTGATGCTTTCCACCTCGGTTTAGCAAAGTGGTGCTCGTTTCAAGAAAAGAAACTGACAGCAACAAGCGAGAGAGAGTCCTTCAATTGCCGAAAAACTTACATCATTTACTCCTTCATCTCCAAATGTTAAAAACCATCAACAGTGATGTAGCAATGTCACTGATGCTCACTCCTTGGATAAATTAGACATTTTTGTTGTAAATTTATATTATGGAAATACAGATTGATCTTAATATTTACTAAACTTCAAACCATATGTAGTCATTTATTATTAGGAAAGAATCTTATCTTATTGCTTTGGTTTTGTCCAAGATATGATTGATGAAAGGCAATAAAATATAAAAATAACACCAGCTTTGGCAAAGAAACAGCCACTATATTTTTTCAAGAGAGAATTCTTTTGACAAACATTTCTTCAGTGCAATTATAAGCATTCTAGTATGTCAGGATAAATGTTAAAAGTTTAATTTTGGTATTTCAGAGGCTGAATCAGTTTTTTTTCCTTACCCTATATACCCTAAATACTTAACAACTTGAAAAAATTTCTGTTTTTAAGTTCACTATGACATTGATAACTTTTGCAACAAAATTTTAGTTACAAACCATAAAAGAATATTAAGTGGAAATTTTAAAAAAATCAACCAAAAATTTGTAAGCTAATCCTATAAAGTGAGTCCTTTTGGTTCCATAGATAAAACCCATTTTTTAGTGACTGTATATATGGTGTATTTAAAATTCTTTTCTTCACCTTAAAACTTCACTTTGCTGCTGTTTCTGACTTTTTCCTATATACCAGTCTTCACACCAAAGTATTTTCCTCTAACCCACTGCTGAGAAGCATTAATTAGTCCAAAGTGAATATGATGCTGGAGCAAGCACTTTCCTTCTAACCTTGCAGTCGGCCCTTTACATCTAACTTTCCAATGGTAAAATAAATAAATAACTAATAAAAAGCCTTCCACATGCTTCATTTTCCCTAAAGAGCAGCATGAGATTTCCAATCCCTTGCTTGAACCCATGAAATATTAAGAGCCAATTTTCAGCCGCACCTCTGTCACTTCCATTATCATTCTACACATCCAGAGGTGATAATGGACTCTGCAAATTGCAGTCTTTCTCCATCCCAGACCACCGAGAGTTTCACCGGGGGACAGCTCCACACAAAGGGTGGCCCAGATGTATGTTAATGGTACGGAGCAGCCAACTGCAGGCATCACCGCAGACAATAATGTGATGTGTTACCCAAAGGACAGACAAAATGAGCAGAAAACAATTTTCTTAGGAATTCAGGAAAATAAACAACAACTCATCCTTCCTCACAAATTAAATATGTATCCCTGTCGTCACAAAACCCTAGAAGAGAAGAGCATGCAAGTTCCCAACTGACTCACTACAAGGAATCAACTCTGCAAAGCGGCACAGAAGGGACTCAGATGTCATTGAGATGTAAAGTATTATGGACAAGTCTGTTACTTCCCATCACTTTTCTCAGCTATACCACACAGACCTGCCAACATGTGTAAAATTGCTTTTCAAAAATGAAGTGAAAGAAAGGAAACAAGATAGAGGAAAGCAGTTTTACCATCCACCACTGAACTGCTGTCCACAGTCTCTGTGGGGACTTTGTCTACTACAAACAACCTGTACATTAGGAAAGAGAATGGTTTAAACTGGGTTTTCACATGAGTGCATTCCCTGCATCCCATTCAAAAAGAATCACAATTAGAGGGAAAATATGGGAGAGGAGCAAGAGATTTGAAAAGACGATGCCTTTACCATAGACATGTTTAGTTGGTGGTACCCCTCTAACACTGACTGAGTGATCACACATGGAACCATGGGATTGGTTGTAGATGTTCCATGGCAAAGAATGGGGTCAGAACCTCTGCAGGAGGAAAGGGCACTATGAGAATGAAACAAATAAATTGGAGTCTATCACCCAGGGAACCAAATGTTGGTTTATATATTAGACAATATACATGTTACATAATAGCACTTAATGCATCAAAAAAAGAAAAATGTTAGATAACAAAAAGTAAGGCCCATTTAAATACAATGAGACAAAATTTACAACTATTAAACTAATTTCAGCAAGACCAGGAAAGTAAATGGCAAGAAATGAAAAATGAACCAAGTAAAATAATATTAGTGAAATAATTTTTTATTGATTACTTTAGGATTAAGATATTAGCAATGATTGTGGGGGAGATGGAGATCCTAGGGGGTTGTGAGAGGGCAGAAAGTGGGAGTGCTCAGTATGTACTATACACAAGAACGAAATTGCTTAGGAATAGATTTAATTAATTAAAAAAATTGATGAGGTTTTGTAACCTTCCTTTCCACTTCCCATTCTTTTGAGGAAATATCAAGCCTTCAAACACAAAACAACACCATACTAAGCATTAGAGCTGAGGGAAGATACATGCCTAGTGCTTACAGCCTTGAAGGGAGTATCACAATCAGCAGATTATTAAAGCCCAGTATGACCCTTGCTCTGGAAAAGGCATCAAAAATCTCCATGTATGACACTCTACCATCTTGCCAGAGTTGCCAGGGCTTATTTTTAGGCTCCCATATCCTTTTCCTCCCTATGACTTTCCCCCAAGAAAATAGTGTGTAATTTATATATATAATTATAACAATTGATACCCAGAATAAATCAATTAATAGAGACTGTAGGAAGAGGGAAAAATGGAGAATGATCACAATATTTCTAATCCAGCACTTTTCCTTAGGTGATGATTTTGAAACTCAAGCGAACCGGTGGTTGCACATCACAGTCTGTGCTCTACATAGCCATGTATTGTGCATTTTAAAATGACTGCTCTTTGTTATGTGAGATTTAACTCAAAGGAAAACAAGTAAGATCTCTGATATTTTGTGACAGTTTGAAATAGTATTTCTGACATATTACAGAGACTTAGAGAATCAATAGGTCTCCTCTCCGATTCCATCTTACTGTCTGAATGTATGATTCTATCTAAGGGAAAACATCAGAGAGAAATTGTGTCGACAGCACAAGGTTAATGTTTTTAAGTTGTTTTTTTTCTAAGTGCACATGATTGTACAGTAACAAAACAGGAGGTTCTTTATGACAGAGCATGTCAGAATGGTATTCTCAAAAACTTTATTTTCTATGAATTTTTAATGATGCAAGTAATTTTTCAAGGTCACTGAGCGAGCAATCAGTTACTCAGACATGAAATTTGTTCACAGTTTCTTGGCAGCTTTGCAAGGAAACAAGCAAGTGGGATTTGTGGAGGAGGGGAAATGATACCTTTCAGAAGAATGTAGAGCACCATGTAATTAGCTGGAGGTAGAGTTGATTCACTCTTCAACCTGCCAAGCTGAAGAGTGTTCTTCTCCAGGCATTCTTGAAGGTATGAGGCATTAAAGTTAGTCACTTTATGGCTGCAACAGAAGTTAATACCATGTGTTTTTAAACTGTTGATGCCTCTAAACCTCATTTTCCTGTGATCTGACCCTCACCATCCATCCACATATCTTCAGAACACATCTAAATTTGCCATTAACTATGAAAAAAGTATTAAGAAACATTCATTTGTAGTGCTTGCACACTGTCATTTAACTTAATTGTCATTAGTGAGTCCACAATTCAAGTACAAATTTAGAATAAATAGCCCCAATAAAAGCATTTTAGCAAGGCTTTCCTGGAGATAAAGCAATACTCAAGTTTTAGAGAAATGAAAGTGACCTTGATGGCAATGAATGGAATCACTTTAAATTCCTCAAATAAAAACGTGTTGACTTTAAATAAAAAAATAAGAAATATGCACTTGTCAATATTTGCAGTCTAGAATGAGATTCCTTAGAACTCTAAAATAATGCAAAATTGTGTTGCTATGTTAAAGTTTAACTATCAGAACCATAACAGAGTCAGAAGAGTATAAAAATGTATATATGCACAAAAGTACATCTTAGTCTCTGTTGGGGACAGATTAATTCTGATTGGGTACAGGATGATACCATGGGGATCACGGAGGGCAAATTATACTCATCTATTGTTCAGGAGAGAATGAACTTAGGTTGGTGGACTTCAAGAGGTGCATCCCCTCTGTAAAGTTACTTTTAAGCCAGAGAAGGATGCAAGTTCTCCTATTGTTACCCTCCCAGAAGCAAAAACCTTTGCTATATTTGGTGTCCATTTGTGATGGTTGAAATCCATCAAACGTTATTCATAAGTTACTCTAATTTGCTATCAACCTTCATTATGCAAACGTCCACGGACATCTGCTTACAGAGAGAATTTTTTTTACTCCTGCAGACCTTAATATTCTTGACTATAGATATTAGTCCTCATGGAATATTAATAATTTTGCATTCTATAAGAATTCATTTTGCATTGCTAACATTATTTATTTCTTATTTTAAATTATTATTTTTGTTGGATATATTTTGTTAGTGCTTCTATGCAAAAGGAGTGAGTCCATCAGGGTCTGAAGCCACAAGTTTAAGTGAAACTAGATGAGATGTGATTAGCAAAGGAAAGGACTGGTCTCCAGTAACCTGTGGGTAAAGAATGGGGGTTAGCCAAGGTATAAAACAAAACCCTCCCTATTACTGAACGGCTGCTTCTAAAGACACTCCCCATCTTAATCTTATCTGCTTTGATAAAATGGTTATAAGACAATGAAATAAAACCATCAAGTATCTGACAGAAATTATAATAAAACATAAAATAAAATGTGTTCAAGTAAAACCATGCAACGTATGGTGCTAACTTCCATAATCCCCTAGATCTGAAGAAGGCAAACAAGTTGAATAGTTAAGGTTGCAGACATTTCTGTAAAGATGGAGAACTTGGAGGAATTTAACCAGAGCACCAATAAAATAGATTGATTTGCTTTGG
Organism: Peromyscus eremicus; assembly: GCF_949786415.1. Lineage (NCBI taxonomy): Eukaryota > Metazoa > Chordata > Mammalia > Rodentia > Cricetidae > Peromyscus > Peromyscus eremicus. The sequence continues at coordinate 112,285,729 of NC_081421.1, read as the reverse complement.
CAAATTCAATAGTTTTATCTTCATTTTTTACCAGCTGTCATTCAAATTTCCTTTGTGTTTGGATACAAGAGGTTAATTTGCTTCTAGTGCTCAAAATAAATAATTTTCAGACTTGATTTTCAGGTAACAGATAATGGCCTGATTTTAAAATGTAAATTTCAGAGACACAGTGAAAATTAAAAATGCCATTATAATTTTGAGGGAAACTACAAATACTCAGAGACAAATCCAATATGTGAACATTTTAAATGTCAGATATGTGGAAATTCTATATCAAGGTGCAAAAATGAAAAATTTTTAAAAATTCTCTAATTACATATTATGTCACAATTAATGTGTGTAGAGTACATTCACTGGTGAAACTTCACCAAATTCTAGTAAAGTATTTTGCTTCTTATGCAAATATAAAGGAGAGATTTATTTGTTTAGGAAATTAAAACAAATGAAAATATTGAGTGTTTTCAAAGACCATAATTAAACAAAAAATATCTGACATTTTAAGTATATTGAGTAACAAGAGCAACAAATATTCTTTTCCTGTTTATGATCAATGTTCCCCAAAAATTTTATACTTTTTAACTTCTTAATATATAATCTTAAATTAATTATGAATCAATTGAGATAATTTTAGATGAACAAATTAGAAGCTAATCTGAAATTGTCATTAATGTCTTTATCTATATGTTTACACAAACTCATAAAATATTTGATCACATTGGTCAATGTTTATTGAGTTTGTTTTAAGTAGAATTGAGAAGCATGAAGAATGCTTCTATTTTCTATTACTTATTTTTGAGAGATGTTATGCATACTTACTGCAAGTAAATATTCCTTAAAAAGCGGAAAAGCATGTTTTTTATAGAGAGTATATACTTAGGATTTTAAAAATGTATTTCTTGACAAACAAATATAAACAAGGATCCTGAGTATGTCTTCTATACCTAGCTGTGGTGACAACATGAAATAGTCCTATTAACTTTGTCACCTTCATTCATCTGAGAAAGAGTAAGAAAAGATTTCCTCCAAATCCCCACAGGAGAATAGCACTTAGCAGACAGGATTTTGACTCAACCCCTTCCTGTTGGCAGCCTTCAGTGCCGTTAGTGTCTCAGCATCTGCAGCATTAGGATCGGACTAATGTCTTGAAGTACATAATCTGAGTCCTCTGTCACAGAATTTAGAACACAAGAGAGGGAGAGCCAGAATTGGTAGGTAGGGGTAGAAACACTGAGAGATTGGTTCATTGTTATTGAACAAGTTAGCGCTTAAAATTGTTTCCTTATGACAATTTAACATATCTCACCTGTGTGATTAATATGTCATATCATATACATGGTTTATATATCATGTTATATATATATATATATATATATATATATATATATAAAATTATACTCTGGTTATATTGACACCTACAGCACCCTCCTGGACCTCACCCTGTTTCTCACTTCCTCCTCCGAATAGTGTCTTTTCTGCTGTCATATATCGTGTGTGTGTGAGTATGTGTGTGTTGTTCTTATGTGTTGTTCTTGTGTGAAAATACAGATTCCACATGATCCAAATGTGTGATATTTGGTCTTTACTCCCCCACTGCATTCTCCTGCTCTCCTGCCACCCTCTCTATATTATTCCTCCCTTTAGACAGTCCCCATTCGACTTTCTTGTCTCACACACGCACACACATACACTCACTTAAATTTAGATTCTACACACAAAAGAAAACACAATATTTATGCATCTATAACTGGAATATTTTGCTAACTATGATGGTGTCTAGTATCATGACTAACATGAACTCATTTTCCTGCAGAAAAGCTGACAGCATAGAACCAGGTCTTCAGTCCTAACAAATAAATAAGTGGACTTTAACTGTAATTCCCTTTTGGTGCTCTAAAAATGTCATTTTCTTTTTATCCTGTGACTCCAGAGTGCTGTAGGCATCCCACCACCTTTCCATTTGCATCCCGCACACCTTAGGAACTTTCCTATGGTATGTTCTTCTCATATCTAAACGAAGAGATAAAATAGGAAGGAATCCTGAATTTCATTTTAAGTTGCCTTTGCTCAGGCACAAAAATAGTATAATAGGTCACAGCTTAACCACTTTTTAATTTTTTCATACCCATGGTGTATTCCTAAATTGGACAAAAAAAAAAAATAACTCTAGAATCCCAGTCCTTCCGTAAGCCATTGTGCTATCATCTTGTTCCTTTTTGCTCCAAGCACTGACTAAATTAATAGATATCAAACTGTACAAAGTCATTCAGGAGACTGACAATGTGCTGTTCCTGTGATCAGTGAATTAAAAGTTTTTTAAAGCCCATGAAGCTATCACAAACATCGGCTCCAGATATATTATTCGTTTTTGATTTGATAAAGATTATGTGCATGTAATTGACTGAGAATATATCAGGTGCATAAGTCACATTATAAATGGACAAAATGCAAAAAATATTTACAGATAGACTGTAATTACAAGCTAATTCAATAAAATTCATTTGACAAACTTTCTTATAATTTATAAATATTCTAACAACCCTGTGAATGACTCTGCTCACAGTTTTACTGCAGGTCCTATAGCTAAAGGCAGAGCAATCACTGTAGTTGGATATCTTCGAAAGTTAATATGGTCCTTACATGTTGGTTTAGTGGCTGACCATGATTCTAAAATGGAATTAGCAAGAACTGATTGTTATATAATTGTTATCATATTGAAATTAAATATTTTTCATATCAAATATGAAACATTTATCATCTATGCATGGGCTAGTCTTGGTCACAAAATATAGTTGTTATAAGGTTAAGAACATTTGCAATTTGTAAGTGGTAACAAATGTCTTTCTTCATAGCCAATAAGTCAAATTATGCATAGATAGGTCTATAATGCAGAATCTATTTATTTCTTAAAAGAATTGATTTTTCTTTGGATTAATACAAGAAAACTTTAAGAAAACACAAAGACAATGAGTTACTAGAGGCTTCCAATGTAAACAGTCTGCTGCTGGAGAGAAAGCTTAGCTGTTAGGAACACAGACCTTTCTTGGAGAGGACCTGAGTTATGTTCTATGCACTCAGGTTGAATGACTCTCAATTGTCTGTCGCTCCAGCTTCAGAGAATCTCAACCTCTCTCTGGACTCCATGGCACCTGTACTCATGTACTCATGTCCACAACATAAGCATATAATTAAAAAAATAAATCTAAAAAAGTACACAATCTTTTAGTAACTGTGCTTTAAAGGCCTGTCCATAGCCAGGTATAATGATCTACTTAGCAACTCTGATACATGGAAGGCTGAGGCAGGAGGATCATATGCTCAAAAACAGCCTGAGCTACTGACTCAAAAAAATAAATGACAAAGTATCTTGTTCACAGATGAGATGTATATCCAAATATAAAAATTAAATTTGGAGGTATTTTTAATTATCTTATGCCCACCTGCTTGTTCAAGAGGTCAAGTAATACATGTGGGTTCACCAATATTAATTTTTTTTTTTCCGAGACAGGGTTTCTCTGTGTAGCTTTGCGCCTTTCCTGGAACTCACTTGGTAGCCCAGGCTGGCCTCGAACTCACAGAGATCCACCTGGCTCTGCCTCCCGAGTGCTGGGATTAAAGGCGTGCGCCACCACCGCCCAGCGGCACCAATATTAATTTTATAATAATTAGAACAACTTTTCACAAAAACTTAAACAGTTAGCAGTATGCTTTTCTCCATTTCATTTAGCTCAGTGTTGGCCATTTATGACAGTTATATCTGCAAGATTTCTTTTGTGACACAGTATAACAAATACATGAGAATAATATCACTCCTCACAGATTCACTTATGACTAATGAGAGAGGATTATTAAGGGTATTTCCACCAGGGAAAAGTCATCATTGAACCATGTGAGAATTCCATATGCCATCCACGCAAACAAATGATTATAATTTATAAGAACAACAAATACTATAGTACTTTCCATGCATTGGTTTAAAGTATTTTTTGATATTTTGCATATTCTATATTCCTCAAGTCCTCCTTTTATTATGATAGAACATTTTAATAAATTCCAGTTTTAAATTATGGACAATTATCTATTTATATATCTCTAAAGATATACACAGGTCATCTGTTTTTGAGAAAGACTGAAAATGTAGACTTCTTGATGCAACATGTACTTTCCTCCAAGGGAATTGTAATTCACTTAATGAATGACTGGTTTCTCCCATACAGATAATATGAAGCACAGCCCCTTGCCAGCATGAAGCAGAGGTGGGAATGAACTAAAAAGAAGTCAAAAAGGAAAGCCAGCCATCACACCCTTTAAAGAAATCACTGTACTCTGGGTAATCACATATAAAAAGAAAAAAATTATAAATTAATGTTTTTTTTTCAAAAATAAACTGGTAGTCTAAATAAGAGACTAGTTCTCATGTTAATCTAAATACCATTTTAGTTTTGCTTTGAAAACATCATTTCAGGCTGGCAAATGGTATTAACTACAGAGGCTAAAATGATGTTGATTTGTTTGTTTCTGCCACAGTACCTATAATATCTTTTTGTTGTTGTTGTTTAAGTAAACAAAACAATGAAAACAACTCTGAGTCTGAACTTTGCTTAAGTCCCCTATTTCCATACTGGTGAAGAGCCCAAAATGGATCTTTTGGTCTCCTACCAAACCTACTAGCTGCCACTCGGAAGGATGTCACTCAATGCTGACACATGTACTCTATGTTCCTGGGTTACAAGGCTGCTGATGCAGCCAGGCTGCTTTCTCAACCAACCAAACACATTCTTTCAAATGCAGAAGTTTAATCAAATAAGCAAAGTCATTTCCTTTCTTCTTTTCACCATCTTATGTTTATCTTATGGTTTAGTTATTAGCAGTTGGAACTATATACTGACATTTTATCTGATTATAGATACCGAGAATCAGTGTGATAAGGCATGAGGTTTTATAGAGACAAGTATATATTGAAATATCATAAAATAAAACCCCATTCAAAATAACCATTGTTACTTTTTAAGGGTTATTGCATGAAGAAATTATTTAATACTCAGCTACTTCTCCTCTCTGAGGGTAAATGCCTTTGTTTGAAATATGTATGTGAGCACAAGCTATACCCAAGTGGACACACAGCAAATATGTGGTTATAAATGTACAAAGCAAAAACTAAAACAAAAAAATGAACCTTCAAGCCAGTCACAAAACAATGACCCAAGGACATTATGGATTTACTGATAAATTCCCGAAATATTTACTTGAGTGGTAAACATGTTCCAGGTATTATACTGGGTTTTAGGGATAAGATCATAAACAAGACCCATATCTTGCTCAGAAAGGCTCTTATCAGCCTAAAAACATTCTAGTGAACAGAGTGCAGTCAAGTTAAACCAGACTATAAAACTGAACTCTCTCAGAGTGACTTCAAGTTCAAGGATAAGGTCTTGTGAAGGCAACAGACAGGAGGTAATTTAGTCTTACAGGAGAGCAGAGAAAGCTGAGTACAATGAATGAGAGTTCACCTCTGTAACTTCTCAGGGATTTCCTAAAATGAGAACAAGAAGAAGAAGAAAAATAAGAACTGCAGCCTTCATTAGCATGGATCCAGGATTTTCATGGGAAATTCTAAAACAATTTACGTAGACAAATTTCCCCTGATATATTCCAAAGATGAAGTGGATGGCCCTATTCTCACTGATATTCAGAAAAGCATAGTTAAGTGGTATTTGATTTTCCAGACTCTTTGATTAATGTAGACGTCAAACTACATAGGGCCAAGTCATCACAACCATACCAGTCAGGGGTCATGACAGGGTGACGCCCTTTTGGCTGCTCTGCTAGTCCTCAAAACTTTGAAGGTGACAGTGTCTTTGATCTGTCTGCCTTTTAAACAAGGGGACCTGGAAATATCACAGATGATCATTTGATCTGTTCCTGGTGGAGACAGCCGTCCTCTGTTGCCCCCCACAAGCATGCTGGGCTCTCTCCCACCGGCTAATCCCTGGCTTTCATGTTGGAGAAAAACCAGGCTTCCAGCCACCTAGAGAGCTAAATAGAAGGCTGATGAATAGGCCTGTGTTTCTAGTGGCAGTCAGGCAATAGGATCTAACTACAGTGTTCACAGGGACACCAGTGGCCCCCCGAACTGGGGAACTGCTAAATGTGAAGAGTCCTTTCACCACAAAGAAAACAAGGTGGTTTCAGCTGCCAGGAGAAGCAGTGTTCAAGAGAAAGCTGGGTGTAGAAAAGGACCCAGTCTAAGAAAATAACATACTATCAGCAGGGAACATACAAGAAGGCAAAAGCAGAGGCTCACAGAACAAACCAGGAGGCTGGGGGCCAGACTCAAATCTGTATGAGAAATTAGAAAGTGGAGCCTGGGACAGAGACTGCCTGCAGACCTGGGGGAGATTGCAGTCTTCCCAGTCAACAGTATGAGTGACCTGCTCCACTGCCATGACTTAGCACTATGAGAGGAGGAAGCAAAATCATCCAGAAAATGATAAGGTGTTATTATTCTCAGATACAGTAACCTCAAAACACCAGCAATCTTCACATATGGCTTACAGAGACAGTTACATCCATCTAAAGTTCAGTCACTAACTGAATAGACTATAGTGGACTTCTAATTTACAAACCTCTCTACTGGGTCCTCCAAACACAAAGATGAAGAAGAAACAAGTCTGGCTATGTGGGGAAACTCAGGGAGAGGAAAGCGATGAGCTAATCACCAGCCAGCTTTCTTTTCCTAGCCTTATTAATCTCGGTGACTTTTTAAAATATTGCAATTCAGCTGAAACAACAAGTCATTTAAATAAAATAATTGCCAATTCTTACTGCAAATCAACCTTCTCTGGTAACCCAAAGTGAACTACAGGAACACACATACTTTTAAACAAACAGAACAACTAGGAGTACATCACCATAATATACCTCATTGTTTATAATGTACCACTGTTTCAATCATACCACAGAGAAGTATTGAACAGATGGTTGTAGGGAAATATCACTTTATTGACTCCATAAAATCTATTTGGAAACTACTGATGCTGAACCATGACTTACCAGTCATCTAAGGAAGTCCTCACTGGTTTAATTGAAAGAAAAATATTTAGAGAAAAGTAAGAAGGTTTGCAGGGCGGAGCTGCACCAACAGGCATTGTCGGCAGACTGCACGGTAATTAATTGCTTCCTACAGAAATAAAACTGTTACTGCTCATTTTGTCATTTACAGTTGATTTATGTGCTGCATTTGGCATTTTAATCTGAGCATTTGAGAGCCATTTCATCTTTCTTGAAGACACAAGAATTAGTCAAAGAGTTAAAGACGGCAAATATCGAACACGGTATCATTAAGGAAAGTCTGGTTAGAGAAGTCTTCAAGCCATTGGAATTGTCATTTGACAGTCTCCTCAGTGGGATATGAATGACCTTTGTAAGCCAAAAGAAACATGGGAATCTAAAAACCATGTGATGCTATATCCATTAGCTTATGAACATAGTCATGTTTGCTTATATATTATTGGCCCTATTATAATTAGAATTACATTTTATCAATGATACTTCAGAATAGCATGGATGCATTTCTTAAAGTTAATGCACATCATTTTGTAATTGAAATGATTTGTGAGAATTACCTATACTAATTTATTTTATAAATCACTGTCCTATTTTCTTAACATGAACATGAGAAATGTTTCTTTTGTGTCCACCTGAATCCCAGCCATGCCTCATCTAACTTTAGTGAAAAACTCAGACTTTTTCTTTAATTTTCAGACCAGTTTGCAGAATGGGCTTAGTATGATATTTTAATTTGGGGCCACACCTGAAAATCCCAAATGTTCAAATCAAACAGTACAATTGGGTTTTAAATAATGAAAAGGGAAATCTTTTGAAGCTTTTCACAGAGAGCTGATCAGGCTGGATGAGTGTCCCCAGCGATGGGGAGAGCTCTGAGCCTGCTGCCTCACATCTTCAGGGTATCATAAAAGCCTTCTGGAGGCATGCAGTTCCAGATGAAAACTGTACGGGTCACTTGCAGGCTATGCTAAGTAAACAATAAAAAATTTAAAACAGCCACAAAGCTTAAAATCACTCAGGAGGGGAAATGAAGGAGTACTCTGAGAGACTCCCTCCTGTATCCATCCCCATCAGGGAGTGTACTCTCAAGCTATATTGTAACCAGTACCTCCCATCTCCAATGCCAGAACAAGAGGTTCAACTGTTAAACCTGGCACATTGACACACTCAAGGGGGGGGGGGGCAGAGTTAAATGTTCTAATGTTATATGAGGAAATTAAACACTCGGTAAGGGGTGATTTGGATCATCATGTTACACTGTACTACAGTGCAGGAGGGTCACAAAACGTTCTGCTCCCCTGTATATATTCTTTCTACTGTGGAAAGGAAGCCAGTCTTCCGAACAGACTCAGGGAGTCTTAAGGTATATCTATACCATTATTTTGGGTAACATGTAGGATGGGTAGAGATGAATAAAGATTACTCACTAGCTTATTTTAGACTGCACAGTAATATATATTCTAGAAATTAGAAAAGCTAATGATGATAAATATATGATACATATGTGTACGACACATGCACACAAAGCTTCTAGGTCAAAACAATATTTGGATTCATATATGCTATTTCATTTCTAATTTCAGGGCCATAATACAAATAAGCAAGTTCCCCCATGATCTGCCTACCTTTTGCTCCCTAATCCAGGATCTGGGTCAAGTTTTCTATCTTCATCAGTGGTCAAGGCTTGCCATACATTGACAATAAAGCTTTACTGTCTTTTTTCTTACCTCTACACTCCAAGGAACCAACAGATTAATCAAGCACAGAAAATCAGTGATGGATTGGTATCTTGGCTTCAGCAATAGGGTAATCATGTGTTTCACTACTGAGTTTTATTATGTCAATTAGCTAATACTGAGGATTTTAATACTTCAAAATGGACAGGTATCTTGAAGTTCTTCAAGTAGATTTAACCATGGAGAGCTATCTAAGTAAAATCCCTGGAAATGAGGCTCATGTCTGACATGTTTCACTTACTGAAATTTGAAATTTTCATTTTATTGTTATTTGATGTGGATGGCTGTTTTGCCGGCATGGATGTCTCTGCATCATATGCACACCCAGTGCTTGTGGAAGCCAGAAGAGGGCATTATGTTCCCTGGATCTCTAATTTCAGACAACTGTGAGCCTCCATGTGGGCACTGAGATTTGAACCCAGGTCCTCTGGAAGAGCAGCCAGTACTCTTAACTCCTAAGTCATCTATCTCTCCAGACCCTACCTTATGGATTTTAAATAATTTAGTTACAAAGCATCCAGTGACTATGTTGTATCAGATTGTTGTATTCTAGTCCAGAGATACCACTTTGTAGAAAATAGGGCAAAGTCCTGACATTCATGGAGCTTTAATTCTCATGAAAATTGATAGTGTATAGATACAAAATGTCAGATAATCAATTCTAATAAAATATAAGTAATACCTATTTAAAACCATAATTAAAGAAATTAAGACATTGTAACATTTAAAACTATTTAAAATTTGAGGGAATAAATACCCTCCATTATGCTCCTCCCATTCCCATAGGTCAAAGCAGATCAAGAGGAACTAAATGTTGGAAGTAAAACTTTTTATTTTAGAAATAATATACATTTGTGGCAGATAGTAAACTCCCATAGAAAAACATGTGGAAGTAGGCTTTTCCCTTCTCCAATCTGGGTTCCTATTGTGTGCTTTCCAAAGATTGAATTCATGTCATTATTTCTCTGGACTGGCAAGAAAAAATTAAATATTTAGGAACCTTCATTTCAGGATGTTGAATCAATTAATTCATCCATTTATCTAGATATTTGTTTATTCATGTATTCATTCAACAGTTATTCACTACTAACTATTGCCTACTGTTTTTTTATGTTAGAGTTGAGTTATAGAGATTGGGGACAATAAGATAAGAAATATATTCCATCTATCAGAAGTAACTTTTTATTATTATGCTTTAAACATTCACAGAACCTATTACAATGTCACAGTGACTGGAGACATTTTCTTTCTTAATAGCATTAGAAATTTTATGATATTCCCACAAATTCTTTAACATTATTTCTGTCAGTCAACAGGTGAGGCATGCGTGTGGCTTTGGATCTAGTGGCTTGCTTCTCCTGTATAACAAGGAAGTGATGATGTACAAGTTACGTATGGGTCAAGAAATGCACTGTGACACTATGCTGGTCCCATGTTCTCTATTGTAACATTTGTTCTGTTGAAGCCAGATGTTGTATTGCGAGGAAACTCATCCATGGTAGGTAACTGAGGCCTTATACCAACAGTCATGTGATGAGCCAAGCTAGAAGCAGACCCAATCCTAGTGAAGTCATCAGGTGAATGGTCTCTGCTGATAGCTGAACTGATACCTCACAAGAAACTGAGAACCAGAAGAGAACAATGCCATTATTTCCTACTGCTATATTCTTAGTTCATGTAAACATGACCCTCGGAAACAATAGGTAATAAATATGATCACTTTTTTGAGGGTAGATGAGGATGAGGATAAGGAGAAATGAAGTGTGTGTGCGCAGACAAGTGTGCATGCATGCAAAAAGGGGGAAATGAGTAATAGCTAACTCTACAATATAAACTGATGTACCTAGAGAAGGTGACTAGTTATGGAAAGAAGGAAGAAGGGAGGTGGGGAAAGCATGCAGGACCCTTGTAATGTTTATGTTCTCTCTGTGTAAATTGTTACAAAATCATTATTCTGTAGCAGGATTTCCCACAGTTAAACAACACCTTCTAAATTAGGCATTGAAGAGTTACAAAACCATGTGAAAGCCAAACAAGACCTTGTACCTGCTGAGTTGTTGCATGAAAGGCACTGCTTCCAAGAAGGGTCTCTAAGGAAATGCTAATATTTTAGAGAAGGAATTGGCAGGGGGTAGCTCAGTGGAAAAACACTTTAGCCTCTACAGGTCCTGGCTTTGATGCCCAGCATTAAAACAGGAGGAAAAGAATGAATGAAGAAATTAGCATGGATCAATTAATCAGTTAACCTTAGATTGCCTCCTGAAGAAAACGGTCCTTGCCAGGAGAAATCTCAGTATCTGGACAGGGGATTGGGGTTTGCTTTCGTGAATGGATTCTTCACTTTGGGTAGCTCCAGTGTACGTGAGGATAGTGGTGGATGATATAGGTCACAGAAGGGCCAGGGAAATAAATTGCCATAGGTGATAGCAATAAATTATAAGCGAAAAGAGTACATAAAGGAAGGTTATTTTGTAGTAGTTATTGAGCTGGGTCAAATTAAGCTTTATGCTTAATAACACTCATGACTAGCATGAGAAAATAAGCAATACTCCAATTTAATAAATATTTTAAAAAGGTGATGAAGAACACACATTTCCTGCAAATCCAAATTAACCTTATAGTCTGTTTGCTTAGCTCAGCAGAAACTACTACTAATTATTATTATTTTTCTTTTACATTTCAATGGTTTGCCTTGTTTAAAAAAAGAAAGAAAAGGGGGCATTAAATATTTGATCTCTCAACAAGATAGATTAATGGTGCTTAAAAAAGTTCTAACTATGGTGAATGTCAAGAAAGTCATTTTAATATTTTATCCTTAACAGAGGAAAAAATATCCAATGATAGAAACCATTATGCAAGTGAAATGAACCTACGTCAGGAAATTTGGAAATACCCTTTCTAAAACTTTTAAGTATAGGAAAATTGGCTGAAACTTGAAAAATTCCTTGTTTCTAAGGGAGGGGTGGAAGTAGCAAGCTGGTAAGGAGGAGGCTGGAATTAAAAGTAGAAAAAAAATCAATTCCTTAGAAATGTTGATTTTACTTTGAAATTGAATGAATAAAAATAATTTGAATAAATTATAAAACATAGTAATGGCATGCATGGCTAAGATTTCATGGTTGTAAACACATTGATACATAATTTAAAAAAAAAACATTTAGCTATGAATAGAAGGGTGACAATACAGGAGATTATTAGGAACCACCGAGTAGTTTGATGAATATGCTTCCTCGATAGGAGAATAGACAGAGCTGAGGAAAGTGGCCATTGAGCATGATCTTTCAGAGCAGACCAGAAGCTTGCAGGAAAGCTGCAGCCTGTACAAGAATTGCTCTCCACTGACAGCACCACAGCATTCGTGAACCAGGACATGTGCTGCCACTTTACAGCCACGCTACTTATCTGAAGAGTGGACTTTTTCCTTGACTCTTTGTTCTGCTATATTTTTGTGCCAAAATCTTTCCATGCACAGATATTTGCATGTTTTAGGTTAATACCTTTAGGGGGTACTCATGCTAATTTTATTTATAGACTTCAAGAGCCTATTATGTGAAAACAACTGCCTTCCATTGTCAAAACATTTTACCTTGTGCTGACAAGGTAAAAGTGCCTGCTTCAAGGCTGGTGACCTGAATTTGATCTCCGGAACCCATGATATAAATTTACTCCTAAAATTTGTCCTCCTCCTGTGTGCTCTGGTATGTACATGCCTCTATACTTGTGAGCACACTCTCTCTCTCTCTCTCTCTCTCTCTCTCTCTCTCTCTCTCTCTCTCACATACACACACACACACACACACACACACACACGCACACACAAGTAAAAACACATTTTACCCTGTATGTAGTTCAGTTAAACATACAGTCTGATGTTTACTTTATTTCAAATAACCTTAAAAACATACACTGAGACCAGCTTAGAGATATCTTAGGTATCTAGTGTTGCATCTGAAAGGTCTACCTATGCAGAAAGTGAGAATCATATTCTGAATAAATTATAAAAACATTTTTGAGCTGTAATTTTAATTTATGTGTATAATGGATGCTTTGTCTGCATGTATGTATGTATGTACAGCACATGTGTGCAGAGGTCATAAGAGGGGTTCGAATCCCCTGGAATTGGAACTGCAGCCAGTTGTTATCAGCCATGTGGGTGCTGGGAGTCCAACCAATGTTGGCCTTCTAGAAGAGTCCTCAGTGTTTTTAACCACTGAGCTATCTCTTCAGCCTCAAGTTTTCTTTCTTTCTTTCTCTCTCTCCCTCCTTCCTTCCTTCCTTCCTTCCTTCCTTTCTTTTTTACTTTTTATGTGAAAGGCTAAGGTATACCTTGTTGTCGGCAAACTTAGTCAAAATTTGCGAAGTCATGATAAATCAAACATATAGGCATTCACTAAAAATCTTAAACAATATTAAACACAATTTATTATAAATAAAATATTGAAAATATTTGTAGATTTTGATCGTTTCACTGTAATCATTTCATAGGTATTAAATAAAGTGATTTTCTCTTTTAAAGTATTTTACAACTATGTATATGTAAATTAAAGTCTTCACATGAAAAAATATTTTACTTCACATTTCCAACATGAATTTGACATTTTAAATTTCCAATTCCTAATCAAAGTTTTCAAAATATTTTTTATTTGAACTAGGTTCCAATGTATTAAGCATTTCTGCCTTTTAAATCTTTTTTTTTTTTTGTCAAGAATCTTCAGGTCTGAAGATCATGAGAAATAGATGGTTTGCTCACTTTCAACTATATAAGTTCTGGACTACCAATGAAAGCAAAGGTATAATTTTTTTCTTTCTTTTTTTTAGGTAGTAGTTCTGTCTCATAATTTTCCATATATTTAAATACCATACCTCTTTAAACTGATCACATAAAGATGGAAGAATGGGATTCCAAAATGAATGGCTCATTTTATTCTTTGCAGCATCATTTCCCCACAGCAGCCTGTTCTCTCTGCAGAGCCCCATGGTACAAATACAAATCCACCTTTCAATCATTCATGTGGGTTAATGACACTGAGTAATAGCACATTAGCGAAGTGCCATTCCAGACACCAGCCAGGCATGCCAAACGGATCATCTGACAATCGTTTCTGATTCATTTTCCACGAACAGAAACACTGTTCAGGCTTATTAACTGGCAAATCTGCATAAGGCAGAGCATAGAGACAGAGCCTCCATTAAAAGTAGCATCTATCTCATTAATGTAATTTACAAGGATATTTGGCCCATTCTATTGTTGTAAAAATCTTTTAAAAGATGTTACTATTCAACAAAGCTGTCGTTTATTTGAAACAAATTTTTCTTCTGTCTCCTCTGATTCTCGAAATAAAAGGACTATAAATTGGTTAATGATGAAACTGTTATTCCGATCTCTTATGTTTTGCTGCCAATGATGCAGAGCCTTTGGCTTTAACTCCTAATGTGTTCTTCACACCAAATGGTAGTTCATGGGGACTTCTTTTATGTTTTGATGTTTTTATTTTTTGACCTGTTAACAATTGGCTTTAGTGTTTTCCTTGAAACTTAGGCAAACTGATTTTTAAAATAGATGTGTTTACTTAAAATTTCTAGCTCATACCAATCTAAGGTAGCTGGGGATCTTGTTTAATTTTTGTATTTATGAATAGAAAGCTAAATTTTCACTGTATCATTTACCAAGAATTTTTTGTCTCGAAAGTGTATTGCTTCTTCGTATTTTATGAATAAACCCTATGTTCTTTTCTCTTTTTGCAGAAAAATCTCCCAAATTAATCTTCAGATTTGTTATGAACACAAATTTTACTTAGATTTCACAGTGGCTTAATTTAATTTCATGTTATGCTCTTACAGGTATAACTCATGTTAAATTAAGGTGACCTGTTCTAGGTACTCATTTTTAAGAACGCCATCAGATGATGAATTTCCTTCCACTAGAGCTGGTCACATACAGACAAATTGTCATGTGCTATGATCTCCACTGAATTTACTCAAGAAACATTACACTCTCCATTTTCTGTGACATTTACTAAGTCTAATCACTTGGATTGAAATCTTTTATACAGGGGAGATAGTAGTTGTAAATGGCTTAATTATGAGAGGGGCCAGCGGAGTCTCATAATGACATAATTTTAGAAGGGAAGTGTTTGTTAGGATAATCGTTCCCATGTGAGGATCTGTTTCATTTCAAGGTACCACTTCCTGAGGGAAGGCACCCAGGGTTTTCAACTCTGGTAGGCTACAATCAGAAAATGCATCTTTCTTCAGACCTCAGTTTTCTCTGTTATGAAGTTGTCATATTTCAAAGAATCAAATTCTTTTCTTATGTAACCTAATCTTCAGTGGTGAATGCTTTCTTCAGTGGTTCAATACTCAAGAGTTTCCTTTCATTCGGGAGCCATTGATGCTATTATTTTTCACTAATCTTTTAAATTCATAAAACTCTGCTTGCATTTCTCAGGAGATATTTGCCTTCTGTGGTTGTGCTACCACCACACAGTTGAGATGACTCAATCTGAGCTGATAGAGATAGATTTGTCAAAGAGGAAGTCATCGTTTAACATTAAATGGAAAAGTTGTCTGTATATCCTCTCCTCTTGGATCATGGATGATATGAGTATCTGGGAAACCCACCTATACCCATTTAATCAAAGAAAAGGTGTGGGGCCTTGGCAAATCATTTCTTGCCCTATTTTTGACTCAGTAACCCCAATTTACAAGGGGTGGTAGTGTTATCACTCAATGTAAATATGTGTGTTGAGAAACTCACTGGGCTTAAAAATACAACTGATGCTGATGAATATTTAGTGGGTAGGGTCTCAGTTTTGTTTTTTAAAAAAAGGTATGAATAATCACAGCATATGAGAAGACACACATATTAAAATATATTTTACACAATTGGAGAAAATAAATCTGTTTTACCCTTAAACTCACAAAAGGGATTTAAAAGTTAGTTTTCTCTCCTTAAAGTAAACAGCTCCCTACCAGGGAGGCCTTATAACTAACTAGTAAGTGTCTTATAGCAGCTTTCCTTATCTTTAGAAAATAAATGTTTTTTATAAAAGTTTAGTTCTTGCTAAACCCTCACTCAAAATATTACCAATTCAGTCATTAACCATAAATAGGCAGTAAGGTCTCTAATTATAACCAAAAGGTCCCCATTAAAGTTCTCTGAGAAGAAAAATGTCTTTAAATGTTCTTGTAATTACACTAGACACATGATGGCTTTTACCTTGCTTGCTGTATTCCATTAAGGAGTAGCTCTCATTCTTACTCAGATAAGGGCTTTTTACCCTAGACCATAAGAATCATAAATTATCAAGGCCTAATCTTCATTTCTGATTCAAATCCATCATGTGCTCATGGTCCATTTCTGGGTCCTCCAGGTGAGACCATTCCTACTGTCAGGCATTAGTCACGGTCTCTTCTGTGTTTGATTCATAGTTTAATTTCTCAGGGAACAGTTCCATCTGAAAGTAGTTGGGCTCCACTTTTGTGACATCTTAAGAAGGCTGGCAACACAGGGGGACTTTGCAGTCCCACAAGCAATGGAGCACATTGAGTATGCCAGTGAGCTATCTTCTGTTCCCAGAAGGTGATGGGATAAAATGACGCAAATCACGTAATCACACAGCCAAGTGATACAACATTTCAGAACAGGGGATTCTATTATCTACACGGAATATTTTCTTTTCTCTATTATCCCTTCTAATTGTATAAGTAAATCATATTTTGATGTAGTTTTCTAAAATATCATAATTTCTTTATATGCTGCTAGGAACCATGCATCACATATTAAGTAATTTTTTAAAGAAGTAAATCCTATATAAAATAAAAAAAAAAATCCTACAGGCCCAAAGAGGTTTGTGTAAAAGGGAGAAATGCATGGGCTTGAGGGCTGGGACAGAATTCCAAATCCACAAAGTTTGCTAGTCCTGGGAACTCGAGCAAGTTTCCCACATTCTCCGAGAGTCTCCCCACGCATGGACTAAGTAGGGGGAGACTCAACCTGTCATTTGTCATGAAGATGTAATGACAGCTTAATGAGCCTGTGCTTTCCACATACTAACTTGTGCATGAAGACAGAGACTAAATCCAGCATGAAAGCATACTATCATTTAGAAGTGAATCAGGACCTTAAGACTCTCACAATTTGGTGTGTGTGTGTGTGTGTGTGTGTGTACATTCTTGAAAACAAAGTTTAACAACGTGGTTTGGGGCAGCACATTTCTTTTTTTCAGTTTGGGACCCAGTCACATCATGTACTTTTCTAGTATTTGTTCCTCATGAAAGGTTGTAGGTCTTCTTTGGAAAAAACCAACAACAACATATCAACATCACTTTGAAGAAAGGTACAAGATGACTTCTAGTAGTAAAACCTCTAGCAGTTTAATATTAACGTATACATGGTACTGCAACAAGAATTTTCCCATACTTCTTTTCCTCACAACATCTGATGTGTATATTACTCTTATGCATGTGGTACAGAAAAGACATCTATGGCTAGATGAGATTAAGGAACTCTTAAACTAATGTAGGACTTTTAGCTATGGTCTGACTGTCTCTTTTCTCCTTATGTGAAGAATCACCCAATTCATTTGTCTGGATATTTATCTGGAGTCTGATTATGACATCCTGTGATATATACACATGCCTACAAAACAGACACATGTATCAGTAACAGAAAAAAAAAACACTGATTGCAACTCAACAAGAGGAATAGATCTCATATCTAGAATGATCAGTTAGATTGCTATTGTATCTGAAAAGGAGCAGATATGTAGGTTGGAAGGCCGAAAACACTCTAAGATACTCTGATGTTGTTCACTGGCTGTAACAAGCATTGAATTTCTTTGTGATCCTTTTTCAAGCAATGATGCTATTGTTCTCTTTATGTCTATATACATAGACCATAATTTTGGAAATAGTGTACGTCATGAAAGTTAAACTATGAAGTCAATATAAAATAGATGAGAAAGAAGAAAACTTAGAGGAGGGAGTAGGTTTGAGAAACTGAAGTTAATGAAGTATTTTAAGCAATTCTCAGGAGATGGGTAAATACTGCTAGATAGAGTTATCCCCAAAATAGACAATGATGGCAGGCTGTCATAGTCAGGAATCTCCAGGACCAACATTCTCTTGAAATGGTTTGCTTTAGCAAACATTCACCAATCAACCTTGTTAAAAGTTCAACAGGTAAACAGTATATCAGTCTTCCCCCACTCCCTTGAAATTTCTTTATATTTGAACTTTTCTAAATTTGGAATATTACTATCTTTATAAAGGGAAGAAATTTTGTGACTAGCTATATAAACACAGATGCCATTTGTGGTGATATATTGTGTACCCTAATAAAATTTGCCTGAAGATCAGAGAAACAAAACAAGACACTAGAGTAAACATTGAAGCCAGGCAGTGGTGGCACACACCTTTAACCCTAGCACTTGGGAGACAGAGATCTATCTGGAATTCTGTGAGTTCAAAGCCCCCCTGGACTACATGACATTGACTCTGTCTAGGAAGGAAACAGAGCCAGGCAGTGATGGCACACAGCTTTAATCCCAGCACTTGAGATCTCATGCCTCTGCTTGGGAAGCACACAGGCCTTTAATCCCAGGAAGTGTAGGCTGGGCAGAGAAAGGTATATAAGGCATCAGGAGACAGACACGGGAGGCTTTTCGGCAGAGGCGTCCCTTTCAGCTAGAGGTTTTTTCGGCTGGAGCCTTTTGGATGAGGACTCAGAGAATTTCAGTCAGAGGATTCATAGAATTGGTGAGGTGAGATGTGGCAGTGGCTTGTTCCTTTCTCTCTCTGATCTTTAGCCTTCACACCAATATCGGGGACCGTATCTTTTTCATTAAAAGATCATTTAAGATTCAGTCTACAGCCATTAGCTACTGTCATACTTAAGAGCACTTTTATACATATGAGTCAAACTTCAGAGCAGGACTGCTGGGATTGAGTCTTAGGCTGTAGTGTTTACTAGTCATGCGATTCTGATCCAATTATGCAGACTTTCTCTGGAATGAATAAAAGTCTCTACTCCATGGTCTAAAATGCTTAGAACAGTGTGTAACATATATGGCATGTGCTCAATGAAGTTTAGCTGTTACTGATGTTATTACCAGGTGTATTAAACTCAGTCCAACTGAGGAGCAATTACAACTCTCTTTGGTGTACCAAATTCTCTCTGTGTTAACAACTTTTCCTGCCTTTTAAGTTCTGATTCCTAAGTTTCTCCTACTACTGCTTGCATTCTGCAGAGAACCACTTGGTTCCTCTAGGAGTGAGAGGAGTCTATATCTGCATGCTTATCACTAGCCTTCCTAACTCACAGGACAAGGACAAGGACAAGGGGCTGGTACTTTTCTTGTTTCTTATTGTCACTTTAAGATCACACATCAACCCCACTTTTTAATTATTTGCACTACTTTGCATAATCAGTGAGCGAGGTCCTAGACACTCTTCGACTATTTCAGTGGTCCCAGTTGCTTCCATTTTCTCATCTTCCAGCCTTTGTCTAGGGGTAATCATGAAAGATGCTAGGAAGCCTTTTAATATCCAGTGAGCATTTCTAGTGAATATCCTTACTGTAAGTTACACTATCTACACTTCCCCAAACCCTTTCAGCAAGCAGAACTGTCTCTCTTTATTCAATCTGCATTGTATCATTGTGTTACATAATTTTGTTAATAGTAGATGAAATGGACTCTTATGTCCCAAATCCAAAGTTGTGCTCAGATAGCCTTCAGGAGCCAGGGTTTGAACAACTGCCTTATTCTTCTGCTGATGTACTTGGAGACCTCTATGAACTTTTTCCTTCCAGGTCATTATTAAACTTCAACATTCTCTCCCAGGGTCTTTATATGTATACCTCTTTGTCATGTGTTTCTACTTTTAGCTTAAGAGGTATAACTACTGTTTCTGTGTGCTTTGGGGTAATACAAAAGTTCAGACCCTTGGATAGATTTCTAAATATGAGGTTGAAGACTATGTTAGAAGTAAGAAACATGTTCCCAAAATGGTATTAATGCAGAATCAGGAGAAAAACCTTGTAGAATAAATTACAGCAGAGGTAGAAAAAATGTTTTGTCATCTGAATGGGAGCTATTTTCCATTCAATTGCCTAAATGAATATGGAAAACAATGTGGAAGCTCTGAGCCTAACAACTTCGATACCTGGAAGAAGATCTAAATGGTGAAAGAGCTGCCTTTAGCAGAGATAGAAGTACTCATATTTATAAAAAGGAGTTCTCTTCATGAGACACATAAGATGTCATTATATTTCCCGCAGAAAAAAAAAAAAACAACCTTCTTTCTAAGAAAGCAATTATCTTTACATGTCTGTAGTTATTAATTTTAAGTTCCCAGGTATTTAGTTAAACATTATTCTTGGTGTGTGCAGGAGATAACTATAGATGAGGTTTACACTTGAACCAGCAGGTTGAGTCAATTTCATAACCTTCTGCAAGGTGAACGGGCCTCACCCAATTTTTTCAGTTTTGAATGGAATAAAAAAGCTTGGTAAGAATGAATTCTCTTCTTGCTAGAATCCCTTTCAAATGTGATATTGTCTTCTACTCTTAGACTTAACCCTAGACTTGGACTGGAAATTGGCTCTCATGCTCCTTAAGCCTTGGAAACTCAGACTATGTAGGTGGCTAACTACAGATCCTGAGATTTCTGAGTTTCTAGGCCCATAATTCCTATAGTAATTACCCTGCTCTCATCTCCCTCCCTCCCTCTCTCTCTCTCTCTCTCTCTCTCTCTCTCTCTCTCTCTATATATATATATATATATATATATATTCTCTCTCTCTCTCTCTCTATATATATATATATATATATATATATATATATATATATATATATATATATATATATATACATATAAATACACAGATAAAGATATCCCCTACAGAAATGTGACTAATAGGTGAGGCTTCAATTTATTTCTTTGACAATGCTTATTACTTTAGAAAATTTTTGCTTAAAACCACCAGTCCCTGTGTTCTCAAAAATGAGTAATAAGTGCCAGACACTGGTGTGTATGGATGATGGAATCTGGTTAAGGCTTTTCTTAAAGACCACCTACTGATAGTTTTCTGCCATTGTACACAGCCTACTTATTATGCGTCAGATACAGGGGGGTGGGTGGGAAGCTCTTCAGATGACAACAAAGGAATTCACTGGAATAGCAGCAGGGAGTTCTAGCATTCCCACAAGGCAGGCTTTTATAAGCACCAGCCCATCACTACCTTGTTTCTGAGACCTCCTGCTAACATGCAATGGCTGTGCTTTGGTTCTGGCATATTAGAGTGTCCACTGGCAAGGAACTCAAGTTCTATTCAGGCATAATAAATCATTGGTCTTATACTAGCAAATAACTCACCCAGCCTCCCCCTCTTGCTTTCTTTCTTTGACAGTTCATCTCCTGTCAAGTGAAGGGAAAGGATATTAATGTTCTTTATTTTACAACTTAAAGTCAAATCAGCACTTTTCATACTGTCTTTAACTCTTTATTTTATAAATATGCATTGTAACTCTATACCTAAAACGTGTACATGTTATTAATGTGTATGCATTTTTCTGTTTATCATATAAATAGAACAATTGCCCACTAGAAGTCTCAAATGCATTCTAATTTCAAGTCTGTAGACCATGGTTTAGTATATAAAATGACAACCTGATAAAACTCCTCATTTCAAAATTGAGCACAACCAAAGACAACTAAGCTAAGAACAGACTTATTTATCATTCTATGTTCTGTTCTCATTAATTCAATTTAATTCAAACCACGCTAAGCAGTCACCTTAAATCAGGTTTCTGTGAGCCAGCAGTGGTTCCACTTGACACAATTTCTCACTGGGGTGGCTGCACCCCAGGCTTGGTTCTGGGCTCTTCCTTTCACTGTTTTCAACCCACATCTCATTAAATATTGGGTAAGACCTTAGATGGCTGATGTTAGTACAGTTGTCTGAAACAAGGAATAGAGTAAAAGGAAGGGATGGGAGAAAAGACAATGCTTGAGAAGTAGTACATGCCAAGCTAACTATGCAGAGGAAATGACATTCCTAATACAGTTACTGTGGTGTTTCATTCATTTATCTATCTATCCATTTCTTTTCTAATACACCAAGCACCATTTTAGGCACCTGGATTTAAATGTTAGGCTAAAGAGAGTATTTACTCTTTGTAACCTACACTAGGTAGAAATCCAACAATAATTAACTCAAGTGCAGAGGTTAGAATGGCAAGTGCCATAGGGAAGAGCCAAACAGGATAATGAAGAGGGCACATTTAGAAACAAAACAGGTCAAGACATTAGGTGTATTAATGTAGTGTATTAATGTTTGCACTGTGCTTTTTAGTAGGACATTAGTGTTTCCTCAGAGTATAATTTAGTGTCATTGAATGCCGGGGATGGCTTATAAGATGTACCTAAATCAATGGTGATTTCTGTGATACAGGAAAGGAGTGAAGTAAATTTCACGGGAAATTATACAGAGATGATCACCCAGGCTGGGGTCAAAGCAGTTATGCAGGTCATGGGAAAGAACCTGAAGCCTGGGGAAGATTTTCAGGCTTGGATAAACTGTACCGAATGTGTGGTCAACTATAGCACATGGTATGACGTGTATCAACACACTGCACTCCAATTGGCCATGATGAATAATTCAGTTTCTGGGGATATTCTAAGGGCATTGTGTAAAACTTGAGACCCTAAGGGGTACTGGCTGAAGACTGTGGATGGAGTAACATATAGATGGGATGACAAACTAAAATTGTGGGAACCTAGAATAGGAGGAAATTAGTGGCCTCCACCAAGAAAGGGAGATGGCAACTTTAATCCTGATATTTTGATTCCTCCTGAAGGAGTGTGGAGACAGTGTGGCAGTGGTTGGAGTGATTGCTGCAAGTTTTATGGGGTTCCTAGATTGAAAAGAGCTGCCAGGAAAGGTGAGCTTTCTTTCACGGAAGCTCTGAAAATTGGATCAGGTCTTCCTTGGAATTGTAGGATAAGAAGGAAAAAAGTTGCTGACTTCCAGGGACTGATTTCTCATCTGAGGTCATTGTGGCCCACCAGTCACAGGGCTTGGTGTTTACAGAAGGCTGAGGAAGAACTTAGGTGGCTATAGGGGTCTTGAGGTCAGAGCAGGCTGTGTGAGAAGGAAATGACTGTCTGGTACATTGACCACTGTTCTTATTTTTACATTTTTTCTTTTTTTGTGAAATTGCCTGTTGCTAGCCTGTGAGTCAAGTGCTCAAAAGATTGTATAATCATTAATAATAAAAATAGATTATGCTTGCTTTGATGTTAAGTCTGGGATAGTTCCTGTGTTTAATTAAAGATGTTGAAAAATATATTGGTGATTTTCTAAGAATAACCTTTGGAATCATGAGAATATTTTGTATTGGGTGATTTCCCCTTTTCTTTCTGTTTCCCCTTGCTTATGATACTAAAAGACTGAGGTTACCAGGGCAAAAGCAGAAGCTACAGAAGCTGTATCGAAGCCCGAAGTGGTCTGTCAGCTTGCATGAGCACTGTCCCTGAGTCGTTACTGTGCCTTCCAGGTATCCCATCCTTCAGATGCCCGAAACTGCTGAGGCTGGTCCCCGGCAATTGAAAGACCTCAGGCAGAAGAGTGGCGTATTATGATCCCCTGAAGTAATGGATTTTAATCTTTTCTGTTGAGATGATCCTGCAGTAACCCAAAGTAGAGGTAGTAGCACTCCTTAGCACTGTTCAGTTCCCTTTCCTGCCTAGACAGAAACCGTATCTTCTTTGAAGATGGGTGTGGCCACCAGACTAGAGATGGACAATGACATTTGAGTAACAGTGTTGCATTTCACTGTTAAATGAGTCTTCAAGGTTCTCTAGTCTCAGTTTTCCCAGGCGACTCTGGGAAGACTACAACTGTCAGCCTTGATCTCTGTTGACTGGAAGAAGATTCCCACCCAGACCCTTTACATTTGTATACTTAGCAACTTAAAGTGGACATTTGTAAACAAGTTACACAGCTGTTTGGGTGGTAAGTCACTGAGGTTAAGAAGGTTGGAAGTTACAAAATCTACTACTTAGGAGACTATTAGAATGACCTAGTTTGGAGATGAAAGAGGGTTAGGTAAAGATTAAAGCACAGAGGCAAGATTCCGTATGTATTGTGAAGGTAGGGCCAGAAAATTTTGCCAATCCTGTGGATTTTTCTTTTTTTGCAAGAAGGTATTTTTAAATCAAAAAACATGTTTTTTAAAAATTCATCCATAGTTAAAAATGGTTAACAAATGATAAATATGATTCATTCAAATTTACATAATCTGTTTGGGTTGATGTAATGTAGTATCTGTTGGTGTGCTCAGAAAACAGTGAATACCTGACATTTCTATTTTGCTTTCCTTCTTTAATATGACACTTCTTTTGGAAAAATGTAAGTTTACAGTTAAAGTAAACTGATGTTGCATTAGTGACTTGTTCTGACAATTTCCAATGAGAAGCCATGTCCGTTTTAAGTGGTCTGCACTGCACTGAGTGCCTGGGTATTTGCTGCCAAAAGAGAAGATGACAGCTTTCACTACTTTTGTGGTAATAAATGAACTGAAGTTGTGCCTAAAGTTAAATATCATAAGCTATTTACTCAACAAGTATGTGCTACAGGAAAAAAAAAACCATTTGGGTGAACTTGTGCTAGGCACTTTCAGTCATGGTTAAATTAAAAAAAAAAAAGACTATTGCTACTTAGAGGGTCAATGTCTACTGTCCCTAATAAATCACTTTATAGAATTTTTAAGAACAAACTCTACAGAGACCTTACTATGAAAACATAGAACGTTAAGAGTTACATTATTTAATAGAACTCCCTTCACTCTAAGCAATTTGTGTGATACTTCTTTTTGTTCCATGCCTTTAATGCATAGAATTTTAAAATTAATGATTTTCTGAATGATTACAATGTGGCCCTAAGTTAGTGCAGGCCAGGTAACATACCTTGGTATTTCCTGATAACCTTTAAAGGAGAAATAAACAGTATCATTTTGGTTTAGGCCTTTGAGTTTCCTGTGATTAATTTTTATTTTGCTATGGAGTGTCAACTGTGGCTTTCAAAGGGCCAGGGCTTTGTGGTTGAGTTGTGTAAACTCTATCCATTCTTTCCCAGGTCTTCATTTTGTAATTACTAACAAACCATGTCCACAGGCCAGCCACTCACATAAATGCACCATCTTCCAATGACTTTCCACTAAGGAGGAAGAGCCTTGGGATAGTAAAGAGAATTATTTGATCAATTTATGTTGAAAAATAACTATAAAACTACTTTATTCTGGAAAATATCAGATTACTCAAGGGGAGACCTTTTGCTGAAATGTTTTCACTTGATTCAATCAGGTTTGATTTTATTGAAAAATTATTAGAGTTATCATTTTACGTTTTGATATATTCAAGTTCAAATGTCAGATATACATAAAATAAAATAAAATTATATGCATTACAGAAATTTTTATTATGTTAACCTTAGGGTAAAAAATGTTTCTGAAAGAGGTCTGTATTCACCAAGATGATAAGAGTCAGACTGTCCTCTTTTCCTAAACTTCAGACAGTGACCAAACATCATCGTCTGAGATTTGGTTTTCAAACTTAAAAACCATAGTCATTTGCAATTAACATCCTTCTCACCCCCAACATTCTCTAAATCCAAGTCACTACTATTTCCACACTGTGGTCTCTCACCTTAGCATGCCTGTTGCCACTGTCCTGGTCATAGTCCTGTTTCCTACGTGAATAACATATGGTCTCTCGAGTTTATGGGGCTTGTATTTCTAACCTAGATCCATTCCAGCCAGTCTCCACACCACTCCCACAAAAATCATTCCCAAATTCAAACCTGATCCCTAGGGTTGCCCTCTCCATGCCTTAAAAAATTTTCCTGTATTGTTTCTTTTAGAAGATGCCCTGGACCTTATGATCTGACTGAGATTCTCTTCTACCCAATCCCTGACACAACAACATTTCTCTGTTTTAGAGTTTACCAAAATGTGCTATGGTGATTGGTGCACTGATGTACCTTGAGAGAGGAGAGCATTCAGTCTGAGATACCTGATAACTCATACATTGCTTTGTCCCACTAGTGGACCAGCATGAACTTGTTGAACACACAAGACACTGAATGAACAGTTATCTCTAGAACTGAATGCTAGGTTTGATTGGATAACTGAGGCATATGTGAGTCTCTCTAAATACATATTTTCCTTTCAACATAGGCTCATAAATCTCTAGTACATTTTTCTTAGGAATTATACAAAAAGATATTGTTATATACATGATAAATCTATTGTAAGCATTTAAATATTAACATGTAAATTGCCACCCAAAGTAAAACATTGCTTTTTCCTTCATTTATTTAACTTAAACAAAGAAATCAGCCTGGCTGGACTAGTGAGCCATTTGGCCCTGCTCTCTATTGATTTAGTCTACTATAACTACATATGTGCCAACAAAATGTTTTTGTTTTAAGCAGAAAACTATGAATGTTGAGTTATTAGTTATTAATAACTACCACATCTTAGCTATTCCAAGTGGAATCTAAATTTGCGGTCTAAATTACAAGAAAGTATGCAAGTTTTACATAGCATACTTTAGATCAGGAAGCTATAAGTTGTAAGACTGTAAAAGGAACTATATATAGCCTTAGGTTCTTTTTAAAAATATGAAGTATACTTTATGACCTTGAACTTGTTAGTGGCTAACTCCTTCCTCTTGTGCTATGGCATTATAATTTTAGGGTTTTTTTTTTCATTTAAGCAAACTAGGTTAAAGAGGATTTTGGTAAGTCCTCACCTCATTTTCTTCAAAATTTTATTAATATTTTGCATATTGCTAACAATAGCAAAGCCTTTTTCTTTTCTTTAGCCCAATCCACAAAGCAGCCCAGCTTCCTACAGCAAACTACAGTAAGGCCAGAGGACTTTTAAACATTCCTTAGTCTAGAAATGTTCTAGAAATAACCAATGAGTCAATAGCAGGAAATTTAATGTTAAACTTATTAATCAAGTAAGTTTATTGAACCAAAAGAACTTCGAAAATAAAGTGCTAGTCATGTGATATAGTGCTCTTCTAATTCATAGTAACAATTAAGTATGACTACAACATTCTAAGGAAAAATTTTCATTAATCCAGTTTTATAACGCAAAAATGGAAGAGACAAATGATAACAATAATTATATCCTTTCTAGTTTGTTTTAGTAGATTTTAGAAAAAAAATCTTCAACTTTGTATAGTCTAACTTCTAGCATCTGAAACTTCTATGCTAGTTCACAAGCATGCCTAGTATGTTTTAAGAACTTTCATGTCTGTTTTTTAATATTGTGATTCTCAGCAATGAATGCTGTAATTATATATGATTTAAAGAGAAAAATGCATGCTTAGGCACATTTTACCATTAACAACAGGAACTCGTAGCACAAGTTAATGGTAGCTCATGCCCCTTAGTGGTTAATATACCATTTACAAAAGCTTTTTGTTAACTATAGCAATATGCTGGGACTTCAGGACCATCTGGAAGTAATTTTATTCCAAGTCTCAGGAGGAGGCAAGAGTTGTTAGCACAGAAAATTTCAAATATTTAGATAACTTTAGATAAAGATACTATTAGATGAATTAGGAGCTCACTCTCACAAAAGTGTGCACATTCTTCAGCTTCCAGAGGCATCCTCACAAGAGATTATTTAAAAAACAAAACAAATAAAACAAAGAAATAACAGCAACAAGCAAGGATAACTCACAAGGATCTGATGGAAACATGTGACTTGGCAGATACTGTTCTTTGTTATGGTAAGCAGTCTTAGACACCATGAGCATCGGGGTATAATGACATAATAAAATGTGAGAATGTGAAAAAATCAAAAGGAAAGAAAGAAAAGAAAGAAAAAATAAGAAATATACTTTTCAAGATCTAGGAAATCATGATAAGACCATTCAGAGCCCAAGTCTGTATGAAAATACAGCTCACTGTAAGTAGAGAAGTAAAAGATTCAGATGGGAAAGAAATGTACTTTTAAGTAACTGAGTAAGCCGGTGGGACTCAGATATTTTGAGTGTGGACTAGGATGCTATCTGAGATGTTGAGAGAAGCCAAAATATATGGGGTATGCAGGCCATAGTAACTAGTGATGATTCTACTCTGAATATGAAGAAGTGCTAAATGCCGATGTGAAGACCCTTGTTTGGATTTTAAGAGCCCATATGACATCTTTTGGTAGAATGTTTTGTGGAGGGGTGAGCAGAAGAAGGAGAAATAGTTGATTGCTGTGTTGGAGGTGTGGGTCTTACACTAGAGGGAATCAGAAGATGTAGGGAAGTGTGTGTAGACAATTAGTAGACAGTATACAGCCTACACTGTGGAATCAGAGTTTCAGGTGATGCTGTTGATCCAACACTTACAAAAAAAAAGAAAGAAAGAAAGAAAGAAAGAAAGAAAGAAAGAAAGAAAGAAAGAAAGAAAAGAAAGAAAGAAAGAAAAGGATGCAATGCATCAGAGAAGTTTTGGGGTGAAGGAGACCAATAATTTTCAGGGGGAAGTTCAGGGCTGGTGTTGTGGAATTTAGGTATCATCAGCAGATCGATCAGACTTCAACTCATTGGACTAAATGATACTACCTCAAAAGATAATCAGAACATGGTACACAACTCGAACACATTCAAGAATGCATGAAAACTGGGGATGGGGTGGAGTCCACCGGCTGCCTCACTTGAGGAGGAGAAAGAGCCAGAAAAAGGAACTGAGAGCAATAGCTTTGAGAGACAAAAGGGAACCAGGGCATTCTTCATTGCTTTCAAGCAAAGTTCTGTGAAATGATGGAAGCAGCTGACTGCGCTGGTAAGGAACAAATGGAACAAGTTATCACAAGTCTGTAGAAAATAGCTTCAAGGAAAATAAGACATTAAATATGACCACTAAAATTTCTGAATGTCTCAAGATATTTTCATCAGTAAACCTAAATTTGCTAATCTGAAGCTCAGATCCCATTGAAAAACTTTAATTAATAGATAAAGAGCTCCTCCTTTAATTTATTCTAATCTTCATAAAATAATTAACATCTTGGTTCTGACTCAGGTCCTGCAAGTCTATTATCTGTCAGATAAGGCATAGCTAGAATATTCTGCATTTTCCAGGCAACCTTCTAGCTTCAATAATGTCCTGGAACATCAGCATGACCACAAAATGCAGATGTGAAAGAAAAGGTGTCACTCAGTGGCTATCAAAAGTCTTCTGCCTAAGGGTGATTTTTGTTTCTGCATATATCTACCCACTTAACTATATTGCTTAAGAGAACATCTGAAGATGACACACTTTCTCTAAAGTTTTTAATTTGTGCTAAAAAATAAAGAGCAAATGCTTTATATTTATACTGTATAAAATATAATTCAAATATAAAATGTATTCAATTGAACAACTCTTGAGTGTAATATTATTTCACTGGCCTAGGTCAAGGAAGGAAAATAAGTTCTTTAATTTTTATGTTATCTGTTTTTCTGCTGGACAAAAGGATCCTTTGATAGGGACTTATTTGGATCCTTTTTGCCAATACCTAACACGTAGAATAAGTAGGAAGGTAATATAATTGGTTGAGTGCATACATATATTGAAAGGTAAACAAACACAGAAAATTGCCCCATTCCAGAATTCAAAAATTTTCAAACAGAACAATTTCCAGGCCTGGGAGATAGCTCAATTAGCAAAGTGCTGTCTTACAGGAAGGATAGCCTGCAGTAAGTCCCAGAAACTACCTTACCAAGGCAAGGTGTGGTAGTTTGAGAAGGTTGTAATGCCAATGGGCCAAGGCAGAGACAGGGGAGACTGTCTCCCAGCTATCCTTGCCTACCGGGTGAGTTCCAGGCCTGGAAGATACACTTTCAATAAAGTGGATAACATCTGAGGAAGGACACTTGAGGTTGCCATCAGGCTTCTACTAGCACTAGAATATACATAAACACACAGACAAACAGATATAGACACCCACACCCACACTCAACCCCCCTGCCCCCCACAGAGGTATGTGCACATATGCATTCAGGTAAACACAAAGGCACACACATAATATTTTCTAGAGACTACCTATAAAACTAGATACATGTAAAGTATTTACATACAAGGAGGACAAAAATCAATGTAGTAGATTATTCATTTGGCTAATAACCCAATAATCATAGACAAAAAAAATTGGAAAATCCCAGTACAGTCCAGAAATGCTATTTTAAAGGTACAAACAGGAAAAAAAAAAAAAAGCAAACGGGACACTATTTCATGGAAATAAACACATTCACATACTGATAGCAAAAGAAGAAGAATGTAGAATAAGTAACACTAGATGTTAGGCATAGAGGCAAACATAATGATCATTTTCAATCTCCGTAAATAGAACAGCTGCCTATCAGTAGATAATCCAGCAAAGTTGCTTGATCTTCTAGGACAATTCATCAGATTTTCTCTGTAATTTTGGCATAAAGTAGATCCAGTGGACAGGCACAAAGAACATGGACTCAAATCTATATTAATTCACTCATAAATGAAGTCAATTAAGCTTAGAAGTGACAGTCACTATATATGTTTGCAGAGACTGGAAATCATATATCTGGTTATCTGCCAATTATAAAACACTGAAATGAGCACTGCTCCAAACAAGTATTTTATTAGTGCATTTTCCAAGACATCTATCTGCTTCACTCTCAAGCAGAAACAGCTACTCAAATATCAATATGTTCAAACACTATAATGATACCATCACTGTCATTGTTTAGCTAGCATTTAGGTGGCAAAATAGTTCGGCTTGTAGCCAATAAATGAAAAAGGTTAAAGAACTGAACATGTATAATACTTATATATGTACTTGTACAACATATTATATAGAATATAACAAAGTGTTAGTTATCCACAGACAAAATTATACATGATGTGAATTTGGAACTAATCTAATGATAATTACTTAATTACTAGTAATATGTGAAATTTATCAGAAAGTTTGTGTGTGTGTGCGCGTGCATGCAAGCATGAATGCATGAATATGGGCCTAATCATGATAAAAGAAAGAGGCAGAAAAGAGGAGAGAGAATCACTGTATAATATTATGGAAACTTTTGCAATGCACTCAATAATTTGCACAATTACCATCTGTCAATAAGTTATTAAATATTTAAAAACCATACACAGAAATAACTTTAATATGATAGTTTTATGTTCATAAGAAGCAATGCATATTTTGAGGCAGGAGTTAGGGCTTCCAGGTTTAGCTTAGCTAGTTCAACAATTTCCCTTCAACTGAATAGCTAAAAAAAATCTCTTCCTTCAGTAACTTTTAATTTTGTCTCTAACGTGTTTCTTTTTACCATTTATTGTTGATTTTACATGAAATTATAATAACAGTTTTGTAGCACTTTGTTGTATAAATTTTAAAAATACCATTTCTGTTTTCTGTCAAAATTCACCCAGAATTAACTTAGCAGAAACCATCTAATTACTGGGCTGTTCTCTGTCACTATTTGAAGGCTGAGTGATTAGCTTCCATTTGTTATGATAACACTCCTCTTACAATATATGTCAAGTAGCTTTAAGGTTTGGTCTTGGTTACTTTGTGTACTTATACTTATATGCATGTTTAAGATTTAAAAAGATAATATTTAATAATTCAGCCACATTATTATTATTAAAGACAATTTCCACTTCACCTTCCAAGGAGATTAAGCTACTGCTGGAGAGTTCTGGTGAGGAGTTGACTTTTGTTCTAAAGTAAATACACTACCTAATGAGATCAACAGAGTAAATTCTTACAAATTCAGTGTTTACCTTAACAGAACAAACTTGTCAAGAATTTAGACACTATTTCAGATTTCTTTTACCTCCTTATTCCCTAAGTGTTAATTGTGTTAGCTGTCAAATAATTCCTAAGTGTTAATATTAGAAGTCTAGGTATACTATACATGTATAACACAACATTTCTGTTAGGTTAGCATCTAAATCTGCAATAGATTGATGCAGACTAACTCTTCAATTACAAAACAGCTCAAAATGTCAGGTCAACACAAATTGAATGCTGAGATATGAGTTTTAGAGAAACAAATATATGATACTTCCAAGGACAGTTTTATAGGTAACCAAACCTATTATAAGGCAATACAAGTTAAATTCCAGATTAGAATAAGAACAATAAATGCAATAACAAACTCAGGTCAATGCGACGATATGCTCCAGGGGCCACAGTCTGGGAGCAAGTTGGGATAGAAAATAGGAAGGTGGGAGTGACAGGCAATGACGCAGAAACTGCTTTAGAGCTGGAGTACATTTGACTTCTTCTGAAAATTGTGAGCACAACAATATATTCACAACGTATAATTCATGGTTACGGCAATTACCAAACTTATGGGTTAAGACTGGAGTTTTAGGCTATTTCCCACTTTTTCTTCTATCAGGTTCAGTGTAACTTTATTTATATTGTCAAACCTTAGGCCGAACTGAGGAAATCCTGCTGAAGAGAAGGAGGAACAGTTGTAGAAGCCAGACGGGCCAAGGACTCACAAGAAAACTCACAGAATCAACTAACCTGGGCTCCTAGGGGTTCATAGAGACTCCGGCAACTATAGAGCCTGTATACGACTGACCTAGGCCCTCTGCATGTATGTTACAGTTGTGTAGCGTGGTCTCCTTGAAGGACTCCTAACAGTGATAGCAGGCACTGTCTCTGCTGTGGGATGGTCTGTATGTCAAGTGTGTTGTTGATTGGTCAATAAATAAATCACTGATTGGCCAGTGGCCAGGCAGGAAGTATAGGCGGGACAAGGAGAATAAAGCTGGGAAGTGGAAGGCTGAGTCAGAGACACTGCCAGCCGCCACCATGACAAACAGCATGTGAAGATGCTGGTAAGCCACAAGCCATGTGGCAAGGTATAGATTTATAGAAATGGATTAATTTAAGCTGTAAGAACAGTTAGCAAGAAGCCTGCCATGGCCATACAGTTTGTAACCAATATAAGTCTCTGTGTTTACTTGGTCAGGTCTGAGCGCCTGTGGGACTGGCAGGTGAGAGAGATTTGTCCTGACTGTGGGCCAGGCAGGAAAACTCTAGCTACATGTCTCTGACTCTGTTGCTGTCTTTTGGAACCCTATTCCTCATACTGGGTCTCCTTGTCCAGCTTTAATAAGAGGCAAAGTGCCTAGTCTTACTACAATGTGATTTGCCATGTTTTGTTGAAATCTATGGGAGACCTGCCCTTTTC
Organism: Peromyscus eremicus; assembly: GCF_949786415.1. Taxonomy (NCBI): domain Eukaryota; kingdom Metazoa; phylum Chordata; class Mammalia; order Rodentia; family Cricetidae; genus Peromyscus; species Peromyscus eremicus. The sequence continues at coordinate 112,252,682 of NC_081421.1, read as the reverse complement.
TGAATAGAAAAGGGGGAGGAGGAGTGGAGGAGGAGTAGGGAGGAGAGCTGGTGGGAAAGAGACTGGGAAGAGAGGAAGGAGAGGAAACTGTATTTAGGATGTAAAATAAATAAATAAAAGAATGGATTTTTTTTTTTTTTTGGTTTTTCGAGACAGAGTTTCTCTGTGTAGCTTTGTACCTTTCCTGGAACTCACTCTGTAGCCCAGGCTGGCCTTGAACTCACAGAGATACACCTGCCTCTGCCTCCCGAGTGCTGGGATTAAAGGCGTGCGCCACAACACTGATTTTTTTACACTAAGGTTTTACTGTATACTGTATCATTTAAAGACAATTTTCTAAATAATTTTTCCAATAAAATTCTTTTTAATCAGTGGATTGAAATAATGTATAGTGAGCTTTATTAAAGTTCAGCAACTTTTTTTTAAATCTGGGAAAATAAACAATAGTGCATATGGTAAAAATAAACACATTCTGTGATTCCCAATAAACCTGTCCTTTTAACTTTTAAATTGTGCTTAGGCATTCATTTCCAGCTGTATACTATGAGGCAGAAATTGTCTCGCTCTTAAAGGCACCCACTAAATGAGTTAGGAACTTTAAAATGTTGACAAAAGCTTGCAGCAGACTCCTGTTTTCTTCAGAAAGCTTTGCAAGTAATAACTACTTTGTTAGGTCAAAGTTAAAGATGGCTGGTTGATCAACAATATTCCAACCTAAAGGCTAAGTATGCTATTAATAAACAATCAGCAGGCCAATGATAGATAGGAAATCTCCAGTACCAGTTCCAGTTAATATTAGATTTCAATTACAATGCCATTTTTCTTAGTTTTAAAAAATTGAATCTGCCAAGGATGCCAAATATATAGTACATTTCATGATTAAATCAAGACTCTGATATCAAAATGCAATAAGGAGATATTAAAACTGTAGGAGTTAGTTATCTTGACTCACTGTGCTGTGCTTTAAAATGTTTGCCAGATTGAAAGGGCCAATAAAGAAAATCACTCCTATGATCAGAAAGTAAAAGGAAATACAACTAAATAGAGCTGAGCTTATTGCACAAACTTGAAGGGTGGTGCTATTTGGCAGATGTAGGTGTGAATCAAGTGCCTATTCCCTTCTCTTATGTTCTGTAGAGCAATGCATTTATATGTTAGTGGCAGTGTCCAGAGAGGGTATGCATGTTCTGACAGCATAGCAATAGCAACAGCTTCTGATTCATTCAATGATTTGGGGATCTTTAAAAAGAATTGCTAAGGATAATATCTCCCCATTCAATAGAAATGAATTCATGCCTGGTACTGTAAACCTAGCCAATTACCAATGGCTGGTGAGATCACGCTAGAGGAGAACCTACTGTTGGCATTTCCCTAAACCAGTGTAATTCCTAACTGTTTCTAAACATTTATTCCACACATCATCAAACCACCTCTTTCTGCATTAGACAGCTACCATTACAGAAATTCAATACTGAACAAAACACAAAGAAAAACTAACTCTGGGGTGTCTAACCTCAACTGACAGCTCCATAGCACAAATCCTACCCTTAAGACTCAGGAAACATCAGGGGAACAAGAGTGGGGAGACTGTAAGGAGCAGGACATCTTGTGATATAGTGTCTTCTATACATGACAGAGAAGCATCACCAACAAAACGTAAACAGTGCGGTCGCCTAAACAAGCCATGACAATGACAACAATAGGTGACATACCTACATGGATCAGGGAAATCTCAGAAGATCCTACGTCTAGATGAAAAACTACAGGAAACTAATGGCTTCTGAGAGAGGGGGATTCTTTCTTCTCCAGCTATAAGTCCCCTGATAAATCACCCAAACCCAAATAGTCAGCCCTAGACACATATTCATGAGTAGCAGTAAATGGACTGATCAGGTTGCACATGTACACACAGGGACACACACACACACACACACACACACACACACACACACACAGCTATATGTATGTGTATAACATGTATAAACACATGAATAGATGAAGAAGTCATGAGTTCGAGAAGGAGTAGGAGATGACATAGGAGGAGCTAGAATAGGGAGAAGGAGAAGTCGAAATGAAGTATACATACTATTCATGTATGAAAGGCATACAAATTAGTTTTAATTGTCAAAGACTTGGGGTATTTGAAATCAAACCAAAGAGGTTCCCAGTCGCTCAGGATACTGGCCGTCTCTTTTGTATTTGTTGTCGTTCTATAGCCTGAGGCAGAACTGGCAAACTTCTGCTGTTCTTAGGAAAAACATTCATGAAATGCATCTCAAAGTTACATCTGTATCCAAAGGCCTTTCCTCAGTAAGTAAAGTTCTCAAAGTTGGAAAAGCTAAGTTTATGTGAGAAAAAGCAAATCTGATGAAGGAAGCAGAGATATCTCCTGTCTGTAAGAGGCAACACTAAAACTGAAGCTTCTTTTAAATCAAATCTAAAAGGAAAATTCTTATTTATTTAATGATATAATGTACTCCTAGGCTCTCAAAGTGTAGGACCCACACAAGTGATTTAAAAGCCTCTGCTTATGGTGGACATCTCCATTGATGCTACTCACTCCTACTTCCCCTTCAATTTATTTGGAGAAAGTTAGCTGGAGAAAATGTGATGTCATGATAAACTGGCCTCTTTTATATTAATATTTATAGCTACCACATATAGAAACCATTTCAAAATGGGATTTATATTGGATTTTTTCCAAGTGTAGCCAAAGTGACAGTTATATGCAGTTGTACATGTAAATCATACGGGCATTTATAATTGTTTTTAGTGGAAAACAGCTAGTCATTAAGTTGGAAAGAGTGTGTGTATTTTCCCCTAGTGTCTCATATCCATTTGCAGTTTCCTTATTTCATTTCAGATATATATTATTCTTCTGTTTCTACATAATATTCAGTTTATTAACCTGAGTCCAATGAAAAATATCACATATCTCCCCCCGGGAAGAGTCTCCCCACCACTAGAGTGTTCTTACTTTCCCCTGAGAAGAGTCTCAACTTTTTGGGTATCTCTGATCCTTCCGTGAACTCTGAGTTTGCATTTGCATTGATTAAGTAAAATTAACCTTCCATCAGGAGGCTGCATTAGCAACTAGTTGACAGAAAGTAATCATAGAGCATCAGATGGGATCCAGGGAGATAGAGAGACACAGGAAGTAGTAGGGAGGGATTTGGAGTGAAACAGCTTTGTCTGGTTTGGTGGAGTGGGTGCACAGGTCTTTTCAGAAATGCCATCAAGGAGAGAAGGTGAGCTAGTTGCGACCCAGCCTCTCTGAGCTAGCAGGTTTTCATCCCAGCCTTTGAATCTTGAGACTTATTCATAAATAGGAAGATAGAGATTTCATTAAAGTGACCTTTAGTTGCAGCAACAGAGCTGGTGCCTGCAAGGAACAGAATTCCCACCAAGCTGCTGCCTGAGCACCTGGCCACACTGTTAGAGAAGCAGGCCAGTAACTGCAGAGTCACAAACACTGGTCAAAATAGCTGTAGATTTAGGCACAGCCACTGTGCTGAAGTTGAAACCACACTCAACAATACAGTGTTCTTCTTACTATCCATAAGTTTATCAGTTTAAGACAGATAAATTATACTGAGTAGAGATGTCAGGTCCTATTGGTCTACAAAAGTTGCCCCATAATTGACAAAACTAGTGCCTATATAACCAGAGGGGAGCCTTTGTCAATTTTAAGACTATATTAAGCACTATCCCTTTAGCTATTGATGCTATTTCTTAAGAATTCATTATAGAGTATATATATATATATATATATATATAGATAGATAGATAGATAGATAGATAGAGAGAGAGAGAGAGAGTGAGATTCCATATTTTCCTGACATCATAATGATTACATTAATCCGTACAGAATGATCTCATTAGAAATTCCTTTTTGAGAGTGAAGAGATGGCTGGGAGGTTAAGAGCACTGGCTGTTCCTCCAGAGGTCCTGAGTTCAATTCCCAGCAACCACATGGTGTCTCACAACCATCTGTAATGAGATCCGGTGCTCTCTTCTGTCATGTCGACATACATGCAGAACATTGTATACATAATAAATAAATAAATCTTAAAAAAGAAAAGAAAAGAAAAAAGAAATCCCCTTTTGCTACTCCACCACCCATGATCTTTTAGGGGTCAACTCTCACATTTGTATCTTAATTAATACATTTTGTGTTAATCTATGTCAAGCAGTAGATTCAGATTTCAAGTAATATTATATTCATACAGAAAAATTAGAAAGGGTTCAAAAACATAAAATTAATATAAATAGCAATACTTTCATTTAAAGCAACTACATTTTCAAGAAATTTTATATACATTATCCTATTTAGACTACACACAGAAGCAATTAATTAAAGTACTTATTAGGTAATTATGTTTAATGACAAGGCTTCTACACTGGAAAATTGAAAATCTGATGATCAAAAGATCACACTGAAGAGAAACAGCATGCTAGACATAAGCTGTTTCTCATGCATTCTCACTCACCGCTTACTACCAATCTCTAACGCATGCTGTCTACTACTCAACCTAACTTTCACATGGTCATCAAAGGAGACAGTTACTGGACCTTAGGAGCTAGGATTTAAACACAAGTGAACCAAATATTCCCACTTTAAAATAGTTAATACCCCAAATGGTCAATTAAAGGTAAACATTAGGGCTTGGTGATAAGAAATTAAAAGTATTGAGTATATATTTGAAACTGACCCAACTTAAAAGTTTGGTGTCATGTAGCTCAAGGATATACAAGGAGAAATAATTTCAGGCCATTTTTAAAAACTATGATGTTCCTTTCCTTTGTCACTAATAAGCCTTAATTTAAAATACTGAAAATCATTTTATCAAAGGAATCATGAATTATATCTTGGCAGTAAAGCTTATGCTTAGCAAGCTTAAGACTTAGGAGTCCAGGAAATCACTTTTAGCCCATTATTATAGGTTAAAACACATATAAACATTTTGTGTATATAAAAGAATCCTAGTTTGACCAAGTAATATCAATATGACACCGAATGATAGCATGGTGGATAAGTACCACAAAAATCGCTATTTCTATTATTTTAAAATGCATCCATAGCTGGGCGGTGGTGGCACATGCCTTTAATCCCAGCACTCGGGAGGCAGAGCCAGGCGGATCTCTGTGAGTTCGAGGCCAGCCTGGGCTACCAAGTGAGTTCCAGGAAAGGCGCAAAGCTACACAGAGAAACCCTGTCTCGAAAAACAAACAAACAAAAAAACAAACAAAAAAAAAAAAAAAAACAAAAAAAAGCATCTATAATGATATCTCCTTCACAACATTTAAGAGAAATTATGGGCATTTTCTTTAATGGTTGATGTAGAAGGGACTGGTTCACTGTCAGCCATGCAACCACTTTGCATGTGATTCTGGATTATATAAGAAAACAAGCTGAGCCAGCTGTAAATGGCAAGCCAGTAAGTATCCTTCTCCATGATTTCTAAACTCTGATCCTGCTTGAGTTCCTGCCCTGACATCCTTCAATGACAGACTGATTATGACACAAAAGCCAAACGAACACTATCCTACTCAAGGTGGTTTTAGTTTTAGTGTTTACAACAATAGAAAGTAAAGTAAGACATAGCTTCAAATAAAGAACGCATTGTATTTGTTATTCTGAGAAGAGAAAAGATCATCCAGTAAGCCACAGGCAAAGAATGCAAGAGCAGATGTACTGAGAACATCTACTTAGGTGAGAAGACCTCCACTAGAAGAAAAACATATTTCTTAACCATGAGCACTGTGGTAGTTTGACTTTAACTGGCCCCATAATCTCATAGGGAGAGTTGCACTATTAGGAAGTGTGGCTATGCTGGAGTGGTAGTGGCCTTGTTGGAGGATGTATGACACTGTGGGAGTGGGCTTTGAGGTTTCCTATGCTCGGGATACCACTCAGTGTGTCAATTAACTTCCTGTTACTTGCAAGATGTAGCAGTCTCAGCTCCAGCATACACATGCCTGCATGCTGCCACGTTCCTCATCATGATGATAATCCACTGAACCTCTGACACTGTAAGCCACCACCCCAATTAAGTATTTTATTTTATAAGAGTTGCTGTGGTCATGATGTCTCTTCACAACAACAGAAACCTAACTAAGACAAGCACCCAAGACTATGTACAATCTTCCCCAAGGTGAAGCATGTCAGCAAACATAGGTCTAGATATAGATACAGGACTGTTTTCATCACTGATTATCTCTATCTCAAACTTAGAGTCAATTTCCACATATTCATAAAAAGAAATGTTGAAATACCTTTTCTAGTTCATTTTATTTATTCCAAAATATTTGCAGGATGGAAAATATATTTTCTGGTATCCTGTGTATCATTATAACAGAATTCAGATTTTTGCCTATAAAATATATTTTTGAGTTGATTTATATAAAATGACCTGCACAGTTTCATGAGGGTTAAAAGGTTGGGTAAGAGCCGGGCGGTGGTGGCGCACGCCTTTAGTCCCAGCACTCGGGAGGCAGAGCCAGGCGGATCTCTGTGAGTTCGAGGCCAGCCTGGACTACCAAGTGAGTCCCAGGAAAGGCGCAAAGCTACACAGAGAAATCCTGTCTCGAAAAACCAAAAAAAAAAAAAAAAAAAAAAAAAAAGGTTGGGTAAGACACACAGAACTATTACTTCAACTGCTGACATCTTACTCTCCTTTGCTGTGGCTGGTTTTTTTCCTTAGACAAATAAAAATGTACTTCTCGGTGCTCAGGGAACAAACACACAAAAGGCTCTAACATCCTCTCTTGGTAGAGTCTTTGGAAAATGAAACCTCTTTGTTACTATGGAAATGGTGAAAAACAAAAGTTTATCAAGGACCCAGTAAGATGCAGACACAAGAGGATGTTTTAAAGTATACTTTTTATTCCAGGACACATCTCATCTATTATTTCCAACTTGAAAAAAAAATAGCCATGATTTTCAGAGCTCAAGATAGAAGAAATACAGTGTATAGACAGAGAAAATTTGGCTTGATAATTTTAAGCAACTGGAGACTTGGTCTTGATTCCCTTCAGGAATATTTTGAAGGCCAATAGCCACTCAATGGCTTTGTTTGCTCTATAAATATTTTTTTTCACAGGCTGTGGAGGAGCATAGAAGTGATTCTATGCTCCACCATGTTTATTAAAGAGCATTCTCAAGTTCTATTCTACTTCTACTTAAGTAACTTTGGCCTCTGTAGGAAACCAGAGATAAACCTATGTGTGATAGCGGTCAGGGTTGAGGCATGAACATGCTATTCCCTGGAAGCTTATTCCTGTGCATGATTCATGCAACTGGTCATGAAGAAAGATTCAACAAGCAGCTTTCATGTAATGACTCACTTACCAACTGACATTTATGAAGCCTGAGAAGCTAAAGGGAAGAATTCTGCAGTCATTCAGGAAGTCTGAGCTGCTTCACCGCCATTCAGAAGATGCACCAAAGTTAAATAAGCCCCTGGCCTTGGCTAAAGGGAATAGCCAATGAGAGTAAGGTGAGTACATGTTAAGGTGTAGTCAGAGGTAGTGTGTGTGTGTGTGTGTGTGTGTGTGTGTGTGTGTGTGTGTGTTTGTGTGTGTGTGTGTGTGTGTGTGTGTGTGTGTGTGTGTAGTTAGAGAAGGCCAAGGTAGCAGGTACATAAAATAGGAGCAAAAGGGTAATCATCTACTGTAGGTGTTTAACAAGACAGGACTCTGTGCCAGAAAGGCTAGACCAGTGTAGCCCAGGCCATTAATAGATCTGAATTTCAAGATACAGCAAGTGAGAATGACTCTCGCCATCCTTTGGACACCTAAAACATTTTTAGTGTTTGACTCCATCGTTGATGACATAAAGGTAGTAAGATACCAGTTAACATGGTAACTTAGAAGTGACACAATCTTTGGGGATTTATTTTATTTGGGAGGCGGGTATTCTTGGATGTTTCACAGAAATGTGGTGATATTTTCTTTGTAATCAAAAGTAAATTTAGTTTCCACTTTGATTTTATTTTTGGTACTTTGTCAACCATGAACAAGGTCTGTGAAAGGCCTTCCAGTTTCAAAGGAGTTTGGATTCCTAAACATCTTAGTTTACACATTTAGTGTTCTCCTAGACAATGACTCCCACAAAAACAGAGCCTAGGACTTTTCAGTTCTTTATGATGGCCATGGTGTCAGAATAGAAGACCATAACATGCTGTGGCCCTGCAAGTAAGCTTGTTATCCGATGGATGCATTTCCAAGGAGCTCTGACTTTCAATCACATTAAAACTGTATACTCTTTACTTTCTGTAGATCCCTCATCGGCCATGTTTCTGTGAATTTCTCTTGACTTGGCATAGAAATAATGTGAGTGTCCTAGTCCGAGGTTTCTCAGCTGGATAAACAACAGCTCGCTCTTATTTTGATTAAGGAGAACCATTACATGTTCTTCCTCAAGCTATTAGTCTGCCAGGGACACACTATAATTTATAAGCCCTATCAAAACTTTCCCTTTAATGAAATGAATAGAAAATTAATGCACTCAGGCAGAAAGACCTTTTAGCTAATACTTTTTAGTACATTCTTCTTTGAAGTATCAGAGAACAATTTTCACTTACTGGTTATTTAAGGAGAAAAATATTCAGTCCCACTGATAGCACCTTGATTGGGTTTAGGAACAAGTACAGTATATTACTTCCCATGTGTAAATCATGTGCTATAAGATGGGGAAGCAAAAGCCCCAGCCTTTGAACTATAATGGCTATTTTAAGTATTACCTACCTGAGCATTTACAGAGTAATTTCAAGCATAATGCTAGATGTTATGTGTTAATAATTTTTGTTCACACTGATGTAATTTACATCAGAGTCAAGACACCATAGCCACAAACTCTGGACGTTTTGGGTCCTGACTTTGCCTTGAAATAGGGGTGAATGTCAGTGTGACTGGCTGAGTCCTTAGAAAACGCTCTGCTGTTAGGATACAGAAATCAGTGATAATGCAATTATATTTTACTTTTTAATCATAACTATACAGCTATCACTCTGGTCTTTATGAATTGGCACTATCTAAAAGAACAGCTCAATCTCCACATGAGAATATGATTTTACAGCTTTCATACAATCACTATTTTTCCTTGTTTATAATGACAAACAATTGTAACTAATACTTATCAATTAGCTATTTAGGTAGAATGTGAATGGCTCAGAACTGAAAGCTGCACTATGATATATAAGTAGGGCTCTTATTGTCAGTGACAAGAATCAATCATTCTTGAAATTTTATACTTACATAGTAATAATAATAATATTTTACTAAATTAGTAAGTTGGAAAGAGTCTGCTTCCTGAGAGGTTAGCTGTTTCTATTTGTGCAATTTGTTATCAACTGGCTTAACTACTCATTTTTTAGAACAAAGGTAATTTTCCAACTAACAAATATTATGTTGGTAAGTATAGAAACATTGATTACTGTAGTAAAAATAATAAGTTATTTGGATCTTGTTAATATTTATGTATTCATTAACTGCTAACAAAATTTATAAATAAAATAGTGTTAAGAATAAGAAACTAATACTTGTACAAATCTTCTAAAAGGGGGTCAGAAAGTCTTAGTAACAGGTACAGGATCAAGGGTCCTTTGTTTATTGTAGTTCTTCCTTCAGGATTTAGCTTTGAGGCAGTTTTGAATTTCACAGTTGTTACCACCTTTGAAAATATTCTCACAGTGGTGAATAACTTCTTCCACAGAAAACATACACAGACACACACACACAGACACACAAACACACACACACAGACACACAAACACACACACACACACACACCAACACCCAAACTTCTTTATTCTTATAACTAAAAAGGAAGTGTTCATTTATCAATTAAAAGCAGCCACAGTATAGTAATTATTTATTTTCCCTTAATATTTTGTTGTCAAATCAGGTCACTGAGATGTACAGTTCTGTTGGGTTGTCCTTGGGGTGCAATGCCATCATTAGAGGGATGCTGTACCTTGGTAGTGTGTTTATCTTTCCTGTTCACTAGCTTTGATGAAAGAATCAAATGGACATTTATACTTGACCTTCTAGTGAAAAATAAGTATTATAATTTATCCTATCTGGGTTGCTTATTAGAATTTATTTGGCATAGCCCTGATCATCTCATAAAAAGCAGAATAAAATTTTTATTAGAATTGTAACAAAAATTATTCTCATATAAACATTTTAGACATCTATAATATTTTGGGGGCTAGAGTCCCCTTCAGTCAGATTGTAATCATGTGATTACATGGTGATATATAATGCTAAAAACAGGCTTCACTTTTTATCTCAAAGTCCTCAGTATGTGTGGGCTACCATTTCATTTTTTTTTTTTTTATTTTTTGAACAGGGTATCTCTGTGTAGCTTTGCACCTTTCCTGGATCTCGCGCTGTAGACCAGGCTGGCCTCAAACTCACAAAGATCCACCTGCCTTCCTCCCAAGTGCTGGGATTAAAGGCGTGCACCACCACTGCCCGGCTCACTATTATTTTTAACAACAGCAAAACCAACACTTAGACAGTTTCATTGCATGGAACACTTGATAAAATCACTTCCATAATTTTCTTTTAGGACAGATTATACATTTTGGCTTATGTTATTTTGAACATTGTAGAGGTAATAACTGCTGCCAGGATCTTTAAAATTTCTGTCTCACAAACATTTTGCTATGTAGCATATTCAAAAGGGCTTCCAAATGATGTCCTCATTTCTCACTAGTCTTATAGCATTTCATCTCTCTTCAGTAAAAAATTACATATTTATTTCTAATCACTATATATCTTCCAAATCTGAAGTTCTTATTCATCAAAAATGTTTGCTCAAATGTCTCCCAATTTCTTCTATGTTGTAATTAATAAACAATGTATACATTTCTGTTGTAACATTAGTAGGTTGTTATTCAATTTTACTTTGGCTGTAATTTATGGTATGATAGGATCATCTGGCATATTCTTCTAATGCAACAAAATTGGAGATTTCTTTTCTAACAAAAGTATTGATAGCTGGGTGGTGGTGGTGCATGCCTTTAATCCCAGCACTCAGGAGCCAGAGTCAGAAGGATCTCTGTGAGTTCAAGGCCAGCCTGGGCTACAGAGTGAGTTCCAGAAAAGGCACCAAAGCTACACAGACAAACCCTGTCTCAAAAAAAAAAATTGGCATTTATCAGTACATAAAGCTTCTGAAAAGCACCAATAACTAGAGGCCAAACAAATTGAAAACTTCAGCAACTTTAGATAGTTGTGCATATTTATATATTGTATTGTGGGTGTATACACACACACACACAAACTTGCAGTTGTGCACACCACACCATGGCATGACAGGAGTATGGAGACAAGAAAGAGGACAATCTGTTGGAATCAGTTGTTAGGCTTGACAACAAGGACCGTTACCTACTCTGTCATATTTCTATCCTGTTACTTGAAGAATGTCAAACCATCTGACCAAATCAGCAGAAAAACTTCAATCCTGTCTCCTCTCCACTCCTCCAAATTCTTTACTACTAGCAACCATTTCAACTGCTCCACTCTCCCCCTAAAATTAGGCTATATTCAATGGAAAATTTCAGAAGTGTCCTCAGTGAAACAAAGAAAATACAGGACCTGATGACATTTTTTTTTTTCTCTTTCACCACTGTCCCTAACTGTTACCACATCAAACTGAGAGGAGCTTCACATTTATGTCAGTCAGTCACCACTACCTAACATCACTAAGAGTCCTGAACAAGAATTGCCTGACAGCTTTGCAATGTGTGATTTTTATCTTAACCCCATTTATATTACACAACAAAGCAAGACCTCTGGTCTTGAAGTCTCAGTGTCATGGTCTATGGAACAATGAACATTCAGTTCCTGGCAGGAACACGGCCCTTCCTTCTCCCGGGTCCTTGGACAAGGTTTTCCATTTTTCCCTGCCTTTGAAAACCTTGGCTTTTCTCCTGTTACTACTGAAAACAGCTCTTTCTCTGAACAACATTATCCACGACTCAGTTTTCAATATGGTAGAAAAAGAAATTAGACATGGTTAGCATTTCTTTAATTTCCTGTATTCAAATTCCCAGTTGTCCATGTGGGGAAAAACCATCATGACCCAAGCCTGTGACAACCATCCATATTTAACATGTGAATCACTTCTTTGTAGCATAACAAGTGAACATCACTCTTGAAAATCGGTTATTGGGACTTAAAACCAAGATCACAAAGTCAAAAATTTAGTGTGCACTGATTTTATCTACTTTTTAAAGATAAGTCAAAGTTTTAAGAATTATCAAGTCTACAAACATGGTAACACAGTTGATCTATAGTTTCAAAAACAATACTGACACATTACAACGAGGAGTGATAAAAGAACCATTTGTGAAAATAAAATTAAGACTTCTAAAAAATGGGAAATGATTTTTAAATATGTTATTTATTCATAGGTAAAGCATAAAATATATACACAATGAAATCCAATATGATGTTTTGATTCATGTACCCACTCTATGATATTTAAACAGGTTGAATATACCCACCTGTTCATATTTAATTTTTCTCTTTTAATTTTTTTAAAATATAATTATATTTTCCCCTTTCCTTTCTCCAACACCTGCCATGTGTCCCTTTACCTTGCTCTCTTTCAAATTCATGGCCTCTGGCCTCCTTTTCAAAAATTTTATTATATATATGGGTATACAGAGTTTTTACAAGATATTTTACAAGATATATAAGTACATATATTATGCATATGCTCATATTATTCTTTGCTGATGTTTTTTTCATTATATCAAACTTTCAACTTAATTTTATAATTTTTATGATATTATGGCATTGTACAATATTCTCTTCAGGCATATCTTAAATAAGCTATTATTATATTTATTAATTATTCCAAAATTAATAAAAAATATAATAACATTTTTCCCTTTCCTTTCTCTAATGCCTGTCATGTGACCATTCACCTTGCTCTCTCTCTGAAATTTATGGCCTCAGGCCTCTTTTTCTTTAATTTCTTTATATCTTCAAGGCTGATTAGCCTACATGTCCCTGATACTCTTTAAATATTTAAACTGAAAATGCTTAAAGTGACTGGAATCAAAGGGCAAAATCAGAAAATACTTCAGAATTGTGATTCCTGCTTCAAATAATTATCAGAAATTTATTTTAATTATTCATTATTGGAGAATAATTTTTAAATTAACAACAGTAGCAAAGAACCAACTAACAACCCCCAAAGTATAGGCACCCTTATCCAGGTCAACAGAGCTAGGCAAACAAGAGGTTGATTCAAAAGTCTCTGCCCAATTTCCTTCCACAGCCAGGTCTTTATGAGTGAGTAGTCATGGAAGAGATCCTAAAAAAATAAACTGTGGAAACATTTCAGTAACTTAATTGGGATTTTGCAAGGCTCTCAAAGCCTGCATTGTTGTAGCCCGCTCTCATCAAAGGCCATGATTCATCTTCAGGAATGGTGCTATTCAAACCCTTCAGCCATATATCTCAGGAATTTACTTCCCAATTACACTGTATGCCTTATAAACACTTTGTTTAGTCATTGGGCGGCATGATATTTTAAGTGGGCAAAGCAAATTGGTCTGACCATTATTTTGCAAAGTTCTTACTTAACACTTGCCACATTTAGGTTATAGCAGCACATTGCATTTTTGTTCTGGAAAATGTCTTAATCTACTGATGAATTTATCATTGGCTACAGTGCAGGAAAAATATATGCATATATAACCTTGCATATGTCGGTGAGACTGCCAGCTCTGTTTGAATTCCAGGATGTACTGAAATGGCAAATGCCACAGCTCCTACCAGAAGTGAGTAACTACATCTTCCACAAAGAACAATACTATCACAATTTGTATTTAGCCTCTGTCTTTGAACAAGTCTAGGAGTAGATAAAAGGAATCCAGGGTTGCTGAATTTCATCTGTGAAGAGATTCTACAGTGATCTCTTCTTGTAAGTTGACAAGATCTTAGGTGTTATATGAAGAAAGTAAAAGCAATTTTGGAAGTAAAAACACTAGGTAATTGCAATACATTCAACTCTGGAACAATATGTGAGGTATTTTTTTAAGTTTTGATTATTGTCTTTTTTAAGCTTTGAATACTGTTGCATGTCATGATGTGTATTGTGGATGTACATGCCTTGGTGTGCATGCATTGGTCAGAAGATAACTATGCAGAATTTATTCTCTCCTTCCATCTTTGCATGGTTCAGTGGGGACCAAACTCAAATTACTAAACTTGTACAGCAAGAACTTTTATCAACTGAGCATCTCCCTGGTCCCAACTACAGAATTTTTATTTAGAATATTGTTTTTATGTGGTTCAGAATAGTACTTACCATAAACAGCAGTATTTGATTAATGCTCAGGTACAACATATTCCAATTAAGATATGCCACCAACCCATGAACATTATCTGACGTTGTTTGTTCCTAGGTGACAATTAGTTAAACATGATACTCAGTAGTAATTTACCTTGTCACATGCATGTTTTAAAACTGCTGTTTTGAATGGAATGTGCCGTAAAAATATATGACATAGTGACTTAAATTTAAAACTTCCAGTATGGTGCATAAGATTAATTGCTACAGAGGGAGAATAGACCTAGCAAAATGACTATGAAGTTGCACTAGGCAGATATAAAGTCTAGGGGAAAAAAAATCAAAGAGTAACAACTTAATCAATCTGCAGTTGTTAAACAGTTAGACTCTATTAAGGATATAACATGTTTTCTTCCATGTAAGAGAATGAAAAATTCAAAAATACATCCAATTTTTTTTAGTTACTGTGTTATGTAATGGAGGGTAAGTATATTAAAAATGATAATACAGTAAATAAGTGATATGAACAATATATAATATACAATATGTAATATATACAAAACCCACACTTGTATGTTTGCATCCTAAGTCACTAAAATTTACTGCAATTTTATTGCAAGTTTAAGAATTAGAACTCTGTCAGTATGTGAAAATTTAATAAATGTGTGCCCTTTTCCAGGTTTCAAGATTTTACTCCAGTGAATCTGAAACTTGGTTTATAAAGCAAGATTACAAAGTAATCACTTTAACTTCTAATGAAGTAATTGCCAGATAGAAAAGTGGCCATCTATTTAAACATACCAAGAAAAAGAATAAGCTAATGATGAACACTGGGCAATTAGGATAGATAAATGTCATCTGGAAACTGTGGGATGCTTTACTGAGTTCTTTCTTGTGACAGATGAACAGTCCAGCCCTTGAAATGGCTTAACTACCACTTTCCCTTCCTGATTCTCTTTCCATTCGGTCTTACTCAACAAGGTTGGATATTATCTTTTAAAATATATCTTTCTATGTAGGCTTGACAACACTAATGTTGCCATGTTCTAAAGACTTCCTTTTCTGAATTTCTTCTCCATATACTTATAACATTGAGCAGATCCCATGGCCTCAGCTGTTCCTATTTTATCCTTTGCCTTAGAAACCTCACATCCTCTCTTGATGTCAGCTATCCCATGGATACGAGGACACCAAGTAACTATCTATAGCCTTTTCCTCCTTCCCAACAGTTACATAATTTGGATATGCTGACATCATTTCCAACTCGAGACCAGTAAAATTCAGACAAATCATCTCCTCTGCAGCTATATCATCCATACGTGATCCTAAGTTTGGTCACTGGTAATAATTCTCTATCTTCATGTTCAGAATGCCCCCATCAGCTATAACTGATACAGGGAACTCCACTTCTCTCAATCAATGTGAACTAAACAATTAAATCAAAAGCTGAGGCTTAATGTTTCTTTTCTAGAATCTCTAAGCTTACCTTCTCTTCATCATTCCTGGTGCCCTCATATAAAGACCTAAAATTATTGTTACAGACTGTTGCAGCTTGGGTCCATTTTTCAGATGAGTTCGAGATTATTCTAACTATATATCCTTTTCTTTGTGAGGTATAATATAATTTGAGGAGACCAAATGTTTTGGACTCACCACACTACTGTAAAATATATGCACGTCAGCTACAACAGTCACTAGATTAACTAGTCTTAGAACTAATCATTTGATATCTTCTGTCTACCGCCTCTTTATACCACAGGGTTATAAAGCACTGTGAACATAGTTCCCAAGGTAAGTGATGACTGTTTGTCATCATTGTTATTCCAATTTCTTCATTAAATGTTAACAGCTTTCTCTGTGTTCTAGATGACAAATTAAAGCCTTTTACTAAACCCTATGTTCTCTGTATAGTCTGGCTTCATGCAAACATTCATTCAATTAGTAGTATTTGCTAACGTTTGTACTCTTTGTTCCAGATGGAGATGGAAGAGGGGAGGCAAAACAACATTTGAAATTGTACTTTCTATTTTTGGTGACCTACAATTTTTCATCTCCTCATCAAACCTGTTTTCCTTTCTTTCCTTTCTCTTTGAAAAATACTACTTATTTTAATGACTTACTCAGGTTTTATTTGTTCCCAAATAAGATAGAACTAATCAGCATTTTATGTCTCTTGAAGTTTTGAGAAAAAAATAAAAGTACTCCTCAAATTTTGAAGGGAATTTTATGTTATGCCACTTGGATATTAACATTGCACATTAATATTTAGTGGGATCTGAGATGGCCTAAAAACTTTTAAACATGGTATCCCAAATACCTTTGAAGCTGAGACATTTTATTTCCCTTTAGAAGCCAATAGAAGGCTAATGATGAATATTCCAGAGTTGAAAGCACAATTGAAAATCTTTTTTTTAATTTAAAACCATTATAGAAAGAATTTGCTACATAATTCTAAATTTCAAAAGTGAATTCAAGTAAATCTCAAACTGATGGCACACAATCTTTTCTATCAGATATGAAGCTCAGAATATATTATGAATGAAATAACAAAACATTAAAATATTTACGGGCCCTGGGTTCTGCTAAGTGTCAGAGAACTTGTCTAACATGCCCGAAGTGGGGTGAGATCCCCAGTACAGCCAAAAACCAATATTTAGTTAAATTCCCTGTTGACTAATACAGCTGCATCGATGACAACTCTAAGCAGCCAGGAAAAAAAAGATTTTTTAACAGCTTTTTAAAAGAAAGTATATTGCAGTTATTATACTTCTCTTATTTTTCAACGTAATTATTAGTGTGACACCAGCACCACTAAGTAAAATAAGTCAAACCTAGGACTGGCTGAGGTTTTACTGTAAGTTCCCTCATTCCTAGACTGATTTCTTACTATAAGTCTACAATTCTATGCTCCACTGCACACACTTCACTCTTCAGCTCCTAAATTCCAGGTTCTCTTTTACAGCTAGAAAACAAAACCCCATCTTTACTCTTATTTTATATGCTTTAAACTAAAACAAAGAAAGAAAAGGATATGCTAGCATAAAACAAATAAGAAAGAGACTTAATTAAAAACCATCTCAAGACTGACACCCAGTCAATGTGGGTGTCAGATAACTCAAATAACGGAACCACTGCTGCTTGAGATATTATTTAAAATGTAAGCACCCTGCTATCAATTCAATTAAAAAGTAGTTAGGACTATATAGACTAAAGATAATTAGTATATAATTAGTGAGTTGAGAAGAGAACATTTCTGAAAATATTTGCTTTATGTTTGCTCATTTAATATAATTCCCATTAGATCATACTCGGTGCTAGGACAGCAGGTCATTTAAATCCAAATGACTATTTTATAATAACCAAACATGAATAATACGAGGAGTAGAAAATGAAATTAAATGTTAACCAGTGGAATTTGTGTCTAAGTTGTCAGTTGACGTCTCAGTAGTTACAACATCCTAAACAAAGGGCAAGCTTGTCTTTATTTTTATACATTATGGTATTTTGAGAAGATTTTGTTTTTGCCTATGAAATACTTAACTCACAGAAGTTAACAGTTTAAATGTCTATCTATATTTTATTGAAGGTAGAAAGTGGAAATGACCCTAAAATACAGTAATATTAGGCTTAAAATCTCGATGGCACATGAAATACTCACTTTGCTAAGGGTTAGTCTTTTAGATTGGTTTCCCAAATCTTTCTTGATAGATTTCACTTCGTAAGATTTTTTTACACATGCATTTATTGGAAGTGAGAATTCCTTCCTGTCCTTTTATTAATGCTTTACTATATATATTTTGCTATTATCAAGTAAATAGTTATCTTTCAGAAGCTAGGATTAAAGTCCATTAAACTAAACCACTAGAGGGCAAGCAACACTGAGCTCAGTCATAAAATGGGAGTGACTACAGCTCTGAAAATCACTAGTTCCATTGAATACTCTCCTCCCTCCCTCTCTCCCTCCCTTCCTTTCTCTCTCCTCCCTTCCTCCCTTCCTCCCTCCCTCCCTCCCTTCCTTCCTTCTTTCCTTGCATCTTTCATTCTTTAACACAAAAATCTTGCATCACTGTGCACTGTTTGCCAGCACAGTTAATACAAGATTAATGTCAAATCACCCTCCTGTGAGCCTTGGTTCTAATTCTACTTCATTGTATGTACAATTTTATGTACATAAATGTATGTATGTATATATGTATGTTTGAAAATGTTTTAATGTACTTTATCTAAGATTCCTATCCATAATAATTCATCTTTAGTTTGCTGTTGTAAGTAGGGTGTGCTATAATGAAATCAGACATCCACTGTTGCCATACAAGTAGGAGATGTGTACCTTAGACCTTCTCAGACTCACCACCAGGGAGATACTTTGATCATAAAGAAAATTAACAGAAAAGTTATAGGATGGAAACTTTGATGAAATCTGCTCAGTAGCACTGTCTAAAATTTGTGCCAACCTTCTCCTAACCCGGTTTCTGCCTTCTTTGACTGGGCAGACCGGTATGCTTACACAGACATGTCAGTGGTTGAGTAGTCACAGACAATCAGCTTCTTTTTCGGGTCTCCATTAGCCATGCCCTGAGAAAGGGGTGAAGTGATTTCATAATTTCTGATCAATAGAAAAGGACACTGATACCCTGGGGATATTGATTCAGAAAGTCAGAAAGAATAGCTGGGAAGCACTTCCAGTGATAGAGGAGTTAATGATTTTGTGATTTATCCAAGAGAAATACCCTACAACCTTTGATAATTGCAAGGCAGATAGAGGCGCTGCTGGCCCTGTCAAATTAGCAGGAGTCAAAGCCACGCGCCATAAAGAGGTTAGCAATCCTTGTGCATCTTTAAGTGTGTGTGTGTGTGTGTGTGTGTGTGTGTGTGTGTGTGTGTGTATGTGTGTGTATTGAGGGGGGTGTACTTGTTGTCTAAGGACAGAATACTTTAAATCCGTGTTAATCTTAGGATCAAAAGTACTTTTTTAACCTTAATATTTTTATAAAATTTTAGAAATGCCAGGCTGGCTCTGCTGAATACTAAGAGAAATTAAAACTCTCTTTTTTTAAGTTATGGAAAAAAGAGGTATAGCACTAATATTTTAAATATTAAGTACTCAACATATTTAAAATACATACAGGGGAGGACATCTAGAAAGACGTAAAAATTCAAAAAAAATTCACCACCAAACAACAATCTTTGTCTATGGAATGGAGGGCTTCTTCTCCTTATATTTAAATCAAACTTTCCACTCAGAAGAAACCTGAAGAGCTACTCTTCCATTCTATGGCAGAACTGAATTACCTCTCAGGTACATCAACACACTACAAAAACACTCCTTGAAGTATTTCCTTTTATGTGATATAGAAAAACAGGAATTGAGAACCATGCAATGGGGGAAATTAAGAAAAACAGAAATCTGTATCAATGACCTTGCAGCAACAAGGCAGATATCCGCATCTGAAAGTTGAGGGAGAGCATGCTGGGCCTTGTTCACATAAGAAGGTTGCTTGTGAAGATCCTATGGTGTTGACAGGGAAATGAAGGAAAAACAAAGAAAACATATTAGATGAGGGAGGAAGCACCACGCAGGTACTGGCATCAACTGGCTTGAAAAATGTGAGGAGGGAATCTGGAGAAAGAGGCACTGGACAGAGCAGGAAGGGCTCTCCTATTGCCTCTAGGGATCTGAACTTTCTTTGGTTAGTGTCAGTGGACTGACTACTGAAAGGTCCAAGCTGGAACTTGAGAAGCAAGTAAGTAAAAAATATGGAAAAAAAAATACTTGTCCATTTCATAGTTGTGACTACACACATGCACATGCGCACGGCTGAAAGTATAAAGAGAAGACTGCAGTGAGGCAATTATGCTTAATGACAGAGAACTTTTCAACCAAATAGCAAGGAGAAGTTCTCCTGCATGGTTAGTTATTGTTTAATTCCCTTCCTCAGAACAATGTACTGCGAGAAAAAGATAGTTCACGGTTTTAGAAAGAGTTCGTATGCAAATAGAGCTGAGAACTTCAAATTTCATGTTTACAAACCCCTGCAAATCAAATCCCTCTCCCACCAGTGTGCTTAAGTGATGATATCTCTTTATTTGTATCAGTGTCTCAAAGCTTACCATCTCTCACATGTCAATATGAATTGAATTGTTTTACCTCAGCTTATATTTGTCTCTGTAAGGACTGTGATCAGTTAAGTTTTCAATGCTTTTATTCTAGGGTAAGGGAGACAAACATGTTATTTGGTACTACCAAGTAAATTTAATTTTTATTTGGTTTTTTAAAAATGAAAATTAGAACTTAATTTTTAAGTAATAAAAACTTTTTTAGAGATGCTGATCTAATAATGTAGGCAATATTTTAAGGATACAATAGTCTATGATAAATTAATAAACTCACCATACATAAGTTATGTGTTGTATATGATTTATTCTTTGTCAAAGGTGTCCCTCTGGGAACAAAAGAAAATGAAAAAGAAACCCCCACTCATAACCGTAAGCAGCTATTTTTCTAACAGAGGTTCCAGGGCAACCTCCACAAGTGGTTTGACAAATCTAGTTTTTGTCACGGTGTTAAATATGTAAATTATCCTGAGTGACCAAGGCTAAAAGCAAAGTGACAGTTGAGTGTGACTGCCATTAACTGTGGATCACATCCCTGCATGTAATGCAATTATATGGCAGGAAACAACTAATGTGGGATGCTCTGGTGGGAGAGGGGAGAAAATATTGAATTTTTCTTAATCTATTTATGTTTTGCAATAGGGGCATTAGCTAGATGGAGGTTGAGCATGCCAGGCACACTCTTGCTTGGTGTGCTAAGTGGTGCCTCCATTCATAACGTGATAAGAAGGTAATGGTTAGAGAAACAAATACATTATAATCTCGCTGAGTTAGAGGGCAATTTTCTCTTATCAACTTCTCTTCTGTTACACCAGCCAATGATATAGACAAAATCTTTCAGACTCATGTTGCTCTGCTAGCGTGAGTAAGCATAAACAATTCTTCTCTTTTTCCCTCAAAAGAAGAAAAACGTTGAAAATCTCATGGTGATCCATGAATTTCCTCACAAGTTCAAGCTTTACATATTATCGAGACACATGAACAGAATATTTAAAATTAACATTCCTTAATGTTTTGTTTATATTTCTAGATTGATGATAGACAGAAAAACAGACATACAGATAGATAGATAGATAGATAGACAGATAGATAGATAATAGATAGATAGATAGATAGATAGATAGATAGATAGATAGATAGATAGATAAAACCAAATTTAAGAAAGAAATAGATGAACAAGTTTGGGTGCTAAGTAACAACTTCAGTGTAGCTTGGCTTAGATACTCTGGGAGTTTGAAAATTCAAACAAGTATGTTTTTCTTGGATGCAGTAGATGGTTAACCATCATGACATATCTCTTAATGTGTATATAACTTGTTTGGACAGTTAATTTGTTTTTAATTTTAGAACTGATAAACTGCTTGTCTGACAATTTGAACTTTAAAGCACATCACTTGTATAATGTGGGGCTCTATAAATACGTGCTCTCCTTTGCTTTGGGCAGATGGTGCACTTCAGAGTCAATGTCAAATCTGTTAACTTGGGCGCAGATAAACTCCCTGTTTCTGGACATGGATATCTGATACTCCCCAGCTTCATCCTTTCCAATAATATAGCTCTCATTTCCCCAAGGTCTCTTTTCCCAGAATGTGTTTGTGCAAGACCAGGGTTCAAAAATTATCAACTGCATATAATAACCCAAGACCAAATCTATAACAAAAAGCTTAATATGTTAAAGAATGGCACACGTATAAAATGTACATTTTTGTTTAAATATTTGTTTAGTTTATATAACTAAATTCAGGTAAGACTAGGTGAAAATCATGTTTCTCATTTGGTACAATCGTAAAACAAACCAAGGCCTCTCAGAATGTTGGTGATTAGTCATAATGCCTGACTAATTTACAGACTCTATAGTTCTGGCAAATCTCAGCAGGGGATTAGAATGTTCTACACAGGCAATTCCTTTGAAACTTCTGGAAGTCAAGCATTTTACCCCCCCATAACCTTCTTTGGCAACATCCAAAAATTATGATATATTTCAGCTACTATTTCTGTCCTTCAAGACAATTATTGTGATCACAATTAAATAATGATCTATGCTTTTTACTAGACTTTATAGTATATAAAATCAATGCTCTGCAAACAGCAAGTACTCAGTATTTCGTAAATAGATAAATATTTAATAGTGATTTATTCCTTGTTATTTTTCCATTTCTAGGACATAGTATCTTACATATACTTAATTTGTATATAAAGATAGATTTTTATAATTCATAAATATTAGATCAACATCAACTGCTTTATTTATGTAACATGGTAATCCTGACTCAGAAAGAGCTTCAAGAATTTCTTCTCACATAATCTGTGCCTCTCGTAATATACATGTCGTGACATATAATCATGCCACAGTAGTCATGGAACAGGCTCTTTTCACTTTAAAAAATCATTACAAGAATCTGAGTGAGGTACAGTTATGTCTAACCTTAAATCCTGCTAGGCAATATTAACAGAAATGATTCTGAGCAGCCGTGGTGTCCAAATGAAATTCCAGTGATAAAATCCACAAAGCTCACTTAGTATTCTTCCTTTTTTAAACCAGATTTTCTTTGGTAAACCTGGTTAATTTTTTAGCTGAATGCAATGGATCATTGAAAGCATCTAAGGTTTTCTACACAGTAAAGAAGTGACTGTTAATCATGGATAATGCAGCTAACTTGCTGTAATCATGGTGGATAGCTAATATTCAAAAGACTCTGGAGAGTGGTCTAAGGAAGAACACCTATCTCATCTAGCAGGACTTTTATTAGAAAGGGTGCATCTTGAAACAAAGATAAATTTTTGCACACACACATACACACACACCACAAAAATCATTTGTAGCAATTCTTACTTTTAGAGTTCACAATTTTCTATTCTAGGGTTCATTGGTGGCGTTAGCCAAAGTGGAAGTTGACAGAATCAAGATGGAGATGGATAGAGATGTCTTAGAAATATGTGTAAACATCAGCCAAATACTTCCCTAACTGATTCATAGTGTATATGTATATCTGTATTGACACTATATGTGTCAAGATATGTCTTATTAAATAACATTTATAAATTGTGCGTATATACTTAAGTGAGAAATAACTATCTGTACATACTTTGGGACTACATTCCCCCCGCTCCACACACAAAGGCCTTGCTCTCTCTCAATAATATGAAAATAATTTTTACCCATATTTTTAGAGTGCATCTTTACAGTAGATTGGTTGTATTCAATTATTGTCATTTGAATAAACATAAATTATAGCTGGGTATGATGGCACACACCTTTAATCCGAGCACTTGGGAGGCAGAGGCAAGCAGATCTCTGAGTTCCAGACCAACCTGGTCTATAGAGTGAGTTCCAGGACTGCCAGGGCTACACAGGGAAGCCCTGTCTTGAAAAAAAAAAGTACTTAAAATCAGAACATTTATGGCATTGGTATAAAATATCTCCAATTGAGCTAACATATAGATTTAACAGAAGTGTCTTAAATATACTAATTGAAGATTCTAAATATAAAAAAAAGAAAACATTATTGACTTGGACAGATTTTGTTTGTTTGTTTGTTTTTGTTTGTTTTTGGAGACAGAATTTCTCCATGTAGTTTGGTGCCTGTCCTGGACCTCACTCTAGATGAGGCTGGCCTTGAACTCACAGTGATCCACCTGGCTCTGCCTCCTGAGTGAGATTATTTTTTAATTTCAACCATTCTTGGATCCCTGAGATTCAGCTGGAGGATGCACACATGCATGACTATCAGTCTGAGTGAAATGAGTAAGTTTGGAGCTCAGCTGATATTTTTAGATAATGAAAATCAAATGCTTGTTTTCTGAGATACCCTGCTAGCACCTAGTGAGAGCTCATGGATGAACTTGTATGTGTACACCTAGCATGGTCAGCTGCCCTCTGCAGGGTGCACATAGGAGCCTTCTAAATGGAGGTAGTAATGGATCTGCAAAATCTCCCACTGATTCCAAAGCTTCCCTAGCACTGCCCCCAAGTCGACTGCTCTTGTCATTGTGTTCAGCAGCCTGGATAATTGTTGTCACATCAATGTTGGCATCTGGTGTTTATCTTCTTGCAGAACCAAGCAGCAGAAGGCTCCATTTTGAACACTCATTGTAAAATCTCTTCTTAGACTGACACTTCCTATGCCCTGAAGGACTGACAGTGAGTGCCACACAGGGAGAGCAGGATGAAAGAGAAGCAAAGCCTCCAGGATGGAGGATTATAGGCAGTGCCATGGGATGAGAAGGCTCAGAAAGGTTCATGGCTCCATCATTCACTGTTTTGTTCCCTGTTAAGTGGAGGGAAAACATTAACACCTATTTTACCTTCAACACAGGATAATTATAGAGGTTACATAGCATAATATATTAATCTTGTTTTATAAATGATGGACCCAGAAAAAACTACTAATAATCATAACTCTTATGAAAATGTTTAACTCCAATTTAAGATCAAGATTGTATTACTCCTTAAATAAACTCAGGAAACTCCTGTTTCCTCTAAATTTGATACTTACTTCTTTGAAGTTATTATCTTTATTTTTTAATTCCCTTATGTCTAAACCTGAAAATTACAGGATTTATAACCCCCAGTATCTAAAACTGAGTTACACTTATCATGTATAGCTGTCTGGCTGTGATACCTGGTGCCAAGTGCACACAGTTGACAGGAGAAGAGGTTGTACCAGTTTTTATCATAAACACACATAATACCTAAGTTTGAAGCAACACAGAAAAGAAATAAAAAAAGCAAATAATAATCAGATTAAGTGCTCTTAAAAATATCACGATAAAACAATTCTAGGAATTAAACTTACAAGCTAATATTCTTTCCAGTATTATATTGCAAAATATTTTCTTGTTATAAAAAGCTATGGTTGGGGTACAGTTTTAAAAGAAAGTCCACCATTCAGAAGAGACATCTGTTTTTTTTTTGCATGATCCCATTTCTGTTAGGGGGTGCAAACGTGTCCTTTCTGAGAATGTGCCACTGATCACAAATTCTGCATTTCAGCACTGTTTCTAAACATACTGTAAATTATGTTAAGTAACTCACTGAGTCTATGATTTAGGTTTTTTTTTTTCCTTCAAGCAGGAAGATGTTTGCTCCAAAAAGAATAAACCAGTAGACAAATCATGTTTATAAACTCTGCAAGCGATATGAGTGACTTTAAAACATCTGGGAGACGTTAGAGATTGCATTAACTCTAATCAGGAATCACATTATGGCAGAAGGTGTTTTTTTTTTTTCCTCTTCTCCTTTTCTTAATGAGGAGTAAAGCCTGAGATAGTGAATGTGTTACTCAACATAACCCTGCAGTTCTTGTCCAGGAACTGATAAAGCACCAGAGACGCTTGGCCCAGCCAGATTTCAGAACTGAAGCAAGTATCCTTGTTAGTATTTGGCCAGAATGTCACTGGTGCTGGTGATTGAGAAACAAGGCCCATTCTCTCACTGCAGATAAATCACAGGCTGCCTCCCACCCAATATTTACATTTAACAAGATCCTTCTCCCTTTCTTCTTGCCACACTCTATTTATCCATGAATAGAGAAAGCAGAGTAGAGGTCACTAAAGATAAAACTCCATATGCAACAATGAGATCAAAAGTCCAAAAACCTGGTAAGGATGGTACTAAACCCAGGCAAACTACATTAAAAATTACTTCAGATGTGCACACTCTTAAAGAAAACTGTATGGTCTAATTTAAAATGTATAAATATGAAAGGAGGCCAAAGAAATTGACTCTACCTTTAGGAGTTTTCCTTGGAAAAGACTTAGTCATAAGTTTCAACATACAAGAAAAAAATGTTTTTCAGTTATTTCATCTTTAATAAGTACATTTTTATTTAACTTATAGAAAAGTAACCGAACAAGATTGACTTTGTGTGGCACTTGTGTTCGATGTGTAATCAAATAAAACCTTAATAATTAATATTAGCTAAAGAGGTTGATTTTCTAAGAGTCAGTGCTTCATCAATAACTTTGCATTGTATTTTTTAAAGACATAAATGAGGTTTGTTTAGTGAGAAGACTTGTGTGTCATAACACTAGAGGATTAAAGGCACTGATTTAAAGTAATATTTCCCAAAGTCACCTTTGAAAGGGGGGAAAGGGTGTGTGTGGTAGGGGATAGTCCTATATCTGAAACCAAACTTCCAAGGATTATCCTTTCAAAAATATCCCTCCAGGGTTAAATCGACACATGGAAATGTTGCTTTAGGACATACAGAGAAAAACAAGAAAGCTAAAGGAAATTCTGAAAATTGTTAGGTGGATCCTGCTTAACTTTAATGGCTAACTGGAAAAAAGTAATCCCAGTAATTAATACAAAGCACTTCAGAAATGGGAATGGGTATTCGGATGTGAAAGCAAGACTATAAACTCCCAGAGGAGTAAAATCCATTTGTAGAGAGAAAACAGAGACCTGCCTTTAGGCCATGCACCACCCTCATCATTTCAGTGTGATTAAATGATTTTCATCTTTTATAGACCATAAAATAAACTAGATTATCTCATTATCAAACCATCATCATTACTGCTGCTCAGTGTCCCAAAATATTGCTGCCCTTTCTTAGAAAACTTTATCAGAAAAGAAAATGCTATCAAACACATGCCTATAATACTCCCACCTACCCATGCCCTGTAGTTAAAAATTAAAATAAAACCCAAATTACATTTAATCCTTCAAATTTTGATTTGTCTAGTATGTTGACAGGAATGTCTTACACTAAAATAAAATCAACCCACTTGTCTAACTACTTTCCAGCCAATACTTTTCTATATCAATACAAGAGATGGAATTAATTGGAGAGTGTTCATTAATTCTGTTTTAATTATCTTGAGTGCATAAGGGAACAGAAAGCAGAGACTTCATGGATTTCCCATTTCTTCCCATGTCTGCCCTACTTACCCTCAAACCTAGATTGCACACAGAGCTGAAAGTATTTTTGTCTTGCGTAACTGCAGATACCTGCATCTTTTATAGAGATTGTTCATAAAAAAAAAAAAGGTCGCAGCACATGTTGACTTAATAACGAAGGAGATCCACTCCCAGAAGAACAATTAACCCACATATTACCAGAGCCAAAACCCTGGGAAATATCTAAAACGATCCTAGGAGAAATTCCGAGATAGATTCCTAGTGTTTCCAAGAAGCTGCACATACAAGAGTCTCTACTCAACTTCCAAAATCTTTGAGATAAATACAAGATTGAAGCTGTAAAGGGTTAAAATGACTTTCTCTAAGTCACAGAGTTCAGTAAGTCTGAACTTGACAGAAATATCTAGGTCATTTTCTGGACCACAGGGCTTCTTCATACAAAGGTAAAATATAGTTACAGGTGCATCTTTGTTATGTCATTGTTCCAAATTAATTCAATTAATTTTAAAGTGATGAAGTTTAACATAAGATTGAAATGCAAGGTTAAAATTCAGCATTTGAAAACAACTTATGAGCCATTGATTCACTATATTTATTGACATTATATTATTTACTATGTCTCCAAAATTACAAAACGGTAAAAGTATATTTAAAAATGTACTAACTAAAAAGCATTTATCTGAACTCTGATATGAATGCTTTTGTCCAAAGAGCTATACATTATTTCTTTGTATAAAGGATCAAAAATGGAGCATCAAATTTAGATTTATGAAGTTATCAGAAACTATTTTCTGAAAAGAAATACTTTAAGTCTATTTTCTTAAATGTTAATCTCTGTACCTTTCATTCCTATATAGTCTTGTGAGGATTCTCCTAGCCTAGCACTCCCCACAAAAACACCAATGAAGACATCAGTTAACGCATTTCCATAGACCATGTAGCATAAATAATAGGAATTTGTTTTTATAGTTCTGGAAAATGAGAGTCTGAGATCCAGGTGTAGCAAGATTGTTTCTTGGTGATGGCCCACTTCCTAGGTGTGTCCCACAAGGACCGTCATTGGCACATGTACTCTACTGTCTCTTCCTATTTGTTTTTGATATGTAGTCTAGGCTGCCCTAGAACTTATTGCCATCCTTCCTCAGCTTTCTCAGTATTGAAATTGCAGGCAAGTATCACATGCCTGACTCTTACTCTTTTTATAAGCACACAAATAAGTTAAGAATTCTACCTTCTGAGTTCATGTAATGCTAACATCTTCTCCAATGTTCCACTTGCACAAATCATCCCATGGAAAATCAGTATGCTAATCTATAAGCTTGGGAGGAGAGAGGTATTTAGTTCCTAGTAAACATACATAGCAAAAAAAAATGTGAGGAAGGACCATAAATCCTCATAATGTGTTCCAAGCTACTCATTAAAATATCTGGACTCTACAAATCAATCATCATATTTTTACAGTTTTTATCCAATTTTATAGTTGAGGGAATACACGGCCAAGTAAAATGGTTAAAATATGAAAAAGTCACCATAATTTTCTATTTAATTTTGTCATTCAGTTGGGTCTTGGCTTGGTGAATGAGAAAACTGGCAGTTACAAACTGTTGAATTTAACCTAATGAACATCAAACTGAAAGTAAATCACAAATATATACCACCCCTTTGGAAAAAGTTACAAAACTTCTTCCAGTAATTTATCTCCGGACCAATTTTATTGTATATACTAAATAATAATCAATTTTCCAAGATGATCTACAAATAATTATCTGACTGAACAACTGCTTGTTAAAAATAGCCATTATTTGAACGTTATATAGATGTATAACATTTATACTTGGATTTAATCTATTAAATTATATATGTAAAACATTATAAAAGAAGCTCTCAATAGGTCATATATTAGCATGCTAAAAACAACCAGAATCTATGATCATCTAAATATGAAATGCTATCATTTTTCAATAAAAACAGAGCAAGTGTGATTAAAAACAAAAGCCATTGGGTAAAAGGTAGTGGAAGGAAAGGAATATGATATTACGTGTGAGTGAACAGGGAGATGGGCCAGAGGTTCACTAAATATTACCAACTTAATCCTTACGAAGGAACTAACATGAAAATAATCCACCAGGAATATTGTTATTTGTTTATAATCTATGGAGAAAAATGTTCTGTATTTTCAATTAGTCTTTAAAGGTTCAGTGCTGAATCAACCTCCAAAATTATATTAGGTTGTGTTATCACCATTAGCCTCTATACTCAGAGCTCTCATAACCCCCTGAAGAATTATTGAAATCACTACCATATCTCTTTTTCTACTATTAGTCATTTTTTTAATCTTTACCAGCTACTTTCAAAGACAAAAGCACATATTCTTAGACATATGCTAACACAAATGTTAGGTTCCAAAGACCCCAAAGTCTTTTCTAGTTTCTGGCTTTGCGAAATCTTGGGCACCAGAGTGAAGCAGAAGATAGAAAAAGCTTCTCACTTACCAGTGGAGGCACTAAACTCTGCTTATTGGAAGAGCTGCATGAAGGGATTCTGCACAAGAGACTGAGCGGGCTACCCAACTGAGGCCGTGGGGGATCAAAGGACCACAGAGGATCAGCTACAAACCAATGCAGTCAAGAGTTCAGGCTTCCACCTCATCTTCTGGGAGCCACAGAACATAAAGGGCCACGAAGAGTTCTCACCCTGAAGAAGCCTATCAGGTGAGATTGCTCCTCATTTACGCAAAGGGATTCTTTATAGAAGGGAGTGGGCAGCTGTGAGCCTTTAGCAGCCAACATCACATCAGCAGGGTGCTGTGTTCACTGGGCCAGTAAAGGAGATCAGAAGCGGAAGAAACAGTCTCCACTGCAGCATCACTCCTGAGAGACCCCCCATGCCCTTCTCTTGGGCACAACTGATTATCTGTGCACGTAGATGTAAGGGCAGAGGGGAAACTAGGGGGAGATCGTGCAATTCGATAATGGAATGAAGTGTAACTTGGTATCTATTTAGAGGTAAAGCTTATAAAAACACACACAGCTGTATTGTGGGGCAAGAGAGATAAAGTAATGAAGAGAAGTTTAAGTTCAACAAGTTCTGTTACAGTGACAATGATACTGTTGTATGTTAAATAGGAAGAATAAGATAATGTACATTTTACAAATACAGTTAAAATGACATAAAAATCACGTATGAACTTAGTCATCAGAGTTATAACTTCAATATATATATATATGTATATACTAAATCAAGTTGTAATAAATGTCAAATGTATGAATCATCTAAAAAAATTTTAAGCCATAATTTGTCTATTAAAGGTATTATTTCCCAGAAACAAAATGAGAAAATATGCATGTCAACCCAACTAGGAGCCAACTAAATAAGCAGTTAGAATTATATTAATGTAAAGCTGTGATTTTAAATTGTAAAAATTATTATAGTCTCCCTTAAAGTAATTATTACTTTATATGTTTGACTTCGTTACAAAGCCAAATACCAAGCTTTGTACAAAGTTGCTCTTCTCTTCTTGAGTATAGTAATTTACATCGTGGTAATCCAACCCACATCTGAGATGCTGAATTAAAATGGACTTTGGTCAACTCTATCTGTTCACCAGGATCTTTAATTCAAGGATCAATAGCTGAACCAACAGCAAGGCTAAAGGATATTAGAGGAAGATCCTAAGTTATGGAATAAGACACGATCCACCAACCCTGGCCCTGAATTTAGCTGTTTCATATTGTTTTACTGATAGAGCCTCTGTTCCTTACTTTTTTAATTTTTCTTTTGATTGGGAAGATTAAATCTGTGATATAAAAAAAATCATGCCTTGAATGTTTTAAGTAATAGAGACCATCATTATTGTGGCTGGGGGCACACACTGGAGAAACAGGGGCTGCAGTCTGTAGGCAGCTGGCAAATGTCCACTTGCGTGCATGTTTTCTTTGGCCTGCCTTGCACAAGAAATTTTAAAGAAAAACAGACCTGGCTTTTTTTTTTTTTGAATAATTAGACACTGCCATCCTATTGAACCTATACACCCCAAGGCAGACTTAGAAAGTTTTGTTTTAAACAGTACTTATGCTTTTTGATTTGTCACAGTCCCCAGTGGTTTCCATCAGCTTACACCCAGCCCACTTACAAATGTAATTGCCATGGTCCCAGTAGGAACTGGAGCTTGTGACTGCTGGATCTGTCAAGGGAGTCTACGACTCAAATGTAAGAAATACAAACCTTGGCTGGGGGAAGTGGAAGACACAGTGTAGCATGGTAGAAAACAGCTGGGGCTGGGTGACAAGGGGCATAAGATGTATAGCCCTGCATCCACACTAGCACCTGTGTGAACTCTGGGCTCCAAGGGGGTCTGCTTCCTCATCTGCGAAATATATGTTATGGGTGGGTCAAGTTTCAGAGCACAGGACAAGTCAATTTCACATTTTGGTTTCAGTTCCTCGTGTGCTCTTTAAAAAAAAAAAAAGAGCCAAATTAGTGGGTCACTGAAGACTGGTTAATTTAGAGAAAGCCTTGGCTTGCATGGCCCTGTTTAAAAAAAAATGGAACATTGAACATGAAACTGATGGAATACATTTGGAAGCTAAAATGCCAAAAGGAAGCTTAATACACATAGGAGCAGCAATTTTGAGAAGGGCCTCCCCTGTGATGCTAGCTTTGAGAACTGGTTCTAACCAACAAAAGAGAACTAATTGTTTCCCCCATGTTTATTTCATTCTTATTCCCAAAATGCCTGCGTATGCTCAAGGAATTAACTCAGATTAGATCTGCATTCAAATTCTTGAGCAAATTTTCAATGTTAGCCTGTTTTTACAGAACTTCTTTATGGAGTTTATGACTGTAAGTATTATAATTGACTCGTTTACTCTATCATTATTATTCTTGCACATTCCTCATCTAGAGATACTTAATCAAATTGTTTTTGTAAATTTCACAGCATAAGGTAATGTGAAATGCATGCAATTTAAATCGTGTCACTAAAAATTTCAACCAAGATACATATTTCAAATATCTATATGTAATTTTCATAATGAGTGTGCTGAAACTATTTCTAAATCATAGACAGAAACACCCTGAGACAATCATGCTTTAATAAGAGGGAAAGTACTGAAATGAATCATCAATGTACCCTGTATGAAAATGAAATGTCACTGATGTTCTCAGGTGGTGTCACCTATGAAACCACCTTAGTTTACACCCCCTATGGAGAGTCAAAGTTTGTAATGAAATATTTATATGTCAAGCTATAATAATAAATTCTGATGTCTAAGAAACTTGTTTTAAAGTCTTAACTTTTGGTCTAAAAGAATGCCATTATTTGTCTCATTCAGTTAATTACAATATGCTCTTAAAGTAGAAATTAACCAGGAAACGTAAGTCAACAACCAGAAAATTACTGCCAAGGCTTTCTGGTTTACATTTTGCTATTAAGGAGAGAGGCTACTGTCCTCAAATCAGCAGTCATCTGGAAATAGTTTCTCTCTCTCTCTCTCTCTCTCTCTCTCTCTCTCTCTCTCTCTCTCTCTCTCTCTCTCTCTCTCTCTGTGTGTGTGTGTGTGTGTGTGTGTGTGCACGTGCACACACACACGCACACACATAATGGCAGCTAACAGGAATGGGAGAAAAGAGGTCAAAACATAGTCCAAGTTTATATGTCTCTTTGGTAAGTTTTGATTTCTATACTTCTCAAGAATAATGTGTAATTAGAAGACAACTGTTTTACTTCTTGCACTAAACAGTATGAAACTCACATCTGCTGGATGAAAAGCTAAAGGTGCACAGAGGAAGGCTTCCATTTATTGGCAAAAACGAAAAGGTAGCCGTTTTATTTAAACATTCTCTTTCTGTAAGATGACAACCCTCAGACATGAATAAAGTGTGTTTAATTCCAAAAAAAAACCACCATGAACTCAACCTAATTTCTCTTCTATGGTTAAAAAGGTATTGCATGTCCTTGCTGTGTTCTTTATGGTGACATCCATTGAAAGGGAGTTATTTCCAGTAACTTTGTCTTTTATGTACAAGATGACTAAATGTAGGCAATAAACTATGTGATCTCTCTCTGCCTCCTTCATAATAAGGCATCTTGTCATTTATAGACGTCAGTGATGATAGACAGACATGAAGTTTTATAATAAGAATGAAAGTGATAAGGGAAATAGTTTAAGAAGATTGCCCAAGTGGTGTATAAATATGCATACATGCAAACTTTTGTCAGACCTCCCAATAAGTTTAAGTGTGTTTGCCAATGACAAAATGTTTTAAAAAGGAAAGAACCATCAGAAATAGATTAAAAGAATCAAAGTGTAGTGTAAATAGCAATCGATAATAGAACAAATTCAATACTTGTAATATCTAAGACTTTCCACTTAGTAAATTAATGTAAAATTAAAACAATCATTTAAATAATTATCACCAAACTATATCCCTATCATTTCATAATTAATTAATTCAAGTGAAAAATTAAATATGACTACAAAATAGGCCTCTCAGTTCCTGAACTTGAGATAGTATTTTCACGATGTTGATTTTGCTCTGTACTGTTTGAAACTTATTTGCAAACTGGAAATGATCTAACTCTCTTATTAACATTACGAATTTACAACAACAACAAAAGAATGCTTGTTTTCACTAATTCTTTCATAAGTACAAGTAGCCAACAGTTTAACTTTAGGTCTGTTAAAACATAACACTACAAAAGACAATAATATGAATAAACCAAAATGTCTTTAATGTAAGCACAGTCCTAGCTTTTAGTAAAAATATTATCAAATGAAGATACTAATAAGTCAATCCTGGCATGTTTTGAAGGAGAACGGTCCCCATAGGTTCATATATTTAAATACTTATTTCAGAGTTGATAGAACTGTTTGTAAATGATTAGGACATGTGGCCTTGTTGGAAGTGATGTGTCACTGGGGGTGAGCTGTGAAGTTCATACCTCCACAGTTTGTGTGTAAAGATTTAAGCTCTTAGCCACTGCTCCATTACCATGCTTGCTTGCCTGTTGCCATGATCTCCACCATGATTTTACATTCACCATCAGACCTGTAAGCTCCAGATAAACTCTTATAGTCTGTCAGTTACCTTGGTCATGGTGTTTTCTCACAGCAGTAGAAAAGTAACTAGCACATCTAGGGAGATGGGTCAGCAGGTAAGGGCATCTGATGCTCCTACAAAAGACCTGGGTTCAGTTCCTAGTTCCCATATGCAGCCAGCTCCATGGGTTCTAGTACTCTATTCTGGCCCCCATGGACTACTGAATGCACATAATAAACATATACTCATGCAAGCTAACATATACATACAAATAAAGTCTTTTCAAAAAGCCAATCTTTTTTTTTTGAGACAGGGATTCTCTGTGTAGCTTTGGAGCCTGTCCTGGAACTCGCTCTGTAGACCAGGCAGGCCTTGAATTCACAGAGATCTGCCTGCCTCTGCCTCCTGAGTGCTGGGATTAAATACATGCATCACCACTGCCCAGCTTTAAAAAGCTAAACTTAAAATATGAGAACATTTTACTATTTGAATTTATCCTTATTTCCAAAGTTTGTAATAATAAAGGCTCCCAAATTGGTTATTTTGAAAAATCATATAACTTTAATTTAAATAAACTCAGTTCAAGTGATATGAATTTCAACTTTAAATATTATGCAACTAATGGTAAAAATATATTTAATACACATTAAATTAATATAAAAATCTATCACTTATAATTAAACATGAATGATGTTTATTATTGTAGCAATCAATTATTTTACAACAATAATAAGAGCTACAGTATTTAACCTTTGATGTTATTTTTATTCTTCATAGTTAATACATTGCATTTATTGAAAATAAATTAACTACTATTTATGTATTTAATACATTTTGCTGAGACAGTGTCTCAGTGTATAACTGGTGGGTCTGGACCCACAGTACTTATAGCTCATTTTGTATCAGCTTGCCTGTCCCTTTTAAATGCAGGATATTTAACTACAAATTAATATTTCCAATCAGTGTTACCAAAAGGAATCAGTAAAGAAAGACTTCTGATGACTGTTTGGTAGGCCAGCTTAATTTTTATAAAAAGTACTAGAGTAATTCTCAGCCTTTTTTTTCTTTCCCAGATTTTTAGTTGCTAATCAATAGGGATACCAATATCAATATGTGCATTTACAAGGCACATGTAACAAAAATTCAGGATTACTTCTATAATTAATATTTTCATATATTTTTAAATTGCTTATTTTTTAAATATTTTACTTTTACTTTTCAAATTTGTTGTATATTTTTTGTGTCTGGGTGTGGGTTTGTGCACATGAGTACAGTGACATGTAGGTCAGAAAGTCAGAGTTCCTGGAACTGGAGTTACAGGTGGTTGTGAGCCAGGCATGTAGGTGCTGGAACCACTCAGTTCCTATGCAAGAGTACTCAATATTAACCACGAGTCATCGCCCCCATCCCAGAATTGTTTATGTTATAATTAGTGTGCTAAGTGCAAGAGCTGATTTTAATTAATAGTTATGCAGGTTTCATTTGAGAAGGTATGAGATGATAGTACTTGTTACTTTTGTGTGACTGGGCAGAATTCCTGGCCGAACAATTCATGAAAGAACGAATAAGGCACAAGATTGCAGTCCAGCACAAAAGAGAAGGCATGGTCGAGTGGCTCAGTGGCCTCTTCACATGGCTGGTGAATGGAAGCAAAAAGAACAGCAGACAGGAACTAGGGCTAGGTCTCATCTTTAAGACCCACCCTTCCTTACAGCCTAGTCTACCTGAGAGGCTCAGCTTTGCCATGGTTCTTCCTGCTTCAACACAGGGCCACAAGCTGGGCACTGAGTTCTCAGCAGGAAGTAGGGGGGAACATTCTATATTCAAATCTCAACCTTGACTTCATTATTCCTCTAAAATATCAAGTTCCAAGACTAGAGAAATAGCACAGTGGGCTAGAGGAATGGCTCACAGGTTAAGAGCATTTGCTTCTTTTGTAGAGCATGTGGACTCTGTTCCCAGCACCCATATAAGGCAATTCACAACAACCTGTAATTATAGTTCCCAAGTCCAGTGGCCTCTTCTGGCCTCCATGGGTAACTGCACTCATGGTAGACATACAGATGAGTAGGTACACATACATAAATAAAGTATAAAATGTAAAAAGTTTCTCTATATTTATTTTTAATTCAATCAACTGAGGCAACTTTAACATGAAGCTACCTCACATGAGGCTGACACTAGCCCAAAAACTCACTTTATACACTTCGCCCACATTTTTCCCACATTTTTGTTTTTAACATTCACTCTTCTAAAACTGGAAAATACCAGAGTCTTGGAATCATTCATTGGCATGCTATCCACTGTTTACTCTAGCAATACGAGAAAAAGGAAAGTTTAAAGGTGCTCACCAAAGGAAGGACTACAATGAAGAAATCTGAACAACAACAAAAAATACTGCATGCTCACACCAAAACTGAGCATCTCTTAACTATCTAGCTATATTTTAAAGCTTATTTGGGAAACATTTGGGTACAAATAATCTTATTATTTGTTTTTGAATTTAAATTCAAGTTTCAAGGTTGTTTGTATAAATCCCCCTTGTCCTTTCAACACAGTGTTCCATGAAAAAATGTAAAATTTGCACAACTGACTTCGAAGTAGTTCTACAGGTGGCTTATGTTTAACTCATCAATTTTCCCACCCATGGAGATTCATACACTGGACCCCCTCCCCTCATATAACCTCCTCATATAACCTTTAAGAGATGGAGAAATATCTGCATAGACCTCATCTCCAGGATTTACATCATTTTATAAACATTTGAGTACCAAGGAGACCATCACTCAAAATTCAAACAAGTAATTATAAAATGTAGAACTGTATTTAAAAGGAGACAACCAACCTGAGGCACTTGACAAACTTTAACTCTGTTGCTGAGAATGTGGTCACGTCTGGGCTAAGAGGCTTAGCTATAGAGTATGTAATAAAACAGCTAAATTTGGATTGGAGGCTCATTTTGCACTCTGAAATGGAATGTAGCCCCAGGAGAGTAAGCAGAAAGGGACTCTAGAAATCAGAGAGGAAGTCTCTGTAACTTCTCACTTCAACATAAATAATAAACCATTAAAAAGAGAAGCCTGGGGAGTGCTCTAAAAATTGAAAGGGGCAGAAAATGGAAAGAGGTATTTCCAAGGCACAATGGTGCATAGCTCTAACAGAACCTTTCCAGGGGACTCTCCAGATTAAGTGAGAATAGTATTGCCCTCAGTAGAAAGTTTCAGCAATAGACCAAAGTGATCTCTGCTTTTATATCTTCTAAACTATTTTTTATTATTGTCATGCCAACCTATCACTTTATGACTTTACAGACTTTTCTGGAATTTTTAAATCTCCCTAAAAAGATTTTGAGTTTCTTAAATGCATACAATGCATGGTTATGGAAAATAACCCAGTAAGTAAATAAGTGCCTGGAGAGCATGAAGCCCTAAGATCATCCCCAATGAGCCATACAATAAAAGGAGTGTGGTGGCACATGCTTGTCATTCTCTAGCTCTAGATACAGGGCAGATGGATTTCTAGGGTTCAGTAGCCAGTCACCCTAGCTATCTGGCTATTCCCAGGACTTTAAAGACATTTTGCCTCAAAACTAAAACATGGTAGATGGCTCCTGAGGAAATGCTCATGGATTTT
This sequence comes from Peromyscus eremicus, assembly GCF_949786415.1. Lineage (NCBI taxonomy): Eukaryota > Metazoa > Chordata > Mammalia > Rodentia > Cricetidae > Peromyscus > Peromyscus eremicus. The sequence goes on along the minus strand of NC_081421.1, from coordinate 112,214,715 downwards.
TCCTCTAATCTCCACATGCATTGTGTACACACGTGTGCATACATATCTATACACATGAACATGCACATAACACACACACACACTTATGTTTTGTTCTATCTCATTTATTTCTATAGGACAAAACAATAGTACTTCCTGAATTAAATTAATTTCAGCTATACTAGACTTCTTTCTTTCTTCCTTAAAAAATAAACTGAATAATCAGGGTCTGAAAGACATATAATAAGTTAAAATACCAGGACACAGTGTGATCTCCATGGCTAAAATCTTAGTCACAACTTTATCTAGAGAGAAGTTTGAATTTCAGTTACTGAGTCCTCTGGAAGCTATTGAGACACACATTGAGGACTATAACTACTGCTTTGGTGTCAGGCATAGTCTAATTAACCGAACAACCAGAAGTAAAACAAATTCAAATAAGTGAAAACATGCAGGTACATTATACATCATACCTCCCTTATTTCCTCTCATTTTGTATCTACCCTCTTTCAGATAATTTTTGAAACTCTTCCATATTTGGTATTTGTTTTGAACAAAAGTGAGACCTTCAGCAATAAAGATGCATATTTTTTAGGTAGAGTTATCCTAAGCATAACTTTTGTCAGCTGTGGTAAGTTTATTTTAACTTAGCTACAGAGATCTTTACCTTTTGCATTTTTGAGGGCTGGTCTGTTCTGGCAAAATTCCAGAATAAATTTTACATCTTCCTTTTAAGTAGGGCAAGATCTTGACATAAAACTACTGTGGGAGTTGACGGTTTGCCCGTCAAATGCAGTGGCTGGCTTCCCCAGTTGTTTTCATAGTGATAAATATAAACTCCATATCAGGCAGCAAGACAAATATTCCCCCAAAGCATGTGCTAGGCACATTTGAGAATGAATGGAGTTAAAGAGATTTATCATCATCATGCTTTTCTCTACTATGAGGTCTCCTCTTTCGCTGCTTTTGCCATGGAACAGACAAACAAAGTGTACCCTTATTTAGAATGGGGAGGTAAAGGGAGAGGGAAGAGGAGGGGAGTAGAGAAGAGAGAAAAAAGAATGAGGAGAGAAGGAGAGCAGAGAGAGAGGGAAGAAGGAAGAGAAATACTGCATGTAAAAGTTCACTTCACTTTGGAGTAGAGAAACATAAAAGACTTTGGAATGCAAATTTTAACGTAGCAGATATGCCAACAAGATACAAACACACAAACAACAACTCAAAGACAGCACTGAGGCCATCACCATAGACTCTATTTTGAAACAATGAAATATATTGCTCTATCAAAATTACCCACTAAGTGAAATTTTTTAATAGGAATTACAGCACATTTTTTTTCTGTAAGTTAATTACATGATTTGTTGTATATAGTTTATCTCATGACTTATTACTGATTTAAGAACCTCTAAATATAATATTTTCTTTCTTTTAAGAAAAAAGTTAAAACTCAGTTATGTTAGCACAGTAGATTGCTGACTGACAAGAGATTTAGCCTATATGATCATGAACTCAAGAATTGGTGTCTTTGAAGTCATGAAATTTACTCTGTAAAAGGAAACTAATTTCCATTGAATTCTTTCAAATGATCCTTAATCACACAAAGATCAAAACATTTTTATAACACAAATAAACATTTTAAGAACCAAAAAAGTTTGATGTTAAATCACTCCTTCTTTAAAACCAGTATTCATCTCTGCTTTAACCATTTTCTCTTCAGAAAATTTAGGTGTATGGGGAGAGAGGGTAACTTCCATTAAAGAGTTTATTACATTTTTCTTTGTCTACAAAGAAGGATTCTTTTAATATTGCTCCCAAGCCTTTTTTTTTTTTTAACTTCAAATGTCTTTGAGTCTAAATTGACTGTCTTTGCTGAAGCAGTGTTTGCCTCTTCAACCATCTCTTTGGCATTCCATTATGGGCACCTGCTGTTGATAATTACAGGTCTGTCTCCTTACCACTTCCTCTCCTCTACAGCAAGGCAAGCTTCAGACTGCCTGATTACAAACAGCACCAGTAAAAGATCCCCACATAGATCTCCACAGTAATTATCCAAGGCAAGTTGGGGCTATGTTTACTGGAGACTTAAAGGAGCTACTTCTTGTTAGAATTTTCTTGTTGCTAGCAAAGTTTCATAATCAAATGCCTATAAGAACTTTAAATTCAATAATGCTTTGTAATAATATGTTCCACATATCATTTTTAGATTAAAAATCAAAATATCCTTATTAAAAATAATAGGTCATGATTCCACTAAAAATATCTTCAGAAAATAGATACATGATAGCAACTATGCATGATGTACATGGATTGGTTTTCATGACTATGGACCAATAGGGTCTACACAGGACAGCCATGATTCATTTTCACATTTCACATACACACTCACATCCTGCCAGAGAGAAAAATAAGAAATATCCCCTAGAGCAATAAATGATGCAACAATAATCCCAGATAAAACAATTGGAAAGTCAGGTTTTATTGTCAATATTAACAAGTGAAGTGTTGGGAAGTGTCTGGCAATTGTCAAGGACTTCTAACTTGTAGACCTCCACAGCTCCTAGTTCTATTTTAGCAGACTGACTGTGAGAGTCCAGCTGTGTTCAAAGTGCTTGTCCATAATTATTTAGGGCTCATTTGTTTCATATGCCATAGAATCAAAGTTCATCACTAAAGAGCCATGACTGTAGGATAGAAATCCAATGGGAATGGATTTCCAAGGTGAAGGAAACTAACCTTCTAGTTAATTTATTAGCTTTCTGTGACTGTGGTAGATTATCTGAGATAACCAATCTAAAGGAAGAAAAATTATTTTCACTTATAGTTTCCAAGGTTTCAGTCAATGGTCAGTTGGCCACGTTGCTATTTTGGAGTCTATGGCAAAGCAGTATATGGTTATTGGGAATGCAGACATCCAATAGGTCCTATCTCTTAAACTTTCTGTCACTTCTCAATACTAATTCTGGCTGGAGATCTGCCTTTGGTATCTGGGAATTAGAGATCCCCCACTAAAACAGTCAGTTCCTAATGGATAGTAGAAACTCATTCTTCAGTCTGCTTGGGTTTACATTCAGAAATTCACAGCTACTTCACTTGATCCAGGAACTCTTAAATCAAGAGACAAGGAAAGAAGCTGATTTTACCATAATGGATTGTCCAAAAAAAGCCACACTCTGTTATTTATACAAAAACATGAATTCATTCAGTGCCATTCAAAGAAGGATATTATATACTACCCTTGTGTCAAATACTATGTCATGTGATAAGGACAACATGGTGATTAGGGACCAAACACTCACCATGATGACATGTAGCTGGGAACACAGAAGAGAAGAGCTGTCCAGTTGGGTATGAGAGATCATTTTACAAAGGAGTGAACTATTTAAACTAAAATGAACAGTGTGAGCAGCCAGGAGGAAAGGACAGAACATGAGAAATGAATGGCCAAGGAAGGAGTGAAAGAGAAGAATAGTTCTAAGCCAATGGCTTGCTACAAAACCTAGAGTTGGAGAGGGGGCTGTCCTACAGAGACCACAAATGCTTAACCTGGAGCAAGTGCCTGGTGTAGGGAGACACAACCACAGAAAGTTTGTGGGAGTTAAGTAGGACATATAAGCACAAATAATACTGCCAACCATTTGTGGTGATATATTGTGTCCCCGAATATATTGTGCACTCTAATAAAACTTATCTGAGGATCAGAGGAAAAAGTCAGCCCCTATATTAAACATAGAAGCCAGGCAATGGTAGCACATGCCTTTAATCCTAGCATTCGGAAGCAGAGAACCGTCTGGATCTCTGTGAGGTCAAGGCCACACTGAAAACAGAGTCAGGCGTGGTGGTATCTGCGTTAAATTCCAACACTAGTTAACCATAAAGATCTGGAGGTCTGTACAGACAGACAGGAAGTGACAGAGCTGGGTGGGAAGAGGAAGTGATGTAGTTGGGTGGAGAGAAGAAGTGAAATGGCAGAACAGAAAGGTATATATAGGTGAGGGTATACAGAAAGTAGGTCTCTTTGAAAGCTGAGGAGTTGGTGAGGTGAGGTTGGCTTTGGCTCGTCCTATTCCTCTGATCTCTCAATTTTAACCCCAATATCTGGCTCTGGGTTTTTATTAATAAGACCATTTAGCCATTCATCTTACAGCCATGTGAAGTTTCGATCTTCCATATAAGCAAGAGTTTGAAGAGAAAGAGCTCTGCATTTGGTGCTACATTGGCCTGACTACACTTTGCAGCTCAGAGGGGAATGGCCAAGAAACATCTTTGGTTCCTCGCTTTGGTGCAATGGATTTATGTGACAATATTTAGGTAACATTCATCTTTCCTAATACAACACCATTAAATGCTTGAGTATATTTAAATTTTTGCTGGCATATAATTATATGGGACTGTAGGAAAAATTTTTGGTTTCAATAACATGACTTTCTGAATGGCCCCTCTACCCCTTCAATAAAATAACAGCAAATCATATATTCTTGGAAGTACAGGTAATGTTTACATCAATTAAAAAATAAAACAAATGCCTTTAGCAATTGCATACTGACGGTCTGTAAGCCAGCTTAGTGTTTAAAACATCAACATTGAGAAGCTTGATTTTACTTTAATGAAACAACACATGTCTATGCTAGAAGGAATCAAAAGTATAGCCTCATCACTCAGTCATTGCGTTTTTTACTCCTGGAAATCCTCCAAGAAAACTACTACAAACTAAATGTTATATGTAGTGATACTAACCCCGCCCCCCCCAAAATAGGCCAATAGATCATCAAAAACATTCCAGATTAATTCTGCTGGCTTCTTTTAACAGAATAAGATCCATAAGACAGGAGATTTTATAGTTATGTAGATAACACTACACTTCTGATTATAGAATCCCTATTAACTTGCCCTTTTCAAAAAGTGGATATTTCTTAGGACATCCCTTAGGGAACTGGAGAAGGCCAGGGTAGGGTTAAAAAATAAATGGACATTAGACCTTATGTTTGTATAACACAAACTACAAAGAGATCTCTTCCTCCTAAGGGTGTTCTAATGTGGCAAATGCCAGGTCCTTGCACTTATTCCTTTAATGTCTCTACCACACTGTGGTTGCTAAAGGGTCCAGAATGGCAGTCATTTATGATGTGCTCTTTGGCTATGCACTTATGAAGTGGACATATTTTGAAAAAAATGTTTTTTAATGTTTTGTCTTGTTTAAACACTATAATGAAGATTTCAAAAGATGTAAAACAAAAAACAAAAGTATTAGTAATGTCACAGTGAACCATATAGTACAATACTGGATATTCTTTAGAACTGGGAAACTTCTCCTTTGCCTATACTCTTCTCAAAATATAGTCGTTATTAAACCAGCCATAAGCTCTCCTTTTATAACTACACACTGGAAAGTTTTTTTTTTTTTTTTTTTTTTGCAAACAGGACTATAATCTTTGCAAATGTTCTTTTTCATTCTTACAGAACACAAGTTGCACATGGATGCCTATGAGAAACCACAGTGCTCCATTGGACTCTCCTTGAATCCATTTAAAATATTTAATTAAATGAAGTGCATGCCAGATCCAGTGTATGCCCAAATACTTTCCCCCCACCATGCATGCAGATACACTGAAGAGTTTGGGCATCTAATTAATTTCTTTTCACTTTTTGTCTTTTATCTTAATATATACCCTGAGCATATGAGGAACTCTGGCTTTGCTTGGAAATTTTAGTTTAATTAATTTTTGCTTTCATATTAGAATCCATAAATGCTTTGCAATGTTAAAAGTTTTGACATAATGAAAAAGGTTAATTGTTTCAATTTCTTTAGAAAGAGTTTAAATATTAGCCCAAAAGTAGAGTTCGATAATTAATTTTTTCTTAATCTTTAACCTCCATTTTACAAACACAGCAATGTACAGTTTAAAAAGAATAAATGGGTATTTTTCACCTGTAGTTATCAAATACTAGTTTTGTTGAAATAGATTCTAGATTCAGAACTTGCAACTAAAAAACTGTCCCTGAGGCTAGAGAGCTAGCTGAATGGTTAAGAGTACTTCTAGTTCTTGCAGAGGACTGGGGTTTGATTCCCGGCACCCACATGACTCCCAATTGACTGACATGCCAGTTCTGGAGGAACCGTATGCCCTCTTCTGGCTTCCAGAGGCATGTATGCACACACGTAGCAAACATTCTTATACATAAAAAATAAAAAGAACTTTGTTCTTAAAAAGTCATACTGAAGCAAATTTGTTACTTTTCCAAGTATTTTAATGTAAAATAATATCATAATCTGGTATAAATTTTGAATTTTATAATGTGTCATTTTCTTTTACAAAATGTTTCTTTGATAAAACATTTTTGTTGGTCCATAAGATGTTCTTCCATTTGATATTAATCCCAACTGAACATAGTCCTCTCATTCTCATAATAGAATTTTAGCAATGCCAAATGAAGACTGTTACATGGTGTAGACGTTTATGATAAGAATAAAATAATAGCAACAGTAATATCAGAGACTAAAGTGCATTAAGTGCTTGTCTAGTGCCAAGAAGTGTCCTCAGTTCTTCACTTTTCATAACCCACTCCTCCTGACAGCTCTGTGACATCAATACCATGATTATTCTTATCTTTCACTCCCAATGTGAAGTGAAATGAAGATTTTATACTTACACACAATCGCCAGACACAAAGTTCAGCACGCTTTCCTCATCTTTGCCAAGGGACTTGCAGGCACAATGGCAGTATTTGTAGTACCAGTTGTCACAGGATACCCATTGTTCACATATATGAATAATTTTAAATAAATTTTGTTGTATTCTATAGATTTCTTCAACTAGAAAATTATCAGATCCAAACACAGATGCAGGCATACATTCACAGGTGTACACAGACATGCAAACAGTATGTTTTTAATTTCCTGGTAGTCAAGGAGAGAGAGAGAGAGAGAGAGAGAGAGAGATAAAGCCATTCCCTTATGTGAATGGAGTCATGATAAATCTCAGAGTGGACTATTTTAAGAAAAGCTTTGCAAGCATAAATAAACACAATTAAGTGGAAATGTCTTTACTCCAATTTTTTAAAGTATAGTTCATACCAAGATGGGTACATACTTTTCAAACTGTCCAAGAAAGTAAGTCCATTACATTGCAGGGAATTATTTTCCTAAAAATTGTTCTAAGCTAATGTAATAACTGTCCAGTTTCAATAAATCTAGGATCATCTTGTTATATTTTCAACATAATTCAATTTCATAATACAAGTTTGTAGATGGGTACACATTTATTATGCAGGCAAATACAATGACATTTTCTTTTCATTTCACAATAGAATTAAATTGCAAGCACTACAAAAGGAAAAATGCATGGAAATAGCCATTTTAAAAGATGTTTTAGTCTTTAAAAGTGGGTTGAAAATTAAAAATCAAAGTTCACTTGTTTGGAGGGAGGCATATTCCCATCTGTTATTAATGTCTGTGTTATACACTAAAGACAAGATTATTCACCAAGGCCCTCATATAATATGTCAGTAAATGGGATTTTGGTTAGTAATTTAATTATATAAACTCTGACCATGTAAGCTCACAATTCATTCAAAATGAACATTTACAGTGTCCTGGGATGAATTAAAACACTTAGTGACACTAAAGAGAACTTCTTGATTTCATTAGGAAATGCTTGTATAAGAATCTATTCACACAAAAGGCAAAAATCTCTGGCATAGCTAAAGAATAAGCTTTGTCTTTTTTTGTTATTCTTTTCAAGAAATACAAGGTAATGTAAGGCGTTTACTTTTTATCATGTAAAAAAATTTTATGGTACAAATAAGTAAAAGATGTGACATTTGGTCATAGAACAGAACTCAGAACTCTGAAGGCAAGAAAATATGATGAGAATTCAAATGAACATCATGAAGATGCTGAGGGAGCTTGTGCACATGTGATCGGGGTCATATGCTGACTTGGACTCCACCCTCCTGACTTATGCTGGGTTTTGCTAATGGCCTGATAATAGGGAAGGGGGAGGCGGGTAGGGAGGTCTCCTAGTACTTTAGAGTGGTGTGAGCATGACAGCCGCTGATTAATTACTGCCCAGTTCTCAACTCACATCAGATGACTGAGCAGCCCTGTTCAGCACCACAATGGTGTCACAGTTACAGAACACTGGCTTAGAACATGCTTTCTGATGACTTACAAGAGATTTTCAGATTCTATAATAATTAACAGTATCCAATTTTTGTCTTTTAAATGACTAAAATGTCTATAAGAATTTTTTTCTAGAGATGAAAAATATACTTAAGGAATTTGGTGGGGGATGATATGAGCATTCATTGCAGACAGCACATACATATTGCATAGCTTTGAAAATATTACCCCACGGATCATTTATGAATATTAGTGTGTTAAATTATACCTGTGCTTTCGCTTGTTCCCCTTCCAGACTCTCACTCTCCTTCCCACTTACACACACAACCATTTATGGACCGGCTTCCTGTGGTTTCAAAGTATATGGAAAAATAAGCATTGTAGCTAATAGCAGAAAAAAAATCTCTTCACTTTAAATGAACTTCTCGGGGCGAGGGTGGGGGTGGGTACCTTATGTGAATGCCGGCTCCTATGGAAACAACTCCTTTACAATGTCAGCTTAAACTACTCCAGATGATTTCTTTCAAAGCCTCCCGTTAAAGCCATCACGGCCACATATTATCTCCTTGTTATATAGACTGTTACTTTTGTTTCATCACAAATCTCTGCCTCTTTAGTAGCAGCCCTGCTACTACTATCAGATGGCATTTGTTTTACTTAATGTACATAGTTTCAGAAAGAAAATACAGAACTGCTATTACTGCATTCTGTGAAAACATGCCAGCATACATTTAGCTGACACGGCATCAGCTGGTATTTAAACTGGGCTTAGCTAATGGACTTTTAATGTCAGCGGGGTTATGTGCAGTTACTGGCTATTAGCAGAAATGGTTCCTTTCTATAAAAATCACTTTTCCTCAAGTGTGTTGTTTGAACATTCCTTTCCCTAACTTAGTGACTGTCACTGAATGCTAAATAAACCCAAGGACTCTGGAGTCTGCTGTTATCTTTAAGATTCTTTTTTAACTTTGCAATTCAGCATTAAACAGGCAACCTTCCCCTTTCCCATTAACTTTTAGACTTGTAATCACAAAACCTTGTGAGGAATAATAGTTACTTCGTCATTTTTCACAGTATACTATGTATTTTGCTATGAAAACTGTACGTCAACTATGAAGGATGGATGCATGATGGAGTGTCTAACATAGTTATCTGAATCTTAGAATGTGTGTACTATTAAAAATTTTAAGTTAAAAATTAAAATTTTCAAATATTTTGCAAATGTATACATGCGAACAGCGACTGCAAAGTGACATTTGAATGTGTCTATATTTATTACTATACTTACTTAGTATAGGCACAAAGCAAGTTATTGCCATATCCTGAATGAAAATATGTTTATTTTTTCCATCAAGTTTCCCTTTTGCATGGTTAACTTTCTTTGTCCATTTAAGTAAAAGTTTCATTAGATATTGTGATCACATTAGAAATAAAACAACTAAGATGGTATCTGTGAGAGACTAAGAAAACCCATCACAATTCCATTTTGTCAAAGGTGAAACAACCTACCCTGGATTATGGCCAGGAAAGAAGAGCCCAGTTGACCTTACCTTCAAAGGACCCATGTATAAAATCACTTCATGAATGGCACTTCCAGAACAATGCCTACTCCCTCAGAGAAGTAAAAAAGATTCAAGAGCATGTGTGAAAGTTGTTCCCCCTGCTGCTTGGAAATAGACATGCTACTGAGCGCAGACATTCAACTGTAGTCAGTGAATGAGAGTCCACCATAAGACATTCAACTGTAGTCAGTGAATGAGAGTCCACCATAAGACATTCAACTGTAGTCAGTGAATGAGAGTCCACCATAAGACATTCAACTGTAGTCAGTGAATGAGAGTTCACCATAAGATATTCAAATGTAGTTAGTGAATGAGAGTTCACCATAAGACATTCAACTGTAGTCAGTGAATGAGAGTCTACCACAAGACTATGGGGAAAACCAAACAGACAGAAGCTCTGCGGATGTTTGCCATAGGCCATAGAAAGTAGACATCTCTTGGTATCAGGAAACAACCTGTTGCCATCAGCTGAGGCAGGTATGTCTCTGCACCACACAATGAAATGACTCAGAAATTTGACAAGGAACTTTGTGCAGGAAAGTGGGATGTAATTTTTTTTTTATTAAGAAAGCTGTGTTTAAATCTGAGTTGCCAGTTTATAAAAAACCCTCCATAAATGAGCTCTGTAAATAAAAATAAAGCATTTGTTTTTTTCAGGTTAATTGCCAAATCTCTTTAAAACTAAAAGTTCCCTTCTAAAACAGCAAAACATGCTACATGTACACAAGGCACACTCCCGTTGTTACACATACATTCACATACACGCTCATAGGAAATTATCAAACTCTATTAATCTATTCCTTATAATTTATTCATTGCATTAAAATTTCTGTGAAAATATCATCCTAGAAAAATTAGTTATTTAATTTGATAAAAATGGCATGCATGTCTTTGATTTGATTTGTAATGAATTCAGTAAAGTAATCCCTCCCCTTTGCAACTGGGAAGGCATATATATCTACAGCTAAAACTTTTCCCAGTCATCTTTCTAGTTTTCTTAATCATGTTAATGTAAGTAAATGGTAACAGTTTCACTGTGGTCCTCTTCATTATTTATAGATAGATACATGTATGTAGCAGTGGTATAAAAATAAACATTTAGCTCAGCCTGGGGATGCAGACAGTGATAACAATCTCTAAATGCACTGTAATTCTATTAAGTCAGCTCCACTTAAGCAAATTCATTTTTAGGGACAATAGTTCCTAAAAATTCCAACATAATTTGAGCATAATGCTATCAGATTTCTTCCAAGCAGGTGAGCCTTAGGAAACAGCAGGGTGTTGTTGTCAATGGCAATGTTTAACAAGGTACATGGAGATTAAGTAGCACATTAGAAGATCACTGGTGGGTCTCAGAACAGCCCTCATCTGATTCCCAGTCAAGTGTGCCCTACTCCAATAGGTACATGAAAAATCCAGATACAACTTCTTCACAAACATAGTCTATGAGAATTCTTTGGAAATCCTTTGTCACTTAAGAGTAAGACAACTAAGCCATGATTTATACAAAAGTTTTATGTCATAAACTTCTTCAACACTATCAGGAGAAATCAATCTTGGGCCTCTATTTCAGATAAAAACAATAATTAATCATAAAATCAAACAAACAAAACCATTCTCCTCCACTCCTGAGAGCAGTCACAGAAATTAATTTCTGTTTTCCAGGGTGAAGGCCCTGTGGGTGAAGGCCCTGTGGATGAAGCCCCTGTGGGTGAGGGCCAAGTGTCAGCTTCCCTCAGTCCTTGTGTTGAGTCCCTAAGGTACTTCTAAGTTACAGCGTCTCATCACTTTAGAGATCCAGAATGATGCTTGCCAAAGAAAAAGAGAGGCAACATAGTTACTGTTTTATTTAGAATGATTCAGCATTGCTGCTTGCTAAACTTGAGTCTTTCCACTGGGTGGCCACAATGTGTACATTTTGCAAAGTCTTTACTCAAAGGAGATACAATGTATCACTTTTCTTTTGACCAAAAGCCAGAGTAAACATATGTGGAATACACATAATCTTCCAAGTCCAGTTACCAGAAATTACTCTTCCTTCTTGTCTCCAACTTCCGCCCCCCCACCCCGTGGTAATTTGGGGTTTGTTTGGTTTAGATTAAAGATAACACAGGTCTCAAAACCTGTAAAATAGTTAACAGTCCTATGGTCACTGACAATCACTTTTAGCTTCTGTCAAAGAAATAGACCATCTGCTTAATTTGGAAGGAGTTCTTCAAAAGGGCTCTTTCAGTTCTTGGTATTCAAAAAAAAATAGCATAATGATTTAGAATATTTAAGTACAGGTAACAAACTTGTAAATTTACAGAGAATAGAATGATCAAAAACTCCTTCCTCTAATTTTAATTTTACACTTGAGTTTTCTTTGCCAATGATTAGAAATGTTGTTACATCATGCAACCTAGCACATTGTACAAAACTTCTGTTTTCTGTGAGAGTGTATCTTATGAATTGATGTTACCTGATAAATTTTCTTCACAAAGTGTATATTCTAAACTTTTGTATTATTTTATAATACTTTTTAATTTCTACACCAACCTTAGTTTTCATGAGCTGGCCTACATTTATCTTCCTGGACATATTTGGGTTAATAAGTAGACTTCAGAAACATTTTAATAGACAAGCACTGATCTATTTTTATTTAAATCAACTTTCTTATATAAGACTTTTCAATAGGGAAAAAATAGAACACAATGAATTATACTTATGTTCAAGTACTCTACAATTTAATAATCAATTAAGACACTGAGAAATGTTAGCACTCATCAATAAACTTGTTAAATGTGATGAAGGAGTTTCTGTTTAACATCCGTAGCTGGACAAAAAAGACAGTATGTGCTCATCTTACAAGGCCTTTTTACTGTTCTCATAATTGCTGAGACATGAAACTAGCCACAGTAGCCACATGACACAATGATTAATGAAGGTAGGGCCCCCTAGCCTCACAACATTTTAAAATAAATAAGGCTTGTAACTCTGGAGTTAAATTTGATTAATCGATATTATATGTTAATAGGTTTATGTTATTCCTAGTATTCAGAATAAGAACTCCAACAGGCATGTCAGTATGATGAAAGTTTACCTTGTTCCCTTTATCTTCGATGGCAAAGTAAGACTCAGTGTGTTGTTTAATTAAAGGAAGATATTCCCCAAACATTGTGGTTTTCAGATGTTAGCTTCACTTTGCAAAACAAAGCACTTTTGAGTTACTGCTCATTGCTAGTAAAAGGTATACTGATGTAAGGACAAATATCTGCATGTTAGGCTCTTTCAAAGCTGTAGCTGACTTTCTGAATTATAACTTCAGTTTAATTGATGTCACAGGACTTCAGCACTATGTGAAGAAGGCTAGATCTGTTTAGCTGCCTAATTTCTATACATTCTTTTGTGTATTTCAGAACTTCATTGTATAATTCTCATGCTCAGAATGAGAGAAAGCCCCATTTCAAATGCAAGCCAAAACTTTTCAATGAATTCTCAAATTATAGCTTGATATTTGCTAATATTTTCCTTATGAAGCGTATAATTACTTGTGACATACCTTTTAGATTTTCACAAAAGGCATTTTGATGTATGCATATTGGTAGATAGGATACACACATTCAGTACTTCTGATTCTTTGAGTTCACTGAGATATTTGCACAAAATAATTTTTATTAAAATTTTGCAAATCTTCAGACAAAGTACAAGAGAAACTATAGGCTACAATATTTTTTAAAGAATTACAAATAATAAAATTCTAGCATTTTAAAATTACTCCTGAAAATGTACTTCTATCAAGTAGCACAAAACTGTCCCTTAGTTTTAAAATACACTGGAACTGATTGATATTCTATATATAAGGTCTCAGATCTATGGAGTCCTCCTTCACAAATGCAAGCAGTAAAAGATACAAGTAAGCAGTGGAATAAAAGAGTCCATGCAGAGGTCGAAGGAGCTGTTGATTAAGAGACTGAGAGAAAGATGGTAATTGAAACAGAGAGGGATAAAGAGGGAGAGAGAGAGAGAACAAGGGGAAGATAAGATATTTGGGGTTAAGTGCAGAACTTCACTATCAATACTTTAAAACAGAATGGCAGTTTTGCAGGAGAAATGTGTTTATTTTAACTATAAGTAAAATAAACATAAAAGCCCCTTGAAATCTTTAGTGTTGTCTTACAAGTCCGTCAGAGAGCAACATGTAAAGAAATATGAATGATTATGTATTGTGTATGTTCACTATAATTACAAGCAATTAAATGTAAAAATTCAAATAGAGCTTGAGTAAAATGAAGTACTGGTACATTTGTCTCACTTTTTCCTGGTGTTTTACAAAGTTGGATGCCAAGGAATAATAATACTTTCTGTGAGGTATCTATTGCTGTAGTTGATTTACATATATTAATTCAACCCTAGTATGACCTATGGTATGCATTTTCTTATTTTACATGTGAGGAAACTGAGGCACTGAAAAGTTAAATAACTTAAGCTTGGTCACATTGCTAGGAGATGTTGGGAGAAATATGAGGCATTGTTATAACTAAAACAACAGGCACACAGTATTAGCAGTTCTTAGCTTGTACCTCCCCAAAGCCAGACAAAATAGACATTGAGCCTAAGTAAATAGGAGTGAGGCTACAGCTTCATAGCATAGCACTTGCCTAGCACAACATGTACAGGGACCTAGATTCAATCCGCATTACCAAAAGGTGGGTGGATCTGAATACAAGTGACACTTTTGAAATGCAAATTTAGGGAAAATCCCACTTCCAAGATAGGCATAGTGGTGCACAACTGTAATCCCAGTAATGGTATGGGGTAGGGACTGAGGTGGGTGGATCTTGAGTTCACAGGCAGCAGGGAAGAGGGGGTAAGAATGAATGAGAGTATATGTCTCGACTGGCTCAACCCCAAGTGTCCCCTTCCCGTTACTTGCAACCAAATCATTACCATGAATCCTCTATGTATAAAATGTTGGAACTATCTCCAGTACCACAGTCACTCATGGTGGAATCTTAACCTCCTTGACACAAGGGACATATCTGCACCCAGTGTTATAGCTCAGAAAGTAATATGCTGACATGTCTGCCTTGAGGTTGAAGACAGTTTATTCAAGTTTAAGTCACATACAGTCTGGGACATAATACCAGTGCACATTATTTGTTTGTTAGGAGCTTCACTTCTAATACACCCTCTACTCAAATGAGCTCAAAACTTTAGTGTGCAGGAAAAAGACAATGCAGATTGTCTTTTCAGTTGACAAGGGTCAACTATGATGAAAGTTCAAGGCTAGAGTCTAGGCCCAACAGCAGCTTCCAGAAATGGCTACAGCCCCCAGTACTTCTGAGAATTTCTCCTGAGAGTGACTCCCTCTGCTGCTCCAGCAAAGCCATGACCTAAATCAGAAAACTGCTGTGTACAGTTAAGGCTGATGGAGCACATTCTCCCTGTTCATGATAACAGAAGACTACAGCATATGTCAGAGGACAGTTACAGTTAAGTCTCAACAACAACACTAAATAAGTAAAGAGGGTTAGCCTAGTACAGCTCATGCCTCCCTTATATCCTTATATCCTTAAGGAAGTTTAAAATATATTGCTATGAATTCTAATGATGATCTGTTCCCAAGGTACCAAAGATAGACACTTTAAATAATCCTTCCCTCTTAACTAGAATGGCTTTTATAATAGAATGATTTTTTTCTTTGTTTTATTGACAGAGTCTGGCTTTGTTGTACAGGGTGGCTTTGAACTTACATTCCTCATGCCTCAGCCTCCTTCAGTGGGAATCTTATAGGAGTACACCACCGCACTCCTCCGTGAGTCCTCATTTCGTTTTCCTAAGCAGGTGCTTGGAAAGTTTGTTCTCTGAAGGCTTTTAATCACTGTCTAAGTTAGAATGCACAGGATTACCTGTCTAACAAAGGCCAACTTGCCAATGTTCCCTTATTGTAAATCTCCAAAGTGAGTACATGAATTTGTCATCCCGAGCAGTATATGAAAGAATAATAATCAAATTCTGTTTTCATCCAAGCCCACTGATTGTAACAAAGCAACATGCATGAAGTCCTGAAAGTATTTTTTCCTCCTCTCTGGGAGAAGTGTGTCACTTGCTGTCTGAACACTCTATACATTAATGCAATGAGAATTATGCCTGACAAGTCTTCAGTAATTGTCTGGTCTGAATTTGGAGGTATTAGCACACATAACACTAGTTGGTGGCAGATAAGAGAGACATTATGATGTGTAAGGGTGGCGTAATAGGAGGTAATATTCATACACACACACACACACACACACATACACACACACACACACACACACACACACACACACACACACACACACACACTCCTTGCTCTTCCTAGTAAAAATCTTTCATTCTTGGAAGTCATGAGCCCTGAAAATTCCCTGGAGTGAAGGTTTCCCAGCAATCCTCAATGAAACAATTAGAGCACATGCAGAGAGGGGAAAGTTGTTGCCTCCAGCTTAGAGAATTTCCCAAGGACCTGTTTAAAATGACTGCTGTCTGTCTTTAAACCACAGTTGCAAAATTCGTTCACTCACAAATAATACTCTCTCTGTTCTATCTTAAGCAATGGCCCCCTCTCTCTTTCTCCCCCCCCCCACTGGGCTGTTTTCAGCTAAATATATATTTATTTTCAAAAGCTTCTCATTTTCACAGTACTGCTCCAACAGATTAAAAACCTTCACGTGGTAAAGTACTTAATGATCGTCCCTGTTCTAAATTGCATATGTACTTCCATTCATAAAAATAGTCCACTGGGGTCATTAAGGCATCAGAACACACAAATGGCACCTTAAGGGTATGTGTGGGAGCTCTAGTGCAAAGTGAAGAGAAAGGAGACAGTGGAGGAAATGAGAGCCTGCCTACCAGACCATCCTACAGTGAATGACTTGAGAAGTGTTAACAGCAGGTCAGTAGTAAACAGGCCTGGCTAATGAGTAGCAGCCACAGGGACAGTAGCTGATAGCAGATTTCTGTGCTTTACACTTCCTTTGATGTCTCCCAGATAACACAGGAAGAGCTGGTGTTCTGGAACATGGAGGATAACAAAGATAAAAGTAGGAGTCCTGCATCTCAGACCATGTGATTTGAAGGGGAAAAAAATGTTATTCTCCCTGAACTAAAGTAAATGGAGAAAAACCACACCAAAAGCACACACATCCTGCCGAACCTGCTTTCTTTTGCTGTCTAAGATCAGAATTAATCCTCAGCCTTTGCCTTGTCTGGTGTAGATGAAGAAAAAGTGCAAGAGGCAAAGAGTATACGGAGTACCTTTCCTTTCAGTCTCTGCTCCATTCCTTCAATATTAATCCACTTACAGTCCCCTGTTTGATTATCTCAATCGATTCTTCTCCTACCCAGTCTTTTTAATTTGGCTGTTGTAAGCTCTCCGCAGGGATCCTGCCTCCTTTTGGCATCTTTGGGGACTTTAACTTGCCTATTCCCAAACCATTCCCTTACCCTGCCCCTCCAACCTCAGTGGCTTAGTCCTTTGTGCATCCAGTAATGACAAGGAGTTCCAGCAGGAGTCACATAGCTGATTCCAGAACTGTTCATCAGGTTGCTCACTTAGGCTTTCTAAGATCCTCCTCTAAGTATTCCTGGCTAGTGTCCTGAGAACTTCTGACCAATTTCAAGAAATATAGGCTTTCCAACACAGAGTCGCTTGAAAATGGTCAGATGTGCCCTGGGGGTGTGCGTAAGATAACCAGTGCTGACCCACGAGAGATGGGAGGTGTCAGTCCACAAGGGAAGGAAGGATTTATGAGCATGGCCACTTAGTAGTGTAGCAGGAAAAACCCATACTCCTTAAGTGGCTCTCTCTGATTCACACTGTCTTGCTAATGACACCTCTCCATGAGCACCAGACTTGCCTGACCTAGGGGCTCCCCTCTGCCTTCCTCACCCACTTCCTGCACCAGTGCCTTGAAATTTTAGGAGACAGAAGTCTGCAGTTGGGAAAAACCAGTGCATGAGCATCATTGAAAGAGTCAGTGTTACTGCTTGGTCTCCTCAGCTCTCTAAATTCATAAAAGAAGTGTGTGTGTGTGTGTGTGTACACACACGCGCGTACGCGCACGCGTATTTGTGTGTGGGGGGTAGGTGGGTGTGTAGGGAAGGTCTCTGAACTGCTTCTCAATTGCTGCATCTCTCAAAGCTATGTTGCTTCCTGGCTATAGGCATTAAATAAATAAATAAATAAATAAATAAATAAATAAATAAATAAATAAATAAATAAATAAATAAATAAATAAACACACAGAAATTTTTATATGGATGAAAGATTCGGGTAGGAACTGGGCTTGGATTAGATGTCTTGGTGACCGGAGATACGCCAGAAAGGGCAATCTACCTTCTTCCACTGCCTTTCTTTTATCCACTTTCCAGACCAAAATGCTGGGAGCTGCACCACCCCCTAAAACTCAATGAGCAAGAAGGGACACCCCCAGGATGACCCTCAGTCTAGGTGCCTCCTCTCTGCCCTTACACATTCCCAACTCCGGATCACTGTCCTCGTAGCCCGGCTTTGCCCAGGACGCCGCACACTTTCTTCAAGGCTTACATGCGTTTAAATGTCAGTTATAAACTGGTTAGCAGTGCCCCTTCCCGGGGAGTTGCACACTTGGCTTGAACAACTAGTCTCCCACCAGGGCTCTGTGGGTATGAAGTTTTCTAAGGTTCGCCTGGCGGGAGGGGAACACGGAGAGGATGCTAGGAGAGAGGCAGACACATCAGGAGCCTGTCCTTTCTGGGCGAATTGAGCATCTCCATAGCGCCCCACCAGCAGTCTAGGGGCACCGGCGCCTATAGGTCCTAGGCAGTAATGGACACATTTCCTTAGTTGAAATGCGAGAAGATGTTGCAAGCCCAGCCACGGCACACCGCGGGGAGTCTCTGCATACCGCGCATATCGGGGCACATGTATGGCACACCACACCGCCACTAGCCACTATCCAGATCTTTGGAGACCTCCATGTGTACAATATGCAACAACGTGCGCGCGTGGGGCTGAAAGTGCAAAAGACACTCCAGGATCCCACGGGCACAGAGGCGGTGGCTTTCCTTTCACACCCTGGGTCCATCGTCACCCATCTCCCGAGCTAAGACTGAAAAATCTGGTTTCTTAACTAGTTGGAAAAGTGGAATTTAAAGTGGTTTCCACTGAGGACATCCAAGCAGATGAGGAAGCTAGGATCACCGGGGAGAAGGAGAAGCAGAGAAGAGGGAAGGCAGAAGCAAAGGGAGGTGACCGCCGCGCCCTGTGGACCCCCTTACCTTGAGCGGCCGAGCCAGTGCCGCTGGCGCTGAGCAGGGCCAGGGCAGGTAACACAAGCATCTGCAGCACATATCCCAGTCCCAGTCCGCAGCGGGCCGCTGTCGCCCGCAGACCTTTCCTCATCGTCGGCAGAGGTGTGCGGGGAAAGAGGAACGCCACCGGGAGACGCGCAAACAGCAGAGAGCCCCGCCGGGCAGGAGGCTGAATCCGGCCACCGCCAGGCAGTCCTGAGAAATAACAGCAGCCCAAATGCCACACTCCACTTTCTCCAAGGGCAGGGGCCAAAGGGGGTGGAGAAGAGCCTCCGAGGAGGAGTTTGAAGGTCCCTCGTCCTCTGCGCCTAGCCACTGACGTCTCCCGCCCGCCTGCGAGTGCTCTGCCCCCACTCGGGAAATGCAGGGAGGCGCAGCGCGGCCACCGCGGCCGCTCCCGCAGCTCCGCCGCCAGCCGAGCGGGCGGGCGCTGCTCTCGGGTCCCCGCGCCCGCGGGGATCGCACAGGCGCCGGGGAGGGGAGGTGGCGAGAGTGGGAGGAGAGGCGAGCGGGCGAGGGCTCCTGACTCCTCTCCTTGCGCTCCTGTGCCGGAGAGAGGCGCCCCGGCTGCCGCCCGCCCGCCGACGGTCCGGCGACAGTCGCCTCTTGGAGTGGGGCGAGCGGGGGTCCTGGGAGGCGCTCGCCGAGGAGGCGTGGAGGGCGCGGCCCCACTCCGCGAGGGGGGAAGCAGCGGCGGGAGCGCGCTCGCCCGCCTTATGTAAGCGGGGATGGAGTGAGATCCACGCCTCGCGTGGAAGGTGGAGTCCGCCGGGTTCACTGGCTCACTCGCTCTAACGCTGACAAGGGACACCTGGAAGCAGGGGCAACCGCGGCCAGGGGCAGCGCAGCCTCCTGCCGGGCGCCAGACTCCTGCTCCGCCAGCGCTGCGGGCGCGCCTCAGGCCACTTGGCCCCGTCCAGCGGAGCTCAGCCCACCGCCTGGCAGTGTCCCTCAGCCGGCCAAGCCTCAGCCAGAAGCCCCAGGAATGCACTCGCGCTAGGATTTTGGGGAGTTGGGCTTGATTAAGCCCGAGGCGGGCTGGAACTTATTCTCAGAGATGGGAAAGAAGGCAAGAAGCGTTTGCAGGGCTCCAGCCCACTATCCTTGGGCTGTCAGCGCCAGTCAGGCTGTTTGATGCTCTGCGAGCCTGTGACCTATTTGCGATGGAACAAAAACTAAAAATCAATGGAAACTCCCTCGGTACTGCTTCCTTTGCCTGTTCATCTTGGTGGCTGCTGAGATGGAGCAAATAAAGAGTGCTGAGGCAATACCAAGAGAAACTCCCAGAAAACAGGCAGAACACAATCTGTAGATACTCAACACGATGTTGGAGCCTATGAATGAGTCTCCAAATTCCTAACAGCGGCGAGTGAGGACTAAATCTGCAATAATTCAGAAAGAATTGGGTAGGAGGGGGGCGTGTAGTTAGGTTGTGAATTCCCGATATAAAGATGAAGGAGGGATGTGAAGGTAAACGGGTAAAATGAGGCCAGTCTAGACAAAAGGAAGGCAAATGTATGAACGCACCAGTTATGCTCCACAAGATAGCGTTGTGAGAAAAATTCATTTCTGAGATTAGGGCATCTTAAAATTAATACTTTATCATGTAATAGTTAAGTTCAAAGTGGAAAAGGAGCCATGTGTAAACACACACACACACACACACACACACACACACACACATCCCATACTTGAGGGGGCAGAAAGGAAGGAGGGGGAGGAAAAAATATTAATTCAAGTCTAATTTGAAGCGTAGTCATAACTCTGTTGAGGTGGGCAGGCCAGGTAACCTTTGCATGTCTTGGTGTTGTTTTCTGAAATATTCTCCTAGATCTTTGCTAATGCCTCATGATTTTGCCTGCCCAGTTCCACTGAAACCTCTACCCCATTATGTATGCTTTGGATGAATTTCATAGACTTGGAAAGGTCTCTCTTGGGAGAGACACTGACAAAATTAGCCCCTTTTTATTTCCATGGAGACTCTGCCTGACACTTTAAAATCGCTTAATTTTCTTTAGCTTCCCCACATGGCCACATCATGATATGTAGGCAAGAGGTCACATGCTGGTGCCAGATGGGCAGATCAATCCGCAGGACTTACTAGTGGGATGACATTGTCCCAAAAGGCCAAGTGCCTTTTCTTCTAATCTGTAAAATGGGTCTACTAGAAGTAATGATATATAAGGTTTTGTGAGGTTTGAATGAGTTAAATACAGGTAAAATGCCTGTCATAAAGTCCTTGTTGATTGTTCTTTGATCTAGAATATTCTCAGCTTTTCTTGCTACCTCAGCTAGTTCTGTTCAATAGTATTTTCTCCAGTTAAAATTGAGAATATGTTTGTGTCTATGTTCTCCAAAATTGTAGTTATTGGTTCACATGTATATCTGGATAGTAGAAGTGTGGCTTCTGTGAAATGGCAATTTTAACTTTTATGTTACTAATCATTTGAATGTTAATGGCTATCTGGAGACAATGGCTACCACAGTGGATGGTACAGATAACCCATCAATATCCCGAATAGTACCACAAAGGGACTGTGATTAAACTTAGTACATTTTCCCCAAGAAGGATAAGAGCTTGGAGTCCATGAGAGAAACCTCTGTGCAAACTCAGTGTTGTGTAAAAAAAGACTCCAAAAGTTGTAAAGTGTTAGGTGTGGTGGTGCGTGCTTTTCATCCCAGCACTCAGGAGGCAGAAGCACGAGAATCTCTGTAAGTCTGAGGCCAGCCTGGTCTACATAGGGAGCTGTAGGTTAGCCAGAGCTATGTAGAAAGAACCTGTCTCAAACAATGGCAAAGTTGTAAAGTTATTAATTTATTCTTTATAGCCTTCCTTGGGCTGTCTTTCCCAACTAGAACTTAACTCATTTGAAGCAGACAGACACCTTGCCTTGTAAGTCTTTCCATCCCACATCCTTAGCACAGAACCTGATCTATAGTTGGTATTCAGTCAGGGTTGCTTGGCTGAAGGTTCACATAGGGAGAATCTTCAAAGTCTAGGGCAGCCGAGGAAGGTTAAAATGATCATACCCTCTTGTTTGGGTCTTTGAAGCACTCGGCAGTCAATACTGCATGAAATTAATTCCTTAAAAGCACCAGTAAGCGATAAGGAGGAAGGAAGAAGTTCAATACTGAAATTCAGCCTAAAGAGGGCAGGAGAATGGTTTGAGAAGTGATGTGTAGAGATGAAGGGGAGGCAGCAGAGTCAGAGCACATGAACGGGAGCAGGGGAGCGCCTGTGAAGAGAAAAGCTCCAGCATGCAGGCGGGCTACACACTGCCTTTGTACCAGCACTCTGCCTAGTGTCACCAACTGTCACATTTTTGTCTTCATGAAAACAATGCAGTGTTTCAGAGGCTGCTGAGTGCAGGCTCTGTAAATCTCTGAGATCTGGGCTCAAATATCCCTGCCTACAGAAGATTCTGACTGGTTTCTGGGAAAGAGAAACAAGTTATCACCTTCCATTCCCTTCACCTGCTTGGATTTTCCAAATAATGCTTACTTTACATATCTGCCCACATATCTGAATGCTTATTTTATACATCTATATATGTATGTACATCCATAAATATGTGCAAGTATAAATACTTGCCAAGAGAATGTACGCATCTCAAGGGGAGGATATTTTCCTTATTATGTTCAGCATTCTCTGCCCAGAATATAGAACACAGCCTAGCACATAGTCAATAAATATTTCTTGGATATTGAATAGAGGAGTATGAGCCAGTGGATTTGAAAACTGAGCCAAGTCCCGAATAGCACCCTGTGCATTTTCAAATGATATGTAGGCTTTTCTAACTGTTGAATAAAAACAAAATGTGAATAAAATTTAACCCAAAGTGTAACTGAATGTGACCTTTCAGGTTTAGAATACCCCAGGTGTTTAAGGAACCAACATGAAATGCAGCTCATTTTTGAAAAATAAAAAGCTTCATTTCAATCCATGTACAAGGGCTTCCTATTTCTTGGCTCCTGTAAGTGGAGAATTAACTGTGGGATAATAAATCCCAGTGACAGGTGCTAATGGGAATTAAGCATGCAAATCCCCTGCATATCCCTCCAGAAATCTACACCAAGAGAAGTATGCTGTTTAGCATGTGGGCTGCTTAGTAATAATAGTATTTACTTTAAACCACTATGGAAAAAAGTTTCCAGTGCAAGGCTTAAATAAAATGAACCGAGCATATATTTTCATTACAGAAATACTTTCTCTCATTTTTAGCTCTGTCCTTGTATTTGATTCTTCACATTTTTGTACATTTATGGATGTCTAAAAATAATTCTCTGTAGTGAAAGATATTATTAACTGGATACATAGAAGCATAAATAGGATGAGAGTAAGGAAAACTCTTCATAAATAGGAATGGAGGATGGGTGTGGAGCCACCCAATAACATGACTGATAGACCTCAAGTAAGGGAGGCCAGATGGCCCAGAATCAGCTGATTCAATCCCCATTCTCTTCCTTAACCCAGAGAAAGAGACTTAGTCTCTCACAAACCTGTACACTCTGAATCTTTGTGCTTTGTGTTCATTATGTTAAACAAGACCCTTTACAAGTGAAAGCAACCTGACTTAAGCTACCCCTTTTTTTTAAAAAAGTAATGATTTATTACTCTTTCCAATTTCAAAGCCACGGGAGGGGGGTAAATGCCTGTTATCCTAACATTTATATCCTAGCTAACATTTATAGGTTGATTGCTATGTTCAGGTGATGATTCAAAGTCCTATGTGTACTATCTCACTTAATTATCACACTGAATATTGAATTATAAAGTACCACTATTGTCTCACTCCATTAGTAACACTATAACAAAATACAGAAATATATGACATACACAAATGTATCTCCCTACATTTGTGAAGGCAATTTGGGAAATCTAGGATGGCTTTGCTGGCAACGGTGAGTTTCTTCTCGCTGAGTCATCTAATGCATGGTTCAAGACAATGAGATGTCTGAGAGGGCAGGAGCAGATGGGCCTCTCATCGTTTTTTAAGGAACCCATTTCCACACAGATAAACCTACTCATGTGATAACTTAACGCCTTCATGAGGACAGTGCAACATGACTCAGTTACCTCCTGGAAGGCACTCATGACTCAGTACTACTGCAATGGGGATCAAGGGTCCAACACACGGAACTTGGGGGTCACAGGGAAACATAGGAGTTCTTCTTTTTGTACAGAAGGAAACAGAGTGGCTAAGCAACACAGTATTTTTTGACGCCAGTCGGATTTCAGGGATCATGTTTTAGTCCCAAGAACTTACATATTACTACCAGCATTGGTTCCTATCCCCATATTCCAGACCTTGATAAGCTCACTCCTGTTTTGGCTTCCCATAATCCAGGAAGCATGTGCTTGGCTTATCTGACCAAAGCAATCACAATGACCAGAGGATTGAAGTATATTGAACGCTGCGGCTTGTGTCAAGTGTTCATTTTTGGTAACTGGAAACATGGGCTGAAACTGGGGAGAAGGGATTCCCCAAAGAAATACCAATATAGGAAAGAAAGATTAATATAAAATAACTACCAACACAATGGAGGGAGTACCACCAGGATGGCAGACTTCTGTTTTGTAGTGTGTATGGCATAAGGCTTGAGGACCAGTTTGAGGTTTGTCTCATAACTCAACACTGTAGCAAAAAAAAATTGCTTAGGAAGAGAGAAACACCATCCCCCTGTAGATTGCTTTCTTTTTTTATTGTTTTATTATTTTTTCTTTATTAAGAAATTTTTTATTCATTTTACATACCAACCACAGATCCCACTCTCATCCTCCCCCCCTCCCAGCCTTCTCCCCAAAACCCACCCTCTATTCCCTCCATTCCCTGATCTGAAAAGGTAAAGTCTCCCATGGGGAGTCAGCAAAGCCTGGTACATTCAGTTGAGGCAGGTCCAAGCCCACCTCCCCCCACCCCCCGCATCAAGGCTGTGCAAGTTGTCCCACCATAGGTAATGGGCTCCAAAACGCCAGCTTGTGCACCAGGGATGGATCCTCACCTCACTGCCAGGGACCCCTTAAGCAGATCAAGCTACACAACTGTCTTGCTTATGCAGAGTGCCTAGTCTAGTCTCATGGAGCCTCTACAGCTGTTGGTCTAAAGTTCATGAGTTCCTGCTAGCTTACTTCAGTTGTCTCTGTAGGTTTCCCCCTCATGATCTTGATGGCCTTGCTCATAGAATCCTTCTTCCCTCTCTTCAGCTGGACTCCTGGAGCTCAGATTGGTGTTTGGCTGTAGATCTCTGCACCTGCTTCCATTAGTTACTGGATGAAGGCTCTATGATGACAGTTACAGTACTCATCAATCTGATTACCGGGTAAGCCATCTCAGGCACGCTATGGATAAAGAAAATGTGGTACATATACACAATGAAATACTACTCAGCAGTAAAAAACAATGACATCATGAAATTTGCAGGCAAATGGATGGAACTAGAAAATATCATCCTGAGTGAGGTAACTCAGTCTCAGAAAGACAAACATGATATGTACTTACTCATAAGTGGATGCTTTCTCCTTTAACTGACAGGAAGAATTGAGTTCAAATTTAATTCAATTTAGAATACTATCAATTTACCCTTATTATAATTAAGCTTCACTCTAGGACCCCTGAAGAAGAATACTGTTGGTAATAGTCAGTATATACTGAAGGATGGTAAATCAATAGACAATATAGACTAAAATCATTAAAAGAATTCTAAATACAGATAACATGTGGGAATACATGATCTCAGGAAAAGTCAATGAAGGAATAATAGAAAGATGACAACTAGAAGTGACACATAAGTACTTGTTGGCAATGCTCATAGCTTTAACAATGAGAGTATTTATCTACGGCAGCAAGAAGTCTGAGAGTGGGCAGTACAAGGAGGCTCTGGGAACTCAGTTCTGTTTTTCTAAAGGACTTGGCCCTTGATACCCATAATGTGTGGCCTTTGTTCTCACAGATGCTGGTGTCTTTTACTCCTCTAGACATCATGTGTACTTTCCCTGTCGGAAGACAGAGCAGGTCTCCAGGGTGCAGAAACCTTAGATTCATTCTAAACAGCTTTTATAGAAACCCACAGCCAAAACAGCTTCGTTGTCTTGCCCTGACAGCTTGATCAGTGACTCTTAAAATGGTACAGGTTGAGAATGATGGCTGAAGCAGCCGTGTTGGGCAATGGAATAGAGGTACAAGAGGAAGGCACAGAATAAAAAAAAATATTTAGAATATGAGGAGATATTTGGAGATATGGAGGCAGACAGAAAGTAGCTTTTTTGTTGGCTGAGTGAAAAGGATGGGTGTCTTTTTATTCAATGAAGACACAGAGAAATGGACAGGGTATCATCATTATGTCCAGCAAGATGTATTACTAGAACTTTTGGGAATTCTGTGGCATTGGGGTTGAATTTCATGAAGTCTACAGTCAGTTTGCAGAGGTACTGTTTATAAAAATAAAGAAACAAAAGGAACAATAACAGGAGAGTATTGGGGAAATTATTTAGGCCACTCCACGTAGTTAAAAGGAGATTTATTTAATGGCGTAACTTACAAATTAAGGGATAGGTAGGTCGCGGGGTCTGGGGAAGGTGTATCACAGTCCAGCGGTGTTCTCTGGAGCTCTCCTCTGTCTACCTCCACCATCCAGCGTCCTGGAACCAAGCGCGCGTTCGCCGATCCGGATCTCGGGTCCCCAGGCGCCTCCCTTGGCCCCGCCTTGTAGGCGTGACAGTTGCCGAAGTCTCAATGGGGGTTGGAACTTCCAGAACAAAGCTGGAATGGCTACCCACTACATCTCCCCCTTTTTGTCTAAATAAGAAAGTTCTAACCTAATACAAGACTATATACAAAGGAATGGTTATCAAATATTGTCCAGGAATAATGAGGGATAATGACCTAGATAAGATGGAACTACAACCAATGCAAACAATATCAAGCAAGAAACACATATTAAAATCCAGAGAAGTATAGAGCATAGATAAATGGCATGTTACAAAGATCATTCCAAAAGGTGTCCTACCCTAAAGAACCTGAATCTAATACTTAATATGTTCTATCTACTAAGTTGTAACTATAACTGCTAGTCTTCAATCCCATCAAAGACCTGAGAAGGAATGTAATGGTACCTGAGAAATGGTAGATGGATGCAAGCAACTTTCGGGAATCTTGCGAGTGTAGACCGAATTCAACTGATGCTTTTCCTCTATCAGATTGGTCCATTGGCATGTTTGTGTATTGCAGAATATTTTTGTACACTGTGTCTCTGCCTAAGGCACCTTCTGATTGCTTTAATAAAGAGCTGGATGGCCAACAACTAGGCAGGAGAGAATAGGTGGGACTTCCAGGCAGAGAGAAAGAAAATGAGAGGAGGAATCTAGGAGCACAATTATGCCAACAGACTTGGACGGAGCAAGTCAGATGTGCCATACTAAGAAGCAATGAGGTAGAACATAGATTAAAAACACATGGGTTAATTCAATTATAGGAGTTAGTTGGGAAAAAGCATAAGCTAAGTCCAAGCTTTCATAATAAATAATAAGTCTCTGGGTTATTATTTGTGGGCTGGTGGTCCAAAGATAGTCCGGCAAGAAAGCTTACTACATTTGTGGATCATTTTCTTGATTAATGATTGATATGGGAGAGCCCAGAACACTTATATGCAGTGCCACCCCTAGAACAAGTGATCCTGGGTTGTACAGAAAGCAAGCATAGCTGATGTTTGTGAGGCTCCTAGCAGTGAGATCAGGACCTGACCATGGTGCTTAGCTGGCTTTTGGGAACCTGTTTCCCATGCTGGATTACCTTGCCAAGCCTTGATGCAGGGGGAGGAGCTTGGTCCTGCCTCAACTTTATGTGCCATGCTTTGTTCACATCCATGGGAGGCCTGACCCTTTCTAAATGGAGAAGGAGGAGGAATGGATGGGGAAGGCTAGAGATGAGAAGTGGGGGGGGGCTTTGGGGGAGGAAGCAGGAGGAGAGGAGGGAGGGGAAACTGGTTGGTATGTAAAATAAATGAAAAAAATGAAATAGAAAATAAAATAAAATAAAAAAGAAAGAAAGCTGATCAAACAAATACACAGTTACTCCATGGTCTTTACTTCGGTTCCTGCCTCTGGGTTCCTGCCTTCAGTTTCTGCTTTGGGATCACTTAATGATGGACTGTGACAGAATTGTAAGACAAATAAGCCTGTTCCTCCCTTAAGTTGTTTTTGGTCAGTATTTGATCACAACAACGAAAATCAAACTAGGACACAACCATTTGCCTTTGCCTCTATGGTCTCACCAACTGCAACTATGGGTGAGAAGATGTCCTCACCTCACTTAGTAAGGAGACCTGGTTTAGTCAATGAAAGCTGGCAGGAGCTTCAGTGTGCCATGGCTGTCACATCTAACTCTGTTTTCTACGTAATTTGTGGATTCTGTAGGTAGCCAACAGATCCAGTGCTGGAGAAACATGGCAAGACTTGAGGGTTGGAGCCTGAGATTTGCTGCCTCCTGCTGGGATCCTCAAAGATAAGACTAAGCAAGCCAAAGATATTTTCACAAGACCCAGTACCTGTGGTCAAGAATTTAAAATGCTTGTACTGTTCAGTTCTTGGATTTTAGACTGAGGTCAGCCTGATGATGATAATGTCTGGTTTGCTCCTTGTGAGACACCATGTACTCCACTAAGCATAAGATTAACCAGATGCTTGCTGCTGTTCCCTGGAATGATAATGAGTAGAAAACAGGATGGGGCTGGCTAGGGTGACTGAGAAACTCAGTGAGACAGGTGTAGGCACATTGTGACTAGAGGAGACTGGGGAAAGGAATCCATATCAGACTGATAAACTGGCTATCTTCAATGAGGGTACAATAGACATGGGCCTCAAAGAATCGATGGCATTATAGTTGCTGAATTTAAAAAAAATGGTATTCCAGGCTGAAGAAACAGCAGGAACAAAGGAAAGACAGGATGGATAGAGCATGAATGTATGATAACACATACTTTACTACTACATAGTAACTACTATCTTTGCTGTCCACATTGTAAGCATGAGAACTCAGGCTTAGAAGAGTTAACTTACTTGCCTATACTGAATTTGTGCCAGACTGAGATTCACTCTTGGGTGCACCTCAGTACAGGTAGGTGCAAGCTGTGAGTTTCCTCATGAAGCTTCATTAGAAGTATCCCTCTTCAGTCTGTCTTACATGATATGTGCATTAGAAAGTTACCAAAGGTTTTGTAAAATGAGGTGATGTCATAACCACATCCCAGAAACGTGCAAGATAAATTAAAGATGTAGGGAAATCACAGAGTATGCATCAGAAGTCTGCTCTAGTAATCCAGATGAGAAACAGCAACAGAGTGCATGTCAGAAGCAATGAACAGAAAATGAGCGAAGAGAACATGTTCAAGATATCCAAATGGGATAGAGGTTGCTATTCCCGAATATAGGATGAAAAAACATTGTATATTAAATATTCATAATGTAATTAAGAATCAGCTAGGTAACCCTGCTAAGCTACTTGCAGCAATAAATTACCCTCAACTTAATTAAAGGCATTAAAGAATTAAAAATAAGATTTAAGGGGTGAAAGGGACACATAGATTTTTAGGATTAGTGGCATTCATTGGGACTGAAATGCTGTATTCAAGTAATAAGGTAATGGCTCATGAGCCATGTTATTTGTTTTTTATAGCCCTAACTGTACCTAGCATAGGAAAGTTAACCAACAAATATTTTTAAAATAAACGAAACAATAATTTCCGAGAAATTTTTATGAGATGCACCCTAAGTCGTTTATATGTGTTAGGTGTCTTTAATCTAATTTTATCCTGAACTTATTTACAAATTTTTGTCAGAAATGTGCTCTGCTTTATGTTACAGAAATATGCCATAAATTACAGCTTGCAATTCAAAACAGACAACCCTGTTAATCACAAGTCATTATATGGAAAACAATGACATTATAGTACATATAACCCAATCAAAACACAATGTGATTAAATCAGACAAAGAAAGTATTTGACCTTTGTGCTTATGACATAGATGAAGAAGGAGACAAATTGAATGGGGATTGTTTATTTCATGATATCACCAACAACTCTCAACAGGGAATAAACTCTGTATTTTCTCTCTCTGTGTGTATACATTGTGTGTGTGTGTGTGTGTGTGTGTGTGTGTGTGTGTGTGTGTGTGTGTGGTGTGTGAATTCATGTGTGTGGATGCAAGTATATGTCCAGGAACATCTGTCCACCTGTTCTTGGGGATCAGAGGACAACCTCTGCTCTCAACCCTTAGATAATTTCTTTTTGTTTGAAATAGGATCACTTGGTTAGTCTGGATCTTTACTATGTCTGTCCAGCTGGCTGGCTCCTGGTTCCCAGAGTCATCTTGTCTCTGTCTCCCATCTTGCAGCAGGCAGGATGCTACCATGACTTCTTTTAACATGGGTTCTGGTGTTCTGAACACAAGTCCTCTTAATTCAAACACTTTATTTATGGAGTCATCTCTCTAGGCCCCATTTTATTATTTCTTAATTAGTTCCAATCAAAACTAGAAAGATTTTTACTTTCTTTAAGATAGGTTTTTACACGAGTGTTACAATCCTTCTCAGGATGTGTTTTGCCTCTGATAGATTAGCAGACTTTACTAAAAGGAATCGTGAATGTGAAAAGGGGAATGAATTCTTATGGTTGAGGAAAATAAGTGAAAAATACAGAGTGAAAAGTGAAAAGATTCAAATAAGAATGTTCCAAAGTTCATTGAAAAAGACTTGTGTAAGACAAAACTCAAAAAGAGATGAAATCAAGTGTCAAGGAAGCCCTGGTTCTGACAATCACAACCATAGCTCACACGATGGCCCCATGGAGTCAAGGACAATCTGGTATTGTTGACCATCACACTACAAGGTTTACAAGAAGGCTACAAATCAGTCACCCTCAAGGATGAGGCCTTGAATTTGGCATACTCATTTACATGGGTTGCTACTTTGGATTAAGAACTTCTGAAAGGGACTTTTACTACAGTAAAGGCAATATATCAGTCATCAGCACTGTCTGCCCTTCTGCTTAACTCTTGAAAGATCCAGAGAATAGTTGCATAATGAATAAATTAATTAGAAAATTATTTAACAAATTTGCATTCATTTTAAACCTAATCCATATTATTTTTTACTGTCCTTTGCTGTTTTTCTTCTTTTAAGACCCTGGAAAAAGCCTATTGATCATGATTATTCTCAAAGACTAATTTCACTTTGTGTTTCTGTCACCGATGAGGCCAAAGTGAGAACTTTACCATTTGTTAACTTGTTTGTCTGCTTACATGTTACTTCTGTGAAAACTCAAAGCCAGCCATTTATGACTGATAGTCTACTGTTGCCTTTTGAGTATTTGATCCAAGAACTACAAATAACAGTGATTATAAACTAGAAATAATATAAAGACAATCTATTTGAAAAATCAAGGAAACTTAACTATTCTGAGAATCAGTAAAATGAGCTATTTAAGAAAGTTACAGAAGTGAGCATATGTGTGTTGAAACCTCTCTTCTTATTCTGTGTCCTTGATATAGCTAAAATTGTCTCTCAGGACTCAAAATCTGTGAGTAACCATTTCTTGGGGTGTAGAAAAGCCCAAGTCTTACTGCTTTTACTCAATATCAGTACTTTATTTGAAATTTGTTTCAACCTGCTGATTTTTCAGAATCCAAGTAAAATGCTCATTTTCTTAAGCCCCAAAGAGCACCTGTTCTGTGGTGGTCTATGTACTTTACGGTATGGATATATACTTTTCTTCTAGTTACTTATATTACACAAATGATTCAAATCAGGGCTCAAATACTGCAGACTCTTTGACAATAGTTATGAAATTTAATTTACTGAATAATCTTTATAATATATAATATAATGGTAATGTATAATATAATTATATAGTATAATAAATATAAAATAATGTTTTCTTTTTACAATTTCCTAGGACATAGTAATTGGATACTTTACATTTGAATACTTTATACGGTATTGCTGTATAAAGGCAGACGTATTCTGAATATTATTAAATCAATCATTATGAGAATAAAAATTACAATTAAGCAATTAACATTTTATATTCATACATATGCTTAGTCTTTAAGAGAAGTATTTTTATCATATGCAGCAATGTCTTAATAAAGTAAGAAATTGCACTTAATTAAATTTAGTGTATAAGACAAAAGTCAAGTAACAGCAATATATGTATACATAATACTGTTTAGTCACTATAATAGCAATAAAATACATTATTTAATAAACTCTAAAAAAGTTATCCATACAGAATAAATGTCCAATTTTTAAAAACTACATGAATAGGCTCCCATCCTTTGGCTTTACATGAACCAAACAGTCTTCCTACTAGTCTTGACATAGTCATCTTCTTAGGGAAGGAAAAGAGAAGGAAATGATGCAAGTTACTGGTTAGGCAGAAATGAAGAGGATGAGGTTCATATTTAGTTTCTGAATTCCAAGAAATTTCTCTGTATGTAGTCTAACAGTGAGCTAAAGCACCAGTCTCCCTAAACAGAGAAGATGCTACCTAAACTGGAGCTGAGGCCATTTCGTATCCCAACTTAAAGGAACACCTCTAATCTCACATCTGTCTCCAAGTATTCTTCCTTTGACCAGGCATACAATTATGAAGGAGTAGAATACTGAAACTCCTAGTTACAGTAAGGGAAATGTCTTAAGTGAACAAGAACAATTAGCAGTGTTCCTTTGCCACAAGTTGCTGTGCCTCAACAGGATAAAAAAGATTAAAACGTGAAGCTTTTCTGTATCCTGACCCTCTGAAAGTAATTTTAGATTAGAGAGACATACAAAATGCTGTGAACTCAGTCAGGCACAACTGTCACAAATGTGAATGCCATGGTAACTGCCACGATTCTCTCTGTGGTGGAGGCCGAGGGTACCGGCAAGAATCTTACACAGTAAGGCTAAGAAGACAGAAGCAGAAGTACTCGTGCATTCTCTTTGTCCTCAAGCCTTTCTGAGAATTATCTCCGAAATAAAAGAATCTGGCTTCTGACTGCTGCTCTGCCTCTGACTAACGCTGCGACCCCTGTAAAACTCAGCGCTCTTTAGTTCATCAATTTCCTCACCTGCAAGCTGACACAGTGATGCCAAGTTCATAGTTTGGTCAAAGTGATGACTGCGAAATATAATCAACTATTCATGGGATAAAGTAAAAGTGATGAAATATTAACTATTAAAATACCGTTATACTTCAACAAATAAATATTGATTGACAAAGTGCCGGGCAGCGGTGGCACATGCCTTTAATCCCAGCACTCGGGAGGCAGAGGCAGGTGGATCTCTGTGAGTTCGAGGCCAGCCTAGTCTACAGAGCGAGATCCAAAACTACGCGGAGAAACCCTGTCCCGAAAAACCGAAAAGAAAAAAAAAAAAAGACAACTCAAAACTTTCTTCTAGGTTTAGTGCTTGTGATATAAAATATGTATAGAGCAGTTTTTAAATTTTGATTTCCTTAATAATTTGAAGTGTTGTATCCACTCATAGAAATATTTTAAGGGCGAGTACTCCACGATTATTTAGTGAAAGACTCAACATATTTCACAGTCAAAAAGTTGGCAAAAGCATGCTAGAGTGAAATGATTCAATTATATGATGATAACATATGATGTGAGCAGCATGTGTACTTATGTTTGTACCTTATGTTCACAAGTTCATGATAACACTTTCAGCAAAGGAAGCCTAGAAGGTTGGTTGTGTGGGAAACAGAACAATATCTCTAAATCCTCATGATCTTTCTTAAAGGGAGAAAGCCCAAAGTGAACATGAAAGCCCAAGATTGCAAGGGATGAGGACCATACATACCACAGGAATGTATAATGGAGCTGGTGTTACCCTGCATCACTTTCCAGTAGCCACAGCTGATTGGAACGGAGGCTCTTAATTCTACAAAGGTTCAGTGTGGTGAAAGTCTCCCAGAACCAAACTAAACGTCTGAAGTTTTCTGACCTATATGAGTAATCAGACTAGCAATTTACATCTCATTAGTACAAGGGGATAACCAACTGAATGCCTCCCTCAGAAGATATTACAGGTATAGCCATTTTGACTGGTCAGCATTCATTGGAAAGATTATGTCACTGATGTAAAATTCACCCCCATTCCTGCCATGTATATAAAAGGTTCATGTGCAGAATTCTGCCCTTTTGGAGATAAAAATGTCTATTTGTAAGTGAGCAGATGGTATCCTAATGTTCAGAGACACATCTCTGGTAGAATCGCAGAGGGAGGGGGACTTGGCCTAGAAGAGGTCTAGTGTCACTGGGAAATGCTTCCTGGGTGAAGCTGATAGCCTCACGTGTGCTCCACTGTGCAGCACTGATTTATGGCTTAAAGATATATAAATGTCATGGATGTTCTGATTTGGGCTACAGAGTAAAAAATGAACTCTTTTCTGGTAGAAGTTTGTCTGATTATATTTCTTTGCTTTCTGTAACATGACTTTTAAGTCTGAACATCCCAATATTATCTTAATTGGCTCATTTTAAACTTTTGATTAGTTCAAATAGCACAGCATCTTCATTATGTGGTATCATCAAATTGCAGATCAGACATAGTCATTCAACACTTATTTGTGATGGCTTCCATATATATATGTGTGTATATATATATATATATATATATATATATATATATATGTATGTATATATATGTTATAGCTATAATGAATCTCACATGTGTTTTATAATCTGAGCAACCACACCCACAAGTTTATTAGTGGGAACACTGCACTTAGGTTACAATGCAGTCATCAAAATTAGTAAAGCCAAAATTCCCTTTGAAAAAATACTTTACATATGTCATGAGGAACAGTGCATGTATTTTACACATAGATATTGGGGTAGTGGTTCTTAAACATGCCAATTTAAGCTCCACTTTTTAATCTATGGAAGATCTATTTGCAGAAGCATTGTTATTTAAATCTATATAAATTGCAAGGAGTTGTCAGATTCCCAGAAGATACCAAGGAGAAGTGGCATGAAGTTTCTTAGATCTCTGGAGAGGGCAAACAAATTTACTACCCCCAAAGGAGGTGAGTTCATGGTAGCTCTGAAGTTTCTTGTCCGTGGGAGGACAGAATAAGCATTCCATTTTTGTTCACTAGGGCAGTGATTTCATTAGGTGGATTTTGAAAATTGAAAGAAAAGTTGACAGAATTGGATAATCTATCTACACTGCTGGAAAAACTCATTTACAATCTGCTTTGAAGAAGTGGATGTGAGTCCTTCCAGATTATGTGTTTCCTAGAAGGAAATGTAAAAACATCTGAGAATTAAGTAGATTAGAAACAAGCTAGACTCCATGGCAGTCTTGGGGACAAAAACTGTCTTTTATTCTCAAGAATGTGAATGACTTACTAGCCCAAATGCTACTTGTTTAACAGTATAACAGTAGGATGTAGTGGCTTTTTTTTTTTCCTTTTTTTGTGAGACAAACTGTTCTGCACTCCAACGTTGGCAATGGGGTATGTGAATATGTTTTGTATGGTTTTTTTTTTTTGTGTGTGTGTATAAAGACAGATACCCTGACAGAGGGAAAGGGGGAGAGAGGGGGAGAGAAGAGGGGAAGGTAGAAGATATTAAAAAGTTGTTTCCTTTAGGATTTAGATAAATTCTCTTCTGTCATTAGTTTTCCAGAATTTTCAGGTAATTCTGAAGTAGATCACTTATGTGCACACATGCACATATGCACACATACACACACATAACTACACACAATACAAAGTTGGACTGTGTATATTTAGCTCTATATCCACACAATCAAATGGAAAATACTTGGGGAAAACGGCATCCTATTCTGTTCCCTTTCGTCACCCTCTAAACAACAACACAACATCTACTTATATACCACTTGTGTGTTACTGGTCATTGTAAGTTATCTAGGGATGCCTGAGCATGTATAGGAGAGCATGTACAGGTTATATTGCATGTGAAAATGGAGTTACTTAATAAAATGGAGTTGAACATCAGTGAAGTTTTATGTACAGGAGGGCGGGTGGATTCCCGGAACCAATCTGCCACTTTTTCTTATTTGTCTTTAGATAGGAAATTATCTAATGTGAACAGATAGAGTTGTTTGAAGAATCACTGTGCAGATGCACGTAAGGTAACCTCACACAGTACATGGAATATGCTAATGATAAATTAAACAAGGCTTTGCTCTAAATTCTAACACTTTCTATTTTATGTCACATAAAACCTGAATTGCCATTTTGGTTTATTCCTTTTTCTTCAGAAAATTATTCTTTTTGTATCAGTATACTTTTTCTCTACACATTTAGTAACTCAGGCTTCAGTAGCTGAAAAAAGCCTTTTCCAGGATTTTTAATGACATCTTGAATGATAGAGCATTGTCCTGCCTGCCTTGGCTGTCTGAATTTCTCGGTGGATGGATAAACACTGGTAGGTCTTAGTTTTCTGCATACCTGACTGCTGGAGAAACCCAGAGCCTCCAAAGCTCTCCTCTTATGCATGGTGGGAGTTCTCCAATTCTCCACAGATCCTAAACTTGTTTGCAGGATCACTCCTGTTGCTCTTCCCTCTTCTGGCCCTCAGC
Organism: Peromyscus eremicus; assembly: GCF_949786415.1. Classification (NCBI taxonomy): domain Eukaryota; kingdom Metazoa; phylum Chordata; class Mammalia; order Rodentia; family Cricetidae; genus Peromyscus; species Peromyscus eremicus. The sequence goes on along the minus strand of NC_081421.1, from coordinate 112,178,149 downwards.
ACATACACAGTGCTTGATGCTTAGGGGTAGTCAGTGGATATGTATGAATACACAGAAGGATAAATGGTGGAGGGAGTATATGAGTCCTTGCTTCTCTCTCTATGAAGGTCAAAGACCAAGTGTTCCTGTGCCAGTATTTGACTCTTACATTGGGTGGCGTACTTGTTAGACTGTCTGCAAAGGACTTTGAAGCAGTAGGCTCTCCGCTAATGCCTTAGATTCTGCTCTCTTCTGATTTTGTTATCCTCCTCCCAGAAGAAAGACAAAAATACCAAGGTTTAGTCAGTCCTCATAAAAGATTTCCTCACTCGAAAGCTGAATGATGTTTTAGGGAACCTTCTTAATAACAGTCTCAATAACTCTACTCCATGCTTTGAGCCCCCACATACAGTTCAAGACTTCCTTTCCATGATTTCTTATATAGTTCCTTCCATATCACCTTCAGGGTGAACATTTGGAGCTAATTGTGCACAGAAACCCCTTTCTCTCAAAATAGGTAAGGAAATAAGTTTCTTTGAACTCTCCCAAGAAAAAATACACACAAAAAAAAGGAAAATGGACTTGATTTGAAATATAGGATTCTACTCATTTTGGAAAACACTGCTGGGCACACACCCCATTTGACTGCATGATCTTCTGGGTCCCTGATGGTTTCACTTGTTGTCATTTTTGCTCTGGTCATATCTGGAGATGCTTTATCTATTCATTCCTATGAAATTTAAATACAGAAGTTCTTATGTAAATTTCTTATCCTCTACCTGCATGCCAATCTCCAATTGCAAAGTCCATCTTCCATAACCAATGGCCATGTCATGGATTTCAACAATGCATTTATCTCATTCTATCTTCTTTGGATTGTCTACAAGTTAGTACAGCCCTTTATAAATTCCAGATTTGCTATTTAATCTACTTTTCACTTTACATGGACAAAAGAGAACTTGTTAATACTTACTTATTGGTCTTTCTTTTAGACTACTATCTTGCTAAATCGCCCAGGTGTTGCCTATGAAACAATTGTTGGAAATTCTAAGAAAAAGCAGTCACTCCTTTCTCTTGCACATTAGTTTGCATTCTGTGTGATTATTTGAAGAATAGCTACCATGACATTGTATCCTTTGATGTTTGAACAGATTCTGCCTGAGTAGAGGTTTTCTAAAAATCTATAGCACTGACTTTGGATAACAACTTATGTCTCACTGAATTCATTATAAACTGAAAATGATGTAAGTCAAAAACAAACTTCCTACACATCACCTCCTGAGCAACATAGCTTAGTCTAGTCTACCCTAAATGTGCTCAGAACTTTTGCATTCGTCTCTTGAACAAAATTGCTTAACTTAGACCCTAAGTCCTGGCTCTCTTATGTAGTTTATTAACTACTCTCATGAAAATGAAAACTATGAAGGTTGTTTGGGTAGTACATAGTTTCTATTGCATACACATTACTTTTATAGCCTCATAAAGTTAAAAAACATTAGTTAATCCAGGGTACTATCTATATAGCAGCATCTATTTTATTAAGGCATGGCTACAGTGTCATGGGCTCCAGTTCACCATCTTTTCATAGTTCTAGTTTTCCGCATATGGATAGTGCTATTTTTGGTTTTCAATTTTTATACACATTAATAGTAACTTTTCACTTCTTGTGTGGGTTCCTTTCTTTGACCAGAAAGGATCCCCATCCCAGAAGAGTAAGTAGTGTTAGCCAAAGTATTGACTTTCACTCTTCTTATTTGTATAAATTCTCCAGATAAATCCTGATGTAGAAGACTGCTAATATTTGTTCGTATAACTCAAAAGATGAAAATTAAGATCTGTCTGAACAAATGTGAGAGATAAGAAAGAAATGGAGAAGAAATGATTTCCTCCTCCATACTGAGGTGAGGCAGAAGAGTGTAAGAGCAGCCTACATCATTTGAAAGAATTACTGTTCTATTAAAGATGCTTCAATTTCTTGTGTTCTTTGCATTCTCTATGCTGAGTTCTTGACCCCGACTCACTGAAAAGATCGTCTATGGTCAGGGGGCTCCTACCCTTATGCCTACTCTCCATCACATTTCTCTGACTTTTTCTTTTATTATACTTACTCTTATGTTGTGCCTTAGTCTTTTCTCTACTGACTTCTCACTGCCTCTCATTAAGCTTGACGTATAATAGCAGTCACATTGAATTATTAAACGAACACCACTTAAAAAACATCTGGGTAACAAGACCCAGCTATACCGCTCTTGGGCTTATACCCAAAGGACCTCAATCATACCACAAGGACACTTCCTCAACTGTGTTCATAGCAGCTTTATTTGTAATAGCCAGAACCTGGAAACAACTTAGATGTCCCTCAAATGAGTGATGGTTAAAGAAATTGTGGTATTTTTACACAGTGGAGTATTACTCAACTGTTAAAAACAAGTACACTAGGAAATTTTAAGACAAATGGATGGAACTAGAAAAAAAAATCATCCTGAGTGAGGTAACCAAGACCTAAAGACAAATATGGCTTGTACTCACTCATAAGTGGATTTTAGTTGTAAAATAAAGGATAATCATGAGACAATCCACAGCCCCTGAGAGGCTAGGTAACAAAGAGGGTTCATAAGGGGCACCCAGATATCCCTAGGAAGGGGAAATAGAAGATACTTTGTGAGAAGACTGAGGACAAGCGGGGATAGGAAGATGAACAATCAAGTTGGGGCAGGCCAGAGGGGGAGAGTAATGAAAGAGACTACTGGAAAGGGAGAACATCTCAGAGTCAGGTAAAAACTTGGTGCAAGGGAATCTCCCAGGAATCTACAAGGAAGACCAAGCTCCTAGCAATAGCAGATACATAGTCTGAACTGACCATCTCCTGTGACCAGATTGGTGCCTAGCCCAATTGTGGTCAGAGAGGAGTCATCCAGCAGCTGATGGAGACAGAAGCAGACCCACAGTCAAACACTAGGCAGAGTTCACGGAATTCTTCTGAAGAAGAAAAAGGATTGTGGGAGCCAAAGGGGTCAAGGACACCATAAGAAAACTCACAGATTCTACTAACCTGAGCTCACTGGGGCTCACAGAGACTGAACCAGTAACCAGGGAGCCTGCATAGCACTGACCTAGATACTGGCCGTATATGTTACAGTTGTGTAGCTTGGCCCTCTTGTGGGACTCCTATCAGTCGAACAGGGACTGTCTCTGACTCCTTTTACATGCTTTGGGGCCCTATTTCTCACACTGGATTGCTTTGCCCAGCCTTAGTACATGAGGAGGTGTTTAGTCTTCCTGCAACTTGATATGCCATGTTTTGTTGATACTCATGGGAGATCTACCCTTTCCTAAACAGAAATGAAGGAGGAATGGATTGGGGTTTGGGAACAAAGGAGAGATGTGGGGGAGGGACTAGGAGGAGAGGAGGAAAGGGAAACTTCAGCAGAGATGAAAAATAAATAAATAAGTCGTTTAAAAAATCTAGGTAGAAAATTTAATTCACATTTAGGACAACTACTTCAAATTATATTAATGTTGAAAAACATTAGTGTTTCCATTAGTTAAATAATATTTACTTTGTGAATATAGTTATACAGTATCTCATTCAGAAAAATTTTTTAGAGTGTAGTTTGAGTCTCAGTAACATTAATAAATATCAAAACTAGAAAAATCATGCTAATATCATTATAATAAAGATCATTTTAGAAGGAAAAATGCTTTAAGGAAAACTGAGTGCTCCTACAATAACTACCTTGGTGGAATACATATTTTAGAACATATATTGGTGATTTATATGCTCATGTGAATGTAGTGTTATAGTACATCCATTAATCATCCATGCTGGAGTGGGTAGAGAGAAGGATCAGTGGTAAAGAGCACTGGCTGATCTTCCAGAGAACCCGGATTTCATTCTCAACATTCACATGGCCACTCAAAACTGTCTGTTCTAGCTCATCCAATGCCCTCTTCTGACCTCCTGAGTACTAGGCATGTACATGGTGCACACACAAACAGACAGACAAATATTAAAAAAAAAATGAATCTTAACGAAACAACAGTTTAAAAAAAACCATCTGTGGTGATATTTTATTTGTATGTTAATACATAAAGTTTGCCTGGAGATCAGAGGCAAGGCATTAACACAAAAGTGGGGCAGTGGTAGCACACACCCTTAATTCGATCACTTAGCAGGCAGGGTCTCTGTGTGTTCAAGGACACACTAGGGAACAGCCAAGAGTGATGACACACACCTTTAATCCCAGTACCAACCATAGAGACCTGGAGTTCTGTACAGACAGGCAGTAACAAGTGAGGTAGCTGGACTTAGAGCCAATGAGAAGGCAGAACAGCAAGGCAATAAAAGCCTGGGTAGACAGGAAGTAGCAGCTCTCTTAGGAAGCTATGTTGGCATGGTGAGCTAAGGTTAGTTGGTGGCTCTCACTATTTCTCTGATCTCTAAGGCTTTCACTCCTATATTTGGCTCTGTGTTTTTTAATTTAATAAGATTGCTTAGGAATTCGTCTACAACCATCCACACTGGAGTCTCTGCTTCAGTGGATGATATTCAATATTTTAAATGCCACATTCCAATAAATACATATTATTGGTCTGGTTCATAAAAGGCAAATGTTCTAATTTTATAATTATTATAGATGCAGAACATTCTGTTTCATTTGATAAAATTAGATAAAATTATTTCTTTTCTCATTTTTTTTTTCTGAGACAAGGTTTCTCTGTGTAGCTTTGGCGCCTTTCCTGGATCTTGCTCTGTAGACCAGGCTGGCCTTGAACTCACAAAGATCCGCCTGCCTCTGCCTCCCGAGTGCTGGGATTAAAGGCGTGCGCCACCGCTGCCACCACCACCAACCAGCTTCTTTTCTCATTTTTTTTTCTGTAACTTTTTCCAAAATGCAGAAGGTAGGACAGTTACTTATTTTAAAAAAAGCAAGCAAGCTGATCAAACATTTAGGTGTGTAATATTATCAGTGCCTCCGTGAAGACAAAACAACTCCTAGAAGAGAAGCCGAATATATTTGCTATACAGTCTTGTGATATCTGGAGAATCCATGTAAATGGTAGAGGTAATATAAAGCTGGAAAACTGACAATGTTATTTTCCCAAAAGGAAAGTGGGAAAAAAATTGTCATTTTCAGTTAGATAGCTGATATCAGCACTTGCAACATTCTCAGTCAGGTGACTTGAGGGCTTTAATGTACATTACTGTTTACTGATAACAACTATTGAATTTGTCCACAAACTTCCTATCAGAGTTTCACCCTTTTTTTTTTTTTGGACAGTCGTTGCCTAGATTATCTCAATAAAATGTGATTGATATAGGGTAGATTTTTCCCTGAGGTTAAGTGTGGACAAGATGCTGAAGTGTGACCCTATGTAATTAAACAGACTATCTGGAATCAGGGTATTACTGGAGCAAATTCAGTACATAAGGACTTTGAATCTCCAGTAAATGCAGAAATAGATCAGTCTGATCTGAAACACCAAAGGTTTGAGTACTAGAAAGTGATAGTTGGACCCTTTTCTCCACAGTCCTGCCTCTACTCCAGACATAGAGTATCTCAAGGGACCTGAAATGTGGATTGGGTTACTGTGGCCGTGGAGCACTGACAATAGCTGTTACTAGCTCTCCAGATAGTTTAAGAATGAATCGTTCGGATACTAGAATGCTGGACTACAGAAAAAGTCTTCTAGTTCCTGTAAGTACTAAAAAGTAATGTTGATGATTCCAAGAAGTCACACTTGAATCATTGAGCCTTGTCTCGTCCCCATTTACCCTTCTACAATAGTCAGTCTCTTGCTTCACAGGATGGAAGGTTTACATACTTTTCATGTGTTGCAGCCATGCTTGAACGGTCTTGATGCAGAAGCCCTACTCTAAGGACAAAATGACAATTACAAATGTAGGTGACTGTAGAGAGGAACTAAATAGTCTAAAAACAATACCAAATCCATTTGTAAATCAGATGATATCTAATTCTTTGCTGTCAACAAAATTGAAGGAGTATCTAATTGATTTGCTCTTTGACGATAGATCAAATGAAATAGAAATGATAGTGTACCCTATCTTATTCTGGCAACAAATAATATTCATTCTTGGCTATACAAATTAATTGAGGAAATAAAACTGCATCCATCTCACCAAGATATTTATTTGGAGTAAAGTGCTGCTTTTAGGTGCAATAACCACTACAAAACACATAATATATTCATATTGTTTTGCAACTAATAATTGTAATTACATATCAGTGAAGAAATTTTTAGTATGTAAAAGCCATATAATCAGAGGAACAATTGTTTTTAAATTAAATTTCCATTTATATACATATCACATTGCAGCAAAGTAGGATAGGGATGGGAAGAAAATGAAAACTTAATAATTTAAGTAAAATAGTCTGCATAAGTGCATTGGACTTATAAGCTTGGGTAGAAAAGCCACAATTTTAAGTTTCTAAGTGCTGAAGAGGTTTTTACCATATTTTAAGGACATGAATAATGTAAATATAAAGCCAGTGTCATATTTAAATTCCGCTAGCTATATTATAAGATTCTTATTTTAAAATGTCAATAATTGAATTCAAAATTATATAATTTGAAGCACTTGAGTGCATGGAAAATTAGATGTCAACTGAAATTTCTTTGAAAGATTTATAGGTTTCAATTCATTTAGATGGTAACAAAGAAAAAATTTGATGAACATGAGGGTAGATTTGGTGTCTTCACAGAATTCTTCTTAGCCACAAGAAGAGATCTGTTCACCTCCTAAAAATTGCCATCTAGAAATTAATATTAATGAAATAGACTGGCTCAACTAATCCTCTGAGCCAGTTCTTCCATCACAATCAAAATGCCATATTTTTCTTAAATTTCATGACCTGAGAATATTTGTTGCATCAACAAATAATTGTTGTTCTAGGACTTGAACTTGTAATACAGAAAAATGTTGCTGTGACAATGCACTTGGACTTAATTATATTTAATGTCCATGAGAAGTTAATAACTGAAAAAATGAATGAATGTAATTGTCTAAGCTTTCTCCAGTTGAAAAATACGTGCAGGTGGCAGGCATGATGGTTCCCAGAGCAGAGCACACCAATTGCTTTCCTAGTGCCAAATGGTCACCCCTGAAAGCATACATACAAACAACATTGTATGGGTCAACCAGTCAAATGTGTGAATATATACGTATATACAAATACATATATGTAAATAATAACAATTGATGAAAGGAGAAGCCATGAATTTTAATGAGAACAAAGAGAGTTATATGGAAGAGTTTAGAAGAAGTAAAGGGAAGGGAGAAATGTAATTAAATACAGTCTCAAAAATAAACAGAAAAGGAAAAAACAAGAAAAATCAAGCACGTATGAAAACATATGAAGCTTGTGTATTTTAAACATTAGTCTTATTAAATTACACAATAAAATACTTTGATTTTTAACTTAAAGTTCTTCTTAGGTTAGTGCATTGCATGATGTGGACATTCAGCTGATATTGATAGCAAAATACATTTTAATTTTATGACATGTGATTGTGTATTTTTTCCTGTATTTTACTTTCAGTATTTATCCATTTATTTTCTTTCAAAACTTCATAGAAGTTCTTCTCAGTTATTATTAGAAGATTCAGTAATAAATCATAAATTAAAATCTTTAAAAATTTTAAACTTCTTGTGTATTTAAAAACTATTTGTATTATTCTAAATATAATATTTATAGCAACAATTGTTTAATGATATATTATGGTTTATAATGGATCAGATTCAATGAGATTATATAGTTAACAACCTATTAAATTATCCTATAGTAATTAGACTTCAGGTCATAAGATATAATAGTTAAAACAAATTGTTTATCTGGGTTGAAACTTGTAAGCAGATGAAAAAACACAGCTGCCCTTGATAATTGGATATGATTTTGTTTTATGTGTTTAAAATGCATTTTTAGATCTTTAGTGAGGAGCTTATTAGATGAGAGAAAATAACCATACCAGGGTGGTTTGTGTCATTATCCTAATTAAAATTGACAAGGTTCTTAATTTGAAATTATTTTCCAGAAAACAGATGCACATTCTGTGGATGACTCATGTTTTATATAAAGAGAGCTGCGGCTACAATGGCAACCTGTACATCTGTGTAGAACCAGCTTAGTTCAGTAGAACATATTCACAGTTAAATACTTTAGGATATTTCCTGGAAATTTGACACATATTCACTGATGATGGAGGTTTACTTTGGGTTTACTTTGTTAATGATTATGTATTCATCTGCAACCTACGTTTTTATTTTAAAGACCTCGAGGTCCATATAATCAATTGAGGGGAAAGCTTATACATGAATCAGGAGAGCATGAATCATTAGGCATAAGCCTAATGCCTAGTTTTTGTTTGAAACTATTTGAAAATGATGAACAAATGGTAATAAGAACTAAAATCCACTGCACACAGTGAGGAGCAAATTATAACAGCATCATGGTGTTGACATTGTCTTCTAAATTCCAAATGTGTAGACTTGTGAGTATACACACATCCACACAAAACACAACACAGCACACTGTGTGGGTCTTCTAATATGCAGTTGTACATTTTAGGAGCATTGAGAAACCACGAAGTCTCCAGAGAAAGCCTTCCTAAAAGCTCACATCCTGAGCTTAAGATGAGAAAAACCCTATGCTATGCAAGCCACTGAAGAGTAACTCATCTGGAAAGAGTAGGGTCATCAGAAACAACATCAAATATTTAAATACCTTTGGAATAATAAATAATAAGAACATTTGATTCTTCCTTGTTGCTCCAGAATTCAAGATTGATGTTGTAAGTGAAATAAACACAGATTTTTGTCTTGTATAAAAAATACTTTTAAAGACCGGTTCTTTAATGATGGGTTAAATAATATTATAAGGAGTGAGGCTATCAGTCATGAACCTACTTAAGGCAACTAGCTTTTAGAACATTCTAAGACATACATCAAATTCTAGAATTCCTGTAACTCTAGGATTTTTACAGTAATTTTAAATTTCTTAAAAAAAAACTCCAAATCCAGCATTCAGATATAGGTTATGCAGTACCTCTCTCTCCTTCTCTTTACTTTTTTATTTATGATGATAAGAAAGTTTTAATTTTGAATACACTTATTTTTTTAATCAATGGATATTTATGATGTAGTTACTATGTGCCAGGCTACTATTAAGCAGAGCTAGGTTAGACAGCCAAATTAAACATGACACCTGCTTGGAGATCAGAGACTGGTAGTGGCAGGTGTCACTCCAAGTCATTTAAACAAATAAGATGCTTCCAGCAGGAAGAAACAAGTTGGAGAAGGTACACATATTAAAGTATAAACTTTTTGCATCAGCCCTTACTTGGCGTGTCACACACCTACTAACAAAGTATTTTGCCTTTACTTTTTACTTGGGCTTCAAACCTCCTCAGGTGCGTGGGTGTACTGTCCCCTAAATAAAAATCAAACCATTATGCACTGTACCCAACAATGCCCAATGCTTCCCCCTTCTCTAAAGAGAAAGACCGCCATTCTTAACATGTCCTGAATGAGTTTTCATAGTGTGGTCTAGTTACATCTCTCTCAAGCCTTGTTTTCCATTTTCCATGTTCTAGTTGGCTATAGTGCATGGTTTTCAGGACTAAGACATTACTCATGATCTTCTACAGTGGGCCCTTGGCACACATTGCTTACTTTTCACCCTAACCTATTGATCTCTTCTCTGTCTATTTAGGTGATTCCATCAAATAGAAGTTCAAATATTACCTGATTATTTGACAGTAGTCCTTTGATTAAAGCACACTACCCGGTGTTTAAAATTTACAGATAACTTGGTGTATTTCATGGCACATACATTCACATATACATTTTTGCATATAATATTTATAGTGTACATGTATATGTTATGTAAGATACTGTGAGCAAATCATATATTAGGTTTCCCAAAAGAATGTAAAATAATATTTTTCCTTGAAAATATTACTAGATTTGTTTCAATTTCATCCTGATAGTATGAAAATTAGATTTCTGAATTTATGGTAACAGTTATAAAGAGTATGTCTTTGGAAGCAAGTGGTTATTAATGAATTTCCCAGTTATTTATTTCAAAGTCTTATTCAGCTTGCTTCATTCAGTGTAGGGCTTGGAAGCAGTCTCCTGTAAATTGGGAAGCCTTTTCACTGGCCTGAGGAATTTATAGTCCGCCTAGAGAGACAACATAAATGCAACAATATGAGGCAATATATCCACAAAGTACAACAAAGATAGTAAAATAAAGGGGGGGGGAACCATAAAAGAAGAAGCAGAAAAACTTTTCCTCACTCCAATTATTTTCAATTCACTTCCTTATTCAGCAAGACCGAAACAGTATAGTCATGAGTTTATGTGTTACCTCAGATAAAGTTCACAAATTAGAGTACAGTTTCTGGTTTGTTTGACTTAAAAAAATATATATAGAAGCACCAATCATAAATCTCCTAGAAACTTCTGGAGGCAATAGGTGGGGTTGCCTTTCTTTTATGATTAGAAAGCCTCACCTTGAAGGCTACACACATTAAGGATCTTCAGAGGGAAATGACAGGTCAAGGAGAGTTTCTCCTTTGCTGCTCCATGAGATGGTAAAAAATATCAAGGGCAACAGTGGAATGTCTGACAGCTGAGTGGAGGTAACGGTGTCAGGCAGAACTTCCCACAGTAACTGCACCGCAGCCCCGCTGTGACCTGAGAGAGAGTGCACAGCAACGGATGAAGGAAATCCCATGAAATGAAAGGTCTAGTGGTCAATGGTCTGTATAACACCATAGACAGTAAAAATGAAGAACAAATTTCCATGTGTTTGGTCTTTAGCAGCCTTGGAGACTTCAAATAACATTTTCCCAAATTGCTTTTAAGTCCTTCAAAGGTATAATGCTTTTTCCTTGACTCACATGATAGTCTAAAATCTGTTAGCAATTGTATAACACTGTAAAAGGGATATAGAATGTATTTTTCTTTTGAAATGCCACTTAATCTAATAAAATTTCTGCCAAAGGTACATATGAATTTTAAAACTTACCATTTATTCACTGTTTGTGAGAAGGCTTTTGTTCATACCCAGAAAATTCTTTATTTGTTTCAAGACGAAGCTGTTGGCCTACGGACTGTTTTCAGAGAGCACAGCCCAATTAGTTGAATTATTTAATGTTACTTCAGGTTTGTTATTTATGCCAGATGCTTTGTATGTAGGGCACACAGTTTAAAAGGGTGCACTCTGTAATATTAAATAATATGAAAAATGAATGCTGAGAACCGAATTTAAATTTGAAAAACTCAACAGGCTGACAACTGACAAATGGCCCAATTAACATTACAGACATTTCAGCAACTTGAAGAATTAGGAGCAAACAAGCAAAATTTTATTTGTATTAGAAACAAAGTTTAGAAGATTATGGAATCATTTTTTCTATTTGAGGAAAATGAGCCAGGATTATTTTTCTTCATTGCATATTTATTTGTTGTGTTTTACAGGAAGAACAGCAATGTGTGGTTAAGTGACTAATTATTAAAAAAAGTTGTTGAGAAGATTTTGTATGAAATGGATAGTCACTCTTATTTTTTCCTTTTTTTCCATTTTTTTGTGTGTGTATCTATGCAAAATTTTGAAGGAGGTAGGTGCATGCATTTGAACATGTGTGTGGAGACCCAAATTTGATGTTGGGAATCATTCTCCATAGATCATATACCTTTTCCACTGAGGTAAGGTCACTTAGTCAAACCTAGAGATAGTAGATACTGTTAATATTAACAGTTTAGCTGACTGGTTAATTAGGAATAATAATAACTAACTCCTCCATCACCCCAGCCTCAGACAGTTATTCATTAGATTACTCTTCCCTCAGGGTAAACTTCTTAAATACATGAGGTCAATGTCGGGTTTCTGACTACTGCCTTAAACCGTGTACATTTGTGGGCATAGAGATTCTTAGACTGTTAGTAAGATTTTGGTCATTGTCATTTGGACACAAGGTACATAGCACATCAACTCAATAGAAAAGAAGTTTGTAGTGGGTAGCTGTTTCAGCTTTGACCTAGAAGTACCACCCCATTTGAGGCTTCAGTAACTGTCATGCCTACCAGATGGAGCCGAGAAAGGACCCTTGAAGACCTGAGATCCGAACGGGCCAGCTCTCTTGGTTCCTGGATCCTGGATGCTGGAGTTGGACCAAGCAGAGTTCTCCAGAGAACACTGCTGGACTGCACTACACCTTTCCCATACCCTGTAACCTATCCCTTCATTTGTAAGTTACCCCACAAAATAAACCTCCCTTTTAACTACGTGGAGTTGCCATAATATTTAAACCAATAAAAGTTTATCTTGCTTCATAGTTTGAGAAGTTTCCATTCACAACCAGCTGGATCCATTCAGTGATATGGGACTGAGACAAAGAATTGTTAGAGCAGTTTACTTGCCCCAGGGCATCAAGGAAGCAGAAAGAAGGAGAGCAAGGGACCAGACACATGATATATTTTTATAGGACACACTCTCAGTGACTCAGTGCCTATAACTAGGCTCCACCTCCTATTTTCTATCACCACTTAATAATTCCATCAAATTATGTCTCCATTGATCAGTTGATCAGGGCCCTCGTTATCCAGTAACATCACAGTGATTCTATCTACTATCACCTTCAGCACATGAGAGAACCATTTGGGAGGCACCTTATACATGAATTATAACAGACTATCGAGAAATCCCCAGGGCCAATGAGATGGCTCAGTAAGTAAAAGCACTTCAAGCTAACTTAGTCGGATCTATGCGACTCACACTGTGGAAGGAAAGAACCAACTCTTACAGGGTGTCCTCTTACCTCCAAATGCATGTAACATCACACACTCCCTTCAATCAATCAATCAAACAAACAAAAAAATAAATAGATATAAACTATCTTTGATTATTAGGGTTATTATCTCAACACAATGAATACCGAATAGCAACATTCAGACGGAATGTCTGTGATATTGAGTTCAGGATAATGAAGCTAGTCATGCCAAGTTGATGGGAATGAATGGATTTACAGTGTCACACAGATGCAAGATGTTTGAATTCTGTGTAATAATTTCAATTAGCTCTTCTGAAGCAAGAAAGTAATACAAGATTAAATGTACTCTAAAATGCAGTTAATATCATCATACATCCTTAACCATAGGAACAAAGAGAAATCAAAACAAACCACTCTTCTTTCACTCTCTGTTTCAGAAAACTGTTCTTCAATAGGAAGATGTATGTTGAGGTCAAACCCCGATAATGATGGATCTACTTCAAAACAGCATCCTTGTATAATTGGTGGAGTATTTTTATGGTTTATTTATTTTATTTTATGTGTGTAACTCTTTTGCTTGTATGTTTGTATGTGTGCAACATGTGTGCATGGTGCTCATGGAGGTCACAAGTTGTAGCAGATCCCCTAGAATGGATGTTACAGATGATTGTAAGCAACTCCAAGGGTTCTGGAAACCAAATAGGCTCCATGATTATAATTTATCAGTAACAACTTATTTGTTTGCTTCTTTGTCCACGTCTTCATTTTCCTTCCTTCCTTGCTATCCATTGTCATTCCTGTTTGCATCCTCTTTCAACTTTAGGGAATCAAAACAGTTCAGGGATTGATCTGCTCTGGGATCTGGTCAGGTCTAAGGACTCTAGGAGATAATACTCCATTGATAGACATTAAGGATGTATGCCAAGGAAAGCATAGGTATTTAAATATGAATGATCCTGTCAGATGTCAGAATCATTCCCCTTCAGATGCTGCTCTCTCTATATCCTGTTTGTGCTATTCCAAGACTTCTATAGCACCTCTCCATGCACAATAAATGTCTCAGATGATTCTATCACTTTATTTATGCATTCAGTGTTCTTATAAGGCCTATCTGAGTCTCTAAGGGGTATCATAACACCATAAGCATCTCACATTACTAAGTCTAGTGAGAAGATGTGACTCAATTGTCTCGGAGCTAGATGGTCAATCAGTTCATAAAAGAGAACCTTCTTCCTTACATTATTATCAGACATGGCAGCACTGTGCTCCCACTTGTACTGTCTGGTTCTCTGGAAGTAAAGCACTTGAGGCCACACTGACCTTAAAGTTTGAGAGGATGGAGATCAATTCTCTGTCACCAAGGCCCTATTGGGGATTACACCTGAGTGGGAAGTGTCACACTCTCTGAAGGAACTCAAAGGTTACCATAGCTAAATGATATTGGGCTGTTGGTGCCAGGAGTTTCAAATCAGATTCATCTGGAAAAATCAATATGGACACAAGACATTTATTGCCTTATTCCATTATACATCCATACCTCAAACATTTAACATGTTGTCAAGAATAATACTTTGAGCTCTTAAACCTTAACCAAATGTAAAAGTGGAGAGCCACAGAAAATTAAATCTTCAGTGAACTAATACATCAAATTTATGATTTTTCTTCTTAGTTATTCCAATGAAGTTATGAATAGGAAAGGGAGAATATTAAGAGCTATGCCCAGTTACAGAAGCACTTTTTGAAGAAGCACTAGCAATATTCATCAATTAAATGAAATGTCCATGTTGGTTTAATAACAATGAAAATGAGAGTAAAGGACTTATAGAAGATGGCTTTGGGGAATAGATTGATTCAAAGTTGTTTAGTTCTTTAGGGAATATATTGATTTGAAAGAGTTCATTGTGCTTTTTATGAAATAGGCTGCAGAACAGTGACAAGGTTTAAGACACAAATGTGATGGGTCCAAGAGTGGCATGAGCTGTGAAGGCTGATGACATTGATACAAGATTAAGGTGAATGAGTACCTGAGTGCCTGAAGAACATTGATTCATGAGAAGAAACTTCAAGCTAGATATTTGCTTATTTTGTTTGTGTTAACCACTAAATTCATGCTTAAATAATACCAACAATGTTGAGCAAAAGAACAAAATGGTCTAACATCAGTGTCTTAGTCTGTTTAGAGTAAATATATTCAAATAAATGAATTCCTGGTTTATTAATGTTTTATAGTATAGGCATGGGGTAGATTCATTTGGAATATTAATGAGAGTGCATTAAAATTAGTATGAATGAAAATACAATCTACTCCAACTTATGGAAGATAGTTATTGAACATAATTAGCTATTTCTGCTTTATTGGTTTTGTGAAATATTTTTGTTGCATAAATTTTTCCCAATATTTTTTAGTTTATTTAATACTTGTCAAGTAAACAAAACTCGAGGATATTTTTATTATTTAACTAAGCTATATAATATTTGTACTTATAAAAACAAAACTGGATGGCCCTCACCTTCTCTTGTTCTGATTTTAATTATTTAGTATTATTAAGCCATTTCTACATGTAAGCTCCTTTAGCAGAAGCAAATATATTATATTTGCCAAATACATACATGCATACATACATGCCTATCTTCAAATAAAAATATATTCAGTTTATCAGTTTCTTATCCATATTAAAAATTTAAAAAGAAATCACAGGAAAATAAGTAGATATCAGAATTTTTTTTCATTGTATTTACTTTTAATGTTATAAATAATGTATCTAGCCAGGTGTATAGGCCTTTAATTCTATGACTTTGGATGAAGAGTAGGCAGATGTCTATGAATTCCAGGCCAGCCTGGTCTACACAGTAAATTCCAGGCCCCCAATTGCTAAACGATGAGTTCTAGGCCTGCCGTGGCTAAATAGTGAGTTCCAGGCCAGGCCAGGGTGCATACTGAGACCCTGTTTCAAAACAAAACAAAACCAAAAAGACCTGAATAATTTGGGGGCAATATACATTCAGACTGATTTTCTATAGCTTTTTTCTTGTGTGTTTATATTAATTAAATAGATGTTTCCATTAAGCTTCTAGAATAGTGAAAACTATTAAAATGTTCCTTAAATATTCCAACAAAGAGAAACAATATATTCCTATAAATCCTATCCATATGGAAAGATAGACTGCAATATGATGAAAGGAGATAAAAATTATATTAAAATTGAGAAAAGCAGAGTTGCTAATGTTGTACCAGGAGGGGGAAAAGGAAATTTATCTTTATGGATAATATGCCTGTGCTTGTTCAGTCAAGAAGTATTAATATTTTGATAAGAGCAAGATTTAATATGAAATCTTAGATGACCAGCAACTTGTAGCAAATATTGTGCTTTTATGAACTGCATATTACTCTTGCTGAAGGTAATTTATTTTTCAATTTGTAGATGCTCAGGACACTTGCCAAAGTGAGGATGCACAAAGCAGATCACCCAAGTCTACAGTAGCTGAGAGGACTAGCTTTACACGGTGACAGATAGCTAAGAACTAACTTTTCTAGTGATTGAAGTAAAACATGCTGAATTTATCTCTGCCCATCACCTCTGGGTGACTGTGCTTTAGCTACAGAGTGGTCTTTATGACATTCATGCATGTGTCCACCTGCCTGACTGTTGCGATCAGGGGACTTGGTCATCTCAGTTATCTTGTCATGTTATCCTTTCTCCAGTGTACAGGGAAACAATTCGATGACAAGTGAGTCTGGAAGGCAAAGATGCTGAGATTATGTGCCTATGAAGTTTGTTTTCTAGTATTTTACTCAATTCATGACTCATCATGTTAGTGCGGATTCAGTAAAGAGTGGTGTCATTTTAGGATATGCAGAAGTAAGTTTACATTTGCTTAAGATCTTCGAATTTCTTTGTGTTTTTGTGATTTTTAATTTGTTGTTTGGACTTCCTTTCTCTGGTGTGACTCATCTTCCTGAAAGCAATGCTCTGTAAATTGTATTTCAGGGAGCAGGGTAAGATTTATTGGTCTAAACTGTGAAATGGGTGTACTAACAGGAAGTGTATAAATAAGTAAGATAAACATTTGTATTGCAACTCTACAACTTGAGAAATACATGGTGACACATTAAGTTTCATATATGTTTTATATACTTGAAATCACGGCTAATGTATGCTGCACTGTGTTTAGGAAATAGGAGAATGACAGTGTACTAGGTAGTTTTAAGTCAACTTGATATGAGTTAGACTCATCAGAGGAGGGAGTCTCAGCTGAGAAAATGCCTCCATAAAGTCAGGTTATACGCAAGCCTGCAGGGCATTTTCTTAATTAGTGGTTGATATGGGAGGGCCCAGCCCATTACTGGTAATGCTAACCCTGGGTGTATGGTCCTGGGCTCTATAAGAAAGAAAGTTAAGCAAGCCATTATGAGCAAGTCAGGAAGAAGCAGTTTTCTATGGCCTCTGCATCAGCTCCTGCTTCTAGGTTTCTGTCTTGCTTGAGTTCCTGTTCTCTCTGCTTTTTTTTTAAATATACTTTTTATTTAAAATTTTTTTCCTTTTTTTAAAATTTTTTTTAATTTTGCAATACAATTCAGTTCTACATATCAGCCACGGGGATTCCCTTGTTCTCCCCCCTCCTGCCGCCCTCACCTTCCCCCCAGCCCACCCCCCATTCCCACCTTACTGCTTTTGATAATGAACTGTCATATGGAACTGTTAGTGAAACAAATCCTTTGATCTCTATATTGCTTTGGTCGTGGTATCTCATCACAATAGTAACCCTAACTAAGACACTGGGATATACAAAGAAGAGACAATTACTCAAATTATCCCACATAGATATTTTGTGCTTCTTACTTTTATGTTTTTATTTATCTTAAGCAATAATCTACCTTTAACTCTCCCATGGATTTCATTTTGGTATTTGTATGGACCTATCAGGCCACAGAGGATTAAAGCTAGATATCAACAACAGAAACAATAGAAAGCTTCCAAGTTCAAGAACAACTGTTTACTGGACGAAAAAATTGTCAAAACAGAAATAAATAAAGAAATTAAAGAATTTTTAGAATTTACTTAAAAAGAATACACAGCATATCCAAGCTTATGAGACACAGTGAAAGTAGTGCTAAGAGGAAAGTTCATAGCACTAAGTGCCTACATAAAAGAAATTTGGAGAGATCTCATACCAGCAACTGAACAGCACACCTGTAAGCTCTAGAACAAAAAGAAGTAATCATATCCAAGAGGAGTAGATGGCAAGAAATAATCAAACTGAGGGTTAAAATCAGTAAGATAGAAACATAGAGAAAAATATAAAGACTCAATGAAATAGAAATGATTCTTTGAGAAAATCAACAAACCCTTATCTAAACTAACTAAAAATCAGCGAGCAAGAGAGAGACTATCCAAATTAACAAAATCAGAAACACAAAGTGGGACATTATAATAGACATTGAGGAAATCCAGATAATCGTAAGAACATACTTTAAAAACCTGTGCTCCACCAAACTGAAAATCTATAAGAACTTGATAATTTTCTTGATAGGTACCACTTACCATTAAATTGAGTTACACTGAGATCAGATGAACAACTTAAATGGACCCATAACCTAGTGAAATAGAAGAAGCCATTAAAATATTCTCAATGGAAAAAAAAGCCCAAGGCCAGATAGTTTTTGCACATATTGAACCAGACTTTCAAAGAGGAGTTAATACCATCAATACCAATACTACTTAAATTATTCCAAAAAATAGAAAAAGGAGCATTGCCAAATTCCTCTTTTGAGGCTACAGTTACCCTGATACCCAAAGCACACAAAGACTCAGCAAGACAGAGAATTACAGACCAACTTCTCATATGAACATAGATATAAAAATACTCAATAAAATGCTTGCAAACTGAATCCAAATATACATCAAAATGATCACCCACCATGATCAAGTAGGCTTCATCCTGGAGATACAGGGATGCTTCAATATATGAAAATCATTACTTATAATCCACCATATAAGCAAACTGAAAGGATTAGAAAACACATGATCATCTATCTCATTGGTTGCTGAAAAAGCATTTGACAAAATCCCACAACCCTTCGTGATAAAAGCAAATGTTTATAACCGACATCAAATTAAATGGAGAGACACTCAAAGCATTCCAATAAATGCAGGAACAAGACTATTGTTTTAAAAATGAATAAGTAATAAAATAATTTCTAACAGTATTCTGCTGTACTCATAGATCAGTGCCTTATCCAGTCATCATCAGAGAAGCTTCCTCCATAGCAGGTTGGAACAGATGCAGAGACCCATAGTCAGATATTATTTTGGAAAGAGAGAGTCTAAATTGAAGGTCCCCATCAAATCCTTCCCCTCAGATCTCAGGAAATCCTGTGTGGTGATATTTTATCTGTGTCCCCCAATAGTTTTTTTTTATCTGAAGATCAGAGGAAAAAGCCAGCCACTATATAAGACATAGAAGTCAGGCAATGGTAGCACATGCCTTTAATCCTATCACTTGGGAGACAGGAATCTGTCTAGATCTCTTGTGAGTTCAAGGCCACACTGGGAACAGAGCCAGGCTTGGTGGCACATGTCTTAAATTCCAACACTAGTTAACCATAAAGGACTGGAGGTCTGTACAAACAGACAGAAAGTGACAGAGCTGGGCAGGAAGAGGAAGTGATGTAGCTGGATGGAGAGAGGAAATGAGTTAGCAGAACAGAAAGGAATATAGGCATGGGTATACAGGAAGTAGGTCTCTTTGGAAACTGTGGGTCAGTAAGGTGAGGTTGGCTTTGGCTTGTCCTATTCCTCTGATCTCTCAGTTTTAACCCCAATATATGGCTCCAAGTTTTTATTAATAAGACTGTTTAGCATTTTGTCTTGCAATCCTGCACAAAAGGAAGCTGAAATATTGTAAGAGCCAGAGATGATGGAGGATACCAGAAGAACACAGCCCTTTGAATCAACTTAGCAAGGTGCATATGAGCTCACAATGACTGAAGGAGTAAACACAGGGCCTGTATGGGTCTATACCAGGTCCTATGCATATATATTATAGGTATTAGCTTAGCATTTTTATGGGATTCCTGACTATGAGAATGAGTTGGTCTCTGACTCTTGTGCCTGTTCTTAGGACTCTTTTCCTCCTGTTGGGCTGCTGTGTCCAACTCAATATGGATTATTTTTCTTTCATTGTTAGGTTTTTATTGCTGTGAAGAGATACCATGACCATGGCAACTCTTATAAATGAGAACATTGAGGCACGTGCTTACAATTTCAGAGGTTCAGTCCATTATCATCACAGAGGGGAGCATGGTGGCAAGCAGGCAGATGTGGTGCTGGAGCTGAGTCCTATAACTTGACTTACAGGCAACAGAAAGTCCAGTGACTCACTGGGTGGTATCCTGAGAATAAGAAACCCCAAAGCCAGTCCCTACAGTGACACATTTCCTCCAACAAGGCCATACTCACTCCAACAAAGTCAAACTTCCTAATAGTGCCACTCTCTATGAGCTTATGGGGACCAAATACATTCAAACTACCACACTCTTCATCTTCTATTGTTGGTTTTACGTCACAGTGCGATGTTATTCATTAAGCAGTACTGTTACCATGTGAGAAAAGCCATGAGGCAAGACAGAACCCACTATCAGAGTTTATTAGGGAAGGAGGGACAGAAGAGAATGTGCTTAGGCCTATGGAAGACAAATGTAGGGAGGGAGGAGAGAGAAGACGAAGAAGGGGAGGTGTCTGTGACCTGCTTTTTATGGATTCCCCTGTACATGTGCATATGGGTTTATGGAGCCACACTCAGCATGAGCATAGATTGTGTGATCACGCTGCACACAAATCATGTGATCACACAGAGCATAGATTACATAGTTCGTAAGACCCTGGAATGCCTAATTGTTTTGCCAGAGCATGCATGGTCATGTAGCTGGGGGAGTGGCCAGTGGCCAGGAATTCCAACATTCCAGAATCTTTGCTTATTAAAAAAAAATGGCGGGTGAACAGGAATGGGGTGGTATGTCTCCCGAAACTGCTTCCAGCTGACTTGGTGGGTGTTGGTTAACTCTTGGGGGGTAGGCAAGGAGGCTTTTGAGTAGTCAGATGTCCTGAGGTAGTGGATTGTCCTCTGCTGCTTTGGGAATTGTCCAACACCTTCCACTGCTTAGGACTCTGTAGCTGCTTGGATCTGACAAGATGTTTGTTATCCAGATGGATCCCAGCTGGCCCTGGAGCTCAGAAGAATTTTTTTTTGTTTGTTTGTTTTGTTTTTGTTTTTCGAGACAGGGTTTCTCTGTGTAGCTTTGCGCCTTTCCTGGAACTCACTTGGTAGCCCAGGCAGGCCTCGAACTCACAGAGATCCACCTGGCTCTGCCTCCGGAGTGCTGGGATTAAAGGCGTGTGCCACCACCGCCCAGCTCAGAAGAATTTTTAAACATATTAAGAAACAGCCATGGGGAATTTAAAATCTTGAGCTGGTTGCCATGACATTATAATGTTTAGTACTCTGCTATATTGGTTAATGAGAGAGAGAGAGAGAGAGAGAGAGAGAGAGAGAGAGAGAGAGAGAGAGAGAGAGAGAGAGAGAGAGAAGAGAGAGAGAGAGAGAGAGAGAGAGAGACTTTTGGAACATGCTTTTAATTTTTTATCTGAGATAAGCCTTATCTGAGACAGATTTTGACACACCTGTTTCCTTTATTAGTTTAGCATCCAGGAGACACAGGTGATCAATTGCTGGGGGCATTTAACAGTAATAGATTGTTATATTAAAGTTTGTTTTTTTGCAGAGTTCAGACCCTTTTTGGTCTGGGGTGTAAATACCTCTGGACTGTTAGTGTTCCTCACTGACTACCCAGTAAGGAACTGGGTAGGATGGCCCTGGGAAGCTCCTACCTTAGCTAGAAAATCTCTTCCCATTAGGGGCACAGAGCAGGTTGGCACCACTAAAAATGTGTGTGTGAGAGAGAAGGATACCCCTGAAAGTGCAATTAAGTGGTGAGGTCTGGTGAGGTGGGTAAGGCTGTCCCCCTACCCCAACGATAGGGAAACGAGGAGAGATGGGACCCCAAAACTCCCTCAGGATTGGGTAAGTGACTTGGTGTCCAAAAGGAAGGAAATGGATCTCTCATGCTGCCACTGCTATCCTGGTTCCCTGTGAGCCTGTGGCCAAGCCTAGGAGATAGCGGAAGGGTGGTCTTGGTTTGATGTCCCCATGCCACAAGGTGCATGGGGCAGTCAGCTGGCTAGTATCCCTCTTGGTGACACTTTGGACCAGGCTCAGTTTGGCCCACATGGGGCAGGGCACATGCAAGCCCAGTGGCCTTCTCTACCACACTTAAAACAGGGACATGGAAACCTTCAGGCAGCCACTTGGATAGCGTGTGCCAGCATTTTGGCAATTCTGCTTATGGCTTTCTCATCTCTCTCATGATACACCTTAAATGCCACAGCTAAGACTTCTGCCTGTGGGAGGGGGACCATCTCTCTAGATGCTTAAGTTTAGCCCCGATGTCAGGGGAAGCTCTGGAAGACATAAGAAGGATTTTATTCCTTATCTTGAATTACATGTTTTAGCTTTTCATAGTTTACTGGTTTGAGAGCAGCCTTAGGAAACCCGCCAAGAGGCAAGTTATAAAGTGGTCTCTAGCTAGAGAGCCATCCACGTTATTGGAATCACAATGTGGGTCCTGATCAGAAACTCATTTGCATGCATCCTAGCCTGCTTCCAGAACCATCTGTGCTTCTCAGGGCAGCTCAAGAATGGGTGACAGTAAGAGTGGAAGTGGGAGCCAGATTTGGGCAGGCGCGGCCCACCCGACACTAGAGAGCAGAGCAGAGGTCAGATAGGTCAAGGTTCTTTGGAGTCAGAGATTCCTCAGGTTCAGGTTGCACATGGGCAGGAGAGACAGAGTCAAAAAGGGAGGGTTCAGAGCTTAGGTAAAAAGCTTGGGGATAAGGTAACTCTTTGTTTGCCCATTCGCTGGCAGAAGTTAGATAATTCCCATGGAATATTGGGGTCCAAGCAGCCATTACGTGGCCATATTTATTGGTATCCAGGGAATATTTAAGGCATTTCTCAGAGGAGGAGACTAAGAGGAGGAAGCCTTGTGTCCCATGACTGCAACCGAGAGAAAAAATAAAAAAACTAATAAAACAAATGTGATCACAATCTCAGGCATCCCCAAGATGAAGGAAGGATCAGTGAATCAGCACAACTTACCAGATCTTTCTTTTAGAGAAGGGTAAGGGCTGGGGTGTATGAGCACTAGGACCTGCCAGGGGTCTGACAGCAAGCAATATATCTCAGGCTGCAGTCATGGGAAATGGCGAGGGCTTGGAAAGGGAAAACTCACCAAGTGAAGCAGCCGGTGTTGTGTGGAGTGGTCCAGCAGTCAGGAAAATGAAAAAAAAAAACCCAGGCAGTTGTAGATTGAATAAACCTTGGTACAGGATCCCAGGCGCAGAATGCTGGGAGAGCCTGCTTCGTCTCAGCATCAATGTTGGTTTTATGCGGCAGTGCAATATTATTCATTAAGCAGCACTGTTACCATGTGAGAAAAGACATGAGGCACACAAAACCCGCTATCAGAGTTTATTAGGGAAGAAGGGACAGAAGAGAATGTGCTTAGGCCTATGGAAGATATGTGCAGGGAGGTGGAGGGAGAAGGAAAAGAAGGGGGAAGAGTCCGTGACCCGCTTTTTATGGATTCCCTCTGCACATGCGCATGTGGGCATGGAGCTATGCCATACATGTGCATAGATTGTGTGATTACACTGTGCACAAATTACAGGATCATGCAGTGCATGGATTACGTAGGATGTAAGATCCTGGGATGGCTAATCATTTTACCAGTGCATACGCAGTCATGTAGTTGGGAGAGTGGCCAGTGGCCAGGAGTTTCAACAACTATATTTTATTTTGTCATGTTTGGTTATTATCTCTTAGAAGCCTGTTCATTTCTGAGGAGAGACAGAAAGGGAATGGATCTGGAGGAGAGGATGTGGGGAGGAACTTATAGGAGTAGAGAGAGGGGAAACTATAATCTGGATATATTGTATGAGAAAAGAGTATATTTTCAATAAAAGAAAAAAATGTTAAAAAAAAAGCATGAAAGTTGAAAAGAGAGGTCAGGAGCTAAAATGGTATAAGACAGCACCACATGCATCTAGAGGGCTGAACTGGGATATGATCTTGAAAATTCCTAGTTTATTCTCCAGACTAGATTATAGTTGGTGTTTGCTTAGTGCTTCCCAAACCAGGGATGATCTAAGAACTGAGCTATGAAAATGAGTCTATAACATCTACAGATCAAGGGAAAAATGGAGGTCAGAACAGATTGGATTGGCCAGGCTGCATGCCTAGTGGCAGAAGATGCAGAAACTCAGAACAATTTTGTCTCAGAGCCGAAGGGGATTTCAGAGGACTGCACAGTCTGTGTGGAAGCAGGTGACCACTCAAAGGGCACACTGGGGACCACTGCTTAACAGAAAGGATAGATACTGATGCCACTTGTCACATCAATGGAGGTCAAATTCAAGGGCATCTGCTTTTTAATTCCTAAGAGCACAAGATTTAAAACATATTTAAAATGTACTTTACAAGTATTCACTAGGAATTCTGCTTGGGAAAGAAATAAGCTGGTTATATTAAAGCACTAAGTCAAACATTCATATGAACTGGGAATATTCAGATGTTCAGCTGAATCCCAGAAATAATGAAGACAAAGGGATGAGAAGCAAATGTAAGCCACATAAAGAAGTTCAAGAAGCTGGGGCCTTGGTGAAGTTTGGGAAGTGATTTACACAGAAGGGAGAGGTGTTTGCTTAAGAGAGCACCTAAGATCAAAATGGAAGGCTAGTAAGATAGAAAAAAGAACAGAGGGCAGAGAAGTAAGGCATCACTAGCCTTTACAGTATTGAGTTAAGAACTAGCTTCATGTATGACACATATTTATCTCCAAATCATTTTTAATATCAGAGTAAGGATTCTGGACTTTCAGTGAATTGGCAACATAGAGATAATAAGAATGTTCACAAGAATAAGAGATGAACTGGGAGGATGGCTTAGACAGTAAAGTGCTTGCCATACATGCACGAAGACCTTAGTTTGATTCCTAGTACTCAAGTAAAGAAAACAAATAGATGCTGATCACAGTACCACACACTTGTAATAGACAAGGAGGAATCCTGGGACTTCATAACCAGTGAATCTAGCAGAGTCAACATGTTCCAGATTCAGAGGGAGACCCTGCCTTAAAAATATGAGGTGAAGCCAGGCAGTGGTGGCACACGCTTTTAATCCCAGCACTCAGGGGGCAGAGACAGTCAGTTCTCTGTGAGTTTGAGGCCAGCCTCGTCTACAGAGTGAGTACCAGGGCAGTCAGGGCTACACAGAGAAAGCCTGTTTCAAAAAAGTCACAAATAACAGAAAACTATGAAGTGAAGACTGGCTGAAGAAAGCACTGATGCCAAACTCTGGCTTCCACGTGTACATATATGCACGTACATACACATGCACAGACAACACACACAGACATGTGCACACACAGGAAAAAAGGAAGTGAAAGAATGAGCACATTTGGTACAAGGAGAAATTAATTTCAGGAGTGATACTATTTTAATTTACACATTTTTTATGAGTGTGTCATGATCAGCTCTTTTTTAAAGAAAGTAGAACAAGAAAAAAAGAGTATACAATATCCCAGATTAGATTTGGATGTATGGAATATAAACTTGTGCATATGTATAATACCAAAATAGTATTCATATCTGACTGGAACTTTAATAAATCTCATTCATATTCTCATTGCTAAGTTTGATGGCTCTAACTTCACTGACTTTGCTTTTGCTACCAGCTTCTATCTACAGCCTAAAACATCTGCTCCACAAAGCTTAGATTTAAAGAGTCTAGAGGCTCCTAAGTCCACATCTGGAATTGATGGCTTTGACCTTTTTCAGTCCCTTTGCAAGGATTTCTGGTTTTCCCTCCACCATGAATGGCCTTGTCATTGCAGGAGCACACTGGAGGCAGCAAGCTCCCAAGGTGCATGAAGGCAGTGGGAGACTCTTGTGCTGCTGGCATCTTCTGAGGTGTGGGAGGGCAGTGGAAGGCTTCTCTGTGCTGCTGGCATCTTCTGAGGTGTGGGAGGGCAGTGGAAGACTCCTCTGTGTTGCTGGCACCTTTGTATTCACTTGTGCTTAGTACTGATCTCACTTGAGAAACTAAACCTTTGATATGAAATCCATGCTTTATTGCCTCCCTTTTCCACCAGGCCACCACACATGATTATCCCAGAGTCCTTCATTTGCTCTCAGTGTCACCATTACAAACAGCTTCAGGGGTGATGTACACTGATTTGAGGGCAAATGGAACTTTAGGTCTCATCTTTCTGGCCAATACCCAGAACTTATATTTGTTGAATTTTATTTAGTTCTTTAAAGGGAGATCAAGCCTGTATTTTGATTGGGAAGTTGTAGTATGCCCTTCAGGGGTTGTCTTTAACACATGTGAACTCCAGAAGGCAGACATTGAAGACTGACACCTGTAGTTAGTGAGCAGAGAGTTGCCCAAGGGACAGCTTGTGCATAGAGCCAAGAGACTCTCAAGAGCATTTGACTTTCTGATCAGCTTTGCTGGGGTCATTGTCCCTATAACCTTTAACTTAAAGGATTTGGGTATTGCCAGTGATCTGCAGTATATTCTTGCTCTGAAACAGGATTATCTCTTATAAACTCAGGTTAAGTGCTTCCACTATGAAACAATCCTAATAACTTGTAATATTTCTGAATTCACGCTCTCCTTATGATCCATGGGATTTTTAAGAATGCTCTTTATGATAGTTGCCTCTATTTCTGTTTACCTTTCATAACTTGAAAGATTAACATTGACTGAACCTAGAAAATGAAATCTACAGTACAATATTAATTCATGGAGCTGGAGACATTGCTCAATGGTTAAAAGTACTTACTGTTCTTCCAGAAGACTGGAGTTCAGTTCCCAGCACCCAATTCTAAGAGCTCATAACTGCCTGTAGCTCTAGCTCAGGGACCTAGCACCCTCTCTGTTCACCTTTAATACATACTTACATAAATATAGACACAGATATACAGAAATAAAAACAAATCTTACAAAAAGAATACTAATACTAATATATGTGGATAGATGTCATTGTGTGTCAGCACACTGCTTCATTTCCAGCAAAACAGTGCCTGGAATTTGTCAAGAATACAACAAAATATATTGAATAATTATTTTTGATTAATATATTAGCTATTTAATAAAACATTAGAAAAGTATATACATACACATATGTCAGAAAACACACCACTACAGATGCATGTATATGCACATGACTCTTGATAGACAATATGCCCAAATCAATATGATGATGATCATGCAAAAAGTTCTTCCTAGCTTAGAATTAAAACTACTGATATTATTTTTAATGCTTAGTACATTTCTTCCATATAAGAAAAGTTTACTTTCAAGCCTTGATTCTTAGTTGTATATTACTCCACCTTTCTTATCTCCAAAATATAAGACTGTTCTGTCATTTTCTTGCTTATTTATAATCTCACATAGAATATCTGGTTTAAATTGAGAAAAGATAGCATAGAAAGGAAAATATTGAGGCACAGGCAAACCAACCTTCAAACATGGCTGGCCCCTTTAGATATGTGATGTAATTTTTGAGACTACAGGGATTCCTGTTTGTAGGCAGGGGAAAATAGGAAGAGGGAAAGAGAAGGGGGAGAGAGAGGTGGAGGGATAGGGTGAAGCAGATCCCCAGGGTGTGTGTTTAAATTATAGTGCTGTCCAGAATTTTAGGTAGCCCTTATGTATGCAGTAAAGGACTGCTTCTTTTGTGCATTAGCCAGCTTCTTATTGGCTCTGAGAGACTAAAGTGAATTACAACTAGAATATATGAACAGACCCTTCCTGGGAACAGTGTGGGTAAAATGCATCTTACCTTTTCTTTGCTTACATACCTTGAGCATTATCTTCAGTATGCATCTGGAGAGTGGCCCAGAAGAATGCAGGTCCTAAAGGGCTGCCTGTCAGCCTCCCAGTGTTCTAGCCAATGGAGAAGAAGAAAAATATTTAGACTTTTCCATGTCAAATACAGAACTCCAGAGTGACAAATGAGGCCCACTTTTTAAACTCATACTATTTTTATTGATAAGGTAAGAGTTGACTTTACCTATTGCTGCTGATTTTTTTCCATTTCAAAACCTTCTACCCTTTAACATCATCATAAGATCAATCCTCTGTCTTTTCTCCTCTGTAACAAACATCCTGTTAATTTCTCCTGTGTCTGTGGCTGAGTCCTGTTCCCCACCCCCAATACTATAAAGGCCAGTAAATCAATTTGACTTGTAGAGACAAGAGAAAGAAGACGCTTCCTACTCACATGTAAGTGTCTCATGTCACTAGTCAAAGCAGGTCCTAAAACAAACTTCATTTTATGTAAAATGAAGCAATTGCCTCAGAATGAGGGGCAAAGAAATCTGGGATTCAGGACTTTTCCTTACTCACCCTGCTCCTACCCCAACAGATTAGAGGCACCTGTACTAGGTGAATAAAGCCATTCTAAGATGTTCATGGGAAAAATACTAAGGTTGAAAATATAAAAATTGTCATCTAGAAAGTTCTCATTAACTTATTTCCACATAAGTGTTAAATGTCAGGAAGTTTTAGAAAATCAAATTGTCAATCTCTTAATCATACTGTACATTAACATTACAAGATCATAACCCCATCACAAGGAGCTCTATTTGGGGAGGTTCTTACATGTAATTCATTAGTTCCTGCTCCCCAAGCTCTCTGTTTCCTCCCCTTCCTTCTTTCCTCTGCCTTCCTGCCCCTCCCTTCCTTTTCTTCTTGGGTAGATACTCAAAGTGAACAGCACGGAGATCGGCTTTGACTATTTCAGTGCTCAACTCTGAAAACTTTGCCTCAGGTCAGATAATCAGGCAAGAAACTGCACTCAGTAATCAATACGGATCTTGATTCTTTGCACATCTATTTTGCAACCTTTTAGAGTATAATACATTAAAAATAGCTTTACATTTGGCACTCAAGAAAGGAAAATAGGAATATCATTTCTCTTTTCTTTCAGAATAACAGCTAATGTCCTCAAGGGGAAAACCAAGAGCTCAAATCTCTCACTTAATAATTCACAGGCAGCATATGGCCAGTTAGAACATATTTAATCTGAGTTTGGTGCCCTACCTCTTTGGGGCATTGTGTCACTACGGCCTGAATTTTATGTTAACAGCCTTCTTCCATAAAACAGGATGGAAATTACTTCTAAAAAGAAAAAAAATGTCCTCACCCCAAATAATACAGGAGAGAGTTTTTTCTTATATTTTAGAAGGAATCTTTTCCACTTCCCACAAAGAGAAATGCATACATGCACCACGAAGTCTTCTTCCAGATAGGAGAAATCCAACTTAAAATGGGGGAAAGAAAAGAACAAAGCATATGAGTTAATTCTTTTGATTATTCAAGTTTCAGTATTTATCCAGAAAAAAATGCATCAAAGATTTTCCACTCAAATAGTGGAGATGTAACTATAGAATGTATGTCTATGCCCCAGCAGAAGGAGAAAATGAGAATGCACGTGTTCATACAAACATTCATGAGCACTACTCCTACAGTCTCTTGACCATGTGCTTGATTACAACCTACATGTGCAGAAGAGAAGAGCTTTAAAATTGTGAACAGTGGGATTCTTTGTTTCCAAATAAAAACTCTATTTTGGTTTATAAAACATGCATGTTCTGACAATCTATAAAAGGCAATTTTACATACTTTAAAAAGTAAGTAGTGTTATTATGAGGAAGGAGATTTTACAGAAGAGACTACATACATATGGTTTTGTCAAACATGATGTAGATATAAGATTGTAGTTTGGCGCTAGTCTATGTACTTAAACACAGGAGTAAGGCCAAAGACTGTAGAAACTACACATCCATATGGGCTCTCACACCAAGGGACAAAAGCTGTGCATCAGTGTTTAGTTTTTATACATAATACTACTGATACATTCCTATTTACTTGCTACTTCCCCAATAACTCTGTGTGACAATTTCTGTCTTATTCATCAATTTAAATATTTCTAAATGCAATGTTCAAAATTGATCTAGAAGATTACTTATAAAATATGTAATACTAGAAAAAAGAATAGTTTGACTTTGAATTTATGACTAAAGAAGCCCATTTCTTCATGAGAAGAGGAAAGTGGGGAGGGACTAAGGACTACAGAGTTATGGTTAATTATGCTGAATTCATTTGAGAGATGGAAAATGATGTTTGTACAGTAGTATAAATGTCCTTGGTGCCATGAGATGGGACACTAAAAGGCATGAAAAATAATACATCAGATGGCATGCCAATGTGGATGGGGAAAATTTTACTAGGACTTACTCCTAGGTGTAGAGTTACAGGCAATTATTGACTGTTACGAGGGAGGTGAGAATAGATCTTCTCCTGGGATGAGCCCCCTAAATGGTTTCCTGTTGTCAAGTTGTCACCTCTAAAACATATGCTATGAACAGCATTGAATGGACCTATCAGATTGCACTTACATGTTTACTTATATTCATTTATGTAACAGCAATAACTGAAGAAAGAAAAAGGAAAGAAAGAACAAAGAACTATTTGAGACATAAATGATTCTTTCAGCTACTTTGAGGATGAAATTTTGACTCTCCCTGTCAGGTTAAATGAAGAAAACAAACAAACACAAAGCCAACATTGTGGCTGAGGGGGAAAGCAAGATAAAAATAAAGAAATGAAGAAAATTATGGCTGATTAGCCAGTTGCAGGGATGGGGGTGTAAATGACGTGCTTCCCCTAGCTTATTGTATACGCATAGTGTTTTATTGTTTTTCAGAAAAACTAATGTTGTCAGTATTTCAGTTTAGTTTTTGTGTTACTCATTATCCTAGTGTGATTATTTAGGTTTTAATAGAGTATTAATTGTTCCCAGAGATGAATATTGTGATTGTCATTCATAGAATATACTAGAGTTTACCGACAGAGTACATAAAGACTATTCACATATGTATCCCACTTTTGGAGAAAGAAAGTGTGAGAGATGACAGTTTTTTAAAAGAAAGATAAATATTTTGGAATACCAAAAGAAAAATAGTAAACTCCAAAGAAGAGAAGTTGCATAAAAGTTCAATGGTACAGAAGAGTGTGGAGAGATAGAGATGTCTGGGCTATGTTTTGGTTGTCCATACAAAATCCCATTATCTGCAAGACACTGTCCTGCTGAGCCACAGGGGAAAACACATTTCTTCTTTAACGGGTTGTTAGGTGATTCCAGTAGGGGTGTCCAAGGAAGACAGACAGAAGAAAAACAGCCATCATTTTTTTTCCAGTTCCTTTTCCAGTTTCTCTGACAAGGTTCTTTATCCTGGAAATGGCTGTTAGATTTTCCTGGGTTACTGTTCTTGTTTTCTGTCTCTTTGTTGTTTCAGAAATGGCCTTATCATGTCCTTTCCGAGATACAAGGGCCAAAAGTTCACACCCTTTTCTCAGATCTTAGTTGTGTTGAGTTTGGCCACGCTCCTGAGTTAGCCATTTTCTGTGGCTGGTCACCATCTTCAAACCTCAGTTCTGAAGGCCACCAGCTGGGCTTCACATTTCTGAAAACACAGACTTAACCTGTTGTTCATCTAGCTCAGAGTGGAGTTCCTTCAGCAGTTAATATTTCTGTGTTGCTGTGTTCTCTGCTTTCCCCTTATATCTTCAAATTCTGGGCTCAAAATATAATCTTATTAAGTATGTCTTATAAAATTGATCAGCTATGATAATCATTGTCTATTTAATCTGGGTAGACCTAGACATATGCATATTAAAGACAAGCTTTATAATGTGAAATATTTCTTTACTATCATGATCAACTATGGTAAACACCACAGAAAAGATTACCTCCATGGTCATTGTTTGACACCCAAGGCAAAATAGTATAAAATGTTACTTGGAACTTCCAGGGCTTAGGCTTTGCTACATGAGTAATTATTTCTGCATGTAATCTAAGAGGAAAAATTTGGTCAGAAGATTAATTTGCCTTTTCTTGCTTGCTCAGGTTCACTACTCAAATCCTCCCCACCAGGAACTTTTTGGTGTCTTATCTCTGCATTGTATCTCACGTCCTTCATTCTGGTCCCCATCCCTTTCATTAACCCATTTTTCAAAGTCCCATCTGACACATTTGAAGTTTTCACAGTTCTGAAGCTCACCTTGCAATCCACTCAATGTGCATTTCCTGAGATTTATATCTTCCTTAAAAGCCTGCACTGCAATTGATCAGTTTTCACCAGGAGTCACAGCCTCTGAACACCTTCTGTAGGGTTTCCATTTCCTCTATCACTGGCCTTCAGTATAACATATCACTTTAAGTTTTTGCTAGGAACCTCAGTATCTTCATTTGTAGATAAATGAAGAGCTGACTCTCAACATTGTGCAAACATGAGGTTGCACACACATCTTGAGAGCAATGGGTCATCCCTTCATAGCTTAAGCTTGTGGGCTCTTCAGCTTTTCACATCAAAACAAATCAATAGTAGAATCTTTTGTTCTCTTTACTCCACATCAAGGGACCAGATAAACAAATAAGATTCTATGAGTCTAAAACATGCAACTCAAGAGAGTGGGCAAAATGTAGTCTGAAAACTTCTGTACAATTCAGTCTTTTCTTCATTCCTCAGACAAGATGTCCTGCCAGAGAGTAATCTAAAAATCATGATAACGTCACAGAAGAGGATATCTCACTGAACCAGAGGCTGGCCATTTGGGCTAGGCTCGTTAGTCAGCTAGCTCATGAGATCCGCCTGTCTCTTCCTCCTAATGCTAGGGTTATTGGCATGCAGTCATATTCAGCTTTTGATGTGAATGCTTGAGATTCAAATGAAGGTGCTTGCAGAACTAGTGCTCTTAACCACTGAGATACCTCTGGGCCTTTGTAACCTAAAACAATATCTATTGAGATATAATGTACATATCTTAAAATGAAGCGAATTAAAGTATACAGTTCCATAGTTTCTAGTGTCATCCATATAGTTGGTATCAGACCAATTTTGGCTTTCTCCCTGTAAGCTCAGTGCCATTAGCACTCACTCTGCCCCTCCTTCAGCTTGTATCCAGGCAATCAGGAACCTACATTTTGTGGGACATATTTTTTATTCATCACAATCTTTTCAAAATGCAATCTTGTTTACACAAGTAACTTTAATTTCACTGCATTTTTTTCTGTTTGATGTATCAGCCACTAAGAGAAGTGTACTAAAAAAATCCCACGTTTTGATGACTTCTTTATTTTTCAATTTTGAATCTATGTTGGAATGTCTAGATTCCTGGTAATTTGAAACTACTGTTTTCTAATAATGATCAATACTTCTGGTTGATCATTTGCTTTGAAACTTCTCTTAATAAACCTTTTGCATATAATATTTTCAGTGACTAATGCTTGCTGACATCTTATTTTCATATCTTTATTTATTTATTTCATATCTTTTATTTATTTGGTTTGTTTCTTATAAAGAGCATACTAGCTTACTATTTATCAGACTTTGAAGTACACAGTCTTCCTAAAGAATGTAAAGACAAGATTTAATCATTTTATAGCTATATATGTAAGTATGTGGCTTTACACCTATTTATCTTCAATATTTTGTGGTCATTTATATTGTCACATTGCTTGAAATGGTGTATCCTTGAGGATGTTTCCAGAAATGGTTGTCACATAGGTCAACGAAATGAGGAAGATATATGAGATCTGAAGGTATTGTCACCCTACAACATGTTGGGGATCCAGATGGATCAGAACTCAAATGAGGGAAGTTCATGTGTAATTAAATTCAGTTATTGAGCAAATATGTTTTGTGACACCCCCCAAATATAAGATTCTAGACTTTTTAGCCTCTTGAATGCAGACTCTCGCAAGCTCTCTCTTCAGAGAGCTTCCAGGTACTCACACAGGAGGTGCATGATTTGCCTGCTTGTTCTGAGGCTCTAAGCTGATTGGACTGAGAAGCTGCCTTCCTTCATCCCCAGCTTGCAGCTGGCCATTGTGGAACTCTCCAGCCTCTGATCATATGAACCAATCTAATAAATCCTATCACAATTACATATACATTCTATTGGCTTATTCCTCTGGAGAACCTTGACTAATACAATATTCCATCTTTGTCCTGCATTGGTTCAGGGAGTTTAGTCAACATAATAAAAATGGTTTATTCTTTTAGATGGTTGATGTACTTTTGCTGAGAATATTTTATATCTCAGTGAAGTGGGCATCTAATCAAGAGAGAGCCAGTAGTATTAGGTCAGTTAATTCATTTCCCAGTTTAATCTCATAATGGAAATCCTGAGAATAAGTTCTTTATTAACTTAAAATAACACGATTTCTGATTTCTAGTACTTTCTTGTAGATTCTGAAATAGTACAATAAAAGAAACCTCATTGTGTAGGAAACCTTTAAGAGGAAGAACATTTGGGCAATAGGGTCCCACTGTATGTTTTATTAATTAATAATCAACACTTACTCAACAGTAATTGCTCTGTATTATTTCTCCCAAACTTCTGTATAAACTTTAGTTTGCACAAGATAGAAACAAATTTTCAGGAATCAAATGAATACACACTCTTGAATAGACTTTTTAAAAGAATCATTTTCCAAGGATGTTGATTCCAAATTGCTTGATTAAAGGCCAATATTCACTATGCACTAAGTATGCTAGAGTCAAATAGAACCTGGAGTCATCTCTGAGAGGGATATTTAACAGTCCTGGCTTTTGAGATCTGTAGGATGGGATCTATAATAATACAGCACCTGTTTCTCATTTGAATTTAGCTAGAAAAAAAGTTACCCTTTTAAAGTTATTTATTAGCAAAATGTATTGCATAATAACTCTGTCCTTATGGTAGCAAATGCTTAACTTGAGTTTCTGGATCCCATCTCACACAATTTTATGGGCTGTGAACTATGGTTACTCTCATTATTTAGAGGAGGAACATAGCCAGGATGTGAACTTTCATCTATCTAATTTCTTCAACGTCCTGCAATACTTTTACAGTCCTGATTTTCTAGCCATTTCTCTGAGGTCTTCATTGTATCTCTTAACTAGTTTTACTTTCATGTGTTAGATATAAGGATTTTCAAAAATCTATGCCTAGTTCTTTCAAAATTCATATCTTTTTCTTCTTTTGATCTTATCTACATTTGTATTTCCAAACATTCTTCTTTATTGACTCTTAAACTTTTCATACAAGCTCTTTGTTATCTTCTGTACTCCATAAAACTTCCTGCTGATCCTCTAGAATATGGCCACCTTGATGTCTTCGATCACTGAACTCATTATGTAAGAACTTACATTCTTCATTTCCACCCCCCTACCCCCACATACTCTTTCTGGCTAGATATTGCTGTCATCTTGGCTACTTGAGTGTCATGTCTTTTACTTGTCCTTTTTTTGGAGATTAACACTTAAGCAGTTATGAGCCCCCTTGTAATTGCCACTAACTAGTACAGACCCCTCCAATTTCTTTTCGTTTCTTCATGGAGCCACCCTGGTTCATGTCATTCTCACTCGCATGATCTTACCAGCCCTGGACTGATCTCTCTATAGTTGTTCTTCTTTGAACTCAGTATATACACAACTTCCAGATGGAGTCTGAAACATTCTTTAGTCATGTCTTTTAAAAATAGAACAATAAGCCCCAACACATTCAATAATAGCATCCTACTGCCTATCAACTTTACGTCAACATTTTAAATTAGCATTTATTGTACCTATGATAAGCCCCAGGCTGATATTGCCACTGTGCAAAGTCAGGTCAATGTGTTACCTCTTGAGTACCCATTCTGAAGGCAAAGTTAAGCCTCTTCTTTAAAGTACTTTATTACGTTGGATAAGTATTTCTATTTCTTAGACACACTTCATTCATTTTACAAAAACATCAGAGAATTGTCTAAATCTATTTCTCCATTTTCCCCATTGTCCAACACCACCTAAACAAAATATTTGACAGGATTTCTCCATTTTCATAGGCGTTTGTGAACATTTATGATATATAGTACAAGTCTACCTGATTTGTCTTATGTGGACACATTTCATACTTTTTGTTAAACTTTTATGGAAAGCTAACACTTAATATTACTATGATTTTTTATGTGTGGGTGTTTTACATGTATGTATTTTTTTTTTGAGACAGGGTTTCTCTGTGTAGCTTTGTGCCTTTCCTGGAACTCACTCTGTAGCCCAGGCTGGCCTCGAGCTCACAGAAATCTGCCTGGCTCTGCCTCCTGAGTGCTGGGATTAAAGGCGTGCATCACCACCACCAGGAAAACATGTGTGTATGTTTATGCAGCATGTATATGTGGTGCCCACAGAGGCCAGAAGATGGCACTAGATTTCCTGGAATTGTAGAGAGTTCTGAGACACCATGTGGGTGGTGAGAATTGAACCTAGGTCCCCTGGAATTGCAGCCAGTGGTCTTAGCTGCTAAGCCATTTTTCCAGCCCTGAAAACTAATGTTTAATAAGTGCTCTGTGGAAAGGACATAATGTCTTCTAAAGTGCTGTATGAAATAGCATAATCTTCATTTAGAGATATGGATTCATTCACGTTTATTTTTTGTTATTGATTATTTTGTTGCTGTTGTTCTGTTTTTGTGAGACATGCTGTGTCTATTTAGTTCTGGTTGGCTTGAAACTTACTATGTAGACTAGCCTTGAACTCATGGTTCTCCTGGGATTACAGTTATGCACCGCTACTCTATCAACAATTTTTGAATTGCATTTTATTTGCTTGTTTTGAGGTTGTATTTCTCTGTGTTGAGTAGGTTTGCCTGGAACTGCTGGTCTCAATTGATTCCTTTGCCTCATTCTTCTGGATATAGGTGTTTATAACTATACCTGTTTTTGAATTGTACTTTGACAAGATCCTGGTCATTTTAATGCCAAGGCTGACTTTCCATGTACTAAAGGAAGAATAATCCCTTGAGTCTTTCCATGCCATGTTGGATTCGCTTTGACTTTTTACAGCAAAGAGAATTTCAGCCATCAGGGTGAGCTGGAATAAGAAATTTGTCCATTTGTCTTTGTTCTGACTTCCTTGAGCACTTCTGAGGACTGACTTCTTGCCCTTCTATATGATAGTTCTAAAATTCAATGAGAAAGATATTTACAGTTCTGTAAATATCACTTTGGCATTTTACATTCTGTAGGAAAAAAAGCTTTTACATTGCAGTTCATAGCAGAGTTTGAGGTTCTTAAATGCCAATGAAAGATGTAGAAAAGAGACCTTTCTGGAAAAAAAGACCAACTTTCAAATTTGACATTGAGGAATTTGAAGAACTTTTAAGAGTTGCTGTGAAGAATAAAGATGTTATTTGACACAGGACACAGGACTCTCCTTCACTCATTGGCTCATGAGAGAAGGCATGGGGTATTAGAATAAGAGGAGAGTATATGCTATGCTTTAGTTCCCTTATATGAAGCTTGTATGACCATATGCAATATTTGGAGGAGGAGAGTGCTACTCTTCCTTTATGTAGTTATTACATGGGTTGGAAAATGGATACAAATGCCTGGAAAAAATTGCAAATGATTGAACTAGTGTATATTTCATAAATTTTTATTTCTTGTATATGTAGAGTAAACATGAAAGGTTTTGAAGAAGAGAACAAGTCACTAACATTTTTCCACAATAAATGTGAATATATTAAATATATTCAATCATTTATTTAATGAGTTATTAGTTTACATTCTTTTTATAGAAACAGACTTTTATACAACATATGTTGTCCATATTATTATTCAGGGTCCTTTTAGACAAGAAAGTGTTTAAATGATGTAATTGAGAATAATGTAATAAAAAGCCCACTTATAAAAACCATCAGTATGCCCTTACAAGCCTGCAGAGACTTGGATCTGACTAGGGTGGGAAGATAATGAAGAAAAAATAAACATAGAGACACACAGAAAAATTGGAGTTGGGCACACTAGGCTGTCTGACAAAGAAACTCCATCCCCTAAAAGCTAAGTGTTTTATATTATAGAGTTGAACAAATAGTCAGGGTTGTTTCATGTACCTGAACAAGGAGACAAGTTTAGCTACTGTAAGTAGGAGATGTCTCTGTAGGGGAACAATCCTCAGGCTATAAATATCAAGGGATAGAAAGCTATGATGGACATTTTCTGAATACACTATCAACATCCATGCTTGCCATTTTGCTGAACATAACCAATTTATGATGAGTCTGAGGCTTTTGAGTCCTTGGCATACCAATGCCTATGTCAACAGCTCACATTCATTCAGACTTCATTTACTCTAGGCTTATTCTACACCCACAATAATTTGTTACTTCACAACTTTAATATCATAGGCTGAAGAGGGTTAGCAGACAAGAAAATACTGGCTCATGAACAAAGTCAAAGTTCTAAAAAAAGTGCCTTTGGAAGGAAACCAACCGCCACCAGCCCATGGTGTGATGAAGAAGAGGCCGGTGGATACACTGACCTTCATTGATTTTAGTTCTCTCATCTCCTGACCATGTCTTTATTGGCCAAACCCTAAAGGGGATATTATTTCCACCGCCCACTAGTCTCATCTTGATGGAACACAGAGAAGAACAGAGAGAATGGTGGCAGGTTGGAGGGAGCAAGTCAGCATCAACATTTGGACATTACCTAGGACACAAAGAATGAACACATTAGAGTTAGATATTTGCTTAGGTTTGCTTGAATATAACAAATACTTTATGCATTATCCTTCATCCTTACCTTGTGCTTACCCAAAAATGTACTTCTAATCAGAGATGAAAAAGGAAATACAGAATCTTTATTTTTATTTATTTAAAATTTTATTCTTCCCTCATATGTTACATCCTAAACACAGTTTCCCCTCCCTCCTCTCCTCCCAGTCCTTCCACTAACCACCCCCTCCTTCAGATCAACTCCTCCTCTGTTCAGCGCCCCAAACGGAAAAGAGTAGGCCTCTGTGGACAGAAGTTTCTGTCCCCCAGCTGTTCAGTCCCATATAAACACACAGAGGCTTATATTAAGTACAAACTGTTTGATATATGGCTCAGGCTTATGATTAACTAGCTCTTGCAACTTGATTTAACCCATTTCTATTAATCTATGTATTGCCACGTGGCTTTGTGGTGTTACCTGTATTCCATTACATCTTGCTCCCCTGGCAGTGCCCAGCATCTCCTCTGACTCTGCCTTTTTCTCCTTGTCTCTCTTGGATTCCCCTCCTGGCTCTATTCTGCCTTGCCATAGACCATAGCAGCTTCTTTATTAACCAATGGTAGCAACACATACTCACAGCATACAGAAAGAGGATCCCACAGCAGGCCTTCCAGGGATGTCAACCAAACATAGCCTAACAAGACACAATAAGACTAGGAGCAAACCCTCGTATCATACTGGAAGTGGCAACCTAGCAGGAGAAAATGGGCCCCAAGTGCAGGCAAAGGAGTAAGAGACATTCCCCCTAACTCAAGTTGTTGGGAGTCCCACAGGAACACCAAGCTACACAACCACAAGATATATTTAGAGAACCTAGCTCAGATGCATGCAGTGTAGACCCATACAGTGTTTGTGTTTGTCATTTTAGTTTCTGTGAGCACCTATGAGCCCTATTTAGTTGATTCTGTGCCCCATGTTCTTCTAGTGTCCTTGAACTCTTTGGCCCCTACAATCCTTCCTCCCCCTATTTTAGAGAGTTTCCTTGGTTCTGCCTAGTGTTTGGCTGTGTGTCTCTGCACCTGCTTCCATCTATTGCTGGATGATGCCCCTCTGATGACAGTTGGTCTAGGCACCAATTTATGAGTATAGCAGAATATTAGGAATAATTTTACTACTTTTTTTTTTGGCTAGTTGTGTTTCACTCTGAGTTTCTGGGCTGTCCTGCATCTGGCTCCTAGCCATCCAGGCAGTGTCAAGCTTGGGCTCTCTCTCCTGGCTTGGGCCACAAGTTGAACCAATTATGGGTTGGCCACTCCCACAAGTTCTGTACCACCATTGCCTCAGCACAGCTGCAGGCAGAACAGATTGTAGGTAGAAGATTTTGTGACTGTGTTAGTGTCCCAGGCCTAATGCTAGGAGACTTGCCTTCTTATGAAAGATGGCCTCTTCAGGCTCTGTATCCCTCATTATTAGGAGACTTTTCTAGGATCACTCTCTTTGACTCCAGGGAGTTTCCACTGCACTAGGTTTCTACATTGCTCCCCTGTAGAGAGCCGTGCATGGCCGCGCCACAAGGATGGCACCGGCATCTGGCTTCTGCCTTCCCGATGGCAGGTGCTCCTTATTTGGCTAAGGCTAGGATCTGGCTTGCTTCTGCGCCCCTGGACCTAATCTGGCTTGCTTGCGTATGTCTGACCCTAGCGGCATTGTCCACATGGCACCGCAGGGTTGATTGCCCAGTGGCGATAAAGGGTGTGGGCTGGCTTTCCAGAGAGAGAGAGAGAGAGAGAGAGAGAGAGAGAGAGAGAGAGAGAGAGAGAGAGAGAAGAAGAAGAAGAAGAAGAAGAAGAAGAAGAAGAAGAAGAAGAAGATGGCTTTCCCCGGGGTCAGAAGATTGTTCAAGGTTCCTGAATAAACTGCTTGGAGAAGAGCCTGGCGTTGTGTCTTCCTTGCTGGTCGAGGCAGACGCGACAAGTGGTGGCCCATATGGGGAACCTTTAAGGCTCAGAACTCTTCACAGTCAGGGCAGTGCACTGGTAAGTCCCCAGGTAAGGTGGGGATCCGCGACAAAAGCGGGAAAACATAGAGCTGCGACAAAAGCGGACAGGAAAATTAAAAGGAAACATAGAGCTGCGACCAAAGCGGACAGGAAAAATTAAGTGGAGCCACGACCAAAGCGGACAGGAAGGCTAAGTGGAACCGCAACAAAAGCGGGCAGGAAAATTAAAGAAAGTGAAAGCAGGTGAAGGAAAAGGTGCTGCTAGTATCATGGGCGCAACTTCTTCGCACCCAATTTTTCTGGCTCTTAACAAGCTGCTCCTTTCAAAGAAATTAGAGAATAAGAAGAGCACTTTAGAAAGATTTCTAGAGGAATATGATGTTGTGGCACCCTGGTTTGCAGTTTCCGGAAGCCTTATGGTAGCTTCCTGGGAAAAGTTGGGCCATGATCTAGACTTCACTGCAGAACAAGGGGTGCTTAAACATGGGGTTAGACCAGTTTGGAAATTAGTGAGAGGGTGTCTTGAAGACCAGCGCTGCAGCAATGCGGTAGAGAATGGGCAGGCAGCCTTAGAAATGTTGCAGGAGGAAAGATCAGAAAAGACCATGTCTGCTAGAGCAGCATCTACCAGAAGTAAAACAAAAAAGGGGAAAGAAAAAACAAGGTCTTTCAGACCTAGAGCATTCCGAGTCCCCTATCTCTTCCCCTGATTCTGATGATGTAGAGTCATTATGTGAAACCTTGCAGAGCGTGAGAATAAGAAAGAAAAGGGGTAGAAATAAGGGAGAAAGAGAAAGAATTAAAGGATGTGAGTCTGAGTGTGGAGCCGCTCCCTCAGCTCCTCCACCATATCTGGAATCTACCTCCATGTCTAGAGTTGTCTCTATGGGGAATTCTTTTAACCCGGAGGTTTGGAGACAGGTTAGAACTGAAATGCAGCTAGCTTGCCCAGTGTTTCTCAATGCCCAGACTCAACAGAGATACCATGAACCTTTGGATTTTAAGGTCATCAAGTTTCTAGCAGAATCTGTCCGGACTTATGGCATCACAGCCTCATACACTGTTGCTCAAGTGGAGGCTCTGCACAGATTTTGCATGACTCCATCGGATTGGATGAATCTTGCTCAAGCATGTCTCAGCGCAGGGCAGTATTTAGACTGGAAGGCATTTTTGATAGAATTTGCCAGTGAACAAGCTGCGATTAACAGGGCTGCAGGTGGAGGTCAAGCAGCTTGGGATGTAGACATGCTGCTGGGACAAGGCCGATTTGCCAATCAACAAAATGGATATCCACAGCAGGTTTATGACCAGATAAATCAATTAGCAACAAGGGCATGGAAATCCCTACCTAATAAAGGGGAAGTGAGCGGTAACCTTACTAAGATCCTTCAGGGACCTATGGAACCTTTTTCAGATTTTGTGGCCCGCATGGTCGAGGCTGCAGGCAGAATCTTTGGGGACCTAGATACCGCAATGCCGTTTATAAAGCAGCTAGTTTATGAGCAATGTACCAAAGAATGCAAGGCTGCGATCACCCCTTATAAGAACAAAGGTCTAGAAGTATGGATGAAAGTATGCAGAGAATTAGGGGGACCTCTAACTAACGCAGGCCTTGCGGCTGCAGTTTTGCAACTTAGTAACAAGAAAGGAGGGAACACTGGGGCATGTTTTCGGTGTGGAAAAATGAGCCATCTCAAATGTAGCTGCCCTCAAGGAGAAGGTAACCAAGGAATAGGGAGAAGTCAATGCCCTACACGGCCTGGACTTTGTCCTAGGTGTAAAAAGGGGAAGCATTTGGCGAATGAGTATAGGTCAGTCAAGGACATAAATGGTCAGCCTATAACAACGGGCAATCTTTCAAAAAACGGACAGTGGAGCCCTTGGCCTCAGGGCCCGCAAATATGTGGGGTAGTGGAGAATCAGGAGCAAGGCGGGAACCCGGAGCGGTGGCCAACCCGCCGTCATCCGAGGAACCATGGAGAGCCACTACAGGCTCAGCAGGGTTGGACCTCCGTGCCACCACCAGACTCGTACTGACTCCGCAGATGTGAGTACAATTAGTGGAGTCTGATTTTAAAGACCCTTTGAAGCTGGGCATGGTGGGTTTATTGATAGGAAGATTCGCCGCCACCATAAGAGGTCTTAAAGTACACCCAGGAGTGATTGATCCTGATTATACTGGGATCATGAAAATTATGGTTGAGTCTCCAAAAGGAATTACTGCCATTTCACCAGGTGATAGGATTGCACAACTAGTTTTATTACCCAGTTTACATGAGTCCTATCCAGCTGCTGATCGAAACAGAGGAAATAAAGGTTTCGGATCCACAGGGACAGATTTAACTTTTCTGTCCCTTGATTTAGATCAAAGACCCACCTTGCAATTAACTATTAATGGTACCAAGATAACGGGGCTCGTGGACACTGGTACAGATCGGAGCATCATTGCCCGTAAAGACTGGCCCCGTGGGTGGCCAGTGCAAGTCTCCTCTCAAACTCTACAAGGGCTAGGATATACCAATTCATCAGATATTAGTGCAGGACAATTACAGTGGCAGGATGAAGGGGGCCATTTGGGTGTTATGCAACCCTACATCCTCGAGCTTCCAGTGTCCTTTTGGGGAAGGGATCTTATGCAATCCATGGGATTCAAATTGAGTAACGAATATTCTAAGGAGTCTCAGGAAATTATGATGAAGATGGGATGTCATCCTAGGTTTGGTTTGGGGAAGTTTCTCCAAGGCAGAAAAGATCCAGTTCAGGTGCAGAATAGACCACCTAGGCAGGGATTGGAAGAAAAGAACAGCTTGAGGCTGAACATATACGACCCTCTGTGTCCCCTTGGGATACACCTATATTTGTCATTAGAAAAAAAATCTGGAAAGTGGCAATTGTTACATGACCTTAGGGCTATTAATAATCAGATGCATGTCATGGGTCCAGTGCAGCAAGGGCTACCGCTTCTATCGGCTCTGCCAGCCTCCTGGCATATTATTGCCGTGGATATAAAGGATTGTTTCTTTTCCATTCCCTTATTTCAAGATGATAGTGCCAGATTCGCCTTTACTCTCCCTTCCATCAATCATGAGGAACCTGATAAGAGATATGAGTGGGTGGTCTTGCCTCAAGGCATGGCTAACAGCCCCACTATGTGTCAGATCTATGTGGCTGCAGCTCTGGCGCCCATATGGGCAGCATTTTCCCATAGTCTAAGGCATTATGCAGCGTGCGCATCGGTCCCTTAAAGAAATTCTTCAAAAACAAAAAGGGGGAATAGGCCGTGACCGAACCCCAAGAGAAAGACTCTCTCTGGCATTATTCACCTTAAATTTTTTGAATTTGGATGCCTCGAGAAGTTCATCAGCAGATAGGCATCATAATCCACACAGCCCTATGAAGGGCATGGTGAAGTGGAAAGATATCCTCACGGGCAGCTGGCATGGCCCCGATCCCGTGCTGACATGGGCACGAGGTTCTGTTTGTGTTTTCCCACAGGACCGGCTAGACCCTATCTGGGTACCTGAACGATTGGTGCGACGGACCCCTCAGAAGGAAAGACGTGATGACACCCTGGAAGCTGATGTGCCTGATCCTGATAGCCCTGATTATGACAAGTGTGCCAGCGGGTGTAGCTAAGGATCGACTCACGAGCGGAACCTGGTCGGTGGAGTTTGATAACCTGACTCAGATCCTGCGCAATGAGATCATTGTGGTCAACTCCACCCGTGTGCACCTGGCCTCCGCTGCGGGAAGGAGTGGGCAGGATTAGGTGCCCTGGCAGGCCTACTGGTACTTGTCTCCCTGATGTGCCTGTGGTGCATTGTTCGTTTAAGGGTTTCTCAGCAACGCAATGCAGCCATGATTATCCAAGCCTTTACAGCCATAGAAGCTGGACAGTCTCCCCAGGCCTGGCTGGCCGCATTTAAAAGTTGATCA
This sequence comes from Peromyscus eremicus, assembly GCF_949786415.1. Taxonomy (NCBI): domain Eukaryota; kingdom Metazoa; phylum Chordata; class Mammalia; order Rodentia; family Cricetidae; genus Peromyscus; species Peromyscus eremicus. The sequence continues at coordinate 112,133,732 of NC_081421.1, read as the reverse complement.
CGCAGGATGCGAGGCTAGTGCACTGCACTTGGGTCTAGCTGTATTGCAAAACCCAAGAAGAGCAAGTCTAATTGCATGTGGGTTGATGCCCTAATTCCCACCTCTGCAAAACAGGGTATCGGACGGGTCAAATGTTCTCTGGGTGGATGAAACCTGGACTAACACCAGTACAATGTCCAAGTTGTATTTTGGCAGAGGTTAGACCTCTGCTCTTGCCTGCTGCTTAAAACAATAAAGGGGGAACTGTAGAGAGCCATGCATGGCTGCGCTGCAAGGATGGCACCGGCATCTGGCTTCTGCCTTCCCGATGGCAGGTGCTCCTTATTTGGCTAAGGCTAGGATCTGGCTTGCTTCTGCGCACCTGGACCTAATCTGGCTTGCTTGTGTATGCCTGACCCTAGCAGCATTGTCCACGTGGCACCACGGGGTTGATTGCCCAGTGGCTATAAAGGGCGTGGGCTGGCTTTCCAGAGAGAGAGAGAGAGAGAGAGAGAGAGAGAGAGAGAGAGAGATAGATGGCTTTCCCCGGGGTCAGAAGATTGTTCAAGGTTCCTGAATAAACTGCTTGGAGAAGAGCCTGGCGTTGCGTCTTCCTTGCTGGTTGAGGCGGACGCAACACTCCCCAAATGCCCCCCATGCGTATTTCAGTCATCTCTCCCAGTATTCTCTCCCTCCATCTTTCCCACCCCCATCGGATTTCCATCCCCACCTGCCCCCAGTCTACCCATAAAATCTATTCTATTTCCCCTTCCCAGGACCCATGTGCCCCTCCCTGAGCCTTCCTTAAACCTCTTTGGGTTTGTGAATTGTAGTATAATTAGCCTTTACTTAACATCTAATGTCCATTTATAAGTGAGTACATACCATATTTGTCTCCCTGCAACTGTTTATCTCATTCAGGATTGTCTTTCTAGTTCTATCCATTTGTTTGCTAGTTTCATAATGTCATTGTTTTTAACAGCTGAGTAATACTCGGTTGTGTAAATGTACCACATTTTTTAATCAATTCTTCAGATGAGGGACATCTAGGTTGTTGCCAATTTCTGACAATCATGAATAAAGCTGCAATTAACATGGGTTGGTTGAACAAGTGTCATTGTGGTAGGATAGAACATCCTTTAGGCATAGTCCCAAGAGTGGTATCACTGGGTCTTGAGGTAGATTTGTTCCCAATTTTCTGAGGAGCCACCATGATTTCAATAATTGCTATGTTAATTTGCACTCCCACCAACAATGAAGGAGTGTTCCCCTTGCTCCACGTTCTTTCCAGCAGGGGCTATCACTTGTGTTTTTGATCTTAGCCATTCTGACAAGTGTAAGATGGAATCTCAAAGGAGTTTTGATTTGCATTTCCCTAATGGCTAAGGATATTGAACATTTCTTTGTTTCTCAGCCATTTGAAATTTCTCTGTTGAGAATTTTCTCTTTAGAGCTATACCCCATTTTAACTGGATTCTTCGGTTTGTTGACGTCTAGCTTCTTGAGTTCTTTATGTATTTTAGATATTAGCCCTCTGTCTGATGTGGAGTTGATGAAAAAAATTTCCCTTTCTGTTGGCTGCCTTTGATCTACTGATGATATTCTTTATCTTACAGTAGCTTCTGTTTCATGAGGTCCCATTTACAGATTGCTGTTCTTAGTTCCTGTGCTATTGATGCTCTTTTTATGAAGTGGTCTCCTGTGTCAGTGCATTCAATGATAGTCTCCAATTTCTCTTGTATTAGGTTCAGTGTATCTGGATTTATGTTGATGTCTTTGATCCACTTGGACTTGAGTTTTGTGCAGGGTAATAGACATGGACCAATTTGCATTCTTCTACATGCTGACATCCGGTTAGATGACAGCCATTTGCTGAAGATGCTTTCTGTTTTCCAATGTGTATTTCTGACTTTATCAAAAATCAAGTGTCCCTAGGTATGTGGACTTATGTCTGAGTCTTTGATTTAATTCTATTTATCAACCTGTCTGTTTTTATGCCAATATTCTGTAGTTTTTAATACTATAGCTCTGTAGAACAGCTTGAAATCCAGGATGGTATTACCTCCAGAGATTCTCTTGTTGTACAGCATAGTTTTAGCTGTGTTTTTGTTTGAATGTATGATGTTGAGTATTGTTCTTTCAAGGTTTGTAAATAATTGTGTTGAAATTTTGGTGAGGATTGCATTAAATCTGTAGATTACTTCTGGTAGGATAGTCATTTTTACTATGTTGATCCTACCAATCCATGAGCATGAAAGATCTTTCCATCTTCTAATATCTTCTTAAATTTCTTTCTTCAAGGACTGAAGTTTTTGTCATAGAGGTCTTTTACTCACTTGATTAGAATTTCCTCAAGATATTTTACATTGTTTGTAACTGTTGTGAAGGATATTATTTCCATGATTTTTTTCTCAGCCCGTTCATCATTTGTGCATAGGAGGGCTCCTGATTTTTTTTTATTTAATCTTGTATCCAGCTACTTCACTAATGGTGTTTATCAGGCTTAGGGATTCCCTGGTTGAAATTTTGGGATTGCTTTTGTATACTATCATATCATCTGGAAAAAAAAAACAGCAACAACAATAATTTGATTCCTCCTTCCCATTTGTATCCTCTTATCTCCTTCAGTTGTCCTATTGCTCAAGCTAGAACTTCAGTTACTATATTGCATAGATATGGAGAGAGTGGACAGCCTTGTCTTGTTCCTGCTATTAGTGGAATTGTTTGAGTTTTTCTCCATTTAATTTGATGTTCACTATATTCTTTCTGTATATTGACTTTATTTTGTTTAGGAATGTCTCTTGTATCCCTAATCTCTCCAAGACTTTCTTCATGATGAGGTGTTGGATTTTTCTGTGGCAGTATATTATGTACCCTAATAAAGCCTGCCTGAGGATCAGAGGTCAGAGCCAGCCACTCGATTGGACATAGAGGACAGATGGTGGTGGCACACCCCCTTAATCCTATCACTCTGGAGGCAGAGATCTGTCTGGATCTCTGTGAGTTCAAGGCCATACTGGAAACAGAGCCAGGCAGTGGTGGCACACACCTTTAATCCCAGTACTGGAGAGCATACACAACTTTAATCCTAGGAAGCAAGGGCAAGGCACAGAAAGGTATATAAGGCATGAGGAAATAAGAAGCAAAGCAATTCAGCTGAGACCCTTTTGGGTGAAGACTCAGAGAATTTCAGTCAGCTGGTGAAGTAATAGGTGGTGGCTGTGACGTACTCTGCTTCTTTGATCTTTCAGCTTTTACCCCAATATCTGGCTCTGGGTTTTTCATTATAAGACCATTTAAGATTTGAACCACATTTTTCAAAGACTTTCCCAGCATCTAATGAGAATATCATTTGGTTTATTTTTCTTTCCCTTTGTTTATATGGTGGATTACATTGACTGATTTTTGTATGTTGAACCACCCATGCATCTCTGGAAAGACTACTTGATCATGATGAATGATCTTGATGTGTTCTTGAATTTGGTTTGCAAGAATTTTATTGAATATTTTTGTATCTATGTTCATGAGGGAAATTGATCTGTAATTCTCTTTCATTTTTGATTTTTTGTATGGTTTTGGTATCAGGGTGACTATGGCCTCATAAAATGAATTTGGCAATGTTCCTTCTGTTTCTATTTTGTGGAATAGTTTGAGGAGTGTGGGCATTACCTCCTCCTTGAAAATCTGGTAGAATTCTGTGCAAAATCATGTTCCCTTAGGCTTTTTTTGGTTGGGAGAGTTTTAATGAATACTTCTACTTCCTTAGGGGGTTATAGGTCCATTTAAATTTCTTACTTTGTCTTAATTTTACTTTGGTAAGTGATATCTGTCTAGATATTTACCCATTTCTTCTAGATTTTCCAATTTTGTAGAGTACAGATTTTTAAAGTATATCCTAAGGACTCTTCAGATTTCCTTGGTGTCTGTTATTATATTCCCTTTTTGTTTCTGATTATAATAATTTGGATATTTGTTCTGTCTTTTAGTTAATTTTGATAAGTGTTTGTCTATATAGTTGATTTTCTCAAAGAACCAATTCTTTGTTTCATTGTGTTTTGTTCTCTATGTTTCAATTTTATTGATTTCAGCCCTGAGTTTGATTATTTCCTGCCATCTACTCTTGGAGAACTTGCTTCTTTTTGTTCTAGAGCTTTTAGATGTGCTGTTAAGTAGCTAGTATCAGATCTCTTTATGTGAGCACTTAAGTGCCATGAGCTCTTCTCCTAGTACCACTGCCATGGTGTCCCATAAGTCTGGGTATGTCTGTTGTTTCTGTCATTGTTGAAATCCAGAATCCAGCCTTTTTATTTGTTTGTTTGTTTGGTTTTTCGAGACAGGGTTTCTCCATGTAGCTTTGGTGCTTTTCCTTGAACTCACTCTGTAGCCTAGGCTGGCCTGGAACTCACAGAGATCCACCTACCTTTGCCTCCCGAGGGCTAGGATTAAAGGTGTGTACCACCACCACCTGGTCCGAAATCCAGCTTTAATCTGTGGTGTTTTGATAAAGATGCAGTGGCAGTATCTTTATTTTTAATTAAACATTTAAACTTTAATCAATTTAAGAAGTTGATAAAGTCCAGATTTCCAAGAATTATTACATGCAATCTGTGTCTGTTTTATTCATAGGAATATTATACTTTATTTTTGATTATGTGTGGTACTTCTTTTAAATTTATTGCCAGCTGTGTATCTAAACTACTTTTTTGCAGCTCTCGTCATTTCTTGGTTTTGCTACCATATTAGTCTGTTTTGCAATTTGAAAATAACAGGCCAACAAAATTGAAATTTTGTGACAAATATTTAGATACTCAGAATTGCCTAAGATTTTCTCAAATTATTGTTTTAATATAGCCAGTCTTAGTGGCATAATTTCATGGCCAAGTTATATGAATATCTTTTCCCTTTCTTGTAGTGATGGTTTCTTTGGTAATTTTATGTATTTAAATGTCAACAGGTATGGTGGTTTATATGCTGGTGCATTCTGCTGCTATTGATATAGAAAACACATTTGATGGCTGAAGTTTTATTATAGTATAAGACTGTTTCACCACTTAAGAAAAAAATCTAAAGATCTGCTTTTAACTTCAGTTTGTTTCTCCAGTTTTTCTTCACTGTTTTGTCCAAATAGGATAAGTCCTGGTCTAGAAACACAATGACCCCGGGGCGGTGGTGGCAAAAACCTTTAATCCCAGCGCTCGGGAGGCAGAGGCAGGCAGATCTTTGTGAGCTCAAGGCCAGTCAGGTCTACAGAGCGAGATCCAGGAAAGGCACAAAGCTACACAGAGAAACCCTGTCTTAAAAAACAAAACAAAACAGAAAAAAAAGAAACACAGTGAAACAGCACAGCACAGAGCACAATGTTCTTCATAACCTGCTGTGTAGACATTTTATCTTCCTGAGAACGTGGCCCCAGAAGCAGATCAAAAGCATCTTGCTGAAGAGTCTGATCTAATGTAAAAATATCCATGTTTTCTTCTTGGTCTATGCAGAAACAAATCAGGTGTTGTGTTCCTTGTATACCACATAAAAGCATACAGGATCACTAATGTGGTAATGTGGTCCTGACATGTCTGAAAGCTTATTACTAAATAATCACATGTGAGGTATACTGATTTAAAAATTAAAAAAAAAATCTTATAAAGATAAGGGATTTGTTAATTTAATTATTTATTCTAGGCGGCTAGCAGGTAGATTGACATGCTTAATATTCAGAGTTTCTTCCCTGGTTCTTTCACATCACATATTTTCTTCTCACAAATATTGTTTATCCACTGATGTCCATAAAACTTCCAGAGTGTAACTTTAGTGTTCCAAATTGTTAAATAAATCATTTGTATTATTTTATAAATCTATTGCTGTTTAGCAAGGTACCCCCAAAGTTGTGGCTTTCAAAACAAAGTATATATTACCTTTATCTTTTAGTATCTGTGGGTCAGGAACAGTGAGCCAGGATAACTCTGTTTCCCAGGGTGTCTCACAAGGCTCCAATTTAAGTGTAGGCCTTGGTTATGATATTCTTAAGGGTGTTCCTAGGGAAGACTTTACTTCTGTGATTCATGATAGGAACCAGCCTCTTGCCATGAGGAGGTTGGCTGAGCCCTTCCTTGGCTTCCTGCCCTGTAGGCCTCTCCATTTTGTAGGCGACAGAAAGACAGCCTCCACCTTCCTGTGAGGATGAGAGAATCCAAGTGACAAAATGCCATGGTCACATGAAACCTCATGTTAGAGGTGTCAGCCCATCATTTTTCTGTGTTCTCTTCCTCATACCTGAGTAATCTGAGTGAATTCCTGTCAGGATGGGACATAGAAGGAGGGAGCAAAGGACATCTTAGAAAAAGCATATGTCCTTCTGATGTGTCATTATTTGTATTGATTTTTTTATTTTATAATTTAATTTAATTTTACATATCAGCCACGGATTCCCTTGTTCTCCCCCCACCCGCCTTCTCCCAAGCTCACCCCCCCATTCCCATCTCCTCCAGGGCAAAGACTCCCCTGAGGATTGAGTTCAGCCTGGTAGATTCAGTCCAGGCAGGTCCAGTCCCCTCCTCCCAGGCTGAGCCAAGTGTCCCTGTATAAGCCCCAGGTTTCAAACAGCCGCACTGAGTACAGGACCCGGTCCCACTGCCTGGATGCCTCCCAAACAGATCAAGCTAATCAACTGTCTCACTTATCCAGAGGGCCTGATCCAGTTGGGGGCTCCTTAGCTATTGGTTCATAGTTCATGTGTTTCTATTCGTTTGGCTATTTGTCCCTGTGCTTTATCCAACCTTGGTCTCAACAATTCTCGCTCATACAAACCCTTCTCTTTCTCGACAATTGGACTCCTGGAGCTCCAGCTGGGGCCTGGCCGTGCATCTCTGCATCTGGTTTCCTCAGTCATTGGATGGGGTTTCTAGCACTATAATTAGGGTGTTTGGCCATCCTATCACCAGAGTAGGTCAGTTCGGGCTGTCTCTCGACCATTGCCAGTAGTCTATTGTGGGGGTATCTTTGGCGATTTCTGTGGGCCTCTCTAGGACTTTGCTTCTTCCTATTCTCATGTGGTCTTCAGTTATCATGGTCTTTTATTCCTTGTTCTCCCTCTCTGTTCTTGATCCAGTTGGGATCTCCCGTTCCCCTAAGCTCTCTTTCCCTCGACCCTTACCCTTCATTACCCCCACTCACATCCTTGTTGTTCATGTAGATCTCATCCATTTCTCTGTCATTGGGCGATCAGCATGTCCAATGTAAGTTGTATTGAAGTTGCTTCTAATGCTTTTTATCCCCCTACGTTCTCTCTTGAATGTGGCTAACTCCTTGGAATGCACACAGTTGATGATTTCTAGGGCCTTTTTTTATGTGTGTTTACTAAAGTTGCATGTGTATAAAATGTATTTTATTTTCTGCCACTGCCTTCAGCCTCATGGCATATCTGAGAACTGATGTCTTTTCTCATAGTTGCCTGTCATCCTGCCCCTTGGTGAGGTTGTGTGGTGTTCATCTGCAGAGCATAGTGATCTGGAATTTCAGTGTGAACAATGGAGATAAAGAAATGGCTCCAGTTTGCACTTTGGCTGTCCCTCAACAGCAGCCATTTTACTTTCAAGTCAAATGTATGTTCAAAAAGGGAGAGTCACAAGTCATTTTCCAGCACTACCCCACAACACACATGGTCTCATAGACAGTTCTGAATGAAAACGCTACTTAATGAGATAGCTCAAGTGAAATTTCTATTTTCATGATATGTTGATATTTGGAAGAAGGCTTTGAGATTGGCTGAAGAAAACATCAGGTAAATTAGAAATTTGGATCCAACTGCCTCTCATATACAGTTTTATTTTTTTTTTTTTAAAAAAAAGAAACCAAAAAACAAGCACTTCTTTTTTTCTTGCCCTGCTAACAAAATCTGATTCTGTTATAGAAGCTTAATAACATCTTGGAAATTTCTCCTGTCAGAAACAATTATGCAGGAGTTCCTCCTTGTCCAAACATTTATTTGTCCTTCCCGAAGAACTCTGTAGATTAGTGAGAACTAATGCTGCCCTGATCACAGGAGATTGCATTTCTGAAAATAGAATTATGTCTAGAACTTTCCTGCCATGGAAGTGAGCTAATCTAATCGCATGGGCTCTATTGCTTTTCTGGAAACTTTTGGAGAGTTGGGGTGTATCATAGCCAGTCATCTCTGCTTCTCTGGAAGTAACTATTTATACAATTGTGGCTATGTACATTAATCATGGTTTATACAATTGATACTTCTGCTCTTCCAAATTTTCTGACTAGAAATTCAGCTTGGAGATTACATTCAGTTTGCAAAATAAAAAAGGCCAGTCTATCTAGTCACTTTTACTTACTTTTCTGGGAGGATTGCTTTAGATTGTATTCTTTATAAAATCTTATAAATAAGAAAATGAAGAAAAGCTTTCCTGTGATTATTTTATCCTTTTTTTTCATAACAAGGAATTGAACCCAAGTCCTTCTGCATGCTAGGCAAGTGCTCTATTCCTGAACTAGAGGCCCAGCTCTGCTTCCTATAATTTTTGACCACGAACTTACTTTTGTGAAGACAGAATGGCTCTCGCGATTGTGAGAATACTTCTCTTATAAGTTGTTCCCACGAGATAAATAGTTGCTAGGTGTGCCTAGGTGTTCACTCTGCTCTTACTACATCTTGTTTTTTGAAAATTCTCTTTAGATGTCAGAATGATGTTGCTCCATAACAAATGCTTAACTTTTTATTGTTTTTCTTTCCAGGAACTGAGTAAGCATGTCATGGGTATCGATTACATCAGGGTCATTTCAAATATCCACTTTGTTTCACTGCCTCTAGTTCATGTACAGAAGCTTTTGCCATTTCTTTTACCTGCCAGTTGTCTGAGATATTCTGTGGATGACTTTTCTGTCCCCACTTCACTCAGCTGCATAATCAAGGTGTACCAGAGGGTCTTTGTGAGAGCGCTTTCAACTTGAGTGTTTTGCTCTTCTACAATACTGCTTTCTTTCAATATTATGTGAAAAAATATAAACCCATTTAATCAACATTTTTACATTTTAAGGCTATCAGACTATATTTTCTTTCCTATACCTTCTTTTCCAATAGTAAGCTCTATTTATATTGGGAACATTTTTGCTAGTTAGGTCAAACTCTGAGTGTTTTCTCAACACTTCCAGACAGTGACTTCTGAATTCCCCAGTCAACTCATTTTCACAATGTCAAATAATATCAGCTGAAATGTTGCCATTTATTTCACTGAAAATAGTCACACAGTGAGAAGAGAAAACGTATTTCTCTTCCAGTCACCAGATTTATCATAAATATACCCTTGGGCTGTGCCTTCTATCTTGCTTCTGTACCTCCAATACTCATCCTTTTATTGAAAGATTGTACTTATGTACTTGATCCTACATATTTTCATCTCAAAGGTGTTTTCTTCTCCAAATAAGACATGGTTTTATGCATTGCCAAATTTTTCTGTTAAGAAATTGTTTCCCTTAGCATGAAAACGTAAAGCACATTTCCCCATGGGAAACAAATGACATACACTTAATGAATGAACAGCGATTATTGTCATCTTTCAGTCATTCAGATTTTGCTTCAGTCTGATCTGGTGGTGTAAGAGTTTTCTCCCAGATACTCAAGAAGATTAGGGAAAAGTGATTCAAGGTCAAGTATACTTGGGGTTGAAGAATGGGTTCAGAAGCAGCCAGTGAAACTTAGTAAGACTCTATCAAAATACAAACTAAAAATGGGGCTGAGATGTAGCTGAGTGGCAGAGTGCTTACCTAATTCATATGAGGCCCTGGGTCTATTTCCCAGTGTTGCCAAAAAATTGCTTCAGTCACATGAATTAAAATTAAACACATTGCCAGGTGTGGTGTTATATGCCTACAATTCCCACAATTCCTGCACTGGAGAGGTAAAAGCAGGAAGATTAGAAGTTCAAGGTCATTCTCAGCTATATATTTAGGTGTTTGAGATCAACTTGAGCTATGAGAATGCTTGTTAAAAAATCTTGAGCATTTAATCAACATACTAACAATATTACTTAATGTCATCTAGGCACTATGTATTCAAATTCTAATTGAAAGCTCTGTTATAAGATTTCTAAAAAAGTGATGTAAAATATACTACATTAATTTGCAACTACCATCAAACAAAAATATTTTTATCATACAGAGAATTTCCTTCCTAGACCCTGATAATAAAACATAGAGTTTGAAGAAAACATGTTCATTTCTAAAGAGGGTGAGAAATGAATTCTGAAGCTCAGATTAGCAATAAAGCTTGCTCTTTCTTTTTTCTTTCTTTCTTAACATATATTTTACAGCTCTTTGTTATTTCCCCTCAATGCCTTCAGCACAGCATCTTTATGACTAGAGAGAAAGGAGATGGTTCCAGATTTTTAGTGTTCTAATGTAGCAAGTTTCCTACATTTTCCCTCTGTGAATACTTAGTATCAAAATTAACTCTTTGTATGCCTTTAGGTGGGTGTTCTTACAATCAGTTTTAAATATATCTTTGTGAGTGAGTGTGGGTGCAAGCATGACATGGTATATGTGTAGAGGGCAAAGTTTACACTCAGGTATTGGTCTTTGCTTTCCAGCCTTGGAGAGGGTCTCTTTGTTGTCAGCAGCTACTTGTACAGTCTTGCTGGCTCTTGAATTCCTCTTCTTGCCTGCCATGTCACTGTAGAGCACTGAGCTTACAAGTACATGCTTTATGTAAGTTCCTGTGAATCCAACTCTTGTCTTCATGCTTGTGTGGCAAGTACTTTACTCACAGCCCTTTTCTGACCCCAACCCATTGTTACTAATAAGCACAATCACTCAAATCCAATCAGACTTTGTGATCACTCAAGTAAATGAAGCATGATTCTGGTATTGTAGGCAAAGCAAGACAACTACCTACTAGAGTCAGAAGAACGGGCAAGTTTCAATTGTGTGTCATTTCGAAATATGTTCTCCTTCCCATATACTGACTGTGTACGATTAGACACTCCATATGAACTCATTTTCTCTGAAACTGAGGAACGTTTTTGTTTTCTGTTTTTTGTTTTGGTCACTACTGATTAAAACTATCCTGTTTGGGGCTCTTCCAAGTTGCATTTCATGACACCATTATAAGTGCTTAATGTGGATTATATAATTTAATCCTCACAACAATTCCTTTAATTTCGGTACAATTAATATCACAGATAAAGGCCCATGAAGCTTATAACAGCTAATTAAAATGCCTGAAGCCTCTCAGTTGGTAAGTAGTGGAATTGAGCCTTAAATCCAGGCTGTCTGATAAAATGCTCCAGACCCCATAATCATATCAAAGGAGGAACTCCCCAAAGCTGAGCAGAGCCACGGAGAGTAAACTACAGAGCGAGGAGAATGAGTGTTGTTGGTTTGCCTTTCCTTGTTTTTATTAAAATTTGTGGTAGAATTAAATTTTGAAATCTTTATAAACCTGATAATTTCCCCATTCTCTACCCTGTAGCTCCCAAGTGACTGCCCCATATCTTGTGAGCTCAGATTGCTTCAAGGAAAGGATTACATAGGATAAGAGAACAATTTGCCGAAGTTTAGCCTTTTCAATATGTAAATTGAGTTTCAAATTCACAAGAAAGTTACTTACTTATTTGAGCTAGGATTCCCGATAAATTAGAGCCTAGGTTTTTGAGTTTCAGGTGGTAGGGCACCTAGACCTACTGAAATGAAGTGTATATTCTTAACAATGTATTCTAATGGACAAACAAGGAACATAATCAGCACTGACTGAGAAATTAGGGTAGTCTGGTCAGAGAAAAAATAAAACATAAAACAACTAAGTTTAGAGTTGCTGGAAAAGGCTCTGTGAATAATCATCCTGGATCTGAAATCCTAGGAGGAGGAAAAGGCAGTGAGTGATCCAAACCCTGAGTAACCCTCCATGGAAGGGGAGGGCAGTGAAGATGATGCAAGGGGGTCCATCAGCCTTTTAGAAGATTCTCACAGAAGGGGGTTTATATGCAGTTAATATGCAGTGTATATTTGACTCCAGTGGAGAATTAGAAGGCTTGAGGTCATTCTAATTTTTTTAAATCTGTGTTTAAGTCAATGTGGAAGAACAGCATATTTTCTTGCACTATCACAGAGTGTGAAATACACAACAGAAACTTTAATCCTGGAGTAGGCTTGAGTTATTACAGAGAACCCAACCAGAGGAAACAGGATATATGAATGGAATAACTAGTTGCTAAAAAGAAATAGAGAAATATCAGTGCTATGTAGGATATGACCCTGGCCTAGGTTTAGTGAAATGAAGTGTGTATGGAAGCATGACTTCAGTATTTCTCATCTCTTTTGTTAGTCACTTTTCTCGTTACTGTGTCCAAATGTATCTGACAGGGATTCTTGAGGAATGAGGAATTTATTGCAGACTGCAATTTTAAAAACTCCTTCTGTCACGGTGTCAGACAGGGTAGAGTTGATGGCTGCAGGAGTGTGTGGCAAAGACTTCTTATATTTTGGTAGACCAGGAAGCTGAAAGTTTGCACCAGAAACAGGGCTGGTTATAACTCACAAAGCCTGCTCCCAGTGACCCAACTCTGTCTGGTATGCCTTCCATACCCAAACTTCCATAACTTCCCCAAACATTGCCAAGACTGGAACCAAACATTCAATCATGAATCTATGAGAAAAACTGCAAAACCAATTACATCTTGCCTGACTTTGCAATTTAACCTTTAGCAATGATGAGTTCAAGAAATGAAGTTATTTTCTAGATAATATTGTTTTCACATTATCTCCCTCCCAAACTCTTCTCCTAGTAACTTTTTACATGTTTTGGTTTTGATGACTGTATTATTTTTGAGAGTCCTGCTTTTAAACTCATTCTAAATCAAGATCTTATGCTAGGAGTTATCTCATCACACCATTTACTCAAAGCACTACAGTTTTTAGTTACATGTTACTTGTTTGCTGCTTGTCTTTTCTGCTGTACTATAAACCCCATAATTACGTCTTTTATGGTCCTTGATCCATCACAAGTTGTTAGCCAAGGAATAGGCACTAGCAGATTTTTCTTCCGAATCATTCAGTACTACAGGGGACGACTTCATAAAACTCCACTCTTTGAGGTTCAGGAGTCTATGTGGAAGAGGATACAGAAAAACTATGAGAGTGAGAGGTTGTGAATCATTCCAAAGAAATGGCACCTTCCATATAGAGCAGGACCGGCATGCAGTGAACTAAGAGATACTATGACAGCATGTACAAGACCCATACAGGATTCCATCACTGAGAAGGGAAAGTGGACATCAGGTCCCACCCCTAACCAAGAAGCTGTTTTTAATTGATACCTGCTGGGAAAGGGAAAGTCAATTTTCTCCAACAGAGATCACTGAGTATATCACCCACGCTCCAGGGCAGACCCTATGCTGAAGAGTAGTTGGCTAGCAGAAAACAAACTCCATGTTTTGTTTTTGTTGTTGTTGTTTTGTGGGCTTTTTGTTTTGTTTTAGCATTTTTGTTGTTGTTGTTTTATTAGTTATTTTGCTTGTTTGTCATGATAATTGTTTTGTATTTTGTGGGTTGTTTTTTTGAGATAGAGAAAAAGAGAGGGGAGAGAGTGAGAATAAAGCTGGGAGGGCAGAGAGGTGTGGAAGATATAGAAGGAGTTAGATGAGGAGAGAGAATATGACCAAATGAAAATAAAAATGTTTTTTAGAACAAAAATTAAAAAAAAAATTCTTCAATGTTAGTTGGCTGAGTGAGTAAAAAATGGAGGTCCTAATCAGAAAGTAGGTGTCAGTCAGGCTGTGGACTAGGAAATCTGTATAAAGGCTTGCTAGTGGAAACATTGAAAGTTGGAATTGTTGCACTTGAAGATCACATAAAAAACAAATCAGAGCATAGAAGTTTGGCACTCTTGTATCTCGGGTACATGATCTGGAGCATGGCTTCTTGAATTTTCCCCAGCATGGCTGTTTTTTCATCCAAGAAATTTTATCCTCTCATTTCACTTTATTTTCTCGTTATTCATAGTTCTTTGAGAATTCCATATAATGCACTTGATCACACCTATGTTCCCCGAACTCCTCCTAGATTCATCTCTACCCGTCCAACTTTTTGTCCTTTAAAAAAATTTTAAGATGCCAGGCGGTGGTGGCACACGCCTTTAATCCCAGCACTTGGGAGGCAGAGGCAATCGGATTTCTGTGAGTTCAAGGGCAGCCTGAGCTACCAAGTGAGTTCTAGGAAAGGCTCCAAAGCTACACAGAGAAACCTTGTCTTGAAAAAAAAAATTAAGATCATCCAGTACAGTTTGTCCTCTCCTTATACTTTATCATGGGTGGTCTGCTGTGGAGGGTGGCCTACATACTAGGAACCACACCCTCAAATGCTGACTCTTCTCTCCCAGCAGCTGTCCACCGCTTAATTAGGAAACTTTGTGACCACCTCCTCCCTCCATGCTGGAACAGTGTCTGGCCTGACTGAGCCTGGGCAGATTTTCTGTATGCTGTCTCAATTGTTTTGAATTTATATACGTAACTGTTCTATAGTCCTTGTGGTTTAGCCATTCATTGCATATAGTTCTTACAGCCTTTCTGCTCCCTCTTTGAACCTGATCTCTGAGCCTTGGGAGGAGGGGTGTGATATAAATATCAAGTTTAGAGGTAAGAATTCCATACTACTTTATTCCCCGCACTTTGACCAGCCATGGGTCTCTGTGTTACTCTCAACAATCTCCAGAAAGAAGCTCCTCTGAGGAGGGTTGCCCTATTCACTGATGTATGGATACATGATGAGTCATTAGGAGTCAGTTTAATACTGTATCCATTGATCAGGGTGTGGGAGCCCACAAAGATTCCAATTTGTGGTTTGCTTCCATCTTGACTCAAGGTCAGAGAGTAAAAGTTTATGTTGCTCTCCAAGGCTGCATAATAGGATGTTTTGGCCAAAGGAATGGTTACCACATGTCTTATCCTTCAAGGCCTAATTACAAGATGCTTTGCCATAAAGGCATAATTACCAGGTGTTTAGAGAATAAAAAAGGGTCTCCACTTGTTTGTACTTTGATCCTGAAAGGTGGAGATCTTTTGTCTCTCCCCTTTCTAGTGTATAAATAGCCCATTAGGAATAAACTCAAGGTGACTAGATATTGACCCAGGACCCTCCCGAAGCTATTCTGTGTCTCTATCTTTTTCTTCACCCATGTCTATATTTTTTCCTATCTAGTGAGTCTCAATTCCTCACTCCCCCTTTCAAGGACCCTTTGACAGGGCAGGGCAGGTCAGGGCAGGACTCCTACATCAGGGTAATAATATTAGGTTACCCATAGGTTACCTATCTAGCCACAGGTTCTTGGCCTATGTATGAGTTTCAACTTGTTAATCAGGCATTAAAACCAATCAAAAAGTGTTTATTTACTCCCATGATATTAGCACTATTGTCCCAGTGTGATTGTCTCCACAGATCAGTCACCACAGCTTTCAGGGTTCACAAATGGGTTATTCTGGTGATTCCTTTTCTTCTCTGATAGTGTTTATATCACCTTTCAACATTATAAAAGCTAGCCAGTAGGGATGAAGCTTTCAGGTGCATACCAGCTTCATTTCTCCATGTTTTATGACTCAAGTGTATGGTGTCTTCAGCAATAGGGCATTACCATCAGGTTCTGGAGGGAAACTAGTAGAATTGGCAGTAGCCTAAATTTTTTTTTGTAGTATTTGAGATCTCATTTGACTATAATTCCAAAGGTGCCCCAGGCATGTTTATAAAGTAGGTATACAAACCAAAAGTTTACTGACAATAACACATAAAGAAATATATTGTGAAATAATACTTTGCTATACATGTAGTTTTTATTACATTTTTGTGTTTGTGAGTTCCAGAGATCAAACTCCAGTCTTAGTGTTGGTGGAAAGGGCCTTCACCTGCTGAGCCATTTCACTCTGACACACATAATATCACTGATTTGAAAGATGAAAGCTAATACCATGCTGACTTGATGGATGTGTTTGTTTATTTTCACATTAATATTTGGCTGAACATGTGATACCTCATGATGAGTGTAGAACATCTTCAAGGTTTTTTGGAGTAGATGGCTAGTTTGGTTTGGCAATCATCAGTTCTGAGAATGCCAACTATGTTCTATAGTTATAGAACTATATAGTACATAATGGAAAAAATAAGTTTAACATCATTTTAGAAACTGTAGTAATTTCTGTCCTAATGCCAAGCCAAAATTCATTTAGTGATTTTTTTCATGACTCAAATAGCAATTTATAAAACCAAACATTCTAAAACAATACAATCCAAAGGTATACTAATCTGATTCTTACATGCTAAGGAATTAAGGCAAGGGAATATGGGAATATTAAGTTCCTCTTTGGTATAATTACCCAGTATATTTCCAGAAAGGCAGAATACTTTGTTTGTACAATAAAAATGATAGAACTCTGTGGTGGTAACTCATAACACAGAACCCTACTGAATTTTAGCCAATTTGTTGCAGGAAACAATCATTGTCTTTGCATGGTGCCATGTGTGTATGCTGTCCCTAGAGAAGGAAGGAGAAGTGGAGCCCTGGGATGAAGCGTAAGTGTGTCCCACTGGAAACACCTTTGGTTCATTAAGCATTTGGTTTTGAGTTAAGTTTTACTCAATGTGTGTTCAGAAACCACTTCTATGCCCAAATTATTATTAATCCCCACATTGGGTCACATGACCCTGTAGGTGGTTGTCACCCAGTATGCAGGAAGCTGAGGTTAGACCAGTGAAGAAACTCAGCTGCTAGGAAGACGCCTAGGTCACCTGTATGTCATTGGCCTGTTTCCTTAGAGGGTCACTGTGTTGATAAATTAAGACAGCTACACAACTTCCCCTAACATATTTTTATTTCCCAAGTAGGGAAATGGATTAGGGTGTCAAGAACATATCCTGTCTTTGAGGACATTTTTCAAAATTCCCACAAGACAGCTGTCCTTGCATTGTGTCAGCTAAATATTAAGTGTCCATGTCTATCTTCAAAAGACTGGGAGCTGGTTTTTCAGCTCCAAGTAGGTTCTGTCATCAAGAAAGGAGCCTACAAATACCTGCTTGGGAAGTTTCCAGTTTCTGCATAGAATGGTTACAGAGAAAATGAGAGTGGCTGAAAGAAATGCAGGCCTCTTTAAAAAGGCTGGGAATCTCACCCAGGTTAGGGAAGCTCTGTTATAATTTATGTGATGAGTAAGTAAAGTGAGGTTAGTTAGAATGAGTACCTGTCCCCATGCAGCTTCCCCTCATCCTGATAGCATAAGGCTCCTTTCTGGTCAATAAATGGCTTCTCATTCAACAAGTTTCATTTCTACTAAAACTTCAAGAGGAATTCACTAAATCGTGCTCAAAATGCTTAAGCAGTTTGTATGATGTAAATATTTAAAACAAATATATCCAAATAGATAAACACTGACTGTCTCATCTTTCTCATAAATCAGTCCAAACATATAAACATCTCAGTGGGGGCAGTGAAAGGCCAGCTATCTTTGTACAGATGTTATTTAGCATATCCCTGGATGCTGTGAAATTTGTTTGGGGGATGTTCCTTCCTTTCTTCTAAGGCTTTGTCGTTGTGTAATCTTTTAAATGTGGATATAATCCTTCTAAGGCTAAGTGTGTCCATTTAAAATTTCATCCATATAAATATGTTTTTCTCACTCAACATAACTTTAAACTGTTAAAAAAGATTCTGACATATCAGATACTATTTTGTATTTAATTATACCTTATTTTAATTAAATAATATTCTCCTCATAAAATACCTTGTATAGTATATAGAAACTTACTTTTATATCAGTTTTTTTCCTTTTAGTCAAACTTAGAAGTTTCTGTTTAACTTCTCATCTCAAACAAGAGCTTTTGACACAAGTCTGTCACTTCCAACAACAGTGATTGATTGAGCTGATGCCCACTCATAGTATCATATCATGAAAGTGAAAATTATAAACCAAACAATGATCAATGATGAAGCTTCTTACAGATGAAGAAAATGAAGACTTGGCATGCAATGATATACTTTAAAATGACTGGTGATCCCTTCTACAACTAATGAGGAGGAAACATACTTCAGAGCTATTAAACATCATGTCTGAGGACAGAAAACTTCAAACACCCTAAGATATAGCTAGAAGAGACAGATTTGTATTTGATTGTATGGGCGTAGTGGGTCAACAAATACATTAGCCTGCATTCACTTGGAGGTCTAAGGACCCCTGTGGATGCAAGACTATGTGCCAAAGTGCCTATGAACACTCTGAAACTTTACACATTTGTTTTGGTAGAAAGTTCACCATCTTCATCAGATTCTTTCACATAATTTTAGGGATAACTAAAAACTCAAACCTAGAAAAACCAATAAATAATCATGACAAATGAGTAAGATTTTTATTCATGTATTTGTTTTTACATGTTTTTATACTTCTGTCACAGCCCTGTCTGTATGAGAACTGTCACAGTGTCATTGCAAGTATATCAGAGGTGACAAGGACTAAGTTCTGGAGCTAGTTGTACAAAGATGTCTTGGTTCTGACATCAACTGAATTTATATTATGGGAAAACTTGGTTATAATTTTTAAGTTTAGTTTTTGTTCTAGTATACAAAACAATGTTTTATATTGGAATTAGAGTATGGGAAAAGATGATCTACACATCTTGACTAGTGAGTAGAAATGAGAATTTTTTTTAAAGTGAGCGTTCATTAAAACACCTTGATAGTCATTTGCAGAGAGAGTTTTAAAGTAGTGACACTCAGCATGGCTGTGCAATTCAGTAAAGTGAACTCATGACTATAATCTCAGCACTTGCAAGACTGAGGAGGATTGACAAAAAATTTGCATCCTGTTTGTAGTATGTAGTGATTTCTAGCCCAGTGTGGTCTAAATAGTGAGACCCTATCTCAAAATCCAATGCAACAAACCCAACTGAACTCAATCAATCAAACCAAGAACAAGAAATTTGGAAAAAACTATTAAACCCATCTGGTAAATATGCTAACAAGCCCTCCTGCAAGTTTTCTGAATATTTGGACTTTAACAAATGCCCTAAAAACTGTGTGTGTCTCAGGGAACATTTGACTATTCAGAAGCACTTCAGGAGTTTGTATGTGGGCAGACACAGATGGCTGGGGCCATATGGGCCTGTGGACTTCAAGGATAATCATGTACTAATAAACCATCTCAGATAATTTCTTCCATCCAAACCCTCCTACTCAGTGCATGCTCCTCCTTCAAACCCCAGCATCTAAATCATTTTATACTGAGAGCTCTGAACTTTCCCCATAGGAAGATGAAGTACAAAGACATGTGGGGCAATTCTGGGAAAACAGCAAGTTGCTGATGCTGTTCTCAAAAACAATGTTGATGAGCGCACAAAGTCCTAGAGCCATTCATGTGCCAAGGTGAATACTAACAAAACTTTTGAATACTAACAAAACGCTTTCAACTTAAGTTTGTTGGGAGCATGATTACTAAACATTGGCTGGAAATATCTGAGGAGGCAATAACACAAGGGGCCAGTAAGTATTTCCAGTGTTGGACCAGTCTGTGGCTGTTCCCTTATTGAAGAAGGCACTATGAGCTGTCTCATTTTCTCACACAACTTCTATACATTTTGATCAGGCTGATGGCCAAAATGAAAGATCATTTTAAACATGGTATTTTATGATAGTTGACCTTGATTCAATTGAATTAATATGGGGCAGGGGGAGGAATAAGGGTGACATGATTATAAGTGTTTGCTCAGTGGTACATAAAGGATGCTGCATCTACCTGAGTACTAATACATACCATGTAGGATATTTTGTCTCAGTTTCACAGTGGAACTGACATTGGCTTATTTTGACACATTTTAATATACCTTTGTTTTGCCATAAAAAATTGGGCTTACAAAGTCTATTGTTTTGTAGAAAGGAACCTTCCCCATGTGTCCTCTGCATGTGACTTCTTGTACATATCAGTGGATTTCAGCTGTAAATTCCTGTGGCTATCTTTCTTAGTCTTTGGAAGGGTGAGTTAGAGGAGTGAGCCAGATACTTCTAATTGTTAATTTCAAGAGGAGACCTAAGCTAAGCCATTGATGAACAGCCATCAGCAGATAAACAGTTTCCTTGCTCCTGAGATGAGTTTGTGGCTTCCTTCAAGGACTTTCCCCTAAGCCCACAGCCAACTGAGCTATCCACCACACTGTGGCAATTGCAATATGCTCATTAACATCCTTTGAGCACTTCCTTTCCTGCCTTACTTCACTCCGTATTTATCCTTCATGGACACTTTCCAAAAACTGTTACACTCAATTCATTTTCTTCAGCTTGTCTCCTAGAAGGAACCTAACCTAAGATTGTAAGAAATGGAAACTATTAAAGGATGCAGAAGCATTGGGGCTAGCAGCACAGGTGATGCTCATTCATTCATTCATCATTCACTCACTGACAACCTTCAGGGTGCGAAGGCAAATAACTTTAATGATGTCTAATACTTTCCTCACATTAAATGGGAGATCTCAGTTAGCGAGACACCAGGACTTTTCAAAGATGTGAGGATTGAGATTTTTTTTTTCTTACTGTTCTAGGAACCAATTCCAAGGGGATACAATGAAATCAAGATTTACAAATTCTTCATTTGCAAATGAAAGAGGGCTAAAAGTCAGCAATCCAAGGACTGCCCTTTTTATTTCCTGTGCACAGGGACTCTCTAAGCTCCTGGTAGGGGATTCATTGGTGAATTATTTTCCTGTGAGTTGTTTGAGTTTAAGTATGCTAACTACAAGGTACTATGTTCTCAATTCTTAGCATTAAAAAAAAAATCACAGCTTTGTTTTAAGTGGTGTGTAGGAAGGTTTCAGAAACATATTTTATTCCCATTCTTTGTTCTGTTCCCTCAGTTCCATCTGGTATAAGGGAGAGCTTTCCTAATTGACACTAATGACTGAGAGGCCCACTGTGAAGTACAGAGTTTACAGATTAGCAAACATGATTAGAAAAATCAAGGCATCTGCATTAAACTAATATATTTTGTTGAGAACCAAGAAAAGAATTTAAACATGATATTAGAGCTTAATGTTTTAATATATAAGATATTTTGTAGGCATTGACTCTGCTACTAGGAAGTATAGTATAATATTTTCTATAATATTATATGGGAAAATTCAGTTGCACTCCTAAAAGAAAATGCCCTCATGGTTCATGTGTTTTCTGACCTCTACCCGTTCCCATTCTAAAGGACTAGGACTAAGTAGAACCAACCCTCAAGACTCCCAAAGGTTAGCAAGTGTCATTTGTTCAGATACAGGAGACATACAGAAATTGTTTGTATATATGTGTCTCTTTATGTTGTGCTTATTGCTTTATAATAACACTGCTTATGTTAATGGAAATTTTGTGGTTTGTAAACATTTTAAATGTCAGCTATTGAGGCTCTTAACGTTTATTATTCTCAGATCTTATTCCGCTGTTGTCCTTGCTCTTTATCAGGCAACAAAATCTCTTCCTCCCACACTCCAGTGTAAACAGTTTAACACACATAACTCATGTATGCATGCAACTTTTTTAGGTCCAGCTGTTTGTGCCTTCTGCATCTTTCAGGAATTCATTCAAGTGGTGAGTAAGGAAGAAGGGGGTGGGGAGAAGAAATGAATGTGGGGGAGATAGTCAGAGCAGAGATATTTTAGAGATTCTTTTTCACTAAATTGAAGTATTACAATATAAAATATGATATACAATATTACAATTTAAATGATTGTTAGCTTCTTTAATATTAAGAGGAAGTTGAATAGTATTTTGGGCTTTGGAGATCATCGTTTGGCCTATCTACTGTTCTACCACAAGGAAACCAGAGATCAGTGTCTTTAACCTCACTGGGACACAGTGAAAAGCCAGGAGGTGGAGTGTCCCTGGCAGAGGTAGCCAGGAAGTAACCCTATATACATTCCACACAGAGGCTACCCAGCTCAACACAATGGCTTTCAGACGCTGGCCCTGATACTTCTTGGTACTTACTAGAAGCAGGAGAGCCCAAAGATATATATCTAATTGTAATTCAGGAATGAAAAATAATGTCATGTATTGATTTAAAACAACAGGAAGCCATTGAAAACACTCACTACTTTTCAAAATCTAGGTTTCCCTGCTTAGGAGTTTTTAATGTACATTTAACTCTTCAAAATGCCTTATCCTTTTAGGCTAGGGTTGCAGCTAGATGGTGGACTGCTTTCTCTAGCATCTGTAAGGCCTTGTGTTCAAAAAGGGTGGGTTGCCTTTGAAAAGTAACATTGAAACAAACATAAAAGAATTATGAAACTTACCCCAGGCATGTTTGTGATTCAATTAACACAAGGTATTGCACAAGCCAAGAAAGAAATGAGGACAGAATGAAAATTCCTGATACAATTGTACTTGGTTTTCGTTACCGCCATTTTTACAGTCAAGCTTCCCTGACCTTTCCCCTGCTGACTTTTCCCACACCCACTGCCTTGCTTAGAGGACATCAGAAGAGACCAGTGTGGTGCTCCGCACACTACCGGCTGGGATTTGCTTTTTCATTGTCATTTCTTTAGAATTGTCTCTAATTTTTTCCTACTGTTTTAAACACTGCCAGCATTTTTGTTTGAAGATTCCACTGTGTGGAGATTATGCTGAAACCTGAAGTTACAGGAGCATTTTGATGATGAAATGTGATGGATTATGCCTGTAATATCTAGAAACCAACTGCTCTTTCAGGCAAATGTGTATGCTTTGATTTATTAAAACTTATCTAGAGAGGAACATTGAAAAAACTTATCATTCATTCACATGACTCAAAGAAAAAGACAAATAAAATGTAAGCAAAAGCAATCATATCTTGAACATTTAGTGTATGTAAAGCTCTGTAACACTATAGCATCAGGCTTTTGTTGTTGTTGAGTTTATGTTGTGTCTCCATACTGGAAGAATTGTAAGCTAGCATCAGAATGCTTGTCAGCCTGTGGTAGCATTGAGCTAAGTGAAAGACAGACTAAGGTTTTACTGAAGCAGTCTTTAAAACTATGGTGGATAAGGATGGACAGCATGCTAATTAATAAAAGAAAATATTCGTGAACTCATGTGCACACACACACATGTTTAGTGAATGGAGGGACATTCTTGCCTTGTTTTTGTAGAAAAACCTTCTCTAGGTTTGAATAGATCAGTTAGTAAAGAATGGAAATGCTGCTGAGTACTGTTTTGATATTCTTGTCTGTCACTGCTGTGTTGAAAAAGCAGTCATTTCTGGGAACTTGAGAGGCACTTCTCAGCAGTCACCATAATGTTTACCCTCAGGGACTCAGCCCAACAACTTCAGCAACCAAATTGGCTTAAAGACATTTCATCTCCAAAGGTCTCTGTCATGTTCAAAAAGAGCAAATCATCCTTAATCTACAGTTTAAATTGAAAGTGAAAGACAGTAGATATTAACCTGAGGTCTCCACTCCAGTCACATGCCGCAACCGCATTCAAATGCCCTGCTGGAATGACAGTCCATAGCAGCAAGCTGGCACTTCTGATGTAAAATATTAATCATTCTCTTTGTAGACCTTCAAGATGGCTCATAAGTGACAAAACATTCTCCAAAGCACAGGGGATAATAAGCACATTCCATATGAGCCTTGGAAAGTGATTTACGCAGTGGGGAAAATATTCAGACTAGGAGAATGACTATGTAATTATTATAGCATTAGAATCCTCTGTATTTATGCATGATGTAAGTCCTTCTGCCACTTCAACCCCATAATGTGTGCAAATGTTATCCCTGCTTCAAATGTAGCAATATTACCATGTGCATTTCTTTTTGCTGTGTTGACATATTATTACTTAGTAATGTTCACCCAAATTTGAAGAAAAGAGGGAATAGAAAAAAAAAAACCAGAAACTACAATGTTTCATTTCTGATCCTGGGTAATAAGTTTGAATTTATCAAGTCTTAAGATTTTGTTTATTCTGTTAAGCTCTGTGGTTTATTCATTTTAGCCAGCCATAATGCTTCATAAGGACTGTGTTCAAGATATGAAAACAGTGATTCTGAGACCTCATGGACATAAAACTTAGTCATGGCATATCACACCACATAAGACCCTGAATTGTGATGCCCGCTGAAAAGTGTTCCACTTGCTGACCTCTGCAACTGTTAGCACTAGGAAGTGATGATGTCGAGCCCTAGCTCTTCAGGACTTGCAGTATTGAGATGAAGACATGGGGCTTCGTTGAACTTTTGTCAAGTGGTTGTAAAGATAGAGCATCCTGTTCCAAAAAACTGAAAAACAGAATGTTCAGAAGTCTGAAAGATTTGAGCGTATGCATTGCACCAAAGTAAAATTTCAGCACTATAAAATTTTGTTTCCTGAACAAGCTCATTTAAAATGTTGTATAAAATTGCTTTTGGGTTGTGTTTATATCATATATATGAAACACATAAATTTTGTATTTAACTTGGGTCCCATCCCCAAGATATCTTATCATGTTTATAAAGCTATTCCAAAATATGAAAAAAATATAAAATTTGTAACAATTTTGATTTTGATTATTTTGTATAATGGATACTCAATCTGTACTCAATAATTTTTTCAACTTCTCTGAGATCAATTTGATCTCTCTGTAAAACACATACTGTAAAACCAACTCTACAAAGGGGCTTTGCATACTCATTATTATGATATTCTTGCCACAGTCTCTCTCTGACATGGAAACTCAGTAAGTATTTGTTCTCCATGACATTCTCCTTATAATTACAAGGTGCCACCTGAATGTATATGGATACACAGTGGTGGCAAGGCTGGTTATTCCGGACAGTATTTTTCACTTCTAGCAATGTACCTGAGACATGACAGGAGCTTGGGAGATGAGACGTCTCTGCTCATAACAGCCTATCCATTGTTTATGGTGCTCTATGTATAGCTTCTCTCTGCTCCTTGAATTTCTGAGTTCCTTACTGCTGCATCATTTCACATTGCCTTTCTCTTTGTTGGGATGCTAACTCAACACCTATCAAGATTCCTCTGTCTCTTAGGGTCAGCTTAACAGTGCACCTCACCATCACATGCAGATAATTTTCTTCTAGGTGGTGTCTTCCTCCACATGCTGATTCTGTATGTCTTCTTTCAGGCCAAAGCAAAGGCTTTGTCTGACATGTCTTGTGTATGTATATGTATTGGAGTCAGGTGGATGTGAAGCATGCCCTCCATCCACCACAACCATGGCATGGCAGCTTTCTGGCTTCTCTTGAAGGAGATGGAGTAAAGGGCTCATTATACCCAACCCATGTCTTGAGATTACCTGCTCCTGTATAAATTAGCATGACTGTATACCTTTCCATGAAATCTTCATTGGAAGGCCTTATCTGTCAGGAACCTGGCTGAGCACATACATTGGCTCAATAATTTGTTTCCTTCTCCTTGCCCTGGATCCTTGCATATGTATCCGTAATGAGGAAGTTACCTTTTGGGGAGTACTCTCAGAAATGAAATGATTCTTTTATCTGCATTTCATCCTTCCTGTGCCAGTCAGTGGAGTACTCGGTGCACAGGTGACTGGCATATGTTTTTTTGCACTAATGATTGGAAATGTATATGGTCTTAACTCCCATATTCAGTTTATCTAATTTCTTGCACCTGAATCCTGCTTTGAATTGTCATATATATGTATAAAGCTAGTCAACTGTTGCCATTTTCTGACCTCAATGAAAGCTTTGTGGTTCCAGGACCCTTGTCTGCTCTCTCCTTTACTACAGCTGCAGTACCAGGAAGAGTAGCTGCATATGTTATTTCTTTAAACATTTAAACACATTAAAAATAAGCTACAAATATGCTAAGCTCCTTGATCTGGGTTCTTCCCATGAGAAAAATCAACACATACCATGCTTTCCACAGGACATGAATAAGATCCATGCCTTTAGCATTAGCTTTCAGATTTTCTGTTACCTGCTATTAAATGTTCTTTATACCGTGTTCTGCATCCATCTCATCTGCCTCAGTTTGCCAACACTTATCCACAGGCCCTTGAAATTATATATAACCATATAACCAACTTTGGTTGATGCTTATCATTTCCATTTTTCCTGCCTGATGCTGATTGCTACTTAGCTAGACCATTCTTCACTTAGTTGTTAACTTTTGATTCTCCTACTAAATATCTCATCTTTTTCTGCTCTTGGGTTTCAGAAATCTTACAGTTGACCTACTTTCCTTATTACAAAAGATGTTAAACTCTAAAATAGAAGTTTGCAAATTGTGACCAATTGGACAAATCTAGCATGGATTTTGTTTTTCTGAATTCCCAGAACTAAGACGGTTTTACATTTTTAAAGGTAGTTAAAAAGTAATATATGACAGAGATGGAAAGTGGCCAATAAACTTGAAATATTTACTTTGTGATTCTTTCTGGGAAACTATTGTTAAATCCTGTTTCAAAGTATATCTAGCTAACTTCCAAGAAGCCAACACTTGGAGAATCACTTGTTATTGGTAGAAATAATGCATTTAAATGACTACCTAACCTCAAAGAGGGACATTTACTTGATTATAGGTGAAATGAGCTCTCCTGTATTCAACTTCTTTACCAGGAACTTCAGCTTTTCAAGGTGACTCCTTGCATAAATCTTGGAACAATTTTTTTCTTGCTGTTTTAATGGTAAGCAGGCATTGTTGCATTTTTTTCTGCTCTTCTATCTGGAGCAGAGTGGACAGCCTCATTTAAGAATAAGGGCCCCGCATATGTTCCCTTTGTTCTCTAAATCTTAGATCACGTGGTCAACTATGAACAACACATTTAATGGTGGAGTATCTAAAAGTTCATTCATGAAAGAAACAACACTATGAGTTTTTAATTGCAGGCTATTAGTGGTAAGTAGAACAAAGTGAGAATGGAAAAGAATGCCTATACAGATGGAATCAATTTGAAGAGACATCTAGTGAAAATAAGAAGTGAGTGTGTGTGTGTGTGTGTGTGTGTGTGTGTGTGTGTGTGTCCATTTATCTCTTATTTAGATTACTAGGTCTCTAAAAAGAATTGGCTTTATTTAATGAGTGCAAGTGTGGTTTTGGCTATGGAATGTAATAACTATACTGACTCAATAAATGTCCATTGAACATGTACTATTTACCAAGACTTGGGAATCTTGCCATTGACCCAGGACTTCTTACTGTCAGAGATGAAATAATGAGCAAAATGGTATTTCCATTTTGATTTATCCTTATTTTGATGAGGGTGAAATATATGTTAGATGGTGGTGCATGCTCTAGGGGTTAAAACATCACCAAAAAGAAGTGATAGGATATGTCGAAAGGGTGTGTTTCTCTGTTGAGTGAGAATTAACTGTATCTTGAATGACATAATGACAATAGAGCAGAGATAGTATGAAACTAAGTATGAAACTTAGTATTGGGATAAACATTTCATGTAGAAGAAATCTCCCTGACCGGCCACACTATTGGAGGCCCATGAACTGTAGACTAGTGGCTGTGGAGCTCCCATGAGACTGGACCAGGCTCTCTGGATACGGAAGATGGTTGTTTGTCTCGAACTGTTTGGGGGGCACCCAGGCAGGGCGATTGGGATCCGTCCCTGGTGCATGGGCAGGCTTTTGGGAATCTGGTGCCTGTGGTGTGACAACTTGCCCAGCCTTGGTGCAGTGAGAAGGGGCTTGGACTTGCCTAGGCTCAGTGTGCTGGGCTCCTGCTGACTCCCCATGGGAGACCTTGATTTGGGGGATGAGGGGATGTGGGGTGGTTTGGGAGTGGGGGCTGGGAGGTGAGAGGAAGGGAGGAAGGGAGGAGGTGGGATCTGTGGGTGCTATGTAGAGTGAGTAGAAAATTTCTTAATAAAGAAAAATGAAAAAAAAAAAGAAAGAAAAAAGAAATCTCCCATAAATCCAGGCATGTGTGGTGATTCCCGGCAATTCCAGCACGCCAGAGGTACAAAAGGGATTTCTGGAGCAAGCTGGCCAGTCAGTTTAGCTGGCATCCATGAATTCAAGTACAGTAAGAGACCCTCCCTTAAAAAATAACGTTGGGAGCTAGCTCTTGAAGACAATACCTGATGTCAGCTAACTATGAGCACATGCGCACACACGCACACACACACACACACACACACACACACGAATGCACACACATGTGTATGCATAAATGTGCATCATCACCCACCTACCCACATGTCAATATGCAGACATGCATGCACACTCCAGGGTCATAGGTTTTAAAATGTGGAAATTACAGCAGCTGAGACAATAACGTTTGTTGCAAAGATAGCAAGGCCAGTACTATTGGTAAGGAAAGAAGTATAGTGGAGAAACAAGCTCAGAGATGCCTCTGGGTATCAGATCTAAGAGATGCTTAGGATGTTGTCTTTTATTATGAATGAAGTAGTGGCAGCTAGAGACCTTGAGCATAGAATTGCAATTCTGTATCAAAAATTGCAGTTTACTTGTCTCTGTGGAGACTAGATTGAAGGATAGAGGAAATTCTGGCAGTTCAGTTAGAGGAACATTTTAGAAATTTTAAAAATGGTGATGGTCAGGACCAAGTAGTGATAACTATCATAAAAAACCATTATTTACAGAATGTAATTCTATCTTGAAACTGCTCTGTTGTATCGTATTGTGTTGTGTTATGTACAAAATATGAGACAACAGAAGAATAAAAGAGAATCCATAATTTTAGTGCAGTACAAATCAAACAATCAAGCTGTTGGAGGAAAGTATGGGAAGGAGGTGCAGGTTTGTGGAAATGAACTAGAAGCTGGCTGCTGGAGTTGGTAGTTTTCACCTGTTAGATATTCCAGTAGAGACCTACATGAGGCAGATGGGCATACAAGCCAGAGGGAAGTTGAGGCTGTAGGTTGAGGCTGGGAATTATCATTTTTACAAACTTTGTAAAGGTATTAAATGGAATAAGGTCCCCAGGGGATTTTGAAAAAAACAACACCTGAAACCTAAGCTCTGGGTTGTAGAAGTAGAAGATGTGGTAAGACAAACAGGGAAGACTAAAATTGACTATCCAGAGAAGTTCAGGGATAATCAAAGGAGAGGTAGGTGTTAGAAACCAAGTGAGGAGAGTATGCTGAGGAAGACATGCCCAATTCTATTAAATGATGCTCATGTGGAGCCAAAAAAAATAACCCATCCACTGATCAGTGATGTTTTTAGGGACTTTATGGATGGTGTATGTTTAAGAAGGAACAGAGGAGTTACTGCATAACTAAGGATTCTTTTTAATTACATTTTACAGAACATGATAAGTAGAAATGAAAGAAACTGAATGACTTGAAAATGTATAGCTTCAGGGGAAATAGTTTGTAAAGCGATAAACTTTAATGCATTTGCATGCTACTCAGGAGTGAAGGGATTGTTTCAAAAAGTAGTAGAGAAAGGAAATAGATTCTGGAATGGTTTACTTGAATGTCCACCACCCAGAACTTTAGAAATGTTGACTCTTGATACATTTGTGTAATGTATGTCTTTCACAAAAAACGTGTAGAACTAGGCTAAGAAAGTTTACAGAAACTTCTATTTTCTCAGCAAAGTGTCAATGGAAGACTAACAGGGACTGAGGAGTCAATGTGGTTAGACAACAACAAGGTGGGAAACTGGGACCAGATCAGAGATAAGACCAATTACAGAAGCTGATGAGACCACGCCCATGCAAAGATGTATAGACTACCAGAAGTTCAAAGGTACTAAACCAAAGACAATGGGTCAGATTTCCACGAAGAGTCAGGTTCCAGTTATGAGAAACACAGGTGAACTAGACATGCACTAGAAATATCAACACTAGTATGGCAATTTAAGCTCTTCATTTAACAGCAAAAGATAACACCATGCCAATTTCAAAAGGCTAAATACAGCATGACACTTTTGACTGTGAAATGTTTGTTCTTTTTCTAATTCTACTAAGGCACGGAACATAGAAAGGATATGGAACAAGATATTTAAATCATGAGAAAACGTATTGAATTTCAAGGATTACTTTCTTTGTAAATGAAACCACAAATTTTGTGAACCAAAATAATTGGGTGAAAGTGTAATATCTTAGTACTTTCATTATCTTTAACTCTTTAATTGGCTTAACAGTCAATCTATTCAGATCTAATTTAGGCATTTCCTTGGGACTTTTGCTAATATTTTCCTAGAGACTTGTAAAATTACAGAAGATGCATCAAAGGGCATCTAATTATCATTACCATTTCTTTGGTGATTGACCATTTTCTTAAGATGAGGATATAGAAATTTAATGAACTCTTAACTTTATTTACAAGTAGTTTGTTGAGACTTATTTGTCATCTTTGTGGCCTTTATTAAAGTATAGCATTGGGAACTAGAATAGCATGGTATTGCAGACATTCTTTCAAATTGAATTTCTTGATCAAGAGGATATTCTTAAAAGCTAGTCTCTCTGCTCTGTTATGTTTCAAACTTATATTCTTAAATGACCTTTCTATTTCATTTACAATCTTTCTAAAGTGAGATTTTCCCCCCTTGTACATTCTTAAGTATTAGAGAAACCTTTATACTAAGTTAGCTCTAAAGATCAATCTCTAACATTTACTAGATGGATTGTAAATACAAAAGGCTTAAACTCATCAAACCCTTGATATGTAATGTCCCTGTATTTTACAGCTTATCATTACATTTTCTCATTACCCACTATGAATGTTGTTCAAGGTTATACCTTGCCATTCTATAGTTTTATATGCACCGTATTAGTATTTAGATTAGACAGGAACTATTGAGTAGCTAATATTATATAAGACCCACTCAGAAGGAACCATTAGTTCATAAATGACTTTCATAAATGCCAAAACTAACAAAAGTTTCACATTAACATTTTGCCTTCTAAAAATTACAATGCTGCATTGTAAATCTGTTTGATGTTGTCTGACAACCAATCATGTCTTGTCGAAAAAATATGGAGCCTGATATACTTTTAACTGTCATTTGAAGGAGAAAAGCAGTTTCTTCCTCACATTTCTACATCTCAGTTATGAGAAACCATTTGAAATTATTTAAATCTTTTAATGTGTAAAAGAGACTTTTCTATTGCTTGTCTGCTTGGTTATGCAAGATCTATCTTGCTTGCCTCTTCTTTAAGCATACTTTATTTACTTATTATATGTGGGGGAGATCACATGTGCCATGACGGCGTGCAGAGGTCAGAAGACAACCTATGGGTGTTGTTTTTCTCCTTCCATAGTGTGGGTCCTAGTGTGAGGATTGTAACCAGAATTTCAGGCTCTGCAGCAATACCTACCAGTTAAGCCATCTAGTTGACCCTTGCTTGGCCTGTCAGTGTTTTTATTTTTAGCTTTAATTTGATCTCTTCCTTTCTCACCACCATCACTGTAGTCATTATAGTAAACTTCTTGATTTTTATAATGCCTTTTTTCAGAGTTATTTTGTATTATGCTACTCAATAACTAATTGTTCTAATAAGTATTTACACAATTTCTGCTATATTCTAGGTACTATTTTGTCCCAGGTGAGAATAAAGCAAATCAAACACTTTATTTCATAAACCTTAGTTTCAGCAAAGGGAGCAGGAACATTCAATTTCTATCACTTACAACAATTTGGAGAAATGGTTTAACACTACCAAACATCAGTATGTTCCTCTGTAACATTGAGACACTGATATTTTGATGGAACCTATAAGAACATGTAGAATTAAGTTTGTGGGAAGACATAAAAGATGTGAATTTAGATGACTTCAAACAGCTGGAGCAGGCTTTATCTTGTGCCTCAGAGGCAGTGTGTCTAGACTGTTTGAGACACAGCACCTAGTCACCCAATGATCAGAGTTCAGAAACAAATATTACATGCTTCAAACTGGGGGTTTTGTAGCTAATAGGGCAAGGAGAGGGGGCTATCAAAAGGGGGATTAATGGGCAGAATGGGGTGGTTAGATGTTTTCCTTATTCCCAAAATGGCAGTGTCTTGTTTCTTTGTAACCACTGCGTGTCTAGGGTAGGAGGCAGCTGCTTTCTCCAAATAGCTGGCTGGCTTCTTGCAATATTAAGTTCAGTTTTGGGGTCTAGATGTTTTTGTGGGGGAATCTATTGGAACCTGTATCTGTGCTTGAAAGTAATTACAAAGATAAGTATGAAAGCAGAGACACAATTTCATCAATTGAAGATTTGTAGTACCCCTTCATCAAGTAGGGCTGTTAGTGCCATTTTCTCAGGCAATATATATTCCTTTTTCCCTCTTTATGTCACATCGGTAATTAGCACTATATTTTAAACTTTTCAGCATTATTATATCCATTATATGGTAACTTCTAACCAATGAATGTTGGTGTTACTATAGAAATAATTTCAAGGGTGTCATGGTGAACTTGATTAGTATTTGTGTTCTGACTAATTCAGAATTTCAATTCTTCAAGTCTTTGCCTCATTCTAGGTATCCCTATCTTCCAAGGAACAACAACATTAAACATTGGTGTATTATTAACCATACAATGACTTTTCAATAATCAAGTGAAAAGAAGTCACATGTCTCTTACTTTAAATCAAAAGGCCTTAACCTTATATAAGGAACTATAGGCAAGTGAATCAATACTGGAACAGAAGAGGTGTTCCTTCCCAGGGAAGAATACACCAATTGGTATTTTGAAGCATGCATACAAGTAACATTATATGAGCTCAACAGGTTATAGTTAAGAATCTATATGTATACAAAATACGTATGTGAATGTAATAATAATAAAAAAGAGTCCATGAATTTGAAGGAGAGTGGAGATAAGATATGGGAGGGTTTGAAGGGAGGAAAGAGAATGGAGAAATGTTATAATTAAAATATATTCTCAAAAATAAAAAACAACAACAGAAATATAGCAAATATTAAGCTTAGTAGGGAAGACATGTTGGAAGCTAGAACTCATTGCTGAACATTCGGCATAGTTGGGGATCTGAAGTAAAAGCTCTTGAAGGATATTAGAAACTAGTCTCTAAGTAATTCAAGAAGAACAGTGAAGCCAAATAGTCTTCCTAGTAATAAGAGTTTATTAGCAATCTGGATAGAAGATCAAACTGGCTAGAACATTATCTTAAGTCAACATCTAATACAAAGGAAATCTCAGTTCTCTTCAGTTATTAAGGCTGTGGAAGATGGTCATGGTGGATGATTCCTGAATCCCAGCAGATGGGTGGCAGAGTTAGGAAGATTGCTGCCACTTATAAAGGAATAAAGGAGAGAGAGAGAGAGAGAGAGAGAGAGAGAGAGAGAGAGAGAGAGAGAGAGACAGAGAGACAGAGAGAGACAGAGAGACAGAGAAAGACAGAGACAGAGACAAGACAGAGACAGAGAGAGGCTGGCTCATAAAACATAAGAATAAAAAGCTGTCTTTAGAACATAACATGCAAAGTGCTGCAGTGACTCATGAAAAATGCTGCAGTGATTTATACAGATCTAGATAATACTGTACCTGAAGATAGTTACACTAAAATTAGCTGTTCAGTATAGATGAAAGGGCCTAATTTTGGAAGAAGGTGCCATGTATGATTTTCTATCTAGGGTGGAAAAGTCAAAGACTAGCTGCAAGTTTCAGATTATATACTGGCTGTCTTGGTACAGGTGAATGCATGCAGCTGGTGAAATGAACCTGAAGCCAAAGCTCTGTTATCATTCTGAGTACACTAGACATGCAATAATTATATGAAAACTTACTGGTGTAATAACTATACTAAGTATTCTCCCCCTGTGCTCTGTATGTGAAACATGTATGCTTGCTCAGGCTGGATGATAGTCTATCTGTTTATAACATGTTGTAGTGAATAGTAATATTTAATCCATTGCCAAAAAATGCAGCTCTCTCAGATTCCATTGCTGAGATGCAAACTCCTATTTGATGACTTGTAAAGATTGACTAAGCCTTTCAAAATGCCTTGGCTCTGTATAAGACATATGCTTGTTTAAGAGCTCTCATGGAGATGTTCAAGGAGTTAATGTTGCTTTTTATTGATCTGTTACTGTAATATCTACTATGAAGTTCAAGATCAAAGAGTAATATCAATGTGTGGTGGTTTGAAAGAAAATGACCCCGAAGGGAGTGGCACTATTAGGATGTGTGACCTTGTTGGAGTAGGTGTGGTCTTGTTGTAGGAGCTATGTCATTGTGGAGGCAGGCTTTGAAATCTCATATATTCTTAAGCCATGTCTGGTGAGACAGTTCACTTCCTATTGTCTGCTGATCAAGATGTAAGCACCATGTCTGCCTACACATTCATCTCACCAGGATGATAATGAGCCAAACCTCTGGGACTGTAAGCCACGCCATTAAATGTTTTCCATTATAAGAGTTGTCATGTTCATGGTGTCTCTTCATAGCAATAGAAACTGTTAGGCTTTGAGTCTTATTATACAAGAAATATATTTTGTAAGGCTGTTGATTCTATAGATAGTGATTACTCTGAAGGATTTGGGCAAAGAAAATTTAAATTAAAAAAAAATCTTCAGGAAAATTTACAGCATCTTAGAAGTCATGAAGGATGTTGGTGAGCCATGGGAAGAGGTCAAATGTCAATGTTGAGAGACCTTGAGGAGTTGATTCCAATCTGTGGATTACTGTGAAGGGGTCAAGAATCAATTGAAGATAATATATTGCATGTAGAATTCACTGGAGAACTATAATTAGACATGGAATTTGAAGATATCACTAAATCCAGAAAACTCATGATAAAACTTGAAAGGGTGGAGAGTTGCCTTCTATGTAGTATCAAAGAAATCTTTTCCTTTGGGAACCTTGATGAAATAAAATGAAGGATTAAGAATAATATAGTTGCAACAGGGAATGAAAATGCCCTATGGTTAGTATGTGCTGTCAAACAGCCTTAATGTTCTATAAAGAAATAATCCAAGAAAAGAAGATTTGATTGATCTGATAAATGTTATTAATTCTGTATTTCAAGAAATTTGAAATCCCTAACTTTCTATATATACTGCCCTGAGCAGTAAGCAGCCATCCATCAACATAGAAAACATAGAGGCATCTATTCATTAACACAATGGTTTTGACTCACTGAAAACTCACATGACTGTCAGCATTAATTGAGATCTGCAGAATTATTTTGAAAGATTTATTTTATCTCTGTGTGTGCACATACACTGTGTGTATGGGGGGGGGGGGGAGATGCCCCGCGGAGGCCAGAATAGGGCATTGGATCTTTTGGAGGTGGAGTTACAGGGGCTTGAGATCCATATGACAGGTTTCCTGGGATCCAAACTCCTAAACTCTGGAAGAACAGCAAAGACTCCTAACTACTGAAGCATCTCCTCAGCTCAAGGCAGCGTTTTTCTTTTTCTTTCTTTCTTTCTTTCTTTCTTTCTTTCTTTCTTTCTTTCTTTCTTCTTTCTTTCTTTTTTCTTTTTTTTTTTAACATGAAATGCTATTGTTCCCTTAATAGAATACAAGATAAAAGTAAAAGCAACTTTGATGTTCACTGGGCAACAAAAGTCATGCTTGTTTATTTTCCTTGATTTATTGCAACATTTGCCTCATTGCTCGGGCTAGAGCCAAACTTACATACATTCAAGTTGAGCCTGTACATTTTTGCTTTGTTTATCATAAACTTAGTTCTGCAACTGTTCTGTAGTGAGTTGGAACTCCATGTGCATTCCATGTTTCCATTTAAAACTTGTGTTAGCTACTTCATTGCTCAACCAAAAACCTGAGAAGAAGCAAAGTAAGAGGGAAAGGGCTTGTTCTGGCTTAAGTTTGGTTCATAGACCACCATGGTGAGGGGGGCTTGGTAGCTGGAGTGGGAAGTTACTGGTTAGTTACATGGTGCCCACAGTTAGAAACTGGAGACATGACAGGAAGTCAGGATGGGTTGTAAAGCCACATGTCCCTTCCCCAGTGACCCATTTCTTTCAACATGATACCATCATTTAAAGGTTGGATGATGTTCCTAAATAACGCTACCAGCTGGCTGGGGGACCAAGTATTTAAGCACATGAGTTTATGAAGAATATTTCATTTTCTAACCATAACAACAATAGAGCATTTTATTTATTTTTCTTTTTTTGTTGAAAATAGATTCTTCTCTCATATAATACATCCTTCCGAAGTTTTCCCTCCCTCCATTTGTGGTGATATTGTATTCCCCAAAATATTGTGCATCCTAGTAAACTTATCTGGGGTCAGAGAACAGAACAGCTACTAGATATAGAAGCCAGAAAATGGTGGCACACATGCATTTAATCCTAGCATTCCAGAGGCAGAGATCCCTGGAATTTCAGCCACACTGGAAATAGCTAGGTGTAGTAATAAGAGCCTTTAATCCCAGGAAGTGATGGTGGGAAGCAGAAAGGTATATAAGGTGTGAGGATGAGGAACTAGATCCTGATTAAGCTTTTAGGCTTTTGAGCAACAGTTCAGCTGAGATTCATTCTGGATGAGGACTCAGAGGCTTCCATTCTGAGGAAACAGAATCAGCTGAAAAATTGGCAAGGTGAGCTGGCTGTGGCTTGTTCTGCTTCTCTGATCTTTCAGCATTCACCCCAGTACCTGGCTCTGGGTTTGATTTTATTAATACGAACTTTTAAGATTTGTGCTATATCTGGTGCCCAACATTTGTGGTATGAAAAAGCCACTTGCCTGTGGCTTTGTGGGCCCCAGCTCAGACCTGAGCTATTGACAGTTGTGGCGGCACACTGGTAGGATTTACTGAAGGAGGCAGAGGCAGGAGGATCCCGAGTTTGAGGCTGGCCTAGGAAGCTGCTAAGGAGAATCTGCGGCCAGGGCCGAGCCACAAACGGTGGCAGTGGGACCATAGTGGCAGCAGTTGCTGCTCCAAATTGCTGGCTGCTTCTCATCGTGTTGGTGACTGCAGTGATGCTGCTATCTGGGACAAAAGGTTTACTGCTGCTTGTTCAGAGAAGAATTGCCAGGACCATCATGTTACAAGAAAGCCTCAGCAAAAGTCAGTTTGGAAAAGTTTGGC
Source organism: Peromyscus eremicus (assembly GCF_949786415.1). NCBI lineage: Eukaryota > Metazoa > Chordata > Mammalia > Rodentia > Cricetidae > Peromyscus > Peromyscus eremicus. The sequence goes on along the minus strand of NC_081421.1, from coordinate 112,096,822 downwards.
AAGACAAATGGTGGGGAGAAATTGCTGTGAAGATTTTCTCTTCTAGGCAAGAACATTCATGGTTCCGAGAGACAGACATTTATCAGACTGTGATTGCTCCAGCCACAGAGGAGGCACACACACACACACACACACACACACACACACACACACACACACAAATTCTACAGGGAACCATGACCACGCCTAACAGCGACTTTGAAATCTTCAAAAAGATTACGGGATCCCACAATGACAATTCCACGTGGACTATGATAAAGCCATTAACACCACCAAAAGATCGACTTTGGACTACGAACTACTCAGGACAATTTGAGATGACTAGCTAAGATGATCCAGCCTGACAGACTACTTGAACAAGGACTTGAAACAAGCAACTAGATCCTGATTGATTTTATTAATAAGAACTTTTAAGATTCATGCTACATCCATTCTTTCCAGCTCCCCCACCTCCCGTCTCCCCAGAGCCACTCCCCCTATTTCCTCTTCAGACAAGAGCAGGCCTCCAAGAGATTACAGCCAAACAGGACAAAACAAGATGCAATAAGATAAGTCAAAAGCCTTCATGTCGAGGCTGGGCAAGGCAACCTGATAGGAGGAAAAGAGTCCCAAGAACAGGCACAAAAGTCAGAGATACACCCACTCCCACTGTTAGGAGTCCCACAAAACCACCAAGCCAACAGTCAAATTGGCTCAGTGGTTAAGAGTACTGGGTGCTCCTGAAGAAGACCTGGATTCTATTCCTAGTACCAACACCATGGTTCACAAACACCAGTAACTCCTGTTCCAGAGCACACAATGCCCTCTTCTGACCTTACAGGGACCAGGCAAACAGACATACATGAAGGCAAAACATTCATCCAATAAAAATAAAGACATAAAATTGAAAAAAATAAAATCTCACATTTTAAAAAAAGGCAGTTTTAAAAGTGAGTTTTGTTTTGTAGTTTTTTTTTAAAGATTTACTTTATTTATTGCTAATTATGCATTCATGTGTATGTTGAGTGTGGGTATGTGCACTTGAGTACATACACTCACAGAGTCCTAAAGAAGGTTTCTGATCTGCTGGAGTTATGGCAGTTGTGAGCCACTCAACCTGGGTGCTCAGAACCTAACAGAGGTCTTTTGCAAGAGCAATACATGTTCTTAACCATTGAGTCATCTCTCCAGCCCTGTTTTGCAATTTTACTTACTCAAGTTAATAAAATATATGTGTATATATACCTATATATACACATAATTAAAATCCTTAACTAAAATTTTTATATTTATGCATATCTTTTGAATTATCTGAGTTGTAGCAAAAATCTGGGCATTTTATTTTAGCAACCATGAATCAAAAAGAACAGTCTTAGATCACTGCTGATTAAAATGTTAAATCTTTGCTCAGTAAACATAATTTTCTATGAACAAAACCAAATGTTAATGTAAATCCAGTTATTATTGCTAACATCAAGGTTTCCAAGACAGGATGAAAGAGTGTTATTTCACAGAATGAATGAATCTATTCCCTTGTATTACATGAAGGTTTTAATTTGAATGGCAGTGCAAGGCAGTACTTCTACCTAGGTACCAAATATTTACATGTTGGATAGAATGTGCCTTTGAAACAGACTTTAGCTATGATAGACTAAGTTATGCTTCATTCTTTGCTGAAATGATTTTAATCCAACACTATGAAGGATGTGATAGGAAAGCAATGCACTGCACATACTGTGGGTGTCCATGTAGGTGCTGAGCCAGAGGCACACCTAGGAGACCTGTTGCATTGCTTCTATCTGCTTTGGTCTGATGTTTTCTTATCTTTCAGCATGTTTAATTAAGAGCCATGTTAAAATTGCACAGAAAAAAATCACACTTCTCATTAAATTCCTGTGGCTAGTGCATTTCTAAAATGGCAAACTGACGCAATGCAATGAGAGAAATTGCTTTAGCTGTATCTCAGCTTTGGAATCAGAAATATTGAAATGAGTACTCAAGGCAAAAAGTTGTCTTTCACAGCTACAGAAACTTCTCCCCCTCATAGAATCCATCAGCTTTTGAAGACGAAGGAGTCTTTCATTTGAAAACAAAGGTCATATTAGAAATAAAACAGTACACGCATGACTAACAGCATCCTCTCATTCCTGAAGAAGCCCTCATTTCAATTTCAAATCAGTAACAAACTCTACCAAAACACTTTTTGAACAAGAAAGAAATAAACTTTCTACAGAGACAGTTGTGAAAGCTGTGAAATGAAACTTAAGGTATTTTCAACCTTTGCTTATTATAAAAGGTTTGGCAGGCCAGGGAGAAGTAAATTTTAACTAAGAAATAACATTTAATTTACTTTCTTACTGTTTATTATTCACTCCACATGGGATGAGATTAGTAATCATTGACCTCAACTATAATAACAATGTAGGACCAGTGAGATGAGTAAAATCACTTGCCTCAGTAAAAGTTCTGAATTAGATTTCCGGATCCCACACTGCATGGAGAGAACCTATTCCTGAGAGTTGTCCTCGGGCATCCACATGTGCCCCTGCACTCATACGCAGCAACATACATCACACATACACATATACTGAGTAATAAATAATGTAAAAATAAGATAACAAATAATGCGTATGTAGAAACAAAACCTTTATAAAACATTGAAATACTTATTGATGGTTTAGGAAAGTTTGAATATAAATTGTTAGCAAACACGGTCAAATAAAATTGAGTCACAGAACTGAACCATTGTTTACATTTCTAGCATCGGCAAGGTTCATAACACTTTAAATTTCTATATCCAGAATATTTATGTGCAAGATTTGATAGCTATCTTTTATTTCTGATATATTTTATACAACTGGTTTGGGAAAATACTTGTATAAAATACATTATAAAAACTGAAGTTAGTAGATCACCTGGGAAATAAAAAGAAGTGTGTTATTGGAAATGGAGGTTATTGAAATTTCCAGTTTGAAAGTGACTTTGAATTAAGCTCTGTGGACAAAACTTGTAACCGAAGGAGAAGTAAAAAGAAAGATAGTTGTTTTGCAAGCTTCAAAAATTGCAAGTATTAGTAATTTTATATATCAGTTCATTCAATTTTTCATGACCATTGAATGTTTGATATTGTGTATGCATAGGTATCCTGGAATGTTTTTGAAGACATCATAGCTTGTAGTATGGGTAAAATAATCCCTTTGATTACATCAGATACACATATCTATCACATTCTAATAACAATATGATATATTATTGTAAAATAGTCAAATATGACTTATTGGAGGTGGTTTGAAGACAGAGAGTGACAAATAAAATGTATTTTCTACTTACAAGTTCTGGGCCAGAATCATGTAGAAAGAAGCACACAAAAATTTTAAATTCATACAATGACTAGGAGACATAAATGAAGGCATGTGGTCTTCATTTTCAACTACAAAATTAGTTATTTCTTCCTACCATTACAGGGACACATATTATAAACATGTATTAGATAATATGAACATATAAAAAAAAAACAAGGAGAACTCAAATAGCGTTGGTTTAAGCCTTTTCTCCTACACAAAAGGGAAACAGACGAAGAAGGGAAGAGACATGATGACCTTCCTCTTTGCTACTCCTTAGTTAGAACATTGTACCTATGATGGAGTCAGAAGGCAGGTAGAGAAGGCAAAATTGAGAGCCAATGGGGTCCTTAATTCATCTCAGAAAGCATTATGTATGGAGGTTGGCCAGTTTCACCCTAAATAGATCTAGAATATGACATTATGGGATCAAATAAGAAAAGAGGCTATGTAGACAAAGACTGCAATCAAAGTTGTTTTAATTAATGTTTTTCAAATAGTTCTCACGTGCTAATGACAATGTTTTTTGCAGGTATTGACCAAGAGTTACAGCTCAGTAAGCACATGATGAATTGATGAAGGGGTGACTACCAGTTCCCCATTGGGATTTGTGGCAGGAGGGGAGAGAAAGGGTGGTGGTAGTCTTTTAATTCTTTTTCACTATTTACTTTGTCTTAGGTAGCTTTTTTTTAAAAGCCCAATTCTTCCTTGTTCCTTATACTAGCACCCACTGTTACCTGCCTGAACAGTGTACTAGTGTTGTCATTGATCTCAACTGGATCGTTTGAATGCAGCAAACAGGAGCCAGAAGCTGGGAAAGTTCTTGAAGCATTGGACTTATCTTCCCTTCTGAAGTGTTGCAATTACCCAAAGAACACGCTTGGTGTAGCATGCTGAAGTATGAGAGACATGTAACAGCTGAATCACTGCAGGTGTGTCACCAGAGCCCTGCCTAGATAAGCTCACTGCCAAACAAGTGTAGCTAAGTTCAACAGCTCCGTTTAGCAGGCATCCTGGAAGCTTGGGAATTGCAAGCATGGTATTTTTAGAGGCTAGTGAAGTTTTGTGATTTTGTTCCCCCCATAGCATCCTTGCATCAATAGATAAATGGAATAGCCTCTACTCTCCCTCCCATCCCCTATCTCGTTTTCCTTGAATGATTTTCTCTCTTCCTTTCAAGATAAATCAAAATTTATGTATTACTTGCTGTGTGTCAGGCAGTATGCAAAGAGCTGGCAGTGCAAGATGATATGATTCCGACACAATCACTTTATTCTGATGTAAGTCAAATTTCACTACAGCTCATGCTCTCTATGACTATCAAAGTCAATAGGCTATAAAACTAAGTGACTATCTGAAGCCAAGAGTAATTTGCTTAATTGTTGAATTCAAAGCCTTTGAGCATCTAACTGAAGGTAAATAATAGACAGTGCTTAGTCATTACTTCCATTGTTAGCTCTGGCCTCGTGTCTTGGAGCTTGGGCATGGAGCCATATGGTAATCCATTGGTTGTTGGTGTCCAAAGTGCCAGCAACAAAACAGATAAAAGATACTTTACTTATAGAAACTGACAAGCATGTAATGAATGTTGTTATGAGACTTCCTAACATGAAATGACATGAACATCAATAATAAGTTACAATTTTAGTGACCTTTTTGCAAAATGTTAATGAATTCTAAACTCTGTATTTTAATTTAAGAATTTTATTCTCAAAAATTCCAGGTATATTTAAAAATAAAGATCACAAAATCAATCATAATCAACTCATGATCAGTTTCTATGGTCTGTAATATAGTCACCTCCCTAAACTAAATTTTATAGCAAATCCTAGCTATCAAATCATTTATTCTGTAAATATTCATTACATATATCTTTAATCTTTCAATACATATGAAAGTATGTATCTATCATCTGTTTCTCACCTACCTGAACATATCTAAAATTAAAATATTTTTATGAAAACAATTTTCATTTGATTGCTACCCTATTGGTGAAATTATTAAGGCTACTCCACGTAGTTAAAAGGGAGATTTATTTAGTGGTGTATCTTACAAATGAAGGGATAGGTAACAGGGTCTGGGAAAGACACAGTGCAGTCTGGTGGTGTTCTCTGGAGAACTCTGCTTGGTCTACCTCCAGCATCCAGGGTCCAGGAAACAAGAGAAGGTGGCATATCTGGATCTCTGGTCTTCAGGGCCCTCTCTCGGCTCCGCCTTGTAGGTGTGATAGTTACCGAAGCCTCAATGGGTGTTGAAACTTCCAGATCAAAGCTGGAATGCCTACCCACTACACCACCCTATAAAGTAACTTCTTAGGGCTGGTGAGATGGCCCAGCCAGTAAAGGATACTGCATGTAGGTCTAATGACCCAAGTTCCATTCCCAGATAATAGACAGTTGCTGTGGGATGTTCTGTATGTCAAATGTGTTGCTCTGATAGGTTAATAAATAAAACACTGATTGGCCAGTAGCCAGGCAGGAAGTATAGACGGGACAAGCAGAGAAGAGAATTCTGGGAAGTGGAAGGCTGAAGCAGAGAGATGCTGCCAGCCGCCATGATGAGAAGCAGATGTTAAGATACTGGTAAGCCACAAGCCATGTGGCAACTTATAGCCTAATAAATATGGGCTAATTTAAGATATGAGAACAGTTAGCAAGAAGCCTGCCACGGCCATACAGTTTGTAAGCAATATAAGTCTCTGTGTGTTTACTTGGTTGGGTCTGAGCAGCTGTGGGACTGGTGGGTGAGAGAGATTTGTCCTGACCATGGGCCAGGCAGGAAAACTCTGGCTATAGACAGGGGCTCAAAACCTTTGTGCTCTGAACTTGCTGACTACAGCATGCCCATCAGGAGACATTTCTCAAGGGATGTTTGGCTGCCCTGTGACACAACTGATAAGGGAAAAAAGCAGATGCAAACACAATTATTCTTTTCAATATTAGCCACTGTTCAAAACATTGAATAATAAGTTATCAATGACACCTTCCAAAGATGGATGGTCAATTGTCTTCATTTTTCTTTTGTATCTACTGCTTTTTGCTTTTTTCAAGAAATATTAAAGGTCCATGTAGTTGGTAATATTTGATAAATTCAGACATATTGTCTGTTTATTCTCTTTAATTAACTCCAGTAATCTTTACTAGATTCTTTTGTTTCTGGTTGGTGAAGTGTCTCAGATTACTCTTAATTTCTTTCCAGAGCTAAAATGACTTTACAAGAAGCCCTTACTTCTTCAAATGGAGACTACAGTATTGATATTAGTAGGATCAGACAAGTTGGTTCATTTGTAACTTGTATGCCTCTCAGTGGAAGATGTAAGGCATGTATGCAAAATGCTTAATGAGTCCACACAGATTTTTGAATTTGCATGCAGGCCTCACTGAATTGAATTTATACATAACATCATTGCTTCCTTATCTGCATGTCCTGTCATCCATTGCTGAAAATCCAGGTTCCCAGCGACAGCAATATGAACACTCATTTGCCTTATTATAAATAAAATATACATAGGGTTGTTGAAGAGCAGCTATGCAGTACAGTCACCATCAGCACACTGAAAAAGCTTTGGAAACATTTTTGTCAGTTTCTTTTGTGCAGAGAACAAATCGACATGGCAGATAGTTTAAATTTGTATTTAGCTATTAGAGCCAGTTACTCTCTTAAGTGGAATGTGTAAAAACAAAACAAAACGAAACTAAGCAGGAGCTTCTTATTTTAAAATACTTATAATATTTTCTATTTTAATTCTTATCATATTATTTTCATTCCAGTCAAATACATACACACACACACACACACACACACACACACACACATACACACACACACACACACACACACACACACACACACACTGTACCTATGTTCCAAAGTATTCATATATTTCATTTTTTAACTTTATGACATCAACTATCTACGTGTTGTGGCATTCATGGCTTTTTACAATATGACCAGTTACATACCACAGCTACTATGAAGTGTAATTTCTGAATACAAGTCATGATGACTTCAGCACCGGTTCTTTATATTTCCATGGGAGAAACCTTCACCAGTATGATGGATTTCTCAATACTTCCTGAAAGGTTCACTCATCCTCTGAGTCTTCTCAAAGAATTAAATCAAACATTTCCATTGCATATAAAGTCTTCTCCCACATATGTGTCTACCTAAGCCTTCATCTCTCTCTACCACCTGGAGGCAGGTGAATCTCTGTGAGTTTGAAGCTAGCTTGGTTTACAGAGTGAGTTACAGGACAGCCAGAGAAACCCTGTCTCCAAAACAAAACAAAATAAAAACAAAAACAAAATGAAACTAGACTAAACAAAAAGTTCTAGAGCATCAACTGTGTTGAACATAATCCACTTTCTTCTCTGTGTCTTAGTTGAAAGCAAACTGCTTGTACCTAACTGCCGGAGCTGGCACATGGATCTAAAGCCTCTGATGAATGCATTGTGTTAATCATTTGTCATGATCAAAAGTTATATTCTGTCCTCCCCTCTATAGATGTGTGGGTGAATTTTTAGAATTTGTCCTCACACATACTTCTCAAAGATTTGGGGGTTAGAAATTAACAAAACATTGCAGCTATTTTGGACTACAAAGTAATTGCCTTTCTTCTTTGTTGGTTTTCACACTTATTTCCCTCAAGTCAGCTAAGAGCAGATGTTAAATATAGTTTCAGAGGCAGTAGCAGCAGAATAGGCTTTGTCTTGAGATCCATATGATTTCCTTACCATCTTCCAAGTACAGAAAGGTTTACCACAGAACCATCACACAAAGGAAGGTCAATTCTTTGGACAAGTGGTGGAGTGCTCTGCCAGTAACAGATGCTCAGAAACATCAAGGGGATGTGGATACTTCGTTCGTTGTTCTCAATTCAAGCCCCAGTGTCCTGGTGAAGGTTCAGAGGCTAAATTGGTAAATCTGTAGGAAAAACTTCCTACTGTGCTTTCCCAAACTGTGCAATGAAATGTTAGATTTTATCTTCAGCTGAGTGGAGAACGCAAGTACAAGGACAATCTATTTAGTTCCTTACGCTATTGATAGGACCTAACAGGGTGGTAGTTAGTAAATCATTTTAAGTCTTAGCTCAAGCATCACAAAATAGAATACGAAAGTAGAGATTAATTGAGGAAAGTTGATAGATAAAAGGCTGGTGCTACCACTGCTGTGGAAGCATGATGTAGAAGATATTTGCCATGTTCAGTCTCTAGAGCTTCTTAATCAGTGATTAAAACCAAATAGTAACAAAGAAGCCTGTACTCTGGGCTCTGGGGTGCCTTATTTTTACTGCTTCATTGGGTTTAGCTCCTCAGTGGAATCTCTCTTTCCAATGGCTTCTTTTCAAAGATGCTCAGAAAGCCAACTAGAGTTGGCTGCTTTCTCCAGCCTTCAGAGCCCACACTGACTGCCCTTCCAATGCCAGTTTCACATGCTGATTGGAGAGCATGTGTCTCCTTCACAGCTCTCATTTATCTCTGAACTTTGCAACTCAGGTCTCTGTGTTGGAGGAAGGACACTTGTTGATGACTAACTCAGGAGCACTAAAGACTCTTCTTTCTACCTCCTGCATGTTAGTACTATAGCATGCAGCTTTTGGCCACCATGCTGTGGCTCTACCTTGCCATGTGCTGAAATTGATTTTGCAGCAGAAGCTGCCTGTGGGTAATTACTACTATTACTACTACTACTACTTTCTTCAGTTTTGTTTGTTTGTTTGTTTTGTTTTTTGGGCTTTTGTTTTGTTTTTTGAGACAAGGTTTCTCTGTGTAGTTCTGGTGCTTGTCCTGGATCTTGCTCTGTAGACCAGGCTGGCTTCCAAATCACAGAGATCCACCTGCTTCTGCCTCCCGAGTGCTGGGATTAAAGGCGTGTGCCACCAATGCCCAGCGGGTAATTACTTCTTAACAACCTTTTAATTTTCACATACTATACAATTTACTCATTTAAAGTGCACAATTTGATGGACTTGAGCATATGTATAAAGTTGTACAACAATGTTACCATCAATTTGAGAACACATTTCATCACTATTTGAAAGAAACCTAGTAGCAATCACAATGCAATTTCTTTCTACATTTACCTCTGTCCACACTCTTAGGTACTGAGAATTACCTTATCAAACTTGTTAAATGATATTGTTTTCTTTTTAATTTTTAGGGAGCCAATTTTGTGGTTTGTTGATTTTTTTCCAATTTCTTTTCTGTTTCACTGATTTTTACCCTTATTTTCTTTGCTTCTCAGATTTTTTTCTTCTATGTCTTACTACTTTAAATGCTTTGTTTTTAGGGAGAATTTGTAGAGATTAAAAATCTATTCTGAAGCTATCACCATATTGTTATACCACAGTTTAATATTACAACAAAATACTATGCTTTACATGCCAACTTCAGTCATACATGCTTTCTTGAGAAAAGCAATGCAATTTGATTATTAGTCATTTAAAAGTGTGCAGCATCTCTGAAACTAATTATTCTATCTTATGCCAGTTGGATGTGTTAAATTTACTCACTTTTCAAACTTTATCCATCTGAGATTGCTAAAATTAGACCCTACCTCTGCATATGTGTTCTTTGTATTACTATCTTAGACAGGTCCTTCACAGACATTAGGCCTTGGGACTTTGATGTTTCTGACTATTATTCAAAAACTGACAAACATAATTTTAGCTAAATATTTTAGTTTTAAGGCAAATAAAGATACTTTATATGAATTATGTCAGAAAATTCTCACCACCATGGAAGTTGAGAATGACTCCTACATTAATAAAACCTGAAATAAGGAAAGCGAGTGACTTTCTTGTCTATAGCCATGTGGGTAGTAACTGGTAGAATAAGTATTTAAACAAGATCTGCTAGATTTTAAAGCTATTTTCTTCCAATATAACTGCAGACTCAACTCAGGATCACATAGTAAGTACTTTAAAGTACATTATTATTCCGCATGAATAATGTACTTGTTTCCCATATTTAATAGGAGTAAACTGATGAATATTTGAGATGAACTTACTATATGAATATATCTATATAAATAAATATAAGCATCTTTGTCAAAAAAATAAAAGCAATGAAGGGAGGGGTAAAACATGTAAACGATAGAACACTGATCTAACAACAGGAACATCCTTGGGTTCAAGGGCTTGTCTGACTGTACTTCTTTGTAATTACTATGAAGTGATTGATGTTTGAAAGCAGGGGTTGCCAGATTTTACCATATAAAAATGGTTATCCATCCTTGCAAAGATCGAATCATTAGTAATGACCTTTACAACCTTCCAACAGGCACCAAACTTCCATGAACAATCAGGAGAAGAAACATAAAGCAATAGGGATGTGTGACTTCGTTATTGATATGATTGATTACAGAGAGACCTATGTGATGTAGCAGGGACCGTGGCCTCAAGGGGAGAAGCCCTTTGTATAAGGAGATGAGTTGGAGAAGAGGGTACAGGACTGAAAACATAAATTATGGTTTGAAGTAGGAAGTGATAAATGACATCCTTCTGTTGGTGCTCAGTGGTAGCCAGAGGCTATCTAAGACCATTAGGAAACAACTGCATGGTAAGAGGGTCTTTAAAAAGACTTCAGTTGACATGACCTTTATTGCTATAGATGTAGCACATTCGCTTGCAAGTTCTTAAACTCCTGGGGTCATCCGCATATCACAATTTAACCTTTGCATAGTCTACTCTCCAGGACTACATATTGATCATCTCTGTAAAGAAAAATGAGTATAATCCTTTCATCCAAAACTCCTGGTACCAGGAAAGCCAGTACTTACATGTGTGAGATTTTGAAAGAGTCACACATATTTACTATTTCTGTGCAGTAAACCTTGCAGAGTTTTAACAAGACTGATGATAAGAAAAATATCAAAACCACAATGAAATCTTCTTGCTGCAAATACTTGCCGCTAATGAGGTCATGACTGATTTTTGATTTCTGATTACGAAAATTTGTTGAATGTGTGAACTACTGATTGGGCCCTCACTTCCTGTGCTTCCTGCCATCAAAGCAGCCCTTGAGGCTCCCAACCCATGTGATCAGGACAGTTGTTTCGAATTTTCTGCTTATGCTGCACTTTGATACAAGAGAAATTTCCAGCCTGTTACACTAGTACATGCTGAGAAACCTTTATCTGAATTCTAGACAAAGGAAAACCAGCTCTCTTTCCTCTTCTCAGAGGCTCAAACAAAAATTTATAGGATAACCTTGTGCTCCTTAGTCAGGACTCACTTTGCTTGAGATAATGAGAAAAACTTTCTGAGGAGAACTTCCCCCACAGTTTCACTAGCCCTCACTGTCTTTTGTTCTCCTCCCTGCCACTTTTCCTTCTTACATCCAGCTCCTTAAATCCCATACGCCATCCTCCTGAATTTCATGCTAACGATTTCAAGAATACTCGGCACTAGCACCTTACAAAATGAACTTGGCTTCCTTCTTTTCATTCTTCTCTGAAGCAGAGTGGAGTGTCTTTGCTTTTTAGTTTGTGCTAGAGCAGGGTAAAATCGTCTGAAGACTCTAACTACTTAGGATTGGTTGTGGATTCATAGAAGAAAAGTTAATATCATACAAGCACTGAGCTGTGGACTTTTTCTTGTGCTTTATGCTGGCTTATTTTTGGGCATCTCCTGTACTAGTGATCAAGAACATAGGGAAACACATTAGGAGTTCTGAACAACTTTGGAATATCTGTTGAGGTATCTTCTTTACAGAATGAAGGGGAAGTAATTGTGGGATAACATTACATGTTAGCCCAGTAACAAAATGTGAAGTTATAAGCTTTAACACACCCATTCTAAGAAGGCCTAATTCTATTTGGGTACTTCAGAGAAACATAACCATTAACATAGCTATGTAGAAAGATATCTACTGAGAGAATTACTAGGGACACTTGCTCATGTAATTAAGGCCACAAAAGTCGATCTAAGGGCTGGAGAACTAAGAAGCCAATGATAATCAATTTGAGTTCAAAGAGATGAGGGCAAGGAATTCAAGGGAATAGATAGTGGATAGCCCAGCTTAAAAAAAAAAAAGAAAAAAGAAAAAGAAAAAGAAATTTCCCTGTTGCTTTTATTTAGGCCTTCAATGGCCTTTTATATTGGGGAAATTATCATCATAAGATTTTGTGACTTGTTTTCTGAGTTCTTTGTATGTTATACATATTAATCCTTTATCATTTGTATAGATGGAAACCATTCTCTCTTATTCTGTAAGTTTTTCTTCACTCACTTGATTGTTTCCTTAGTTGTGAAGAAGCTTTCTAGTTTAGAGGTCCTGAATGTCAATTGTTGGCCATAATTCTTGGGCTAATGGAATTCTGCTGAAAAAGTCCTTAACTATACTTATATCTTGCAGGGTTTTGTCTATCAGTTTTAGCATTTCAGGTTTCAGATTGAGTTCTTTTTCCTCAAAACTGAGGTCTTTGATCTACTTGGAGGCAAGTTCTGTGCCCAGTGATGAATGTGGGTCTAATTTCATTCTTCTGAATGAAGTAGAGAGCATCCTATTTTCCCAGCACCATTTGTTGAAAATGTTGTCTTTCCTCTAGTGTATTTATTTGCCCCTGTCAAATATCAAATATCAGTAGTTATAAGTACTCATGTTTTGGTACTCGGTTTTATTCTATTGATCAGCATGTCTTTTTTTTTTTTTTTGTGCCAGTACCATAATTTTTCTATTACCACAGCTCTGTAATATATCTCGAGGTCTGGAATAGCAATCCCTCTGGTTTTCTTTTTACCCCTCAACATTGCTTTGACTATCCTGGGTCTTTTTGGTACCATATGAATCCATACTTTAAAATTTTAATCCTTCCCAGAAATGACATTACACACACCACAGAATATACTCTTACCAGCTATCTAATTATCCCTTAAGCAAGTCAAAGTGAAACACAAAGTATTACACAAGTAACAAACAGCAGCTATCAAATTAAATTCTTAGTAGAATTAAATTCAGATTAATTCTCCCTCTCCCTGCATCAAGACTGTGCAAGGTGTCCCACCATAGGTAATGGGCTCCAAAAAAGCCAGCTCATGCACCAGGGATGGATCATGATCCTACTACCAGGGTGGTCCCTTAAGCAGATCAAGCTACACAACTGTCTCGCTTATGCAGAGGGCCTACTCCTGTCTCATGGAAGCTGCACAGGTGTTGGTCTAAAGTTCATGAGTTCCCACTAGATTGGTTTGATTGTCTCTATAGGTTTTCCCCTCATAATCTTAATGGCCCTTGCTCATAGAATCCCTCTTCCCTCTCTTTGACTGGACTCCTGGAGCTCAGCTTGGTGTTTGGCTGTGGATCTCTGCATGTGCTTCCATCAGTTACTGGATGAAGGCTCTACGATGACAATTACGGTACTCATCAATCTGATTACCAGGGTAGGCCAGTTCAGGCATCCTCTCCACTATTGTTAATAATCTAAGCTGTTGTCATCCTTGTGGATTCCTGGGAACTTCCCTAGCACCAGTTTTTTCCCTATCCCCATGATGTCTCTCTCTATCAAGGTAGCTCTTCCATTTCTCTCCTACGCCATCCTTGTTCCAGCTCAACCATCCCATTCCCTTATGTTCTCATCTCCCATGCCCTACCATCTATTGTCTCATCTCACCCCTATTTACTTATAGAGATCTCATCTATTTCCCCTTCCCAGGGTGATCCATATATCTCTTCATTTCCCTTTAATTATCCTATAAAATTTTAAGTATTGTATATGTACACCTTGTTCTATTACATGTGAAAAGGCCTTCTTCTAAATGCTTCCTATTTAAATATTTAACTGGGGTGCGGTTAGCCTTATTTTTAAGTCAAAATAATTGTTTTTGCATTATTTGTAGCTCATCCTGTTATGAATCATTGCTGCTGTTCAGCATGTTAGAAATGCTCAGTCCTTTGTTTATATAAACGCACAATTGAGGCCTGGGGTACGTGTTGCTTTTGCAGAAGACCCCAGTTTGGTTCCTAGCACCTATGTTGGGCAGCTCACAACTGACCATAACTCCAGTTCCATGGGCATCTAAAATTCTCTTCTGACCTCACAGGCACCTGCATTAACATGCAAATATCTGTACATAGATTAATACACAGACAGATAATTAAAAATAAAATGACTCTTTAAATGCACGTTAGTCAAAGGACCTTATTGAAACCAGCAGAAATTTGCTCTGACCAACTCCAGAAGAAATATGATTTACTGAAAGATTTAAGCAGGCTCACAGAATCTTTGGGTGAGTCAGTGAACTAGGCTTGGAGGCTATGGACTTCAGAACACTGGGCAAAGCACAGCAGCATGAAGTCTTTGGTTTCTGTGTTGGATGTTGTCACAAACATCGGATGCTCCTGCGGTAACCTTGATCTTTAGGGCTCTTAAACCTAAATCTGATGATCTGATCATTAGCATAATCTTCATCATGAAATATTCAATTTTATGTTTATCTTCTGAATCAAAATGTGCTCTGATTGCATCAGATTTCAACAGAGCTTTAGTGAATTGGTGCCTTCCAATTTTCCTTTGTTAATGTGACCCTGTATTGTTAGCACAAGTCAATGCAATTACTGAACATGTGTAGATTTTTATCACATTTACACTGTTTAATATCAGAATCATCTAGGGCTCTGACATCAATGTTAGCCCAATAGAATAAGAGCAAAATTCCATGTCTGAATACAAAGCAGATATTAATCTATTATTGTTTTATTTCTAGAATGTATTTTGAAAAGTCACTCAATTGTATCTACTGATCTGAGTTCTTTGGATTTGATACTGGCTTAGGATTTTCCTAAAATATGGTTTCTGAAATTCCATCACAGGTTGCACTACCACCATTTTACTCACATGTATTACATTTAATATGTTTGGAATGCTCTGCTTCATGAGCTCAGAATACAGAAATTCATGGAGCCAACAAATGAACTGCTCAGTGTTATGCCCTGCATGTAGATCCCTGAAATGGAGATCAAGTTATATGTGGTTATTTAGCTCATGAAATGCACCTAGTGCTATAAAATTTCTTAGTTTAAGATATTTATTTATTTAATATATTTCTTTCTTGGCCTCTGGCTACCATATTAAATAGCCCAGTTCTACAACTGAGACATTATCTCAGAATTACACAGTGATTACTTTCAGATTCAGTACATGGGTGATGTTTCCTACCATAACTTGTGTTTCCCTCACTGCACTCCTTTCCAAGAGATCAAGTTGTCTCTGTATGTTACACAAACTTATGGCAGAGCTTTGCAATCTCCCAAATGGTGAATGTGATAGTCTGTATTATATAGGGTGCATCATGCTATCTTGTGATCTTCTCTGTTGGTATAGGTTTAGATGGAAGCCATAAGCTCAATTACATGTGAAACAGTCTACTGATTAGTTATATTTAAATTCATATTTGCTTACCAATGAAAGACTATTGGATTATCATCATCCAAGTACCCCTAAACTAGAAGTCCACCACATACATTTTCCTATTGATTTATTTATAACACTTAATGATTAATATCTAAGGCTGGAAGAAAGATTTTTGAATGTCTTGTTTGAAAGGTTTATTGATAATATTGCCAGTAGAATGTATAAAACCTGGACTCAAGACCAGTGAAACAAAGGATCATTTCATTAATGAAATTGGAATTAATGGGTTTGTACTTTAAATTTTTATTTAAAGTCATAGTTATGTCTCTGTCTCTGTTTCTGTCTCTGTCTCTGTCTCTGTCTCTCTGTCTCTCTGTCTCTCTGTCTCTCTCTCTCTCTCTCTCTCTCTCTCTCACACACACACACACACACACAAATAATCACATCAGAGTGTTAGATCATGGATTCTAAATCTATATACATAACATTAGTTCAGTACCATTAGCATTTTGGTTTAAAGGCTTGATAATACCCTTCCTAAAGTCAACGAAGAAATTGTCTAGGAAGGGCAATTTAGGAGTGTACATCTACACTCCCCTCCAAAACTGTATAGGATTTTGTAATCATTACATGCATATTGGCTGGAAGTATTATCAGACAAGTCTGTGAATAGATACCAACTAAGCCTTCTATTATCACACTAAGAGGTGGCTAGGAGACCTTTGGAGTTCTGAAGATTTCTTTTCTGAACTTCAGATAACAATGCCACTTGGTTCTAGGACAAGCAGTTTGTCTAGATGTCGAGGCTGTGCTTAATGTAACTTTTCAAGATCCACTTTTGAGGTTGTAGGGAGGTGAATATAACAGCCAATGCAATATTAATGCCAACACTTCATAACCTGAGCCTAGATAGCACAGAGACAAAAAGGTTCATGTCTTTGTTCTTCCATCTGTCTATTTAGTATCATCTGAAGACCTTCCGTGGTACAGAGCTATCCGGCACTAGGAAAGTTATTGGTAATAATCACAGCAAGTAGATTTTGGATTTGACAGTTTCTGAAAGGAGTAAAGTCTGAATAAAATGGATATTGTAATAGTTTTTCCTAAAAATATTTGCAATTCCTGGCAAAACTGTAGGGCTGATTTGGGAAATGGGGGTGAATAGAATTACCCCCAAATTTAAAATACATGAAAAAGATATCCCAAGAAGTATGTTTATAAAATCCCATTAAACTGTATGATAAAAGTGATGTCTAAATGGAATTAAACCATGACTTTGATTAAAAAATAACTTGAAATGGGCGTGTGTGTGTGTGTGTGTGTGTGTGTGTGTGTGTGTGTATGTACATGTAGTCCAAATACCCAAAACATGAGATAAAATAAGCTAAACATTTGTTGGGAGGAAAAATGGCATGCATGAGTTGCAAAACTATATTAGGATGTTTGAGTTGCCCTGACAAAACACCACAGAATGGATGGGTTAACTAGCATGAAGTTATTCCTCAAACTTCTGGAAGCTAAACATCTTGTATCAAGTTCTGGCATGGTTCATCTTCTGATGAGGGCTCACTTTTTGACATTCTGGCTTCCCAATGGATGCCTTCTTGCTACATTTTCACTTGTCACCCAAGGGTGCACAAAAACAGTGAATGAGTGAATTCCCTGCAGTTTACAAAGTTAACCAGTCTGATCAGCTCCATGCCAAAGGGACGATCTCTAACTTTCCTTACCACCTTACATTCCATATCTCCAAATACAGTCACAAAGGCATTGGATCTTCTACGTGAGTTTTGAAGGCAACAACATGGAACATTGGCACAAGCCATTGTGAGTAAGAAAATCCACAGATATTCATGTCACTTACTGAAGTATTGTAAGACTCAAATATAATCTGTAACATTGTTCAGTGTCCTTAAAAATCATATTTAGATTACTTTAACTCAATACAATGTAAAAGCTATAAGAATAGTTATACTCTTTAGAACATAAGGAGTTAATAAAAGTATGTTAATGCAAGTTTATTACAAACACAATCATTGCAGGCTTAGTTCATAGTAATAGACAATTGCATGGCTAAGTTTGAGATCACAAAGCTTCTGAATGAAATTGTATACGTTCTATAAGTAAAATATAGTTCACAAATATTGTCAGTAGACAGTTCAAGAGGTCTTAATAACACAGATTATGTTGAAATCCAGAATTTTACTCTGTTCCTCTGTAAGACCCAAATTTATGTAATGATAACCCAATAATTAGACAAGTTTCTATTATTTAAATTTCTCAAGAAACTCATGGGACAAAATAAAGTCTCATTCTAATTTACATTTTATTCTTAATTTTCTAATGAATAAAAGGGACAATGCAAGGGACAATTCTACCTAGTATGTGCAGGAAAGTTTTTTCTAAATTCAAGTAAGAAATTTTATTGCATATATTTAAGATTTGTAACATTTTACACCTTCACACACACACACATTGCAGAAAATACTGTAGCCAAATAATCATTCCTGTGCTATTTTTTTTGTCAAGTTGCTGATATAAAACTCTATGTTGTTAACTATATTTCTCATATCATGCATTGAGTACTTGGATTTGTTCATACAATGTAAGTACAACATCCTATATTTTGACTTGTATCTTCTCATTCATTTTTTTTTCCAAGATAGAGTTTCTTCGTGTAGCCCTGGCTGTTCTGGAACTAACTCTGTAGACCAGGCTGAGAACTTCCTGCCTTTTTCTCCTGAGTGATGGGATTAAAGGTATGTACCACCATGCCTGGCATCTTCTCATTCTCCTTGCTTGTAATTACTCTCTTTTGTACTCTATGTTTCAATGTAGTTTTAAATTTTTACATATGAGTGAGATAATGCAAATTTTTGTTGCTCCAGTGTCTGGTTTATTTAACTTAATAAAATACACTCTGAGTTCACAGATATTCTAAGTATGAAAAGATCAGCTTAAAGTTTAAAGTTATTTACCATGTGTATGTAAAGATATAATATCATTACCTATATATCTGTTCCTTGACATGGTACTTACTTCCCCTTTTTATAACAAAAACATTCTATAGTTAAATTTATTTTCATTTATTTCATAGACATATTTATTATGGAATATTTTTTCAGCTGAAGGATTTGTTTATGAGTATAAATTGATGAACAGAGAAAGTCAGAGAAAACAATTGTTCTAAGATAGCATCAATATGTATTCAATAATAGAAACAAAACTGGAATTGTTCTTTAAATTCTGCAAACAACTGATTTATAGTTTTGTAAATAGTGGTTGTTATCATGTAAATTTTATCAAGAATTGATTTGCATTTTTTCTGTAGGGTATGCTTGGGTAAATAAAGATAGATCATACAGTTTCTTTTCTCTTTTTTTCTTTAAGTATTTTGCCTCAAAAAAATCCCATTAAGTTTTAACTCTTCATTCATACATCTGAGTGATAATATATATTTTTAAACTTTTGTCTATTCTTTGTGGATTTCACATCATGCATTCTTATCCCACTTTCCTCCCTGTCCCCGTACATATGCCTTCTGCCCTTGCAACCTCCCCTCATAAACAAAATGAATTTAAAAGAAAACCCAAAAGCCAAACCAACCAACCAAACAAAAACAGAAACAAAAACGAGAGAGAGAGAGAAAGAGAGAGAGAGAGAGAGAGAGAGAGAGAGAGAGAGAGGAAGAATCTTGTCATGGGAGCTGTAGTGTGGCCTGTTTTGTGTCAGTTTACCCTTTAGTCCATCCATCGTTACTTGCAAGTGTTCATTGCCACGAGTCACTGGTCTGGCTGGAGAACTCTGGCTTCTGCTAGCCAAGCATATTGACAGGCCTGTGTTTTCATACGAATTTCAATTTCTCTTTAAAAATTAATCAGTTGTATCACCGTCTAGGGTTTTCAAAACGCTTTTGTACTGTTACTAAAATTCATAATCAATTGGAAGACAATAATATCAAATAAATACTAGTTGTGTCTTAAATACAGAGTGTCCTTACTGAAGTGTACAGATATGTTAGATAAATTTTTATTCGTAATATTATCTTACTTAGAAAAAAATACAAACATCAAGAACTGACAGAAACAAAGTTTAGCTCTATAGTTTAATAGCTTAAAAATTCCTGGCAGTGTAATTCATATTTTAGAATTAATCTCTGAAATTCTATTGCCTGTCTTATCATGTTTTTATTGTGTTCATGTCCACTTTGGCTGAGGGGTTTGGTAGAAAATTACTCCCACAAGGATACCTATACCCTCATCTCTAGAATGGTTAAATGTATTACATTACATGGTTTAGGGAAATTAAATTAGCAGATGGAATTTCAATTGTAACTCATCTGACCATAAAATAGTGAGATTTCCAGGTGTAATGACAGGGATTTCAAATATGGAGGAGGGGAGTTATTTGTGTTAAGAGGATCCTTGTTTATTATTAGCTTTGAAGACATGGCAAGGACTGTGAGCCAAGAGTGGCTTCTGAAGCTGAGAAATAAGTAAATAGACATCCGGTGAGTCTTCAAATCTAGCACAGCTCCAATGTCAAAATCAGCTCTCTGACACTGCTCTCTAAATCTTAGCTACCTGAACTCCTTACATTATGACAACATACTTCTTCAAATTCAGCAAGAGAGTGAGCAACTTCAGCCTGCTGTATCACTGTCTGATACGATGTAACTTAATCTAGGGGGTGACTGTCCTTCCCTATTCTGTGCTCCACCCTCATTTAAAAGCAATCCACACAAAAGTGAGTACACATGGGTCAGAATCCACTACACTCAGACCCTGTTCCACATACATGAACGCACACCTGAACATGTACATATGTCTTTGTTTTCATTTTATTTTCAGTGTAAAGTCAGCTTTCAATGATAATTGACTGTTTAAATTATTTTTACTATTTTGGTCATTTCTTTGCTTTAAGTAGCAAATCCCATCTGATTCATAAAAGCGGTATAAAAATGATAATCTCTCTGTGCTTCAATTCTCATATGAAGTTTGGTTGCACAGCCATCTTTCCCCATATCACAGAATTATTGGCACTAACATCTCCGCTGATTTATTTTTAATATTTATGTACAATTTAAGATACTTTTTCTTTATTTAAAATTTATACCAAGCTCTGTACTTCGGAGAAAGGAGAAATTGTAACAGAAAAGTCTTCAGTTTGATATAGCACTTCATGCTCTCAAGGAGTCAAGTGATTAATTACATGCCTACACTCTTCCAAAAAGACTGAGCATTTCTACAAATGAGAACAATTAGAACTAAGGTTGTGAATCAAGTTGTCCTGATTGTCCAGGATGAAATGCTCTCAAATATTCAAAAGTATAGTAAAAATAGTACAGATTTCTTTCAGGAAAATTGATTGGAAAAATTTTGCAGATGATAAAATACATAAATTGTAGATTATACCTACATGAAAATTTCAATAAATATGTGAGGGTGTTATGGATTAAAGAGGCATGGAATATGATATGTGTCTGCATGACTGCAAAATCTTCAAGAGAAGTCAGGAAGCATGAACAATAAGTCCATGCAAGCACTGGTCCCCTTTCCCAGTGACTCAGATATGGGCCCTATGAGCACACATGCAGACCAATTCATTACTGGTTTATTGAAACTCAAACATCTTCAAAAACATGATATTAAAACGATGCTTAATGTTTTGTGTTGGGAAGTTAGACAATTAACCATTATTTTCATATGCATCTCATTGTTTTTCTACCAATACACTTTTTTGGGGAGAAGAATTTATCTGAAAGTCATTTTTATATTTAACTACAAAAATGCATTGCATTATGATATTGGTTCCCAAGAAATCTAAGAATCTGAAAATTTTATTTCAATTAAGAACTAAAGCACATTTCAGTGATCTTGTAAAAAAAATCAAAACAAGAGAAAAGAGAAATGTAAGACTCTAGCAACCCCATTATTTTCCTTCAAACGTCGTGTTGAATAAGAAACTGTTTCAATACCTTTTTTTTTTCTTATCAATGCAATTGCCATATAGATGGAGCATGTCTTGTGGGACATAATCACAAAGCATATTTATTCTTGTCTCTTCCTGTCTCTTTCCATTTATTCTGTTGACTAATTTTTAGTCCTAGTTCTTTACAAGAATGGAATTTAGGGCAAGTCCCCAGGCTTACCTAAGTGACTTTGGATGAGAAAATCTCCAGTTGGTCATTAATATTTTCATGCTATTGTAATATTCAACATTTTAACTTTTTTCAAAGCTCTGAGTGTTCTCCATTTCGCAGGCAGTTGCCTACTGTAGACTATTCAGTAGCAGTAGGAGAATGAGCCTCTTTCTGTCTTCTCTCCAATTGCATGTTGCTCCCCTTTTATCTTTTCAATCAAAGCTTTTGATTTCTAAGTATGGGGGGGTAGAAAATAAAAATAATTAGATATGTGACTCATGCCAAACAGAGTTGACAGGCAACTAAGCAAAACTCATGGGGGCTCACAGAGACTGAAGCAGCAATCACGGAGCCTGCATAGATCTGAGCTAGGTCCTCTGCAAATGTGTTATGGTTGCTAGCTTGGTGTTTTTGTGGGACCCCTAATAGTAGGAATGGGGGCATCTCTGACTATTTTGACTACTCTTGAGACCCCTTTCCTCCTACTAGGTTCCTTCATCTAGCCTTGATGAGAGGCTTTATGCCTGGTCTTAATGCGTCATGTGCCATGTTCAATCGATGTCCCTTGGCGGTCTGCTCTTTTCTGGGAGAAAAAGAGAGCTGGGAGGAGTGGGGGGAATAATAAACAATAATAATAATAATAATCAACTAAGAGATGGCCCTGGATAATCTTAGTTGATCAAAAATTAATAGACAGGAATGTGAAAGATTTATTTGGAGGTAGGAGATGAACACGGTCAAAGCAACAATAATTTTTTAAACTAACCTTTCTTCTTTTTTTTTTATTAAGAAAATTTTTTTATTCATTTTACATACCAACCAAAGATCATCCTCATCTCTTCTTCTGCTCCTCGAGCCTCCTCCTCCCAACCCTCCCCCTTTCCCTCCTACATGAAGGAAAGGCCGGGTTGGGGAATTAGCTCAGTGGTAGGGCGTTTGCCTAGCAAGCGCAAGGCAAGGCCCTGGGTTCGGTCCTCAGCTCCAGTAAAAAAAAAAAAAAAAGGAAAGGCCTCCCAAGGGGAGGTACATTACTGTATCCTATTTATGTAAACAAAATGTACATTTTTACTAGAACTTTATCTTACCACTGTCTAAATTTGATTAGACATCAAAGAAATGATGACCATTGATGAGACATTGGTGAGGTGAACTTGTGCAAATGTACTAAAGTAGTCATAGAAGCAAAACTTGATCACAGCCAAACTTTGGGAATTCGCCCTTCTGTGTTTGTTTGTTTGTTTAAAGTTTGTGAAAAGTTTTATAAGCAGAATTCCAAAGCAGAATCATTTTCATGTTAAAGACTGGTATATGTTTGTTTTATTTTTTTGTTTTGTTTTTGTGTTTGTTGAGAATCAAACCCATTAATTACTTTATGCTTTCTAAGAATATGCTATACACCTGTGCCAAGACTTCTGTATGTTTGCAATAAGGTATACACTAAAAATATGGAAAGTGAAGTCTCCATTCTGAACATTTATGTCCCAAATACAAGGACACCCACATTTGTAAAAGAAACATTGCTAAAGCTTAAATCGCACATCAAACCCCACACACTAGTAGTGGGAGATTTCAACACCCCACTCTCACCACTGAATAGATCTACCAGACTGAAACTTAACAGAGAAATAAGGGAACTAACAGACATTATGACTCAAATGGACTTAATAGGTGTCTACAGAACATTCCACCCTAACACAAAAGAATATACCTTCTTCTCGGCACCCCATGGAACCTTCTTCAAAATTGACCACATGCTGGGTCACAAAGCAAATCTCAACAGATACAAAAAAATTGGAATAACCTCCTGTATTTTATCGGACCACCATGGCTTAAAGTTAGATTTCAACAACAACAAAATTTACAGAAAACCTACAGTCTCATGGGAACTGAACAATGCCCAAATGAATCACCAATGGGTCAAGAAAGAAATAAAGAAATTAAAGATTTCCTAGAATTCAATGAAAATGAAAGTACAACATACCCAAACTTATGGGACACTGTGGAAGCAGTGCTAAGAGGAAAATTAGTAGCACTAAATGCCCACATAAAGAAGATGGAGAAATCTCACACTAGTGACTTAATAGCACACCTGAAAGCTCTAGAACAAAAAGAAACAAACTCACCCAGGAGAAACAGATGTCAGGAAATAATCAAATTGAGGGCTGAAAACAATGAAATAGAAACAAAGAGAACAATACAAAAAAACAATAAAACAAAGATTTGGTTCTTTGAGAAAATCAACAAGATAGACAAGCCCTTATCCAAATTAACCAAAAGGCAGAGAGAGAGAACGTCCAAATCAACAAAATTAGAATTGAAAAGGGAGACATAACAACAGACAATAAGGAAATCCAGAGAATCATTAGATCATACTTCAAAAACCTGTACTCTACAAAATTGGAAAATCTAAAAGAAATAGACAATATTCTGGATAGGTACCACATACCAAAGTTGAATCAAGGACAGATAAACTAGTTAAACAAGGCCAATAACCCCTAAGGAAAGAGAAACAGTCATTAAAATCTCACAACAAAAATGTCCATGACCAGATGGCTTCAGTGCAGAATTCTACCAGATTTTCAAAGAAGAGCTAATTCCAGTACTCTTCAAATTGTTCCACACAATAGAAACAGAAGGAATTGTTCCACACTCTTTTTATGAGGCTACAATTACCCTGATACCCAAACCACACAAAGATGCAACAAAGATAGAGAATTACAGACCAATCTCCTTCATGAACATTGATGCAAAAATACTCAACAAAATATTGGCAAACCGAATCCAAGAATACATCAAAAAAATTATCCACCATGGTCAAGTAGGCTTCATCCCAGGGATGCAAAGATGGTTCAACACATGAAAATCTGTCAATGTAATACACCATATAAACAAATTGAAAGAAAAAAACCCACATGGTCCTCTAACCTTTCTTCTACGTATAACCTCATGGGTCCTTTGGAGATTGCTCTGCACTGCCCCTCTTCCTCAAGGACTTCTCACCCCGTAGTTCCCTCTTGCTTTCTATTCTTCCCTGTTCTATCGCCACATAATCCTGCATTCACTGTTGGTATGTCTTTGCCCTCTGTGGCAATACAGATTCAATGGACTAACACTACATCAATTTTTACTCAAGATCTACAGCTTCTCACCTGGAAATATTTCCACCACCACTATCCAGATGATCCTGGGACACATTGATACCAGGGAAGATTAATAATATGTCCCAGAGTCATTCTTTCCCAAGCACTCAAGCACATTTTGATACATATTCACTGCTGTGCCATCTCTCAGTGACACATAAGAAGCTCTTTGTGATCTTTGTCTTGGTTCTCGTAGAGGAGAATGGTAATGTTTCTCTAGTCTGCCTTGAGGAGGATGGTGAACTATTGCACACTAACACACACCTACAACTCCAGGCAAGAATCTCTTCTGTTTTCCTATGATGTGGATAAGAGGAATGGAAACAAGTGCTTGACATGATTTCCTTCTGTAAAGTCTACATGATGGTCTTACCCTTTATTTTGGGACACAATTTCTGTTTTCTTGGTCCTTGGTAACACTAAAATAAAGTTTCTTCTTCAATGTTTTATTAAACTACTTTATAAAAGTTACAAATACATATAACAACATAGTTTTCTTTATAATTTTGTGATTCAATCATATATCATTTTATTCAATTATTTAATTTTAAGGACATTGTTTAGCTCATATTTTTTGAAAACATTTTAACAACTGGATACTAGTGAATGAAATATAGTAACAATTACTTAATCATGTTATATAGTCATCCATGTAAATTTGGTTTGTATAACATGTCATATTTTAATGAGAATATTCTTCTCTAACAGGATGTAATAGTTTATGCTCTCATCAGTATTCCTAAACAACATTTGTAGGAGACCCTTAATTTTGGCCTAGCCCTATATTGGGCCCAGCAGGCCAAACTGGTAACACAGAGGTGCAGCTAGGATTTAGTTGGTAGCAGATTGTCAACGGATCCAAATAAAGTGGCTGGGCTATATGTGAGGAAGTGGCCATTTTTGACCCATTTCAGTTTCCTATCCAAAAATACTGTCTGACTATGTAGCAGAAGAACAGCTGTCTGAATCTGTCTCAGTGTTTGAGAGAACTAATTTCTGAGTCTATTTCATTTTCAGCCAAATTGTAAATGTTAAGCTTTGGTAAGGCTTTCTCTTTTATCAATACTGTTTAACTAAGTCCACTTTTCATAATCCTGATTAGGCTTTTTTAAAATTTAATAAGGAAAATAATTCAACATTGATTTGAACACTTGCATTTTTAAGTGAAAACATTTTTGCACATGCTTCTGTTCAATATGCTGTCTTTTAAAGGGTAAATCTTATTTTTTTTACTCTTTCATATCTGTATTTTGACTCATTTTATTATTTTTCTATTTTACAATCCTTTTCAAAAATAATTTCTCTTTGTAATCTTTTTTTCCTTTGTTATCTATCTAGTTTATCTTTTATTTTTCTTGGTTTCACAAGATTTTTTCATTTTGTTTATTTTTATTTTTTTCTTCAGTGATTTCAAACCATAGGTTTTAATCCTTTAGAGGTTTCCCTAAAATTTTTAATAAAATATGTGAATAAAGAAGAAAATAACCAAGACCTGTATTTAACATACTATTTGTTCAAATAGGGCATGTAACATAGGCTACTTTACATGCTTCATGAATAGTCAGTCTCCTAACATACCATTATGAAACTATATTCCTATTTTTTTCAATAATTTAAATATGAAAAGGATTTTGACAGTTTTATAAAATTTGCATTTTACTTGATAGTACTAGTTTTAATTATTTTCAGTGAAGGTCAAATTCTTGTAGTTTTTCATTACAAAATAAAATATCATTGATAAAATCTTCTAGGTCAGCACTTCCCAATGGACAGATCATGCAAGCCACAGATGGCAACCAAATATGTTGTTTAAACTATTTCAGGAGCCATATTATAAAAGGTTAAAAGAAATTTGGGAAATAGCTTTTGAAGAACAGATTTGATATGTGTCCAAGGTTTTAACTTCTCAACATGGAATTAACAACAATATAAAACAGTTTACACATTTTTTTCACTCGGAATTAACAACAATATAAAACAGTTTACACATTTTTTTCACTCTATAACATCTTTTACGTTTACTTAAGATACACCTGCATTTAGACTAGCCCATTTTTGAATACTCAGTGGTCACACAGCAGTATTGGCTTGTGAACTAAGAAATGAAGGAATAAGTCTTTATACGTGCTTAATTTTATTTCTTTAGTTAGGTGTGTGTCGGGGAGGCATCTGCATCAGTGGTACACAGAAGGCATGTGATTGGATGTTAAGCTACATGGTGGCCTTCATGGTTTCAGATGTAAACTTTACTTTTATCAAATCCTTATTTGCTTCGAAGTGTGGCGACAGATTACTTTAGATGTTTTCAAGATAGTCTGCTTCTTCTCAAGGCTGAATGTGGTATGCTGGGAGAAGATTTCTATGAATTTACTTTCTTCAGAATGTATTCATCTTTTTTAATATGTAAATTTTACTCTTCTGGCCAAATGTAGCCGATGCTTCATCACATACTTTTCCTGCTGATAGCCTTTCTCCTCTTCTTCCTGATACGGATGACACAAAATTAAGGTGTTTGTTCCTGAAGATCAGTTCATTTTCAGTGTATTTTTTCCTCTGTTCTCACTGATGTTTTTGTTGAATGGTCTTCATAGTCATTGATTGTTTTGTTTTTATCTCTGCCCCTCCATTGTGCATCCCTGTTGAGATATTTATCTTGGTTTTGATTTCTATAATATAATTTCCAATTGATTATTTCTCTTCCTTTCTTTCTATTTTGTTGAAATTTATATTTTAGCTCTTATTTTGGGAATGGTTATAATTTCACATTGAAATGCCTTTAGGTAGCTCTCTATTGACTGGGTGTCTTGTAATCATATTTTCTCATTCCAACACACTTGTCCTACTTGTTGAGATGAAAGTGATTTTTAATATATCTTAAGCACCTTTTGAAGTCATATTATGAGATTGTGTATCCAATTTATACTTTTGATTTTATTATTGCTGAGGATTAACATATAAGTTCTGGACTCCATTTTGACTCCAGAGATAACGCAGTTTTCAGTCTTCATGATGCTTTTCTGCTGTTCTTCCCTTGCAATGTAGCCTGAGGCAACTGATGGTGTTTCTACACTGTAGTTCAGCTCTCAATTCTGTTCCTTGTTAAACATGATAAGTTTCTCCTGCCACATGCTCAGGCAACCAGGCATATATTTGAAGAATGACCTTTATAGGCTCTTTTCTCAAACCATTTCTTATGATGGGAGGAATGAAGTCTCTTAATTTCTTTTGTCTGTACGGGGAAACATCCACTTTCCCCAGTGGCCCTTCAGTAACACTAGCATAACTGGGCTTATTGAATGCCACCTGCAGAAGCTGAGTAAGGCTGTAAGACAAGACTCTTCACTAAGTCACCTGGTAAGGTAGAGTGCTTTCTTCTCATTGGCAATGAAAGGCAGGCTTTCCATCTGGTCTCTGCTAATACCGTGGGGGTTTGGAGGAGAGGAAATGGTGCAATGCTAAAACCATTCTTTTCTGGGTGTGTTGGTAAGAAAAGAGTTAATTTTTTTAGACCATTCCCATCCTAGTTCCATGACAGAAGGAGGTCTTTGTCAGATCTGTTTTGCTTATACCTACTCACTTTCCCAGTGTCCAGATTCTCCAGAGCCTATTCCACAAAGTAAAAGAAACAGAAGGATAATCCAGGCTTCATGCTGTTCATCAAATCCTAGCCTTTTTCTGTTCACAAAATTCTTTAGACCTTGTCTCCTGTTCATGTCTAGAATTTTTACTCAGATGTTGAGAAAGAACTAAGATAAAGAGAGTTTATTTAATTATACCTGAAACTGGACCTCTTATCTCTTAAGCTAGTTTTACCTTAATTGATGCTATTTGTGATAGGAAACTCAGTTGGAAACAATTCACAAATGTATTAACATTCACAAATATATCTTCATTCACTATCCATAGTTGCATATATTATTACAGAATTACAATTGACCCATGAACAATTATCTTAACATTATAACTCCAGTTACCTCCTTGATAACTGTCTCGCTCTGATAAAGAATGGTTTATTTTCATTTGTTTTACTTGCCAATAATATGCAAAGTATTAATACTAAAATTAAGATTCAAAACTTGAAAGTAATCCATTATAATATTTAATCTTTCAAATGCTTTAACAATTTGAAAGGAATGACACTAGAGGATTATTTGGGGATTATGCCATTAAGAGGATCTAATTATATTTAAACATGTTCTACTAGAGCTAAAGTTGCATATTGAGTGAACTGATTGGTTTATCAGAGAGTTTTAGCTTGATCCTACAAACACTTTCATAGTCATTTTTGCAAAGTTATTTGAGGCCTTTGAAAGATACTTCAATGAAGTACTTATATATTTTATGACTTAGTATATCTTGAGAAATTTGTCATGGAGTTATAAAAGAGATACTAAGCTTTGCTCTGCATATTTACAGTAGATGGACATGCAAGTGTTCAGTCTCTTGAAATATATTTCATATTCCAGCAGTTACATCTTACTAGTAAGCATAGTTATAGTGTTAAATACATAGTTATAGTATTACCAATACAGAACAAATATCAAAACACACTCAATTCATTAAGACTTTTTTTTTTTTTTTTTTTTTTTTTTTGGTTTTTCGAGACAGGGTTTCTCTGTGTAGCTTTGCGCCTTTCCTGGAACTCACTTGGTAGCCCAGGCTGGCCTCGAACTCACAGAGATCCGCCTGGCTCTGCCTCCCGAGTGCTGGGATTAAAGGCGTGCGCCACCACCGCCCGGCTAATTCATTAAGACTTTTTACAGTCCCATTAGGTATCAGAGAAAATGATTTGCTTAAATTTTGTCTGTGTATAAAATTTAAAAAAATTGTTATTTTAATTTTTATTACTGATATATAGAGTTCTACTTCTAATGTATACATTTTGAATAATACATTTTTTAATTAGTAAAATTAGTAAGAAAATTGTAAGTGTGAAGCTGGAAGAGTTGATATACCATTAAGCTCTGTTGTCTACTCAGTTTCAATAAGGACTTATGATAATTCTTTGAGTTATTCTTAAAATTATAAAAGAAGGACAATAGTGCATAAATATTTTGCAGTGATATTCTGAGATGTGGCTCCTAATGCACTATGAATGACTTAGAAGTAGTTAATTTAAATATAAGAAATTATATTGAGTAATCTAATTTCTTAGAGGAGAGAGAAATATATGTTCTCTATGTGAAATATTATTCTGTCTTCTAGTTATCAGGCGCAGTGTATAAGTGATACAGTTTGGTGTCCATAATAACAACAAGGATGGTATATAAACCTAATCCATAGCTAGTGTGGAAGGTATAATATGGAAAATCATCTGCCTTGTCTTCTGCATTAATTCATCAAGATCACTTACAGAGCCAATTTATTTTCAATATTATACTCATAACCCTTGGTTTCTAATGCTTCCCAAATTAGCATTTATAGATATCATCCACAAGCATTGTTTTGTGAGTTTTGGGGGAATATCATCTGTAGTGGGTAGCCATTCCAGCTTTGATCTGGAAGTTCCAACCACCATTGAGGCTTCGGCAACTGTCATGCCTACAAGGCGGGGCCAAGGGAGTCGCCGAGAGACCTGAGATCCGGATGGGCCAATGAGCTCTCTGTTCCGGGACATGGACGGTGGAAGTTGACTGAGCAGAGCTCCAGAGAACACTGCTGGACTGTGATACACCTTCCCCAGACCCTGTGACCTACCTATCCCTTCATTTGTAAGTTATGCCATTAAATAAATCTCCTTTTAACTACGTGGAGTAGCCTTAATAATTTCACCAATAATCATCCTTTAGAACTGCGAATAACCTTTTACTCATGCTTAGTTACATTTCAATTGATATTGGGTGAGATATTTTAGTGCCTAGAATACCTGAGTCCCTATCTTATTAATAATGTAGACATGACTTGTATGTTTTTTCCCACATGAATCTTGTGTTTAGAGATATCTTCTATACTATATCACAGGGTCAGTTTAAAACTATTTGTTCATCAGACAAATGTTGTTTGTAGCTGAAATTTTCCTGTGTCCCACCTGGCCCATGGTCAGAACAAATCTCTCTCACCTGCCAGTACTGCAGCTGCTTGGACCCAAGTAAACACACAGAGGCTTATCTTAATTAAAACTGCTAGGCCATTAGCTCAGGCCTACCACTGACTAGCTCTTACATTTAAACTAACCCATAATTCTTATTTATGTTTAGCCATGTGGCTTGGTACCTTTTCTCAGTTCTGCCTTCACATCTTGCTTCCTTTGTGTCTGGCTGGCGACTCCTGACTCAGCCTTCCTCTTCCCAATAATATTCTCCTCTCTGCTTATCCCACCTATACTATATTTCTTGCCTGGCTACTGGACATTCAGAGTTTTATTTATCAACTGAATCAGAGCAACACACATTCACAGCATAACAGAAAGACATCCCCGGCAGTTGTTCCTATATTCTATAAATCAAACCTCAATTTAGATCCTGAGGACATAATGCTTCAGAGCTAAAAGGTGTTCTCATTCTATAGTAATAAAAGACAAACAAGTCCAAGAGAATCAAGACTATTAAACTGGCTTGGTGTGACTCTAGACAAATATGAATCAAGTAATGTTTTGTTTTTCTTCTTTAGCATATATTTATTAACACAGAAGATAGCCCAGGGGATCTTTTTCATTAAATCTGAACACCTAAGGGTTCAGAGAACTCCTCTAGTTAGCTAAGCTTCCCCATACTTACACTGCAAAGATCGAATGCTTAAATGATTTGACAAAATTTCATCCCAATGCATTTCATACTTTGATTCACTGTGAGGTTGCTCTCCATATACGACTGAGTGCTCCTAAGAAAGAAGGACTGAGAAGAAATTACCACAACCCTAAAGTGTTCATTGTAGTGTCACTTCTCTTCTATAAGAATAATTACTTTTATTATTGTTAATTACATATGCATATACATATAAAACCTGTGAGTTTAAATGCCTATGGAAACCAGAGGCATCATATGCCTGGAGTTGGAGTTAGAGATATTTGTGAGCTGCCTGACATAAGTGCTCAGAAATGAACTTATGGCTCTGCTAGAGTGGTATGTGCTCTTACTGCTGAGGCATCTCTACAACTTCTTAAATTTTTCACTCTTTGTTTTAATTATATCTTGATTTATAAAATACAATTTCTAACTATCAAAAATTTTAACAAAATCTACCTAAATGAGGGTTATAAATGTACCATCAGATTCTCTAGGAATAATATATACATATGTGACAAAAGTGTGTATATGTGTATTTGGCAAAAGTCTATGCTTATTATAGACACTTTAACTCAGTATTATTTGGTTAAAACCATCTTGACAGGTAGTTAAAACATTATACTGTAAAACTGTATAATGAAAAAATGGTAATATAATTAAGAATTTTTTAATATAATTGTATAATTTAGTAGTTTGCAAGGAAATATCATCTTTCAAAAAATTTGTTCAAAATCTTATCCTTATTGGTTGTCTAATACAGAGTGGTCAGCCTTAAAACTGAAAATAATAAGTAACTGAAATAATTTAAAAAAACCACATGTATACAAACAATAAAAAAGATTTATCAAATTGTTTTAAATACATTTGTTTCACACACATATGTATGTTACAAATATAATTAAAGTAAAAGAGGGTACAACTTAAAAATAGAGAGGCATGGGAGGGACTTGAGGAAGCAGAGCTGGGAAGTGCTGGAGAGAGGAAAAGGAATGGGAAGTGAACATTAAAAAGAATAAAAGTGTGTTTTCACTTTATTCTAATTTCTGTATAGTAGATTTCCTATTATTATGGGAAACTAATCATTTTCTATTCTTGTATTTATTTTTATTCTCTCATAGTGTACAATTACAGAATTTCATAGTTTATATTATGACTCAGTTTGTCCAAATAGTTAAAGCTTAACAAAGTTGGGAAAAGATAAAAAAGCAAGACATGTATCTTCAAGTCAGGGGAAACTAATTCTAATTAATAGCATTCTAGTGTGTTGGAAGCAGAGCTTGGTGCGCACCCCGTTCTTGTGACCCATACTTCATCATAGTCAAGTCCATGTGCGTGTATTCATACCATGATATAAAGAGAGGCCAAGCAAGCATTCAGAAGGGTCATCCAGAAGGAGAACTAAAATCTCTTCCTGCTACTCAGTGATCAAGTAAGTTAATGAGGTAGTCTAAACTGTCTATTATGGGGCCTTTCTGACTCACATGAAGAAAGGAAGTTGAAGGGAAGTTATGTTACCAAACCACCAGCCTAGAGAATCATAATCAACTTCTGTGATTTTAACCCCCCAAATTGTATAATAAATTGCTATCTATTAGTAAATAAGCAAACCGTGTTTTCATTGCTTAAAGAATCTCTTTCATGCCTAATTAGCTCAGATTTACATTTCAAACCATAATCCACTCATTCATTAGAAGAAAACAAAATAGGGATTGTGAAATGGCTTCATTGGTAAAGGAACTAGCACCAAGCTTAAAGACTTCAGTTCTCTTCCAAGGACCTATATGTGAACTAAGGTATGTGTGTGTCCCTAGTCCACAAAATAAATAAAGTATTAAAAAGTAAAAATGAGAGAAGTAAAAGGAAAACCTAACTAATTTCCCAAAAGAGCTTTTTGTCTGGGAGTAGACTGCTATATAGTAAAACTATTATATGTGTACTTACTATGAGGTTAAAGTGATAGGATTCTTGAGTACTTCAAAGTAAGGAAATACCTTGGCTGAACAGAGAGACAGGATCATTCAAAGTGGCAGGCTATAGGATGGGAAGAAATTTTTCTACCAGTTATACACTCAGCAGAGGGTTAATAAAAAGTATATAAAGAACTAAAAAAAAAAACTAGCTACCAAAACAAACAAGCAAGTAACCCAATTAAAAAATTAGATACAGATATAAATGGAGACTCCTTAAAAGAAGAAACTCAAATGGTTGAGAAGCACTCCAAGAAGTGTTCAACATTCTTAGTCATCAGGGACATGCAAATCAAAACTACATTGAGATTTCATCTCACATCAATCAGAATAGCCAGAATAAAAATAACAACCTATATTGCCTGTTAATTCATGAGTGGATAAAGAATATATAGTACATTTACACATTAGAATATCACTCATCCATTAAAAAAATGAAATCATGAAATTCACAGGTAAATGGATGGAACTAGGAAAGTAATCATCCTGAGCATATGGTATATTTTCATTTATATATGGGTATTAGCTGTTAAGTCATTGATAAGCAAGCTACAATGCATAGAACCATAGAGGATAGTGATGGAGCACAGGACTTCGTGGGTGGATCTCCTTAGGAAAGGGAAATATAATCATTATGGATGGATAGGTTGGAGGGGTTAGAATGGGAATATAAAACAGGGAGGGGGAGGGAAAAAGGGTATTAAGGAGATAATTTGGGCATAGACAGCTAGAACTTAAGTCCATTTGAGGGGTCATTTGGAAACCTAATACAGTAGAAGCTTCCAATAATATATACATATATGACAGTGATGTAAACCAAATCATCAAATAACAAGGGAAACAGAGCCCCACCTGGATATCACTCTTTATCAAATGAAACTTCCAGTCCCAGGATTGGATTACATTGAATCAAGTTATTAGCCAAAGATTTCCCATGGCAACCCCTAAAACAACCAGGCTATTATAAAGGCTATTAGCTGCTCTCCACAATCTGACAATAAGGTCCTATTTCTGAAGACCCCTATACAACTCATTGAACATGGAGAATTTGAGCCGATGTCTACCTACAGCCTTCACCCCTATGAACTAGTATTCATGTTACCAGAAGGTGCTCTACATGCTCCTGTGGCAGGGTCCTGTGCTGTTGTTCCCTTTTGGGGAGGGAGCCAAGTAGGCACAGAGTCAATGACACAGGCTCTGAGAGAATGTCAAAACAACAAGCTCAGTTTATTCAGAAGGAGGCAAGCCTTACATACCCTCCATTCCACCCTGGGGGGAGGTCTGATGAATATGCATCTGCTAGTGGGACATGGCTGCCTCTCATTGGTCCAGGTCATTTCCAGGTCATGTTTCAGCTGCTGTTGCTAAGGCCCTTAGGCAGACCCAGGTTGACTCTCAGAAAGTATCTTTTTCACTTGTTTGGGCCGGCTGGCCCTCAAGCCTGTTAGGGATGAGTCATCCCACGTGCTACCAAAACAGAAAGGCAAACACCAACCCAGCCATAAACAATTCCATATGCAATGATGATCTGCTTGCAAGGTATAGTGCTACAATAGTGGTACAAACCTTGTGGGAATAACTCGGCAATATTTGATTTGGGTTAAGCACATTCCTTGAGATGGAATGCACACCAAATGCTGGCAAGAACCTGAGACTTGATAGGCCAGGGACTTGGGGAACAACCAATTATAACTACTCTGATAAAGGAACTTAGCAATAATGACTCCTAATGACATTCTTTCATACTCATAGATTTCTACATTGCTCAATTATCACCAGAGAAGCTTTCTCCTACAGCAGATGGGAACAAATGCAGAGACCCACAGCCAGAAAATATGTAGAGAATGGGAGACCATGGAATACTCAGCCCCCAAAGCGCTGTCTCTATCAAATCCATCCAGCTCAAGGAACTCTGAGGAAGTGAAGATGGAAAGAATGTAAGAGCCAGAGGGACTAGTCGTCACCAAGGAGTCAAGGCCTTCTAGATCAAGCAGGGTTGGCACACAAGTGAACTCCGAGACTGTGGAAGAATGAATAGGGCCTGCAAATGTCTGTATAAGTTGGGGTCCTATAGATTAAAAAAGTGGACACAAGCCCCCATCCTTAATTTAGAAACTTTCTCCAAACTAATTCATAGCCTTTTGCAAATGAAAAATTAGTTTTCTCCAAGGGATTCTCACTGGAACAAACAGTTTTAAGAGTAGATTCCATGCTCAGCAACAGATGGCCAACACAATGGAACTCAATGACATATTTGGAGGCCCTTTGTCTCATAACGATAAGTCAGAGCTTTCTTTTCTTTTCTTTTACCTTATATGTCCACATATATTATGCCTTCCAGTTTGAGGTTTTTATGGAATCCCTGTGTGTATAAATGTTTGTGTCTCTGAGAATATGTGTGTATTTCTTGTTTTTTTTTCCTTTGTCTTCTTTTCTTATTTGTTTTGTCCTATTCTGATTTGTTTTTGTTGTTGTTGTTTTATATGCTCATATATTTATTTCATTTTATTATTATTCCTTGGATGCTTGTTCTGTTTTCTAAGTGAAAACAGAAAGGGTGGTGTGGATCCAGATAGGAAAGGAGGAAGGGAAGTACTGGAGAAGTGTGTGTAAGACTATGTTGTATGAAAAAAAAAAGTCTATTTTCAATTTTAAGAAAAAAAAACATGAAAAGACAAAAAAGAGAATTTGAACTTCTGGGAAGGGATTGTATTCCAAGTTTTAGAAAGACTTCATAAAATGATTTGAAAGAAGAAACATTAACTCATATGGAAACAAATTTAACAACATAATATGAAAAGATGGCTATGGGCTTAAATTTAGGACAAACAGAAGTAAGACCAACCTGGAACCTTAAAAATCCTATTCCTAAGGAACCACATTGACTTGCCATGCCCTACAACATCCCAAGATATTGTCACTTACCGCTGGCCTGGAACCAGGTATTCAAACATGTAGGGGTATTTCACACTTCAACAAGGACAAATGGAGAAAATGGCCCAGGTTTGTCCTAGAAATAATGAAGACCTTCACAACACTCTCTCTTTTATATGAGGTCAGTGCTCACAACACACATAGTCTGTTAGTGACTGAAATGCATGGTGTTATTTTTTTGATTTCCTCTTTACTCTTTAACAATGAAGAAGCAAAAAATTTGAGATGCAAATAATTATTTAGCTTCAGTGAATTTATACCTGGCAGGTCCAGGACTTAATCCTAAATCTTCAGCTTCTGTATTTAGCAATCTTTAAGGACCTTCAGAATTTTAAATGGGTGAAAACAGTAAAAATATAGCATTCACATGATGAGTACATAAATGGGAACTTGGGAGAGTAGTTAAGACTGGAGTTGTTTCATTGGGACCCATATCTATAGGGAAGTTTGAGGCAGAAATGGAATCAATGGATGGTTAGTGAGAGGCTAGAGAAAGTGGCAACAGTAAATCCTAAAAGAACATCCCTGCTCATTCTCTATGTCAAAGAGAAGGATGAGAAAGAGGAGGAGACATCCAAATGCTCACTGAACAAGTTAAGGAACACCTGCTACTTGTGACAAAGAATTTGTAAACAGACAAGTATTTTTCCCAGTTATCAAAGTATTAGCCAGGCTAAATAATTTTAAACTTTTTGAACAAAGAGATACCTTGATTCCAAAATATTCAGACCTTACCTTTCTCTTGGTTGCAGGGAGGGAAGTGTGACTTTCTGTCACTATAAATCTTTTAGTTTTGTTCCTGTGCCAAATTCAATTTACAGACAGAAAAGCCACTCTTTGCTTTTGATCAGAAAATATGAAAGCAATTTACTTTTGGTGAGTTGATGTAGCCCCTGGCATCCTAACTATATTCTTATAAATGTTCATAGCATTTTAGAGTTTCTAAAGAGACATATTTATCCCTTAGGACATGTAAATTTGTCTAGCTATATATTTTTGATAACTTAGAGACCTAGTTATCCCAAAGCAGAATTTTATTTTATTTTTTAAATTTAGAGGGAAATGGGTATAGTTGTTTTTCAGAGTTCTGAGTTTGAGGCCCATTTTTGTAAGGCTCTAACTTTTTCTCAGTGTACTATTGGATATGGTCTTTTTTTTTTTTTTTTTTTTGATATGGTCAATAATTAGTAAAAGCATTTAAATCACCTTCATAATTACATATATGTATATATAAATGTATATATAAATGTGTATATATATATATATATATATATATATATATATATATATATATATACAGTCTTGGTGATGTATATATACATCACCAAGACATTTAAGCAGATTTTATAAGAGGGTTCACTAAAGTGAAAAGTAAGCAAATGAATTGTTTAATATGAACTAATGAAACCCAGATGTAAAAAGGCTTTAATAACTGTTTTAAAGCTCTAATTGTCAAGCAGATGTAATTATAAATATATATATGTATACAATATACTTATATATAATATATAATTGTGTAAAATTATTTTCTTCATTTATAAGTGATATACTATGCATATATATATTAACTTTTTGGTACATTATTTAAGTTTTCATGAAGAAACCTTGTGAAAATGTATCCTTCAAATTATTGAGTGTTTTTGTTTTTCATGTTTGTGCTTTCAGATATCAAAATACATACATGTCCATTTCTGTAACTCACATGCAAAGTGCAATTTAGGCCATCATCTTGGTCCACACTGAAGCTTAATTTGTACTTAGTGTTTTGTACAAGTCAAATCTCTTTTACTCTTGCTCTGTTTTACAGATGCATGCAATCTATGCACCAGTCTAAAATTATGACTCCAAATAGTAAAATGCTATAAAACCCTTAATTGCAGAGGCATTAATGGGAACTTGTATAATCCTGGGAAACTGCTGGCTGAATAATGCCTCTCCAGAGAGACTTGCTGACTACACACCTGCTTTCATAAATGAAAGCAGAGTCTGTGTTCATTTCATCCCTTCAACCTCAGAACTGCTTAGAGTTCTCGCTCTTTTCATCATGATATAGCTCTCTCGTGAATGACAAGTTTATCCATGGGATAATAAAATGTGTTAAGATAGTCATCTTGGCGGTGTTTTTGCTGATGTATTAATTCATTTCCTTTCACATGCTATATCACCAAGATGTCGAAGCAGATTTTATGAGAGGGTTCACTGAAGTGAAAACCAAGCCAATGAATCGTTTAATATGAACTAATGAAACCCAGATATAAAAGGCTTTAGTAACTGTTTTGAAGCTCTAATTGTCAAAAGGATATAAATTCTGAGCACTACTAAGGAAAGGAAAGGATTGTAATGAAGAAATTGGGATCATTTTGTGATAATTGGTTTAATTAAATAGGCATGTAAACAATAATGCCTGGGATGGAGCCCCTAAAACAGGAAGGGGAATAATGCAAAAGACAAAATCTGTGCAAGGGTATGGCCACAGTGTTCGTTTTTCTTCATCATGGTTTAGTAGACATCATTATTAGCATACCATGATCATTTATGCAAACCTAACTTTTTCAAATAAAGGATTATGGATGTATAAAGCAATTCAACATTTAAAAAATCTAGCAAACTATTTTAAACCTCAGTTTTCTTAGGGCATCACAATGATGAACTTAGGAGTTTCCCACATAATTATTTCAATGCATGAAGTGCGTTAATATAGATTACAACTGAAATTACATCACATAGGTTGTTACTGGACTTTACAAAATAATATTAAACTGAGTATGTGGTGGCACACATCTTCAATCCCAGGCTTTGGAGACTGCATTATTTGACAAAAACTTTTGTTCCATTTTTAAATATTTTCTTGCAGAAATTTTAGATTTCATAAAGAAAATGTCCTAATGCTTTCAAATGCTCACATACATCTTTCCTCTGTTCTGTTTCACAATGTGTATGTGCATTTGTGTTTTATTATCAACTTACTTATGGTATTCAACATGATGATAGCTATATGCTTACATTATGATATGCTTACCATAATCAAGTTCAAGAGTACATTCCTCCCCTCATGCAGTTACCTTTTCTTGTGTGGTAAGAGGATTTTCTCTTTCAGAAAATGTCAAATATACAAAATATTACAATTATTATGATTATTATGCTGTTCAATATGTCCTTGGACCAGCTTTACCACTCCCGAACCTCTGGGAATGACCTTTCAAATATGGTTCTCTGGGTTTGACTTTTATTGAGCCCACAAATCAAGAGGATCATGCTGTGTTTTCCTTCTTGTTTCTGGCTTATTTTATTTAGCTGTGTCCATAGGCTCATCTGCATTTTCATCAGTGTGGAATTCACTCCTTTATTAAGACTGGCTAGTATTTTCTTCATATATGCTACATTTTCTTTTCCTATCTATCCACAGGTACACTGTGGGTCGTGTTTTTATCTTGGCAATGAACTTGGAAATTCAGACAACTCTGAGATGTAGATTACATTTCCTTTAGATATATACTAAGCAGGGATATTATTGGATCATAAAGTAGAGTTATCTTTAAGTTTTGAGTGCCTTCCATTCTGTTTTCCATTGTGAGTGCAATAATTTCATTCCAACAGCAACACATAAAGGTTTCATAGTCTCTAATTCACCAGTGCTTGCCAATATTTTACTTTGTGATTAAAAACCCACCCCAATAGGATATTGTGAGGCAAGATCCTCAGAACCAAATAGCTGCCATTTTCATAAGATCAGCTCTGATCAGCTACTTGTGGGGGAGTCCATCATGATTGGGTCTGTGAACTCTTGACTTTTCCTCATGGAAAGAGGGGATGGGCCGTGTCACATGACCCTCACTTGAGTATTCAACTACTTCCAGCCCTTTATGTTCAGTTCTACCTTAAGTGATCTCTGGGTTTCAAGGAGACACTAGAATATATATGGTGCCAGAGATCCATTGAGAGGAGCTCCATCTTTAAGGTCATTGGGGAAGCTGTTATTAACTTTCCAGCTAGGCTGCTTTAGATTCAACCACACTTCTGCTCTTAACCCTGATCCATGCTCTGTAAGGAAGCCTATAAACCCACTGTTTCCCCTTGTGAACTTCGATGGAATCAATCTTTGGTTTGTTGTTGAGACTTTAGAAGGAGGGCGTAGGAGTTACTTAATGCCCCCATATACTTTGGAATGAATAATTGTAAAATAGGCCCAAGGCATAGCTATCTCATTATGTCACTGATTTCCATGTCAGAATGTTTAGTAAAATTCAGCTCATTTCACAAACCACTTAGCTATTTGCATGTTGTTTTGAGAAGTTATTAAAACTCATTAGTTTTAATTGTATTATTTATTTTTTATATTAAGCTGTTTGAGATTTTTAAATATGTTTTGGATATTAACCTTTTACCAGGTATGCTTTACAAATACTTTCTGTTACACATATGTTAACCTTTCATTTTGCTGATTTTTCTTTTTTTCTATGAAAAAACATTTTACTTCAGTGTGTGTCTCTTTGCCTGGTTTTGTTAATACTTTACTATTCTTAATTTATGTACATTACTAATTCATATAGGGTAAAGCACTTTTTATTTATCTTAGTTGGTCTTGAGGCTGTCTGTGAATTTGTATAATATCAGGTAAGAACCCAGAAGTATAACTGATCCCAGTTGACTCCATGATCAATTATCAAAACCTATTCCTGTAGAATGATCTCATGCTCCACATGTTTAGAAGACAGAGCCTCCATGGGACTGTCAGAAATACAGCCTCATTTCTTTCCCTTAACATAGTGGTTCTCACCCTTCCTAACACGGTGACCCTTTATTGCAGTTCCTCATGTTGTGGTAACTCCCAACCTTAAAAGTATTTTCATTGCTACTTCATAACTGTAATTTTGCTACTGTTATGAATCATAGCATAAACATCCATGTATTCTGATAATCGTAGAAGACCCCGGTAGCATTTGACCCACAGGTTGAGAACTACTGCCTTAGCGTGTCTTGTTGCCATTAGGACCTCCTTGTTGTATCAGATAAGCATGACTGATTGAAGAACCTCAAATGAATAAGGGCAACCTATGTCACCATAAGGAGAATCTATATAGTCTTCATGTTCTTCATAATTGAAAAGCCTGCTGTATCTGACCTGATTGCTACAACCCAAATTACCATCAAATTCCTAACTTTCAGGGGCCCTGGGGAGCACTGTTTTGTGTTTCCTGCCTCTATGCGTTAGAAAGTAACTGAAATGTCTGGTGATTACCACTAGGTGAAAGCATCATGGCCCCAGGAGCTGCCACTGTACTTCCACTTTTAATGCACATTCAAGGAGATACCGCATCAGACATATGAGGAATGGTGACATAGAAAACACATGTTTAACTACTACCCTCAAGAACTAAAAAGAATATTGTCTACTCTGTGACTCAAGAAAGTGAAGAACGTTTTCTCTGTTATTGATGTAAAGGAGATCCAAACAATTACTAATAGATACACAGAAGAACAATTCAATGATGCTGGATAGTGGGCTCTTCTTGGTTCATTCAATGCCCATGGCCACATTTTCAATTTTTAATTTTTGTTATATGCAAATAAAACTCTTCTAATAAAAATGGAACGAAATCTTTCACTTAAATTAGGCATAGGCATATTTGGCCAGACATGGAGACACATGGCTATAATTTCAGCACTATGAAGGTTGAGGCAGGAGGACCACAACTAGTTCAAGGCCAGCCTGGCTTCAGAGTGAGGCTAAAAACAAACAAAAATAATCAAACAAGCAATCAACCAACAAAAACAAACAGAAATGAAAACTAACCCCTCTCCAAGTATAGTTGGTTGGATGGGCATTTAGCCCAATCATCAGGTCAGTTTTTGAAAATGTCTTTTTAGAGTATAATATACAGTGAGTAATATAACTGTATTAACTGGAGTCAGGCCTCTGATGAAAAGGCCTAAACCTGCTTTACATACATTAGAAAAAACCAGGCATGATTATTGAAGATAAGGTAGATTAGCCTTAAAATATTCTGCCTGTCAAAATGAAGAAATGTTATAATTTATAAATTAAGAGTACAGATCAGAAATAAGTCTCATTATTCCATTTATTCCCATAATACTGTGCTTCCCTTGTTACCAATAATTTTGTCTTGGCAAAGCCACTAGTTGGCAGACTAACAAGTGGAGGCTGTCTTTGGCATATTCAAAGTCAATGAAACAATGTAATTTTAAATGATTAATCTCTGGTTTTATATTTTTAATGGTTAGTTGAATGTTGACTAGGTTCCCAGGCAGGATATGAAATAAAAAGATAGCTAAGTATTGCAACTTATGCAAGATAAACTTGACTTTAAATATACATTTTCTATTTAAGTGAGTAGTGAGATTATGATATGAATAACCATTTGTACTTTAGAAATAAGCTTTTGACCTAAGGAAAAGTTAAAAGGATAAGTAAGAAGGTTGAATTTGAAGATAAAGTTTGGGGCAGGGGGTAGCAGAAACTGATCATGATTTAGAGCTAAGAGAGGTATGAGTGCCCAGGGGAAGCAGTTATCTGGGTGTACATATTGCCTTCCTCGAGCCACGGTCATTCAGCTTCCCCAAGGCTCTCAGTGAACACAGCACACCAAACATTCCCAAGGGTAACATTAACAAAACTTGTAAAGCACGTCTGTTATCTGTTTAACCCTCTACATACACACTTTTCGACTTTCACAGTTCTACACATTATTCACATTTGCCTGTTCATCTGCCTAAAATACCATTTCATGGAAAATACAATGTTCAGTATTTTCCTTCTAGTCTACCTCTAGACTCAGTTTTTAACTCTATTTATACAGAAAAATATTGAGTTACTGTCTCTTGGGGTATAAATAGCCATAAGTTTCTCAAATTTCTGCAGGGACTGTTTTGCACTGATTAATTAAGCACTGATTGTCCTCTGTTTTGGACCATATTTCAAAAGTGTTTGGACAGTGAAGGGCCTTGGGAAGACCAGGTGTCCTACCCAAAGTCAAATGTCAGGTCAGCTCTAAGACCTGGGAGGTCCAGATGATGTCTGCCATGGATCAAAGAATGAGGCCGTCAGGCTGAATGTCCCTCTAAAAAAATCTCTATCTTTCTATCTGCCTGTCTGTTTGTCTGTAATGTATCTAAAATCTGTGTTTACTAATTTTTGTTTGTTTTCTGAGAGAGGGTCTCTGTAGCCCAAGCTAACCACAAATTCACTGTAGTCTTCTTGTCTCAGACTCCAAAGTCCTAGATTACAGGCATGTGCCACCATACTTGTCTCAGGTTTAACTTTGCTCCCAAAAGATCAAGATTAAAAGACTCAAACATGATTGTTCCCATTGGTCTTCCTCATGTATGCCTCAATTTAGTGGATT
This sequence comes from Peromyscus eremicus, assembly GCF_949786415.1. Lineage (NCBI taxonomy): Eukaryota > Metazoa > Chordata > Mammalia > Rodentia > Cricetidae > Peromyscus > Peromyscus eremicus. The sequence continues at coordinate 112,052,879 of NC_081421.1, read as the reverse complement.
GTTGTAATGTATTTTGTTAAAATGTGAACATTGTTCTTTTGAGTTGTTGATTTAAATTTAAAAACTACTGTTCAATGTATTTTAGCTTGGGAGTATGACAGATTTTTTCAACAAGTAAAGAAATGGACCTAAATATACTTCTGCCACTGTGCACTATGTATTTAATTTGAAGCGGTGTTCTCAGCATTGATGAACATAAAATCAGAATATATATCAACTATAAGTAACATTGTTATACATCCTGTAGCATCAAATATTCACTCAAGATTTAATTCTTTATGTAAAAGTCATACATCCAACTAATGAGAGAAATTGCTTTCCTCTAATAAATGATAAAATTGCTTACCAAACAATTCCTTTATTTTTGTTTTTTTTTTACAAATGATAAGTTAAATGTTTCCAGTTTCATAAACTTTGGATTGTAATACCTTTTTCATAATGTAACCCAAATTTGCAGATGTTGATTAGGAACACTGTGTCACCACATTAACAAGGCAAAATGAGCCAAATATGATGATATTCATTGTGTTTACTGAACCCAACTGGGATAGAGAAGTCCTGACTCTTCTCCACCACCCTTGACTGTGGTCTGTACCAGTTGACTTCTCATCCTGCAGGTGCTGTGGCATCTCAGGTTATTCAACTTCTTACTCTTTCTTGAATTTTATTTTAAAGCAGCTATATTAAAATGCTATTGGTGTATACACAGAGTTACACAATGATCATGAGAATCTAATTTGGGAATATTTCAACATCTTAAAAAGAAATCATGTACCATTAGCTTATATCACCCTATCTTCAATCACATCACCCTAATATAATTTTTGCTTTTGTACATATGTCTGTTATAAACACTGTAGAATTCTAGTAATACTTCATAACATTTCATGCATATTATAACATTTAACAATAAGGTGTTCTTTTATATGTGGAGATGATCATGTACAAGTTTATCATGAGCATATTCTTTAGTTCTTTTTGGGAATATATGAAGGTATAGACTTACCTATAGTATGGAAACTCTATATTTCATGCTTTAAGGAACCATCCAACAGTTTTCCAAAAGAGTTGCATAGATTTGCATTAATATTTAGCAATACAGGACAAATAAAATTTCTATGCATTCCTGCCAGCACTTGTAAATGTCTTATTTTTCCATTATTACATCATTAGTTGTGGGTCTAAATTATGTTCTTATAGATATATTTTGCATTTCTTTAATAGCTAATGGTGTTGAACATCATTTTAAGTTCTATTTTATTAAACAGTTATTTATTGACGTTATATGTGTATGCATGCCTTGTTTGCATTTATGTAATTGCACTTTGTGCATGCCTGTGGCCAAAAAAGTCAAGAAGGTTTCAGATCCTCTGAAACCAGACTTACAAGAAGCTCTAAACTGCCATTTGGGTTCTGGGACTAAACTCTAGTCTTCTACAAGAATAGCAAGTACTGTTTACCACTGAACTATCGCTTCAACCCATACTCATATTCTTTGCACTCTTTTTATTGAAAATAGATTTTTTCATAAAATGTATTCTGACTACCATTTTTCTTTCTCCACTCCTCCCAATTTGTCCCTACACACTCTCCCATCTGGACTCACCCTTTCTGTCTTTTGTTATAAAACAAGGAGGAGTCAAGAAATAATAATAAAACAAAATACAGTGAGATAAAGTAAAAAATGGAATATGATGAAACAGCCAAACAAAAAAAAAAGAGACAACATAAAAGCACAAGGAGCACATAGAGTCGCAGAGTAACACAAGTTTGCATACACAGGAATCTTATAAGACTCCCAAAGAGGGACACATGGATTGCCCTGGGCAGGGGAAATAGATGAGATTTCCATGAGTAAACGGAGGCTGAGGGGTGGGCAGTGGAGGGTAGGGGATAGGGGATGAAAACATAAGGGAATGGGATGGTTGAGCTGGCACAGGGAGAGAGTGGGAAAGCAATGAAAAAGATACCATGATAGTGGCACACATCATGGGGATAGAGAAAAACCGGGTGCTAGGGAAGTTGACAGGAATCCCTAAGGATTACCCTAGGTTGGACTACTAGAAATAGTGGAGGGGGTGCCTGAACTGAACTGGCTTACCCCCATGATCAGATCAGTGAATACCCTAACTGTCATCACAGAGCTTTTCTCCAGTGACTGATGGAAGCAGATGGAGAGATCCACAGCCAAGCACCAGGCAGAGCTCCAGGAATCCAGTGAAAGAGAGAAGAGCGATTCTATGAGCAAGTGCATAAAGATCATGATGGGGAAATCTGTGGAGATAACCAAAACAAACTAGTGGGAACTCATGAAAGTTGGATCAAAGGCTGTGGAGCCTGCATGGGCCTGGACTAGGCAGTTGTGTAGCTTGATCTGCTTGGGGGGGCCCCTAGCGGTAGGATCAGAATCCATCCCTGGTGCATGAATGGGCTTTTTAGAGTCCACTATCTATGATGGGACACCTTGTGCAGCCTTGAGGCAGGGGGAAGGGCTTGGACTTGCCTCTACTGGATGTGCCTCCCCATGGGAGGCCTTACCTTCTTGTGGGGAGAGTGGGGGTTGGGAGGGGGAGGCTGGGGGGCAGAAGGAGGGAAGAGGGGGATCTTTGGTGTGTAAAATGAATGAAAGAAAGTTCTTAATTAAAAAAAGAAATAATAGCTTTATCAGTTAGAATGAGAATAAAGGTGGAAGTCACAGATTGTCAAACTCTCTCTCTCTCTCTCAAAAAAAAAAAAAGGGCTCCCCAAATGGAAGCCTTGATATATAAGCAAAGAATGTATAAGGTAACAAAACAAAAGTTCCTTCCTTAACTTTATAGGACAAAAGATCTTCACATGTGCCATTGAGTTCCTTTGTGTTGGGTGTCTACTGCTAGGCATGAGGCCTGGTCTTAAAAGTGATAGGGAAGTGCGTATCTACTTCTTTCAGCTCTAGGTTCGTATCTGGAGCAGACCTCTGCAGGCCCTGTGCATGCTAGCACATTCTCTGAGTTCATACGTCTGCCAGCCCCGTTGTGTGTAGAAGCCCTTGATTCTTTGGTGTCCTCCATCGCCTCTGGCTCTTCCAGTCTTTTCACCTCTACTTCCTCAGTGGTCCTGGATCCCTGAGGGGTGGGATTTGATGGAGACATCTCTTTGTGGGCTGAGTAGTTCAATGTCTCTCACTTGGTATTTTGTCTAATTGTAGGTCTCTGTGTTTGTTCCGATCTAGTATAGGTGGAAGCTTTTCTGATGATTGCTAAGCAAAGCCTGATCTGTGAGTATAGCAGAATGTGGTTAGGTGTCATTTTATTGCTATGTTACTTTTGAAGAGTAGTATTTGGTATTCCCTTAGGTCCTAGGCCTATCTAGTCTTATGTTCTTGGCCACCTGAGCAGCACTGGACCTGGGTTCCATTTTGTGGAGAGGGCCTTAACTCATATCAGATATCGGTTGATTACTTTAACACACTGTGTGCCACTATGCACCAGCAAATCTTGCAGGCATGCCCCTCTTGTAGAATGAAGGGTTTGTAGCTGAGTTGGTGTTTACTTTTCTCTTTCAGCAGTATGAAGAGTACCTTCTAGCACCATTAGCAGAAGTCCGTGGGGATGACAGGTGTACATAAGCAATAGTGCTTTACTGTTCAGTTTGTGAAGAGCCATCAATAGTGATGACAATAGCCTGGATTGTCTATTGATTCCCATGGGACCCCTTCGGTCAATAACTCAATTAGATGTATCCCATTTCCATTACTGAAAACATAATTAGGTGATGAGTTAAAATCCTATTTTTGTCTTTCTAGGTCTGAGTTATCTCACTCAGGATGATTTTTCTTTTTTAGTTCCATCCATACTTGCAATTCAGTATTTTAAAGGCTGAGTAATATTCCATTGTTTAATTGTGCTATATTTTCTTTATCCATTCAACCATTGACAGATAGCTAGGTTGTTTCCAATTTCTGGCTATTATACATAGATCATGGCTGAGCAGTGGTCTCTATAGTAGGATGAAGTGTCCTTTGGCTATGTGCCCAAGACAGGTACAGCTAGCTGTATCTTGAGGTAGATCAATTCTCAACTTTCTGAGGAACCTCCACATTGGTTGTACAAATTTTACTCCCACCAGGAATGAATAATTATTTCACTTCCCTGGCATCCTCACCAGCATGAACTGTCATTTGTTTTATTGATCTTGGCCATTCTGATTGGTGTAAGATGAAATCACATAGCACTTTTGATTTGCATTTCCCTGATGACTAAGAATGTTGAACATTTCTTTAAAGACTTAAAGTTTAAGTGTTTCTCAATCATTTGTGTTTTCTCTTTGGAGAATTGCTCGTTGAGCTCTGTATCCAGTTTTTAATTGGGTTGTTTGCTTTATGTCTAGTTTTGTGAGTTCTTTATATATTTTGTATGTTAGACCTCCATTGGATGTATAGTTGGTAAAAATCTTTTCCCATTCTGGGTTTTGCAACTTTGTCCAAATGATGGTGTCTTTTGCAGTACTATGTCCTTTGCCAAAACTTATCATAAGGTCCCATTTGTTAATTGTTGTTCCTAGTGCCTGTGCTATGGGTGGTATGCTGTGAAGGTCATTTCCTGTGCCAATGAGTTTAAGAATATACCTCTTTTTCTCTTCTATAAGATTCAATGTATCTGGCCTTATGTTGAAGTCTTTGACCCATTTGGAGATGAATTTTGTTCAGGTTGATAATTATGGATTTATTTGCATTCTTTTACATCCAGTTTGACCACCACCGTTTCTTGAAGATATTATCTTTTTCCATGTTTTGTATTTATGGCTTCTTCATCAAAATAAGCTGTTTATTGGTGTTTGAACTTACTTCTGTGTCTTCAATTTTACTCTGTTGATCAGTGTGTCTGTTTTTTGTGACAATATCATATTGTTTTTATTACTATAGATCAGAAGTACAATTTGAGATTGGGGGCGGTGATACCTGTGGGAGCCCGTTCTCGGGTTCCTCGTGGCTTTACCCAGCAGGTCCCCATAGAGGATGATTAGACCACGGGCCTGAGTGCAGGTGTCTGAGATGGTCTGCACTTGCCTGTGCTGGGGGAGGAGGTCTTTTGCTCCACCCCTTGGCGTCTCTATAAAAACCCTGGGGCAGAGACAGTCGGGGCCCGTTGGAAAAGGTTCCAGGCCCTCTCGAGGCTATCCTTTATTTTCTATCTGTTTATCTCCGTGATATTCTCCACAATAAATCCTTCTATCTAATATTTCCTGCTGCTCGCACTCAAGAAAACTCTGGGGAACTGTGGGGGTGGTTGGGTAAACGCCCCACAGAATGGCGCCATGAACAGGGACCAAAGAAAAAAGAAAAAAGGGACTAAAGAAAAAAAAGGGGGGACTAAAAAAAGGGGGGACTAAAGACAAATGAACAGGGACTAAAGACAAAGTAATAGGGACTAAAGATAAAGGAAAATAATAGTTTTATTACAGAGTTTTTGGCGAAAGTGCTGAGTTCAGCCCTGCCAGTGGATGAGGCATGCCGGTGTTATGGAAAATATATATTTTATATATATATATTTTTGAGAGGCAGGGGTTTTATCCTCGAGAGAAAAGGAAAGCGGACTGGAAGGATGTCCGATGCTGCAGCGAAATTCTCTTCTGTCAAAATTTTCTATCTTCTATCCCTTTCTCAATTTCTATCTGTGAAAAATAAGTATAAGGCATAGGGTAGTAATATAGTTTAGGAAAAACTTAGAAGTGTAAGATTGTGTAGAAAAAAATAGGCAACTAGACAGAAAAACTCTTCAATTTTCTAACTTTGGGGGCTATGAATGCAAACTGGGAAAAAAATATCTTTCTTTGGGCTTTTTGGGTAGTAAAAAAGCTCTTCTTTGAGCTTATGGGGAAGAAAAAGTTTCCTATGGAAGCTTTTGACCTGGGGACAGCTGAAATGCTAAGTCCAAGCGGCAGGAGAAAGTAATTTCTCCCTGAGGCAAAAATGGGGATGTAAAAAGCCAAAAGGTTTAAAGTTGGGAAGTTTTGGGAAAAGTTGCTCTTTCTCTTGGGGGGAAAAAAACCTTTCTCTTAAAGCTTTTCTTGGAAAATTTGGGGGAAAAAAACTCTAAAAAGCCTTCATCTTTCTCAAAAGCTCTCAAACTTAAAAACTAAAGCCTTTAACTTTCTCTCAGAAGGACAAAAATTAGAATCACCTGAAGATATTAGTATGGAAACCACCTGTGATTAGCTCTAAGGGAAAAACAACAAACCTCTTAAGACAGCAAAACCTCTAAGTTCTGTTTTTCAAGCCTTAAAAATTCTCCCTGCAATGCAGGAGGCAGGGATAAGTTCCTAAAAACCTCTTCTAAGCTCTGTCTCTTCAAGCCAGTAATAGACAGTGGGTCAGAGTACCTGAGGGAAACGCTTGGGACAGTGTGGGTAAAGAGCTAATGCAAAGATCCTAATGCAAAGATCCCCTGAAGCATGCAAACTGTTAGCATTGTATCCTCGCTTCTGAGCAAAAACCCAGAGGCGACTGGCCAGCGTCTCTGAGTTGGTGTGCATTTCGGGGATACTAGGGTTCCTGCAGTGGTAGACTTCCTGGAGCACAGAGCTGAGGCAGGAAGGTGCAGGACCCAGGGGAAGATTGCTAATGATGAACAAACAAAACTAAAGCCAATGGGAACGGCACAGTTGTCCACTTTCCTACAAGTCCCAGGTTGGTAGGTCCACAGCTGCAAAAAGAAATCTGAGAAAAGCTTTCCTATTAGAATAAGGACCTTTCTGGGAAAACAGTAAAGCTGAACTGTCAGAAGCAGTCGTCCTGCCGAGTCAGAACGCTGTCTGGGGAAAGAGCCCAGCCAGGGCAGAACAGAACTATCCAGGAGTAAAGCTTTCTTTTCTGTCAGAGAAAACACCTCTTTGAGAAAAGCTTTGTTTCAACTGACTCCCTGAGATGAGGGAGTATAGCCCTGAGGGGTGATTGCCTCTGGCATAAGCTCTGTCCTTGAGCACCCAGACAAACACAACCCACTGGGGGACTGGGCCAGGTGAAGGCCTAATGAAACAAAACGCCTGTCCTAATGGGAGTTTAGAAATGGCAAAAACCTCCCTTAAAAGATTTTCAGTCTGTACGCAAACCACACAGACCCAGAAAACAAACGGACAAAAAGCCCCTACCTTCAGTAGCAGGGAAAGCCGCCACTGTAGTGTTGGAAACTGTTTCTGGGGTAGAGGGGATAAACTGAGACCAAACTGGGAACTGTCTGGGAGAAAGACTCTAAAGAAACAGAAGGGACCGATTCCTCCCCAGAAAAATATGACCTGAAAAAGCTGCTAGAATTTGAGGCAGATTCGGGGGGGAGAAAAAAAAGCCCCTACTTCCAAGGGCAGCTAGCAGAGGTACAGAGCCGCAGATACTTGAAGCTCTGCATCTGGGGAAGGAAGGAACAAGCAAAATGAAATAAATCAGTGGGAGAAAATCTCTCTGAAAGAGCTATGAAAAAACTCTGTTGTGAATGTTTTTCACTGACTGGCTAAGACAAACACAAGCCCCGAGGAAAGTTGCTATCAGAAATCGCCCACCTCAATGCGCGCTAACGAGGCAGGTGCAGTTCTGATTTGGGGGCCAGTGTCAATTAAAGGAGAGACACCTGTTAAAGCCAGCTGAAGAGAGACCAGAAACCTCCCAATGTCCCATAATTGAAAATGTAAAATGCCTGTTCAAATCTCCCGTTGCAAAAGCAAAAAACTTTGTTCAAACCTCCCGGGCAAGAATTTGTAAGCAAGTCTGGTAAAAAAGAACTTAAAAGTTGACTCTCAGACCCAAAAAGAACTATGGGAAATGACTGATATAAGGGAAATGATATAAAGGACTGATTTAAGGGACTGATACTATTATGGACTGATATAAGGGAAATGCATTCTGGGAAAGGTAGTTTTTCTGCTAAAGATGGCGACATTGCCCTGAAACACTTTTGTCAGCTCGAAAATACGTTCATGGTAAACTTAAAATACAGCTTTTAAAAGAATAAGGAGGAAAATCATCTAAGAGTTTAAGTGTCAGTTCCAATGAAACATGGAAAGGATACGGAACTAGGCACTTCGCGATTTGGGGGTTGGTAAAATGCCTTATTTACCCTAATAGCTGTGCAAAGTTTTTACGGTAATTGGATGACAAAAAGCTACCTTTAAGAGCAAACAAGCCACTTTAAAATCCTTAAAACAAGGGAAAGCAGTTTATACACTGAACGTTGTCTTAGATATGAAGAAACTTATGTGACATTGAAAAAGTTCTTTGCCTTTTGAACAAACTGCCTGCAATGAGTAATTCAATTGCAAATCTAATTAAGGGGATAAGAAACAGGCATTCAAAAAGAAATGACTGCTTTATAGATGGGAAACAAACTTCAGAAAAATCTGTCTTAAAAAAATAGTTGCTTCACCTGAAAATTCCTTGTAAGAAATCAATGCTAAATATTACAGCTGCTAATAATATCAGGAGTTAAAGCTAATGTGCTGAGTCAGAAAGAACGTTTATGTTGATTCCTTTGAATAGTAACAGTTTTGGGGAAAACACTGGAACTAACAACAATCCAGTCAAAATGTTTCAACAAATCCAAGACACTATTCCACAAAAGAAAGCTGCCATGCTTTGTGGGCCATATTAGAGCTCACTCCAATCTTCCTGGTCCTTTAGCTGAGGGTAATGCAAAATGGAAAGATCCCTGCTTGGGATTATGGAAGGGTCCCGATCCTGTGTTAATATGGGGTCGAGGACATGTTTGTGTTTTTTCACAAGAGGAGAGGGAAGCTTGGTGGTTACCGGAGCATTTCCTAAGGAGCGTGGAACTAAGGAAGGTCAGCTCCAATGACGTTCCTACAATGGAACCAGAATGAAAGTGGCTCGATTAGTGTTTCTGAGGTTTTGTCACTGGTTTATGCAAACAGTGAGGAAATAGAGTTCGGAGCTGTGCCGCTTTTGGCTTTACTAGCTTCTTTAGAAAAATACTTTATATCACCTAATAGCTGTGCGGTATTGAGCAAAGACCTTACAGCAGCTAAATACGGTAATTTCACCCTCATGGTGAAGTGAAGTTTTTCAGTAGAACAAACCAAAAGTACTGCTGTAATAGAAACATTTGTCTGAATTGAAGCACTTAGAGGAGCTATTATGAATTTGGGTGAAGGGACAGCCTCTAGTTAAAAACCATCTACCGCTGACAGTGCATCTCTGCCGGTCCGGAACGGCTGAGAGAACTGGCAACTTTGGAGTGTGGCGTCATCCTGGGAAGGTTATGGTCCCCTAGCAACAACTATCACAATTCTATAACAACACTCACTAAATCCCAGTGTTTTATAACAAAGCTGACTATAAACTCTAAACGTTAGCAATGATGTACATACTTCCTGTCTAGTTAAGAATCTTTCTAATAGAGATAGTGATAATAATTAAGAGTAAGAAATAGAAAAAGATGAAAATAAGATATGTAAGTTTATAAAAATTCTCTTGTTAGATCTGTGTTAAAAAATCTTTAGGTGTTTGCTAAGTTAAATATATGCTAATGGTAGCCCTATATAAGTTTGTAAAATAGATCTATAGATCCTTTAAGAATATAAGCTTGCAAGAAGTATCTAAGGTAGTCTTAAGACATGTAGTGATAAGCTTGTAAGAAGTAAAGATGTTAGCTGTAAATGTAAGTTTAAATAAGAATAAGATGGAATGAATATAAGAAATAAGTAATAAGAAATATATTTGCTAAAGTAGTTATAGTTTCCTTAAGGAGTATAAATAAGTAGATATTAATACGTTATATGTGAGTTTGTAAAATGTAGATGTTGAATGTGAGTCTAAATGCTTTGCAAGGCAAAAGGTTATATGTGAGTTTGTAAAGTGTAAATGTTAAGTGTGAGTCTATTCTTAATGTATATGGTGAAAGAACCTGAGACATACAGAAGTTAGTGTCCTAGCAGACTGCAAAGCAGGCAGTCTGAGCGGTTTTTCAAAAGCTCCAGAAGCCGCTAAGAAGCTAAGAATGGCGGACGCCAGAACTAGCACAAGGCATCCGCAGCTGAGATTCATGGAAAATCAACGCAACACAGAAAAACCTGAGCTAACATCAAAAACGGTGCGGTTTAGAATACTACTGTACCTAAAAAGGTCTGTCTGTGAGAACAAAAGTTGCAGAGACGCTTGTTTGAAGTAAAATTGTTAACGGCAAAAAGTTTTGGTTGCTTTCTCTCCAGCTCCCGCCACCAAGTCCCGCCAGTCCCAGAGCCCATTTATAAAATAAACATACGAACTCTTACATTATATAAACTGCTTGGCCATTAGCTCAGGCCTGTCATTGTCTAGCTCTTACTCTTATATTTAGCCCATTTCTATTAATCTTTACTTTGCCACATGGCTTGTCGCTTACCGGTACTTTACATCTTCCTTGTCCTCATGGCGGCTCGCAGTGTCCCTCTCTCAGCCTTCCACTTCCCAGAATTCTTTTCCTTCTCCCGCCTATACTTCCTGCCTAGCCAATGGCCAATCAGTGATTTATTTACTGACCAATCAGCAACACACTTGACATACAGCCCATCCCACAGCAAACCATCTCTTCATATTTGGAAGTGAAAGCCTGATACTAGAATTTATTTCTTGTTTGAACTTTTTGAACTTAAAATGAGATAAAATTACAAAGATTTTGGTTATGGATTTCTTCATATTTGGAAGGCTCGTACCAGAATTTATCATGTGAATTTTGGGACTTAAGAAATGAAATGAACAGTAGAGATTTCATTGCAATGGGACAATTTTGAGTTTATTCATAGTAATGACCTAGAACTGTTTGCTGGAATTGGGTTAAAAATGGAACTGTTTAAATGAAGAAATTTATTTCTACCTAGAATCAAGATGCAGTTTTGTGTATGCATATATGCTTTATTAACTGGTGATTCATGAATTGTTTTGTGGAACTGTTTATGTAAAATGGAATTACTTATGGAACTGGTTTGTGTTACAAACGGAACTGTTTAAACAGAAGTTTGGGTTTTCTAACTAGGCTTGAGATTTTGCTTAAATTATAAAGAAAAGGGGGAGAGTTAATATTTCTTAGTCTAATTTCAAAAGTTGAGTGGATTGTCATGTTATTGTTAGTAGAAAATGCAAATGGGGTATATTAAGAGACTACTTTTAAAGTATAAAGAGTTTTATTAAGAAACTGCTTTTGGATGTTTTGCTAAGTTTTCAAAGTGTTAACGGTTAGACTGAGAAGACTGCTTTTCAATATGGGTTTGTAGGAATTGTATGAGTTTCTTCTAACTAGGTTTGAGGTTTTCTTTAAAAAATTATAAAGAAAAGGAGGAGCTATGAGATTGAATTATGTTTGCAGAACCCTATTGACATTAATGCACCCTGGTTTTGTGGAGTTAAGGAAATATTTAAGTTTGATGTGAATACATCGAAGTTTTTCCTATGTTCTGTTAACAAGAAAATTCAAATGATTGAGTTAAAGTTGTAAGACGGAGAAAATTGTTAACTATATATAGCACCATATATGCTAATTCAAATGGTTCTGTTAAGAGTTTGCTTTGAGTTGTAAGACAGAGAATTGTGGCTATGTATAGCACTGTTTGTTAACCTGTTAATGGTAATGATGAAGCTAAGGGATTCTTTAAGTTTGTAGTTGCCTTAAGAGTTTTTGGCTTAGAAAGGGCTTGAGGCAGCTAAGACTGCTGTAGTCACCTTGGACCTAATTCAAAAGAGAAATGCCATCTATATCATCCTCTACTCCCATACTGGGAGGTGTAACAGCTATGGAGATTGCTGTAAGCCATTATAGTTATTTTTTTATATATTAAGAAAGGGGGACCTGTGGGAGCCCGTTCTCGGGTTCCTTGTGGCTTTACCCAGCAGGTCCCCATAGAGGATGATTAGACCACGGGCCTGAGTGCAGGTGTCTGAGATGGTCTGCACTTGCCTGTGCTGGGGGAGGAGGTCTTTTGCTCCACCCCTTGGCGTCTCTATAAAAACCCTGGGGCAGAGACAGTCGGGGCCCGTTGGAAAAGGTTCCAGGCCCTCTCGAGGCTATCCTTTATTTTCTATCTGTTTATCTCCGCGATATTCTCCGCAATAAATCCTTCTATCTAATATTTCCTGCTGCTCGCACTCAAGAAAACTCTGGGGAACTGTGGGGGTGGTTGGGTAAACGCCCCACAGATACCCCAAACAGTTTGTTTATCATTCAGAAGTGTTTTAGTTATTTTGTGTTTCCTTATAAAGCTAAAAATTGTTCTTTCAAGATTTGTGAAGAATTGTGTTGGAATTTTGATGAGGATTACAGTGAATCTGTATAATGATTTTGTTAGGATGACTTTTTTTTTTACTATATTAATCCTATAAATCCATTAGCCTGGGAGATATTTCTTTCTTCTGATATCTTTTTAAATTTCTTTCTTCAGTGTCTTAAACTTTTTTCACTTGTTTGATTAGAGTTACCCCAAGATATTTTATATTATTTGAAGCTATTGTGGAAGGTGTTTCCCTGATTTCTTTCTCAGTACATTTGTTAATTGTATATAGGAAAGCTATTGTGTTTTGTGTGATAATTTTATTTTCTGCTACTTTATTGAAAGTGTCAGCTCTAGAAGTTTCCTGGTAGAATTTTAAGCATATTTATACATATAATCATATCATGTGCCAATAGAGATACTTCAACTTCTTCCCTTACTATGTGTATACCTTTGTTCTCCCTCAGTTACCTTACTGGTTCAGCCAACACTTCAAGTACTACATTGAATAGATATGGTGAGAATGGGCAATCTTGTCTTGTTCTTGATTTTAGTGGAATTTCTTAAGTTTCTCTTCATTTATGTTGTTGTTGGCTATAGGCTTGTTGTAAAATTCCTTTATTATGTTGAGGTATGTCTCTTGTATCCAGGACTTTTATCACAAAGGGGTGTTGGATTTTGTCAAAGGCCTTTCTCCATCTAATGAGATGAACATGTGGTGTTTATATTTCAGTTTGTTTATATGGTAGATTACATTTATCTATTAATTGAGCCATGCATACATCTCTAAAATGAAGCCTACTTGATCATGGTGGATGATCTTTTTGATGTGCTCTTGGATTTGGTTTGCAAGAATTTTATTGAAGATGTTTGCATCTGTATTCATAAAGGAATTTTGTCTATAATTCTCTTTCTTTGTTGGGTTTTTATCTGGTTTAGGTATCAGAGTAACTGATCTTATAAAAATAAATTGGCACTGTTTCTTCTGTTTCTGTTTTGTGGAATAATTTGAGGAATATCGGAGTTAAGTCTTCTTTGAAAGTCTGGAGAATACTGCACTAAAACCATCTTACCCAGATTTTCTTGATGGGTAGGATTTTAATTACTTCTTCTATTTTACTAGGGGTTATATATCTGTTTAAATTAGTTATCTGATCTTGACTTAAGTTTGGTAGGTGGTATGTATCAAGAAAATAAACTATTTCCTTTAGATTTTCTGATTTGGTGGAGAATAGGTTTTTGAAACGTGTTCGCATAACCCTCTGGATTTCATCAGTGTTTGTAGTTATGACCTCCTTTTTGTCTCTAATTCTGTTTATTTGGATTTTCTTTCTTCATGTTTTACTTAATTTAACTAAAGATTTGCCAGTCTTGTTGATTTTCTCAAAGAACCAACATTTTCTTTCATTGATTCTTTGTATTGCTTTTTTGTTGTTTCATTTTCTTGATTTCAGTCCTGAGTTTGATTGCTCCTTGCTGTCGTTTCCATTTAGATATTATTTCTTATTTTTGTTCTAGAGCTTTCAGGTGTGCTGTTAAGTTACTAATATGAGATCTCTCTATTTTTTTTTTCTAATGTAAACACTCAGTGCTATGAACTTGCTTCTTATAGTCACCTTCATTTCGTCTAAGTTTGAGTATGTCATGTTTTCATTCTCATCCAATTCTAGAAAATTTTAAATTTGTTTCCTAATTTGTCTCGACCCATTTTTCATTCAGTAGAGAGTTCTTCATTTTCCACAGTGTGCAAGTTTCCATTGTTTCTGTTGTTGTTAATATTTAACTTTAATCCATGGTCAGATAGGATACAGGGTGTTATTTCAACTTTCCTGCATCTGTTGAGACTTGCCTTGTGTTCAACTATATGGTCAATTTTGGAGAAAGTTCCATGGGTTGCTGAGATGAAGTCATATTATTTTGTATTTAGGGGAAACGTTCTGTAAATATCTGTTAGGTCATTTGGTTTATGACATGTTAGCACTGGCATTTCTCTGTTTAGTTTTATCTAGATAACCTGTTTATTGAGGAGCATGGGGTATTGAAGTCACCCACTATTACATTTATTCTATGTGTCATTTACACCATGTATCTTTTTTTTTTTAATTTTTATTTTGCAATACAATTCAGTTCTACATATCAGCCACAGATTCCCTTGTTCTCCCCCCTCCCGCCCCCCTCACCTTCCCCCCCAGCCCGCCCCCCATTCCAATCTCCTCCAGGGCAAAGCCTTCCCCACAGACTGAGATCAACCTGGTGGACTCAGTCCAGGTAGGTCCAGTCCCCTCCTCCCATGCCGAGCCAAGGGACCCTGCATAGGCCCCAGGTTTCAAACAGCCAACTCATGCAATGAGCACAGGACCTGGTCCCACTGCCTGGATGCCTCCCAAACAGATCAGGCCAATCAACTGTCTCACCCACTCAGAGGGCCTGATCCAGTTGGTGACCCCTCAGCCATTGGTTCATATTTCATGTGTTTCCGTTTGTTTGGCTATTTGTCTCTGTGCTTTATCCGACCTTGGTCTCAACAATTCTCGCTCATATAAACCCTCCTCATTCTCACTAATTGGACTCCCAGAGATCCACCTGGGGCCTAGTCATGGATCTCTGCATCCAGATCCCTCAGTAGTTGGATGAGGTTTCTAGCACGACAATTAGGGTGTTTGGCCATCCCATCACCAGAGTAGGTCAGTTCGGACTGTCTCTCGACCATTGCCAGCAGTCTGTTGTGGGGGTATCTTTGTGGATTTCTGTGGGCCTCTCTAGCACTTTGTTTCTTCCTATTCTCATGTGGTTTTCATTTACCATGGTCTCCTATTCCTTGTTCTCCCTCTCTGTTGTTGATCCAGCTGGGATCTCCCACTCACCCAAGCTCTCTTTCCCTCGACCCTCGCCCTTCACTACCCCCACTCATGTCCAGGCTGTTCATGTAGATCTCATTCCATTTCTCTGTCGTTGGGCGATCCCTTACACCATGTATCTTAATCCCATTCATTTCCCCATCCCTTCACATTGACCCTCCACCACGTACCTCCAAAAATAAAACAAAATTTAAGAGAAAAATCTCATCATGGAAGCTGCAGTGTGGCACAGTGAGTCATGCATTAAACCCTTTTTTGTTCATATATCTTTATTTGTAAGTGTTCATTTCAAAGAGTTATTGGTCTGGTTCGAGGCTTTAGTTCCTACTATACTACTGATGCTGGGCTCTCACTGGAACTCTTCTTGGATATCCAGTTGTTACCCTGTGCTGTAGAGAACTTGCAGCTTTGGGTCTGTGGGTCAGGTCTCTTCACAAGCTCCAGCAGATCAAAGATGGGGTGGATGTTGGGGTGCGCCAAGTCAGAACCCTGGTTCTGGGCCTGGGCAGTTCCAGGGTTGGTCCACTCACCAGTTTTCCCCTGTCCTCACCACCAGGGTGAGCTCTCCAACATTGTGCCAATTAATTCACCTCTTACAGCAATGAGCAAAGGGTAGGACCAGTTCTCCAGCTTTCATGCTCTCAGGGTGGGCTCTCCCAATCCCACACCATCAGGGCCAGCTCTATTGTGTTGCCCAGGCAAGGTACAAGGGCTACTCTCCTGAGTGCTGAAGCTGGTAAGGAGCAGGGACAGCCCTCTCACTCTTATGACCACAGGGCCTGCTCTTCCACCTGCCTCAGGTGTTGATGGGGAAGTGGGGGTGATTTAAGTTTTAGTGGTATTTCTTATTAACTTGTGTGCCCTTTTATTTCAGATGTTAAGAATTGCAACCTTTAGCCTGGCGGTGGTGGCGCACGCCTTTAATCTTAGCAGTCGGGAGGCAGAGGCAGGCGGATCTTTGTGAGTCCGAGGCCAGCCTGGTCTACAGAGCGAGATCCAGGAAAGGTGCAAAGCTACACAGAGAAACCCTGTCTCGAAAAACTTAGTATATATACTAAGGCAATGGTGGCACAAAGCTTGTGGGAGTAACCACCCAATGTCTTCTTTGACGTAAGGCCCAGTGTGCTGTGTGAGATGGAACCCGTACCTGGTACTGCTTGGGTGACCAAGGACCAGAAATTAGATAGCCCTGAGACCTAGAGTGAAACCAAATACTACTGGTCTAAAAAAAGGAGTAACAATAAAATGACTCCTAATGATATTCTGCTATACTCATAGATCATTGGCTATGAAATATAGAACAAACACAGAAACTCACAGCTAGACATTACACATAGAGTGAGAACACAGAACTCTAAAAGAGATGTATCCACCAAATCTGTTCTCTCAGAGGCCAGGGAACCCTGAAGAAGAAAAGGCAGAAAGAGTGGAAGAATCAGAGGGGATAGAGGACATCAGGAGAACAAGGCCCTTTCAATGAACTGAGCAAAGCGCATATGAACTCACAGACACAGAAGCAGCAAGCACAGGCCCGGCACTTTCTGTACAGGGCCCTCTGGGTATATATTATAGCTTTCCATTTAGTGTTCATATGGAACTCCTGCATGTGTGAAAGCATGGGTCTCTGATTCTTTTGCTTGTTCTCCGGCTCTTTTCCTTCTGTTGGCTTGTCTTATCCAACTTTAACGTGAGGGCTTTTGTTTTATCTTAGTATATTTTTTTTTGGTTATATTTGGTTGTTATCTCTTAGAAGCCTGATTTTTTTAATGAGATACAGAAAAAGGAGTGGATCCAGATAGAAGGGGAAGTGGGGAGGAACTGGGAGGAGTAGAGGGAGGAGAAACTGTAATCAAGATATATTGAAAAAAAAAAAAAGAATTGCAATGTCCTCTTGGTGGATTTTTCTTTTAACTAGTATGTGGTGACCTTCCCTATCTCTTCTGATTAGTTTTGGTTTGAAGCCTATTTTGTCAGATATTAAAATCACTATACCACCTTGCTTCTTAAGTCCATTTTCTTGGAACCTTTTTTTTGTGGGGAGTGGTTCTTTTTTTATAATTTTTAAATTTTTTTCTTGCTTTTTATATGCCTACCCCTGTTTCCCCTCCCTCTCCTTCTCCTGCACCCCCCACCTACCTCCATCCCACCCCTATCCCCTCCTCATAGAGAATAAGGCATCCCTTGGGTACTCAACACAGGCTGGCATACCAAGTTGGGGCCGGACCTAGCCCCTGTATCAAGGCTGAGTAAGGCATCATACCATTGCAATATCTTCAATCCTTGAAGTTAAGGTATGTTTCTTGGGTGCAGCAGTAGAATTAATCCTGCTTTCAAATTGATACTGTTAGTCTGTATCATTTTTGAAGAACTGAGAGCATTGATGTTGAGAGTTACCAATGATCAGTGTTTGTTCTATTAGTTTGTTGCCGTTGGTTTTTGTTTTCTTGTGATCTTATTCCTTTTGTTTTCTTGAATATGGTTAGCATTGAGGTTGAAGTTTTTCTTCTTGTATTTTCTTTAGGATTGGATGTGTTGACAGATTCTGCTTCAGTTTGGTTTTATCATGGTATGTCTTATTTTTCCATCTATTGTGACTGAAAGTTTTGCTGAATATAATAGTCTGGGCTGACATCATTGGCCTCTCAGTCTGTAGAATGTCTATCCAGGCCCTTCTAGTTTTAAAAGTTTCCATTGAGAAGTCAGGTTAAATTCTCATATGTTTGCCTTGATATGTTGTTTGGTCCTTTTCCCTTGAAGCTTTTTATATTCTTTCCTTATTCTGTAAATTTAGTGTTATTATTATATGACATGGAAAATTTCTTTTCTGCTCCAGTCTACTTGTGTTCTGTAGGCTTGTTGTATTTTGATAGGCATTTCTTTCTTTAGTTAAAGGAATTTTCTTCTATGATTTTGTTGAAAATATTTTTTTGTGCTTTTGACCTGGGTTTCTTCTCCTTCCTCCATTCCACCTATTCTTAGATTTGTCCTTTTGATGGTGTCCTAGATTTTATTGAAGTTTTGTTCCTGGATTCTTTTTTTTTTTAGATTTAACTTTTTTTAGGCTGAGGTATTCATTTTTTTCTGTCTTGTCTTCAATGCCTTGTATTTTTTCTGTCTTGTATTCAATGCCTCTCTTCAATCTCTTGTATTCTGTTGATGAAGCTTGCCTCTGATTTTCTTGTTCAAGTTACTTAACTTTTCATTTCCAGTATTCCCTCAGTTTGGGTTTTCTGTATTGATTTCCTTTCTACTTGCTAATCTTGAACTTTTTTATTCCATTGTTTGTTTTGTTTCTATTGATTACTTTAATGGATTTAATCATTTCCTCTTTAAGGACCTCTAACATATTCATAAAGGCTATTTTGAAAGCCTTGTCTTGTGTATCAGTATATCTAAATAAATGGAAAGTCATGCCTAGTTCATAGATTGGAAACCTAAATACTGGTAAAACTGGTGCTTTCAAGCATATTGCATTTCTCAGGGTCTACTGGAGTAAGGTTGTTGGGCTTTAGTGGAGACATATTATTCTGGCTGTTATTGACTGTGTTTTCATTCTGGTGTCTGGAAATCTAGGTTTGGGATGATTGTAACTCGAAGTGTTGACATCTGTTCTTGTTTTTGGTGGGTGTTCCATCCCTCAGTTTCTGCTGTCTTTCTGGTTCTCAGGACAATGTCGTGGCTGTGGATTGCCTATGAGAGAATGTTTCTGAGGTACTGCCAGAT
This sequence comes from Peromyscus eremicus, assembly GCF_949786415.1. NCBI lineage: Eukaryota > Metazoa > Chordata > Mammalia > Rodentia > Cricetidae > Peromyscus > Peromyscus eremicus. Next base: position 112,034,073 of record NC_081421.1, on the reverse strand, counting down.
GTTGTCACTGAGTATTCCATTTAGAATGTATTTCTTGGTATTGGGAGCTGACACTTAGGAATAGAGATGGGCTAGGAGCAGGGGAACCAGGTATTCCAGAGGAGGGAGAAAAACAAGCAGGTTATGCCACTGGAATCTGCTAAGTCACCTAGGAATCTGGAAGAGAGAGCGGTAAGACCACAGCCTGTAGTCTACTACAGAGCTGGAGATGAGAATAGGGGATTAGATTTAGAGGAGAGGAAGGAGAGTGAAGATTATCTACCTCCTATTTTCAGATTTTTAATGGCCATTTGTGTATCTTCTTGAATGACATATCTATTCAAATCCTCTACCCACTTTTAATGGTTTTATTAACTCATAAAATATCTTTATATTTCTAGTATAATTCTTACTATCAGCTTTATAATTTGCAACTATTCTTCCCCATCCTTTTTTTCTTTTTTTTGTTTTGTTTTGTTTTTCGAGACAGAGTTTCTCCGTGTAGCCCTGGCTGTCCTGGAACTTCTTCTGTAGAGTGGGCTGGCCTCAAACTCAAAGATCTGCCTGCTTCTGCCTCCTGAGTGTTGACATTAAAGGCCTGCACCACCACCTGGCATTCTTCCTTATTCTTAACTTTAAAAAATTAATATTAAATGCCAAATGTTTTTTTTTTAATTTTAATGAAGTCTAATTTTTTCTTTCATTGAATTTTCTCTTGGTGTCCTATCAGAGAAGGCTTTCATGACACAAGTTAACAAAATTTACTTGAAATTTTCTTTCACAAATTTTATAACTTTCTATTGTTCATTTTGCCTATGACCTATTGGTGTTTGACTCTTATGTATGATGACGAGGGAGTCATGCTTATCCTCTAGCATGTAGGTATTCTGGATTGGCAACCTATTCAGTTAATTTAAGTGTTTATCTTCTGCCAGAGCCTTACTGTCTTCACAAATGAAGTCTCTAGTGAGGTGTGAAGTCCAATTGAATTGGCTATCTAATTTCCCTTCTCTGTCAAGATTGGTTTTGTCTATTTAAAATTTCTTAAACTTACATATGCATTTAAGGAATATGTTTTTGATTTATACAATGAGACCAGGTGGATATTTTAGAGAATTGCATTACATCTATTCTGAAATATATAAGCAGTGCTATCTTACCAGTATTTAGGACTTCAATCTATGAACTAGGATGACTTCCCATTTATTTGGATCTTTTGTTTCTTTCAAAAGTGTTTGTGACTTTCAATTTCATCTGTTCATTTCTTCTGCTAAATTTATTTCTAAAATTGGTCTCTTTTTAATGCTTCAATAAACAGATGTTTTACAAGCATATTTTAGTTAAACATAATGATGTGTCATTATGACATTTTTGTACATTGATCATATTCAACCCCTGTTACCATTTGTTGACCCCCTCTTACTTCTATTCATCACCTTCCCCTACCCAAATATCACAATTTCTAATTTTCCTCCTCTTGTGGCGGTGTGTGTGTGTGTGTGTGTGTGTGTGTGTGTGTGTCCCAGTGAGTTTCATTAGGGCTTTTTTTTTTTTTTTTTTTTTAGGAGCCTGGTAGTGTTTGCTTAAAAACTTTTTATCAGTTGTTTAACAATGAAGAAAATGTCTCTGCCTGTCCCATCAACCATTCTCTGCTTATAAATCATGGAAGAGGGCATGAGTCCCTCCCTTTCCCAAGACAGTGTTGACAGGCTCAACTTTGCCCAGATCTTATTTGGGAAATCACAGCTGCTACGAATTCAAGAGTGCAACAACATTATATCATGTCCAGAAAACTGAGAAAGAGATTTAATGTTGAGTTGTGCATTGATAATTCTTATAAATACAAATAACTAGTAAATATATGTGTATATATATGTATATGAAGAGTTCCTGAAGCTTTTCTGGGAAGCTGGTAGTTCTCATAGACTGTGTCTTTATATGTGCTCAGGTGTATATTCCCATAGTACACACATGCAGATTCCACAGGAGGGCATTGGATATCTTGACCTTTCATTCTTCAACTTATCTCCTTGAGACAGAGCTTCTCACTGACCTTGGAGCTCACATTTTTCCTCACCCAGGCTGCCTGGCCAGCAAGTACCAATAACATGGAGGCTGAGAAATTAAAGTACTAAATCTCACAGAAACCCACAAAAGTAGACACACTATCATTTCTTTATCCAAGATAAGGAAATAGAAAAGAATCCTGAGTACTAATTATTATTAATAGTAGAGCCCCAATTTGTAGATCACCTACATGGCTGTGTGACAAATTCTTTGCACCAATGCATCTTATTTGAAAGCAACATGAGAGAGCAAACATAATCACTTGAAAGTATCCTTCTCCACCAAAGCAAAGTACTTAGAAAGATAAAGATGCTTGTTCAATTATATAAGGAGCAAGAATCAGTAACTTCCAATTTTCCCCAGTGCTAAGAGCAATAGGTAGTTCTCACTTAGGAACCCTTATGATGTATCAATTTATCTCAAATCTTATTTGCTTATCTCTTTCATACCCAGACTTTGATGATGGTAGAATGTTGCATAAGCTGAGACATTTTTCTTTCCTCATAGCATAGACAAATGAGAAGTATAGAAATAGCAACTCTCTCTGCTTTACCCAGTCTTTTGAGAAGCCCATTTTAGTCATAGAGGGACAATCGAAAACAGTCTAAGAGACATCGTTTAGACTGAGTTACCACAAGCACCACTCACCCTATACAGAACTACTCTCAGGAGGAAAATTTGCTACTCTACCTGTAGTGAGTACTTAGTGCCTTTAAAAGATGCACTGTGCATCTATTCAGACTAATGCAAAGTGATGATTGCAGTATGCTCAATCACTCTTACCAGATGGCAATTTGAGGGGTGTCCTTTTTATGCTTTTAGAATGTTTTATTGCCCTATGCAATTATGAAAATTTTATGCTAAACTTTTGGTATTAGAGATAAAACCTAATGCATTGGATGTTTTAAATCTCTCTGCTTCAATACTATACAATGGGCACCACCATAACACATATTGCGTATGTATTAAAGTGTTCTACAGGGTAAACACAATTGATTCTCTGTTTCCTCACCTTTTCTCTCACTGTCTCTGTCTGTCTGTCTGTCTTTTTCCTTTTTGTCACTTTTCGTTTCCATGGGGCTTTGAAAAAACTCACTGTTGAGAATTAGATAGACTAACTTGAATGTGCTAATAGATTTTTATGGGTTTAAAAGTTTGAGATGTTTGCCTCCATATCTTTTGTCAGAAAATTAATGCTTAAGTTTCAAAGAAAATAAATGCAGTTAATGAGAAATTATGTGATTTGAATTCTAGTTTCATAGTATTATAGGTATATTTAGTAATATCTCTAGAAAATTTTGGGATAGATTGAAAAAGATAAGTTAGAGGAAACTTGTGAGTCAATTTTATAGTGAGAAACTTTAATTAAAACAGAGATCATGGGTATCTTTTAGTGATTTTTACATTCTTCACACAAATATGGATTTCTTACTTATATACAAACACACCACCACTATTAAAGTATTATATCTTTCCATATCCTGTTGGTAAAAACATAAAAAGTAATCATTATGAGATATCCACTTGGAATAGATAACACGTTTTATATTCAGGGATTAAAAATAATGCTGAAAGTGAATGGAATTGAGAGTAAAACATTTTATTATGGGGATTATTTTCTGACCTATGATACTAGATACTTCATAATCTATTCATTTCTCCACATTAAAATTCCAGGTTAAAATCCAGGTTAAAAAAGAAAAACTTCTTTTTCTCCTTCAACTTCACATTTTTTTAGTCAGCTATCAAATTCAGTGAATCTGATGTTTTTAATAGTCTGAAATCTACTTCTTCCTTCATTGCTGTAACTATCTTGGTCCCTCCTCCACTCCCTTCTCCCTCTCTTTCAGACTCTCTCTCTCCCTCTGCCTCTCTCTCTTTCTCTATCCCTTTTATTTTTTTACTTCTCCTGTATACTGTTATTATATCAGTTAAGACATTTTTAAAATATTAGTATTATTGTCTGGCTTTAATGTCATCCATATCTTTCTGCTATATTATTGGTTCAACCTTGCTAGCACAGGTGTGGGTGAGCCAGCCCCAAAGTTGTGAGCATAAGAGAGCTGCTCCCATTTCTCATCTGTCTCATGGTGGTATGAGTAGGGGGAAGGAAACCCTCCCCATCCCCATCAATGCCCAGGGCAGGTCGGAGAGCTGGCTCTGTGGTGATAAGAGTGGAAGAGCTATCCCTGATCCCCACTAGCTGTAACACTCAGGAGAGCAGTCTCTGTATACTACCAGGGAAGCACTATAGAACCAACCCTGTTAGTGCAGATGTGGGGGAGCCAGCCCTGAAACTGTGACCATGGAAGAACTGTCCCCATCACCCGTCTATCTTGTAGTGACAGGGGTCAGGGAAAGGTACCCTCCTCTTCTTCCCCCATCAATACTAGAGTCATTGGGAGAGATGTTCTTGTGACCATAAAGTGAGATAGCCATCCCTGACCCCCATCAGCTGTAACACTCAGGAGACCAGGCCCTGTACCTCACCAGGGCAGCACAATAGAGCCAACCTGTTAGCACAGATGTAGGTAAGCCAGCTCCAAAATTGTGACCATGGGATAGCTGTCCCCATTTCCCATCTGGTGGACCAACCCTACAGCTGCCCAGGCCCAGACCCAGGGTTATGACTTGGCCTGCCCCAACATCCACCCCATCTATTATCTGCTGGAACACCTAAAGAGACTTGACCCACAGATCCAAATCTGCAGGATCTCCCCAACACAGGATGGCAGCTGGATGTCCAGGAAGAGTCCCTAGTGGGGGCCCAGCATCAAATGTGTAGTGAAGAGCAAGGGCCTTGAACCAGACCAATGACTCTTTGCAATGAACACTTGCAAGTAGAGATGTATGGACAAATGTGTATGTGACATGACTTTCTGAGTTGTACTGCTGTAGTCAAAAGTTTTCCTGTGTCCCACTGGCCTGCAGCTGCTCAGACCCACATAAACACACGGAGGCTTATATTACTTACAAACTGTATGGCCTAATGGCTCAGAATTCTTGCTAGCTAGCTCTTATAACTTAACCCATTTCTATTAATCTATGTTTTGCCGCATGGCTGTGGCATTATTGGTCTGCTGGCATCTTGCTGTTCTTTAGGCTGCTGGTGTCTTCTCTACCTCTGCCTTTCTTCTTCCTGTCTTTCTCCTTCAATTTCCTGCCTGCCTCTAAGCTGGCTTATCATAGGCCAAAACAGCTTTATTTGTTAGACAATGCGAGCAACACATATTCACAGCATACAGAAAGACATTCCACAGTATACTGCAGCTTCCATGACAAGATTTTTAAGTCCTTTCCTTTTTTAATTTTTTTTCTCATTTTATTTTCTTCCTATTTTTTCCTCTTGAATTTTATTATATTCAGGGGAGGGGCATAGGGGTGAAGGGTCGATGTGAAGGGATGAGGAATGAATGGGATCAAGATGCATGATGTGAAAATCACATAGAATAAATAAATAAACTAATTAAATTAAAAAAAGAGTAGTTTAGCATAGTAAATGAAGCCTTTATGGTCCAGGTAAGTCTTGCTTTGTTACAGCATGGCTTTAATGTCATCCATATTGACATTATACACTTCCCCTCTCCATATACACTGCTCCAGGTAGTGCAAATTAATGTCTGCTCCATAGTTATACTAGGTTTGCCCCTCTTCTCCTCCTTCTTTTCCCCTACATCCTTTCTCATCCTTTCTTCCTTTCCCTCTCCCGCCTCTTGCTTCTCTTTCTTGTCATCCATATGTGAGAAAATAGTGTCATCTCTTGGAATAATGGGCCTGTTTTCAATCCTCTCTGGTTTCACTGACACAAAGCTACCCACTTGCTGTTCACTGAAGTAGTTCACACTTTACCCCCAAAGCAATATTCTCAAAATATTATTATTCCCAAAGTTATGGCACTCTGTTCTAAATTACCATGTCCTTATGATATGGTAATTTATCAATTTTGAAGCTTTTTTATCTGTTTCTATTGTTGATTTCTTCATCAGTCTCAAACAGCTTTGAACTTCAGAGCAAGGATTAGTTTTGCAAATTTTATGACCTTTATTCTAATTCTGTATCTGTAATGTATTCAGGGGACAGTAAACATTTAAAAAGCATGGCACATTTCATTTGATGATTAGGATAAAAGAAGCTTGATCATAAGTTTAAAAGTCAAGAGCTTATGTTAGGATTTTCCAAAGAAATAGAACATAATCTATTCAGAACTAAGGATACTGATAAACATTATAATTCCTTATAATCATATCTATAACTGGTCACATAATCATAACCAATATTCATAAATAGCTTCTTCCATAAGCCAAGTTACATTGCCTCTCCCTTTTGAAATCACATTGTATGGTCATGCATGTTCCCTTGATGGAATGAAGCAAACTTTCAGTCCTAAAAGATCATTAGTTCTGTTTAAGACATTGTAGTATAGGCTGGAAAAGGGCCTAGCAACCTGTTAGCATGCATGTTGCTTCAGCAATGCCTGCTTTACACACTAGAAATAAGTTGTCTTCTTATCTGTCCTTTACAATGCCCAATTCTTTTCAAACTTATCCAGAACACATTTGGGAACTGTATCTGCAAAGCGGTGATATTTTATTTGTGTGTTAATAAAGTTTGCCTGGAGATCAGAGGAAATAGCAAGCCAGTAAACACAAAAGTCAGGCAGTGGTAGCACATGCCCTTAATCCGATCACATGGCAGGCAGAGTCTCTGTGTGTTCAAGGCCACACTAGTGAACAGCCAAGGGTGGTGACACACGCCTTTAATCCCAGTACCAACCACAGAGACCTGGAGGTCTGTACAGACAGGCAGTGACAAGGAAGTGAGGTAGCTGGGCTAAGAGTCAATGAGAGGGCAGAACAGCAAGGCAATAAAGGTGCAGGTAGACAGGAAGTAACTCACCTTTTGATAGTTACAGAGCTGGAGAGGTAAGGTTGGTGGCTAACACTATTTCCCTGATCTCTTAGGCTTTCACCCCTATATTTGGTTCCATGTTTCTTATTTAATAAGACCATTTAGAAACTCAGCTACAGGGAACTAAGTGCAATGGGCCAGTATAGCCTGAACAGATTTTGGGTGCATGCACAATAAGAAAAACTGTGACTTAAAGTGAGCATTTAGAGAAAAATTTCCTATTTGCTACTTTGTGCCTGTGTGTAATTAGGTATGCTTATGATTAAAATCATGTGCATCATGGGAAGTGACACGCATGGTAGAGGAAAGATTGTATAACTGTGAAAGATTGAAACCTGTGATTCAAAATAGAAGCCACCCAAATTATACCTTTAGTAATCAAACTCCTCTTTCTCTTGAGCTCCATGAAAGGGAGCTCAAAATAACACTGAAGGCAACAAGTACTCTTGCTCATGTGGTGGTACACTGTCAATCTTGACAGTGTATTTTTAAATAAACTTTATATAAATTTCCGTTGCTATTTTTCAATGTGTGTAAGCCTGTTACTGGTGGTCAACGTCTGAACTAGATGTTGCCGATTCTTGGCTTCTTATTTGAAGATCTGAAAATAAAGCTCATACTATTTTCAAAAGAAAGAAAGAAGCAAACAAACAAAACCACCAAAACCACCAGTATTTGGTGTTTGTACTGCAGTACAGATTCTATAGGGATAGGCTGTTAAGATTCACAGTAGGTCACATGGCAGAGTATTTAAGAGTCCCAGGCCTCACCCTGGCCTTCCCTCTTATGGGAGTCTAAAGGGAAAAGGGTAGTTACTAAGGGGCGTAGTTAGGGTGGTCCTCTATTTTGATCGCTAGCTTAGACTATGCAATCCTTTCCTCACTTCATATTTTTCTTCCTATAATGTGCCTGATTTTAATTATGTGCACATTCAAATTTACAAAGATACAAGATGGCAAAAAGGAGATTCTTATTGAAAGGCTAATAGAGGGCACAGTTCTGCTTAATGCACATGCACCCAATACCAGGTCAGGTCAAATAAGCCCTCCTTCCATTCTTCATACCAGAATAATTTGGAAACACACTTGAATATAAACTGTCTAAATTTTATTGTTATCGGGGTGGGAGTTCAAAGATGGAGTATGTGTAGAGAGAGTTGAGGGTTTCTTGGGTTGCTAGGTGAATTATTTAGAAAGAAATATATGTCTACATTATGTACAGTTGAAGGAAGTCGGTTTCCAAATTCATTATTACAAGAGAGGGAATGCATAACCCCCAAAATAAATTAGATTCCAAGCTAAACTGTATCTGATGTTTACCTGCCTCCAGCCTTTATTTTAGTTTTTTGAATAAGAAGCCAAATGCCTTGTAACATCTGCCAACAACAGGCAAATGTTGTAAAAGAGGCTGTAGCTATCAAAGAGAAACAACCATCTCTGTACTGGCAAAACAAACCAAACATCACAGAGGCAGGATCTCATGCATGAGAACTCCAATTTATGAAACTGGGACCTCATTTGAAGAGAGGAGAACCTGAACTGAGAATGCAGCTTTAGGGATTCCATGTTCCTTAAAAACAAATCCCAGAAAAGTGTTTCTTTAGGTCAGCATATAGAAACTGAAGCAATTACGGTCCAAAGGAGCCGAAATCCGTCCTGAGTAGGCAACACAACTTGACAGCATCATTCACTCTGTGTGGTTGTGTAGGCATCAAAATCACAAGATCAATGGAGAACTTTGCACTATGGATTCAGAGAGCTACTGGGATCACAAAGTGTATGGCAGTGTTGAATTCTCCGCAAGGGGTCCCTGGGAGACCACTGCATGAAGCTGTGAAGGTAAAGCTTCCATTGCAAAAGAGACTCCAGAATGCTTGAGACACCAGAACTATGGAATGTCCATAGAGGAGAGCTGTGTGTACAGAGTGGAGCTGACACAAGAGAGAGGTTGTATGTGCTTCAGGCAACAGCCCTGGAGGGCCAAGTCTACCCAATTCCTTTAGCACAAAGATGATTTCATAGTGAGTCTGAGATACCAGACATGGAGCTGTATGATTTGGTGGATGTCCTGCTGGGCTTTGGTAATTGTTTAGGCTGATTATTCTTTCCTTTACCCTGTTGTTCCCATTTAGAAGAGGAGTGTTTAATCTGTGCCATTATATATTGAAACATGTAACTTGTTTTCATAGTAGCTCACAGTTAAGAGATTGCCTTGTGTTTCTAGATGAAACTTGAACTTTTAAATGGTGTTAAAATCATTAAGATTGTGGAGACTTAAGGAATTCAATTGAGTGCAGAATTCTCATTACAAAATGACTGTGAAACTATGATGACAAACACTTGTGGGTCAAAAGTGATACAGTTACCCATCAAGTTGACAAGGGGTAAAGTTGTGATGGTTAGTGTTTGCAACAGTATCTGGAATCAACTATGAGACAAACCACCAAGACACATCTTTGAGAGGTTTATTTTTTAGGGTAGGTAAGCCCCTGGGCACATTTTGATGACTGAGCTGAAAATACCCACTCAAACTATGGATGACATCATCCCCTAGGTTTGGGTCCTATATTATATAAGGAAAAAGCTAGCTAAGTACTAGGGATAATCTCTCTGCTTCCAGATTGCTTATGAAATGTGATCCATAGCTTCAAGGTCCTATTCCCAGGACTCTCTGCCATGATGGACTGTGACCAAAATAAATATTCCATTCTTTAAGGAATGTGTCTTCTCACAAAAAGGAATTGTTACTAAGACAGCTACTAAATGTATTTTTGAGGGTTCTACCTTCATTCAGCAACTCCTCAAATCCTAAGGCCATCAGTCTGCAGTTAGATCTCAATATACAATTTTTCAGGAGATTGAGGGGCACAGATATTGAGACAATAGTAATGAATGAATTCTGTGGACCAGGTGTACTGCTACACTTTCTCTGATTTTCTGTTGTGAGCAATGTTGCATAAGATACTGTTATGGTAGATGAAGAATTTAAGCCACGAATGGTAGTTATGGCAGAAACAATGGGTGTAGGAGGGAAAAATCATTATCTAGAGTGACTTTTTCCGTAAGAAAAAATATAGTTCCTTTGTACACAGAAAAGAGCTAATGTAATTAGCCTACTCAGGCTTAATTAGAACATTGAATGGAGATGTGGTGGCAAATCACTACCCTGAAATCTTTCAAGTTATTTTTTCTTTTTCCTTTAAAAAATTTAACTTTATTTATTCCTTTTCCATTTATTTCTTTATTTTTTATTAAGATTACTTTTATTCATTTTACGTACCAACCACAGATACCCCTCTCTTTCCTCCTCCTGCCCCCCATCTTTCCCCCCACAACCCATCCCCCATTATCTCTTCCAATGGGGACTCAGCAGATTCTGGTACATTCAGTTGAGGCAAGTCCAAGCCCCTCCCCCTGCATCAAGGCTGTGCACGGTGTCCCACCATAGGTAGTGGGCTCCACAAAGCCAATTCATGCAACAGGAATGGAACCTGATCCTACTGCCAGGGGGGCTCCTTAAGCAGATCAAGCTACATAACTGTCTCGATTTTGCAGAGGGCCTAGTCTAGTCCCATGGAGGCCCCTCAACCAAAGAGTGGATAAAGAAAATGTGGTACATATACACAATGGAGTACTACTCAGTAATAAAAAACAATGACATCATAAAATTTGCAGGCAAATGGATGGAACTAGAAAATATTCTGAGTGAAGTAACCCACACTCAGCAGGACAAACATGGTATGTACTCACTCATAAGTGGACACTTATTTCTTTTACTTTAAGATTATAATATAATTACATAACTTCCCTTCCCTTTCCTCCCTCCAAATCCTTCCATATACCTACCCCTCTTGCTCCCTTTCAAATTCATAGCCTCTTTTTAAATTAATTGTTGCCTAAATATATGTATACATACATATATATTCCTAAATATAACCTACTCAATCTGTGTAATATGACTTACATGTATGTGATCAGTGCTGACCATTTGGTATCAGATAACAAATAGGTATGCTATTTCCTGAAGAAGAGTATTTCTCCTGCTCTCAGCATTCCCTAGTTGTCTGTAGTTCTTTGTATGTATGGTTCGGGCCTCCTGGTCTTTCCCTTTCCAAGTCCTTGATGGTAGCACTCATCACTGTAATCCTATAACTCTGATGTTGATTTTGATCTACTGTTTCTCTAGGTAGTGACAGCTGTTTGGACCCCATGTTTTTCCCCACTGTGGCGTTTCTGCCAGCTGATTAGTATATTTATTTCTATTATGGATTCTGGAGATAGAAAATAACCCCAGAATATGTTTAAGATACCAAGGATGCACTGTGAGTTGGGCTTGAACCTGACTGTCATGGGCACAAGCTCCTAAACTGGTTTGTGAGTATCATAATGATGTTTTGGACCTTCTGAAACCTGTGTCATTTCAGAGCCCATGATCAGTTTTCTATGAAATGCCTGATTTTTGTTTGTTTGTTTCTGAGACAGAATTTTATTAAGGATCCACCTACTGGCTTTGAATTAATAATCCTCCTGCCCCAACCTCCTGAGTGTTGGAACTGCAGTTATATACCACCACTCCTGTTTTTGATTATTTCCTTTGGAACTTGGGAAAGTGCAAAATATCATAGGTCTCTTTGGAGCAAATGACTGAAAAGTTTGACGATACAGAATTATACCTAATACATCCAACCTCCCTCCATTCACAAGATTTTGCTCCTATCAGCTGGCTCACACTGGGGATTTGCTGTAAGATTATGATTCCCTACTTTTTATGTTCAAAGTTAGACTTGTAAACATTTAACTTAGAATGTTTCCATTGGTGCAGATCTAGTAAGATTTAAGAGGCTTCTCATCTGGTTCGCTTCTAGCCAATATCATAGGTTTGCATGTTAAGGGTATTCAGATAGCTCCTTTGACTCTGTAGTCCAGTAGCTTAACTAGAGCCAGAATGCCCTGGGCAGCTGAGTGCCTGTGCTGGAGCCAATTATTTCTGACTCCTGGATTTCAACTACTTGTATTCTTACTGCAGTCAACTTTCCCTGTTGTGTGGTTGCAGTCTGGCAGGTGTGTGTGTGGGAAGGGTGTGTGTGTGGGGGGGTCTGGACTACAGTATAGAAACTTTCAATATCCCAACCTACCCTTCTGAAACTTATAGCTTCTGGACCAATACCAGAGATGGAGGGAGAGAGAGACAGAGAGACAGAGACAGAAATAGAGAGACAGAGAGAGACAGACAGACAGAGACAGAAACAGAGACAGACAGAGACAGAGAGACAAAGAGTATAGAAATGTAATACAAAGTAACATCAGTTCGCATAATTATGAAGGTTGAGACTTCCCATATCCCACCATCTATAAGCCAGAGACCTAGAATAATCAGCTGATGGGTTACAGACCTGTATGCCAGTAGGTCAATAGATCAATTGTATAGATTCCATCTAGAGTCTAATAAAGGCCTAAGAAAATGAACACTCAAAGCAAGAGAAGAATGATGTTCAAGATTACAGCCAGGAATGGGGAAGGTACCTCACCTCCTTTTTCTATTCAGGTGATAAAGAACCAGATGAGACTGTTCAATACACATGGGGAGGGCCATTTGTTTAGTTAAGCACACCAGTTTAAATGCTAATCTTTTTGGTTAGCACCCTAACAAAAACATTCATAAGTAGTCTGTAAACATATCTAGGCATCCCTGTGTCCACTGAAATAGATAAATAAAATGAGTCACCATATTGGTTCTTTAACAGTTCAATCTATTTATCAGTGTGTGACTCTTGCATTGATAATTTGGATGGTGTTGGAAAAACTCCTGTATTACGGCAGTTTCATTGGGTTGATGCATCATTTAATTGTATTCTCCTAGGATTTCAGGTGGTTTTAAGAACAGAAAAAATGTTTTCAATTCAAATGTATGATTTACATAGATTATGTCATGTTAATAAAAGAGTACTCCATATGTATCCTCTATGTATACTCATAAGTATCCTCTACAATTTCAAAGCACATCAGAAACAAGATCATGTGTTGATTATTAGATGAGCTATAGGTACAGCTCTGACTCTTCCCTCTTAAAAATGTTGTATTGAAATTCTAAAACCCAGTACCTCAGAAGATGATCTCATTTAGAAATTTGATCTTCACAGAAGTAACAGTGATGAGGGTGATCTTATCCAATATGACTTGCACCCACATAGGACAGAAGAATATGGAAAGAGATAGAGGGAGGGACTCATTTAAATACTGAAGCAGAGATCAAGATGAAGTTATACCAGGTGAGAAACACCAAAGATTTCTAGCAAATCTCAGAGAGATGCTCAGAACATCCCTTCTCAAAGTTTCAGTAGCATCTAAACAAACCAAAACCTTGACTGTGGTTTTAGTTTTCAGGGTTACTGTATAATAACTTAATAATACTGTATAATCAATAATAAAGATGAAAGTTTCCAAAGAATGAATGGCTAGTGTTGTTTGCTCAGAGATGGAGTCTGGTAATAATTGTGGTTCAATAAAAAAATTATGCCAATTATGATGTGCAAGTTTTGTTTTATTTTATTTTTTAGATGTATCTATTTTGAAGGAGAGACAGAGAGAAGAGCCTGTTAAATTGAGCCAGCTACATAAACCTAGGAAAGCCAGCACATCACCCTGCTGCTACTCTATCCTTGAATAAGGGGGGCATGGACAGTACTTCTTGTACTGGTCTTCAGTATAAAGATGATTTGATTTGCCAAAGCTCTTCTGATTGAAGCCAAAGTTAGAGATATTTGGGGTCTTTCAAGAGCAGCCCAACCTTAGTTCCCCTGTCATTCTCCTTGTCTATAAGCAATTGTGGGAGGCAGGTCTTTGGACTGAATGAGATGATACACATACACATCCAAATGTAAACTAGATGGGTCCTTTGCTAATTTAACCCATTGCATGGGGAATTCTGCAAGACACATTCCCATGGCTTCACAGTAACTCTTCAAATGATTGAAGAATGATGGAAAATAAAAGTTTTAAGATAAAATGAAGCAAATGTAAATAGTTTAAAGACAAAAAAAAAAACCTCTCATTAGAGGTGTATGTTGGAAAGCTGTGACAATAGACTAGCCTTAACATACTAAGCCTTAACACAAAGAAGCATTGTGTTGCTTCTTAGGCAAAGTAATGACAGGAGACTGGGATGAATATGTTCTTCCCTCTGTTCTTCACAAACAACGCAGAATGCAGCTGAGAGTTAATTGCCATTTTCAGTAGGTGGACCCTGTGTTTACCATGGCCTCTGGACTGTGATCATCACCCCAGTTAGCTGGTCCAGGACGGTTACATAAAGCTCTGCATATAAGATTTTACACAAAGGCCAAAGTGGCATATCTTTATTTCACTCACTTTTCATTGACTAAATTAGTTATTCAGCTCTACTGACATTTAAAGTAAGCATGCAAATACATTGAAGTTTTGTACCCAGGCAGATCCTGGTGTAAGGATGATCAATGCTATTATGCATGGAAATGATCAGATATCACTATTTGTGGCATCAGGTAAAAAGAATCTGAAAGATGGACTGAAATTCTCAGCTTATTATTTCAATTCTCTATTCTCAGCAGTTAGGTTTCAGGCAAGTATAACAAAAAGGTGTTCATGTCTTTAGGATTAAAGGTGCTTTTAACATGGAAATAGGCATTACTATAAAGAAAGTAAAGTAAATAAATTAAGCACATACTTCATGGGTTATTATAATTCCATGTTTTATAACTGAATAATTTCCCCCAGGTTTTCCAAATAAAAATGCAATTAAGTCCTCTAGAAATAGAATTACAGATGGTCCAAATGAAAATGTATGGAGGTGGGTGAATCCAACATCTTGAGTCAGATATATATATATGGCTTTTAAGTGTTTATTTTTAGGCTCATCCTTTTTTTGGATTATCTGTATTTTTCATGTGTATGTACTCATTGGTTTGTAATAAGAAATCTATAGAAAAACAAAATTGACCTCAATCATTCTTTATAGCAATGTATTAAATATATAATTAGGTATAATGGGAGTTGATTTTCAATATTTCATAGAAGAATGATGCTAGTCAAACCTGGAAAGAATAATTCACAATATGCCTTGCTAAATGCTTTCCACTAGTTCTTGCAGTGAGTATTCCATCTTCAAGTAGTGTATATTTATGCCGATGAAATAATTATTTTTCATCAAGTAATTATGAAGCATTTAGCTATATTGCCTGCAGTAATTTCTAAGTTGGAGGACTGCAAGGGTTCATGAGGTAATTAACTGTCATTTCCTGAACCTATCCTAGAGAAACAACAACTGCTTACTTGCATGGAGTTTGGGGTGTACAGTACTTTAGCTGCACAAAAGAAAGAGACTGGAAAGATGGTAACAGTGCTGTCCCTGCCCCTGTCTTGTGTTGAGCCTTTTTAGCTGCACTTTTCTCTGCTCTTCTTCTTCCTGTCTTCACCACTTAGCAATTTGAGGCAGAAATGTTCTTGTTAGAATGCTCCCATTCAGTGTGTCTCTAGACATTTCGGCTCAGAGGAGCAATGAGCGAAACAAAGTTTGGCTCTTTCTTTCTTTTTCCTAGAAATGACAGTTAAACACCTCAGCAAATCATGGGGTGGAACAGAAGACAACTTCTTCAGTGCCTAGAATACTGGCTCATATCCTGGATTGACACTTACTAGATACAAGGAGACAAACAGTAGTTCATAGACATCGTTGTAAGCATTAAGAATGAAATCCCCAACTACTATGTAAGCATAAGTAGTTAATTATAGTTGAGTAAGTGGAAACCTTAATCTCAACAGTTAATTGTTGATAGTCACCAAATAAGGACCCAGATGCTGTCAAAGTGGAAATGACTTTGATTATTTAAAAGGATCAGTGAAGGATCTTCCTAATAATGCTTTATTGTTTTACTGTAAACTCTTTGAAAGACAAGAAACAAAGTTAGCATCTACTCAATGTTTGATTTGGATGAGTTGTTAGAAAAGAAAGTAACATTTCCAATGGATGGGGTACTAGAGCTAGCTCATGCTGAATTATTATTATTATTATTATTACTATTATTATTATTAGTCTGGACTGACATAAATATTTGAAGGATGTATATTTTTACACAAAAAATCCTTGTGTGTAAGTGTATAGTTGTTTAATTTCTCAGACAACAAATTAGTATAGCAGATACATGACACAGATGACGTAAGACGCCCCACACAATATTTCTGTCTTTCATTTTTCTCGTTAGAATTGGCAAACAACGGTTGTTACATGCTACAATTGGGCTGTGATTATTCAGTTTTGTGGATAAGTATAAAATTAAGTAAAGATGACATTTTGTTTCATTCTTTTTAATTTATAAAAAGTTAGACTTCGTTGTTAGGCCCAAGGTGAACTCATTTGTGAGACAGATACAAGGAGTTTGTGCCACTATGTCTGTGTCAATGAAGTCACCCCTGGCACTACGTGTCCACAAAATAAAGAGCATTTGACTTGAAACACAACAAGAAGGAGAAAAGGGCATCTGGAGCCAAGGTTCTTAAGGAGACTGTTGCGTGTGCTGAATTGAGCTCTGACTAGAAAAACAGTGCCATAATCAAGCCCCACTGCTCACTAGAGTAAGCCTGAAGTGAAGCGTCATTTGACTTTACTCACAGGAAACTTTGTGGTTATCTCAGAATGAACTGTTATTCTGTCTTCTAGCTTTTTAAACAACATATTACACCTGGACTGAATCTACCAAGTTGAACTCAATCCTCAGAGGAGTCTTTGCCATGGAGGAGATGGGAATGGGGGTGGGCAGGAAGGAAGCCGGGAGTGGGGGTGGGGGGAGGGGGGAGGGGGAATCTGTGGCTGATACGTAAAATTAAATTAAATTATAAAATAAAATTTAAAAAAAGAAATTAGAAGTATTTGTTTATTTTTTATAAGTTTTTAAAAGAAATAAAAGCACAAGAGAACAAAACTTCTAAAGGAAGTAACTTAAATGAGCTCTTCTGAACAGGAAGTAACTTAAGTGAGCTCTTCTGAATAGGTTTAGCTATATTAAAGTAAAAAGACAAGGAAAGAATTGAAAATTCTTCCTTTATAAAAAAAAATCAACAGACACTAAAAGCCCCATGTTCTTGAAATATTTCCCTGAGAAATCTAATCTCAAGAAAAATATTCTTCCTTGAGCCATTAAATTTTAAATAATGAAATGAATTAAATAGAATATATATATTTACATTATAATGTATACATTATATACACATGATCTTAAGTACTTCATTATGGTTTCATATGAAAATTATAACAGCAGCAGCATAAATGATCATGAATTAATTAGTAGATCCCCATAATGAAGAAAGTTGTTCTCTGTGGTGTGTTCACCAATTATTTCTTCATTCTGTATTTAAGTAAGTCAATCACAGGTCTTGAAAAACTACCCATAAAAAAGTTATCCATGTGCTGGCATATTAGTATACAGAGTATACTAATATTCAATCTAATTTTTTATTTTATTCAGTTTATTTTATATTTTATTCAGTTTAAAGTTGGTTGAGTTGAAATGATTCATTCTTAACATAGTTGTTACCATCATATTCATCAAGACAGACTATAATGCTGAGAACATTCTATTTTCTTGTTATTTTGTTCATTATATATAGCAAGGTTTTCTTGTCATTGATTTGTTTCAAAACATGTCCAAAATGTATTAGTTATACTTTGCAATTTGGTGACAATACTCACTTCATTATAAATGATTGGTACTCAAAACTGTGTACCTGTTGCACTATTAAATTGATTTTCATTTTGAAAATCTTTCAAATCTTGTATGTCAGAAGCCTATGTACTTGGGGGTTTTAAAGATGTCAGAATTAACTCTTATTCAGGTTATATTTCAACATAGTAAGCATAGAATTAAGCATAGGGATAGTTATCTGAATTGAATCAAACCTTGTCATTGCCGAGAAGTTCTACTGCAAACATGATTTAGCAGTCAGACTTTCAAAGATCAAACCTGTTTATCTCTTCTGTTAAATTCAATTTATATTATCTCTTCTATTAGGCATGATTTCATTGGTTGCCCTGTGTGCTTGCCCACAGTAATTCCTACATTCATTATATGAGCATTTTCATCTGTGTTTGTGTTCCTAGGAAGTTTTTGTGTGTGTGGTTTTGAGCACGGCAGTTAAGAACCAAGGCTGAAACCCTTGGGAAATAGAAACGCTGGTACAGGGTTCTTTGACTTGGTTCTTTACTGTTTTTCTTTTCTCAATTCTTTTTTTTTTCAAGACAAGGTTTTTCTCTCTCTAGCATTGGAGCCTGTCCTGGAACTCTCTCTGTAGACTAGGACAGCCGCAAACTCATAGAGATCCACCTGGCTCTGTCTCAAGAGTGCTGGGATTAAATGTGTGTGCCATCATTGCTGGGCTCTTTTCTCAATTTTTAAGTGCAGAACTATGTTGAAATTATGCATGTATTTGAACTAAACATTATGCTCACATAGTATTTTACATAGAATAAAGATATCTTCTAGAAACTATCTTTATTTATGATAACTCTTTCTCCCAATTCTCTCAATGAGTTGGCCAAAGTTATCAAGGACTTCTTTTGTTGTTTTGTTTTTTGGCTAGAATTGGCTGGTCCAGTTTTTGGTCAACTTTTCTGCTCATGAATTCTCAGAAATCAGGTAATATATTTGAACATAATCATGAAATTGTTATGAATATTGTTAATAAGGCCAGCAATACTGAACAATAAAATTTATATTTGACATTTTTGTATGATGTGGGTGAATTATGATGTAAATACTATTGATAGAAATCAATAAATAAATCAGGCTAGTTATTATTGTATTGGTATAGAGCATTATTTGAATGTTGAGTATTGCTATTGTAGAAGATGGCCAAATCCCCAAACTCATACTGAGGACTGTCAATGTAGCTCTGGGACAGTTAGTACCTGACAAAGCCTTCATTCTAATAACGATCAGGGGTGAGTTTCCAGACCAGCTCTCTCATTCCAGTGTTGAGAAGTTCAGAAGGTCCATGGTAACCAGAGTCAGCTGAGATCCTCTTTATCTCATCTAAAATTTGTTTCTGTGCCAATATGTGATGATGTTGAGAGGATGCCCCGGTAAACTTCCTGCATTCAGATCTATGACTTGCTGGGTATTTCCTCCCAAGACCCCTCACCTGCAGCCTCTACACTGTTTACTTCCTTTTTTCTATATAAAGATGAAATAGCTGGAATAATAACATAGAATCTACAGAGATTTAATGTTTACAGAACTCTTAAAAGGGATATTGAAATGCATCTCTCAGAATGTCAAGAAAGGATTTCAGAAATTTACACTAAGAGTCTCTGTACAATTTAAGATAAAGCCTTAGATTTCTACCATTAGTTTATGTAACATACTACCACTTTCATTTAGTACAGATGTAATCCACCAAAGTGAAACCATAAGATTTAAGGAAGTTTTCTTGAGAAAAGTTGATAGGAGATGCAAGAGGTGAATCATAAAATATGGTAACTGCTGATTTATAATTTTGTTACTGTTTTTCTGTAGACATCTCACTATGATCAATTCCTCATTTTTTTTAGATTTTTTTTTTAAATTTTTTATTCTGTTTTTAGGCTACGAAGGCTGGCCTCTAAGAGATGTGTGTTTCTGTCTCCTGTGTTTTTGGTTTTACAGGGAGAGGCTGAGGAGGCTGATTAGAAGGGCATAGCACCACTTCTCTCTGTTCTGGGTGGGTCTTCTAAGGTAGCTGCTTCTCCGCTGAGGATCCAGCTTTGACCTTCTTTGTTATAGTTGGATTCAGGCATGACTGCTCAACTGCTATAGCAAACAGAGGGAGTTGCTTCATGGTGGTAGTGTCTTTTTACAGTTTTTGTTTCTTTGTTTTGTTTTTTGAGTCAGTGTTGGGCTAAATAACCACCCCTGGTCTGGAACTCACAACATAAGCCAACCTGGCTTCAAACTTGCAGCAATTCTAATGCCTTTGCCTCGAGAGTGCTAGGATTACAGGAAGGAGCCACCATGATCAATACTTGTATTTGTAATTTCCACTTTTCCTCTCTGCCCTCCTTGGGAACTCAGCTGGTTTTTTGTTATTACGTAGTAAAGTCCCTAACTGATTCTGATTAAATGGGTAGAATGTCATACCTGAAAATCCATAAGTACCTCATGTATACCCCTGCTATTGCAATAACATAACATAATCTCTGACAAATACCAATGGCTCTCTTGACATATCAGAAAAGAAGATTCATACAATTTTCCACAGTTTGTAAAAAAGAAAGATGGGTTAAATGTAGTGTGAAACTTGCTTATGATCACATATTGTGATGTTTTGAATGTCACTCATGAAGTTCATGTGCTGGAATCCAAATACTCAAAAATTTAGGATAGCAGTATTTGCCTCCTTGGATGTATTAGTTATTTTTTGTTGCTGTGATAAAACACTATGACCAAGGCAACTTATTGGAATTACAGATCCAGAAGGATACACGTCCATCATGGCAGGAAGCATGGCAGCAAGCAGCAGGCATGGCTGCTGGAGCAGGATGCTGAAAGTTAATAAGGACAAAGCAGAGAGAGAAAACTGAAAGTAGGGCCAGGTCTTAATCTCTCAAAGTCCTATTTCTTCTTCAAGGCCACTTCTTCTAAACCTCTCCATACAGCACCAGCAACTGAGGATGAAGTGTTCATGTGCCAGAATCTATGGAGGACATTTCTCATTCGAACCACTGTAGTATACAACTGTGATGGTGACATCTGTAGGGCGAGATGTCCTTGATAATGTCCTTTGAAGATGAGAAAGACAAAGTAAAGCTACCATGCTCCCTACCTCTTTCCATCTGACAAAGTCCATTTTATAATACAGCAGGTCATCCTCATCAGATGCTGGGCATATGCCAGAGCTGTGACCTTGGACTCCCCAGACTCATGAACCATAATTCTAAAAATTATATTCTTTAGGTTCACCAATTTTATGTGTTGTTGAGATAGCAAAAAAAACCTTACTAAACACTTAACTTATGAACAGCTTATCTGAAGACAGCAGACTCTGAATGGGAAATCCTAGATAAGTATCTTGAATCAAATCTTAAAATCCTGGCAAAAAACCAACCAACCAACCAACCAACCAAACAAACAAACAAAACCAACCACCTCCCAATAAAACAAACAAACAAAGCAAAACAACCCTGTGTTTAATTTCATTGTACCATAGGGCTTTAACAGCATCTACCTCTAAATTGGGGAGGGTTTGGTTATTTAATAAATTAATAAACTTTTAGTTTCTAGCACGTGTTATATCTTTAGTTAAAACAAACTATTAGTAATATTCTTAGCTATGTAGCTTCTGTACTTTTTAATTACTTCAAGACAGAATAATAAAATGTCAGCTTTTTAGATTTATGACCTACTGCATGATATAAAAAGCAGCATTTACCAATACATGATGGGACATGATATAGAATGATAATTTCTAATTTAGTTAAAAAATAGCTATCTGTCTTCTATTACTAGAACAGTTTAGAAAAGACAGATTTCTTTTGTGGAATATTCTGGAAGACTACAATGGCCTAAGGCACCAAATAATAGCAAGCCACCACCCAGCAATTAAAAAGGCCAGAGCTGACCAGCTCTTTATTAAACGTTAATCCTTGGCTTCCTCTGAATGCACCAGTGGTTTCAAGGTCGGGATATGTATGACTCATGGAAGCTCTGCCATGAAGCTGGTTTATAGGAGAGAATCATTCTCCATTGTGTTGAGTCTGGCATAACCTTCTTACAATTTGAAGATTGGCAGGTCAGTGTATATTTAGGTGGAAGATGCTAGCTTTTGTCACCATCACCTAGGTGATAGGAACATCATGTTTACTGTGCAGAAAACACTGTAGTTTGAGAATATCACGACTGTCTCTATTAATAGTTTATATACTATATTAGTGGCACTGTTACTTTTACCTCTGTGTAGCCACAATAAAGCCAGTAACAACTTCTCCTTACAACTTCTGTGGCTCACAATGAACACTAATGGTGGCCTGGTGGATGTTGGGGAGGCCTATGGCAGCAGGTATAGTTTATAGCAGTCCAAACTTACAAATAACTGTAACTCTAGCAGTTGTTGCTTATAAAGGACTGAGAGAAAGACTGCTGAGCTACATGTCATCTTGTACAATCTCAGTACAAACGCAAGATAGGCCATGCTATTATTACCATCATCTCAGAAAGGAAAATGGGATCTGACCTATGTCGTATCAAGTCCTAAATTCTTGGACATCACATGGCATACTGTACTCAGACTAGCTTATGGTCATTTAGTGTCATGTAATAGAGATTTAGGAAATATATGTTGCAGTTGGTACTCAGTCAGCAATCTTTCTTGTAAAATTCATCCAGTCCATTCTGATGCCTGGCAACCGAAATGTTCAATGATTTAGATACAACCATCTTATTCATTACTTTCTACTTCTAGGACTTTTGTTTAAGCGCATTCAGGCGGTTCACAGTGGAGGAAATGTTCTGCAATGTTAGGATATGATGGAATATGTTTTTGAGCAAAGACTGTACCATAATTTTCTCTCCATGCATGAACTAAACACATCAAAGACGCAGATAGAATCGAAATGACAGGATCACCTGAGTAGAAAAGCTGGTGGCAAGCAAAATCCAGCTTCAGTAAATGAATGGCTGATCCATCAGCCCTTTCCTTTGAAGTTTTGATCTAAAGGATAACAACACAAAGAATCCAAGGAGGAGGAAGATACTTGCTTCAGTGTAAGCAAAACTAAGTCTAAATTAGTTAATTTCCTCCTTTTAAAATACTTCAAGGTCATAAAACATCAGGTGTAGTTAATGAACAGGACTAACTCTTTTGGTGCTGCAGTGAAAATAGAGAAAATCCATTTTAAAGAAAGGTTAATATCAAAGGGAATATCCCTGGGTTCACTCATGAAACCAATGCCATCCTATGCTGTGATCATTAGCACACCTCAGGGCATACTCATTTGACACCAGATATACAGAGAAATGTTTGGAATTGTTTAGTATTTGCCTCATTTAAAATTATGTATCTGTCCCTTGTAAAGAATATTGAGGTTGCTTACTTGGAAGATTTCCTAACATTATACATGTAAATGGAATTCAGTTTACCAGATTGTAACATATTTGAGGTAGGTGAAAACTTACAAATCCTGTGCTGTGTACTTAACTCAAAGCCAAAAGCAATGAGAAAATATTTGTAAAATATTCTCTTTATTAATCAGGTATTATTTATTGAGCACTTTGGTTGGAAACGCAAGGACATTATCACAGGAAATACTCCGGGAATTTTGAAGAAATTTTGTAAAGCATAGGAACTTTACAAAAGTATGGAGGTAAGTTAGAACATTAAACATAGAATAAAAGCAGGAAATGAGATGGGGAAAATCCAACCATTCAGAGACTCATCCACACTAAAATCATCTGGAAAGTCGGTTCAAAATGATATCTCTCAAGTGAATGTCAGACAAGGGTTTAAAATGTTGACTTTTTTTTTAATGAACATTGAGATTTGAGGATTCAAGGAGAAGAATTTCACAGTATGATTTGCATGTACCAAGGAGCTTCTGAGGTTTTTTGTGTATTGATTGAGGAAGGTCTGAAGAGCATGAAAAGAGATTTTTTTTAAGACCATTGCAGTAATCCCTAGCCCTCTTTTTTTCAGTCAGCCTACTATCATTGAGATCTAACTTCCAAACTCTTTCTTGTCAAGGCTACCAAACTGTAAATTCTCAACTGGGATCTCAGTAGCACTTGAGAAAGAAGACCACCCACTCTAAAGCACTGAATCTTCTTGCCCCCAAGAGAGCCATTTTGATGTGCATTACCCACAACTTCTCCTAGGCTGCTTTTCTAGATCCTCTGGAACCATGCTCCAGTCTCTTGCACTTAGATCCCCTATGTTGATATAGTAGTTTCAAATTATCATCCCTATGGTTAGGATCCTACATGTCCAACACTATTGTTTCCTGTTTCCATTTGTTTGAAACTGATGAGGTCAATTAATTATCAACATTTCTGCTTTGGTATCTACTGGTAATCTCATATGTTTCATATTTCTGAATAGGCTCCTTTGGTATAAAGATGCACTTCTTTTTAATAAAAATACATTTGTAACATGAATTGCTAAATGGTCTAAATAATAGAAAAAACCCAGTGCCAGATATTGGGGTGAAAGCTGAAAGATCAGAGAAACATAATAAACCAGCCACATTCTTACCTCTACGAAATCCTCAGCCTCATGAGAGAGACTTCCTGTTTACTCATGCCTTATATACCTACCATTCTTTCCCAGACATCACTTCCTGGGATTAAAGATGTGTGCCACGACTGTCTGGCTCTGTTTCCAGTGTGGCCTTGAACTCACAGAGATCCAGGTGGATCTCTGCCTCTGAATGATAGGATTAAGAGCATGTGCCACCACTGCCTGACCTCTGTGTCTAATGTAGTAGCTGGCTCTGTCCTCTGATCCTCAAGGCAAGGTATATTAGGGTACAGTATATATCACCACGTACATTTTTCTTTTCTTTTCTTTTTTTTTTTTTTTTTGAGACAGGATGTCTCTGTGTAGCTTGGGAGCCTGTCCTAGAACTTGCTCTGTAGACCAAGCTGGCCTTGAACTCACAGAGATCTGCCTGCCTCTACCTTGTGAATGTTGATATTAAAGGCATTTGCCACCACTGCCCGGCACAAAAATACATTTAAAAATATGTTTTTAATTGAAATAGAATTAGATCCCTTTCCCTCCTGTCATTTGTCCCTCCAGGTCCTCCCAGCAAATCTGTACTTCTTATCCATCTTTAGTAACGACATTCATTCCACAGAGCTCTCCTTAAACTACACACTCAGTTCCAAACCTCTACCAATCATGAGTGGCTAACAGCGCTTCGTGCCTAGACAATAAATCTAAGCAACCTCCCTGACTCTGCTTTTGTTCCATATAGAGATGTTTCCTTAGTTATTCTAAATGATCTTTAAGGACACAAATCAGAAAATGCCACTGTCCTTCTCAAAATCCTCCAGAGTCTATCATGCTTTAAATAAAACCCAAAGTCCCTGCCAAGGACAGTGTCCTACATCTCTCTTAGTGTTATGCCCCATCCTGAGAATTTTTATATGCTGCTTCAATGACAGTGGTCCTCTTATTGCTCAACACAATGTTTGCTTTTTCCTGGACATAGACATCTGTGGTTATCTCTAGATGGTATGCTCTATTTCCAGCTATCAGCACGTCTCTCTGTCTCCTTTCTTTCTGACCCCTAAACAAATGAAATTTGCTTTGAGAGTCTGTTGCAACTACCTTATGTCTTACCACTATTTAAAACTGCACCAGGTAAATTCTTCTTCTCAATGTATTATCTCCTTTCCACATAGGAAAATAAGATCTCTAGGAATCCGTGCTTTATCTTGTTCAATTTTTTTTATTCCCTGTGCTTAGAACTCCCTAGCATACAGAATTTACACAAAGAATATTTGTTAAAATCTGAATGGATGTTTTGTGTGTTAAATGTTGAAGTCTCAACAATTACATTGTGAATAAAGGAGATGAGAAAAGAATGAATCTGTTTTGTGAGATTAAAGTCTGTTTTACTAACGTTATATACTTTAACATGATAAGGTAAAAAACTAGACAACATGAAAAAGGCACATATTACATCAAAATGATATTTCAAAGAATAAAATGATTAACCTATTCAAAATAATGGGATGTTATCAGCAGACTTAAATTTAAAGAATTCTTAAATGTAGGATTATTCATACAGAAGATTCAAAGCTAAAAGAAAATAGAACTGAGTTCAACAGGAATTCTGAACATGTGGAGTGAAATAAAAACTATATATATTTTGGAAAACTAAAATTAATAACCAGAGGTGAGAATTGACTAGGGAAATTGTGAGATAAGTAATAACCTTAAAACTTGCTATGTCTAAGTTTATTTGAACCCTTGCAAACCACATATGTATTAAGAGTTATTCTTAATACTAAAGAAAGGTTTGAGGACATTAAGGAATTTGAAGTGGAGTTCATTTGCTGTTGTGAAAGCTAGCTCTAATTATTGTGGCTGGAATGGAACAGGTAATTCCTTTCATTTTTCCCTGGGATATTGAACAAAGGCGTTGCTTAGAGTCAGCCAACTGGATTTTTTTTTTCAGGAATTTGATGCCTAAACAATAATGGGTATTCACAAGGTCCATGATTACAATGGCCAGTTTCTGTGCATAGTAGTAATCCTGTGGAGCACCAAGCAAATTATCTACAGTCTGTGGGCTTTTAAAGGACATTTGATTATCATTGTTACATAGATATATATGCACATACGTATGCAAGGATAAGCATAAAAATAAATATATATACAATCTGCTGAGTCTGAGTTTTTTTTGGTAGTGATTTCAAGGCTGACTACTTTGCATTGAACAACCAGTAAAGGAGCTTATCCTTTGGAGAGGCTAAATCTCCTGCTCCCAGCATTCATTACTTGCATGTGCTAAATATCTAGGGGTGGGACACCAAAAAAATTTCACCCTTTGACATTAACATGTTAATTGATATTGCCATTTCCAGCTCTTATTTTTTTTTTTAGTTTAATTTTATTTTATTTTACAATACAATTCAGTTCTACATATCAGCCACGGATTCCCTTGTTCTCCCCCCTCCGGCCCCCTTTCACCTTCCCCCCAGCCTACCCCCCATTCCCACCTCCTCCAGGGCAAAGCCTCCCCTGAGGACTGAGATGAACCTGGTAGAGTCAGTCCAGGCAGGTCCAGTTCCCTCCTCCCAGGCCGAGCCAAGCGACCCTGTATAAGCCCCAGGTTTCAAACAGCCAACTCAAGCAATGAGTACAGGACCTGGTCCCACTGCCTGGATGCCTCCCAAACAGATCAAGCCAATCAACTGTCTCACCCATTCAGAGGGCCTGATCCAGTTGGGGGCCCCTCAGCCATTGGTTCATAGTTCGTGTGTTTCCATTTGTTTGGCTATTTGTCCCTGTGCTTTATCCAACCTTGATCTCAACAATTCTTGCTCATATAAACCCTCCTCTTTCTCTCTAATTGGTTGCAAATCAAAATAACTCTGAGATACCACCTTACGCCTGTCAGAATGGCTAAGATCAAAAACACTGAAGACACCTTATGCTGGAGAGGATGTGGAGCCAGGGGAACTCCCCTCTACTGCTGGTGGGAATGCAAGGTTGTACAACCACTTTGGAAATCAATATGGCGCTTTCTTAGAAAATTGGGAATCAATCTACCCCAAGATCCAGCTATACCACTCTTGGGCATATACCCAAGGAATGTTCAATCATACCACAAGAGTACTTGCTCAGCTATGTTCATATCAGCATTGTTTGTAATAGCCAGAACCTGGAAACAACCTAGATGCCCTTCAACTGAAGAACTGATAAATAAAATGTGGTACATATATACAATGGAGTACTACTCAGCAGAGAAAAACAATGACACCATGAGGTTTGCAGGCAAATGGATGGATCTAGAAAAAATCATCCTGAGTGAGGTAACCCAGACTCAGAAAACAAATATGGTATAAACTCACTCATAGAAGGATACTAGATGTGGAACAAGGATGTTTGGACTGCTACTCACATCACCATGGAGACTACCTGGAAAACAGGACCCCAAGAAAGACACAGGGATCACCCAATGACAGAGAAATGGATGAGATCTACATGAACAGCCTGGACATGAGTGGGGGTAGTGAAGGGCGAGGGTCGAGGGAAAGAGAGCTTGGGGGAGCCGGAGATCCCAGCTGGATCAAAAACAGAGAGGGAGAACAAGGAATAAGAGACCATGGTAAATGAAGACCATATGAGAATAGGAAGAAGCAAAGTGCTAGAAAGGCCCACAGAAAACCACAAAGATACCCCCACAATAGACTGCTGGCAATGGTTGAGAGACAGCCCGAACTGACCTACTCTGGTGATGGGATGGCCAAACACCCTAATTGTTGTGCTAGAAACCCCATTCAACGACTGAGGGATCTGGATGCAGAGATCCATGGCTAGGCCCCGAGTGGAGCTCTGGGAGTCCAGGTCTTATTTTTATAGCCACTGTATAGTAAAAGACAAAATCGGACACTCCAGATGGATCTGCAACAATGTAAGAAACAGCTCAGTGCCTCTGACCAGAGGACCATTGGCAGTCCATTATGGAATTTGATACTGTCCTTCTTAATCCCCCTTTTCCTCTTTGTCTTCATTGAACTAGTCTTACCTGCCTCATAAATTTTTTGTCTAAATTTCTTCAACAATGGATCTAAAAGATTTCTAAGCAGACTTTTAATCACAGAATTACCAGCATCTAGCTATGGTGATAGAGGCCTGCAACTCCCAGTTATACCCTGATAGTGAAGATAAAGCTTGCCCCAAAGACCTCAATACCCCACTAGACAGGAAGTAGTTTAATGATAATGTTGCCCCCCGCTTTCCTGACCCCTGAATGTTTATCAATAGTAAACAAAAACAGGGGTAGTATTAGCCACCTAAAACTAAGACTACCCTCAAAGCTGTAAAGGCCATTTCCAGGCTCTCAAGATGCAGTCAGCCAAGCTCCACCATACAGGGAAAAAACAACAACAACAAAAACAAACAAACAAACAAACAACCCAAGATCAGGCCATGGAATCCCACTAATCTCTGAGCTTTCCCCTAAATCAGACCACAGAATCTCACTAATCCCAGGTCACCCTGGGAAGCTCGGCTCCCCTCCCCTGAGATACCCTATATAAAGCCTGCCTCCTTCTCAGTTCCCTGCTGCTCTTCACCTGAGCAGAGGCAGTCACCCTCTGGTGTTGTCTTCCCTAATAAATCTCTTATGTGAGGTTTGTTGTGTGCTGTGACTTTTTGGTATTCCTTGGCTCCAACTGCCAGGATACCTTTCCCCTAAGAGCTATAACACTTAAAGCCACTAAGACCATCAATTACCAACTTGAGAATGGGAAGGTATCATGGAAAGGGTTTGAGGGAAGGCTGCTGAAAGGTTCTAGAGGGAGGAAAGGGAGGGGGTGATGTTATTCTATTTCACTTTAAAAAGATATTTAGTAAATATACCATATATATGGTATATATATATATATATATATATATATATATATATATATGTGTGTGTGTGTGTGTGTGTTTGTGTGTGTGTGTGTGTGTGTGTGTGTGTGTGTGTGTGTGTGTGTGTATTTGCTGGAACTGGAAGTAATCAAAGTCACATGTGGTTACACACTGAGAATGAATGACATGAAAGCCCCAGAAATGAACCGATCTCTGAGGAAGAAGCCAGATATAAGAGTTGGGCAGCAGCCATCTTAAGAGGTAAGTGGTAATGTGAAAACAGTAATTTCAGCACCAAAGGAAAAAAGGGTGCTTTTGAAATCATAATAGAGATTATAATAGTATTGAACATTTAACTATTATTTTTTAACAATAATAGAACATGGAAAATGTTCTGAAACCAGGATAGATTCAAATTTATGTATCATGGTCATGGAAGAAGGATGAGAAGTAAAAACTAATAGCATAAAAAATATCTTCAATAAAATCTTAGAAAATAATTAAAAACTAGGAAAATAGATGGTCGTGCAGACACAAACTATGTTTACAATGCCAAGTAGCCACGACTTCAAGTGAACCCCTTATGTCACATGGCTAAAATGCTAAGTAAACAAAACAAAGTATGAGTATTGCCAGCTTAGGGAGAGAAGCTGTAAGTCATACATAATAGCAAGTCTATCGAAATAATAGCAGAGTTCTCAACAGAATCTCTGAAAGCTGTGAGGACATGGAATTATGTATTTCAAAATCTGGAAAAAGAAATTGTGAATTGAGATTGTAGGATCATTAGAATTATCCTTCATAATTGAAGGAAAAAGAAAAAGAATTCCATGATAAATAAAAACTATAATAACAGGACAACTAAGAGACTCTGATGTCTATAATGGAAAATGGAAATAAACAACACTTCAAGTAGAATGCAGCAAAATAAAACCATAAAAAGCAGCAACAATATTACATAGCAATAATGAATATGTAGAGGAGAAAAATGATTAACTAATCTATTTAATATATCTTCAAAGATTCTTAGGAATGTATTTAAGCAAGAGAATGAAAGATCTCTAACAATGAAAGTGTTAAACATTGAAAAGAGAAATTGAAGATGATATAAGAAGATAGAAAATACCCCATGTTGATCAGGAGAATTAAAATAATTTTAAGGGCAACTCTACTAAAAGCTATTTATAGATTCAATACAATCCCATCAAAATTCTAATGTCATTCTTTACTGAAATAGAAGCAAAACTCCCAAAATTCCTATGGAAGTACAAAAGATGCCAGATCATCCAAACAATCCTAAACAAAGTTGCTGGAGATGTCATAGTTACTTATACTACAGAGTCAAAGAAAGAAAAACAGATACAAAGGTCAATGGAATGGGAAGGAGGACCTGTACATAGAGCTATAGCCATATTTTTTTTACAGAGATAGCAAAAATATGCATTGAAGAAAAGATAGTCTTTCAATGGTCAGTTCTGGGAAAATAAAACTCACATACAGAAGAATGAAACTAGATCCAATTTCTAAGCCTGTACAAAATTTAAAGCAGATTAAAGATAATCTCACACTGAAACACTGAAAGCATTGGAAGTATGCACCAAGATATATGCATTTGTATTTCTGGAAGGAGTACAAGAACCAAGAAAATAATACCAAGTGTTGACAAATAGATTTTTATGAACCTAAGAAATTTTTGCTGTGCAAAAATTTAATTCAGTAAAGATACAACTGACAGAATGGGAGAAAATTTTTCTTACTATCCATCTGAGAGGGTCTGCATCTTGGAATATATCAAGAACCTTAAATATTAATACTTAAAAGCCAAAAAGCCCAGTCTACTGAAATCAATAGTTAGTTTTCAAAAGATGAAATTTAGATTCTCAATAAATATGTTCATAGTATTTAATATCTTTAGCTATCAGGGAAAGACAATTTAAAACTGCATTGAGATTTCATTGCAACCCTAGTCAGAACAGCTATCATTAAAAATAACAAAATATAACAAATTTTGTCAAGGATGCAAAAAAGGAAATCTTCATACACTAGTAGTGAAAATGCAACTTGCTCTCTCTACTCTGAAAATCAGCATGGGATTCCTCAAAACACTGAAACTAGTACTACTATATATCTAGCTATACTCCTGTATATATCTTAAGGTCTCAGTAAGCACACTATAGAGACACTTGCACATCCATGTTTATTGTAACATTGTACACAGTAGCCATGCTATGAAATAGGTATATGTATATATCAACAAATACATAAAGAAAATACAGCATATATATATGTGTGTGTGTGTGTGTATATATATATATATATATATATATATATATATATATATATATGTATTAGGGTTTTCTCATTTGTAAAGTGCAGTAAAGTTATCCCACTAACAGGAAAATGGATATAACTGGAGACCATCTTTTTAAGTGAAACAAGGTCAAGTATTGACCTACTTAGAAGGTCAAGTATTACATGTTTTTCCTCTCATTTTGGGTCCTAGATTCTTGATAAATACATAAAACAATAAATCATATACAATTTGAAGTCATTAGGAAAGTCCTGGCAGATAGAAGAGGACTAGGGGATATAGGGAAAAGATGGAGGACATGATTATGTATTAAACATATGATATACTTCAAAGAAGTTTTCTGTGGTAAACGCATCATTAGAAACACTGAGAATCAACAAAAAGAGTGAGAAAGAACACAAGGATATCTACAATATCTAATGATCAGAAAGGAGTCATACAAACCTTTGAGTTCTCAGGAAACGATAGTAAAGATGTTAATGAGTATCCTAGCTAACAAACACTGCTTCACTGTGTCTTCTGTGGTAGACACATATTTAACAGTGCCTCGTGGTTGAGATGGAAATAGGTAGGGTATTCAGTAAGATGTTTGTGTCTAATACTAACTTTAATTTTCTAAATCAATCAAATTATTTGAAATATTGCCACAGTCAAATCTTCTGATATAAAAGTGAAATATTTTGTTCTCTCAGGAAAGTGAAAGGCCCATTTTTCAAGGTGCATAAGCAGCTAGCTGTCTGGTGATCTAATACTTCACTAATAATTCTCAGAAAAAGTGAAATATTCTTAAACATAATTTCAGTTAGGGTTTGACTTACTAAAGATAACTTAAGCATAAGGTAAATTTCAAAAGGTCCTTGAATGCAATTAATCTTTAACTGACATTGTCATTGAAATGAACACATAATGTTCAATTTTTCCATGTAATAATGTACTCTAT
The DNA here is from genome assembly GCF_949786415.1 of Peromyscus eremicus. Taxonomy (NCBI): domain Eukaryota; kingdom Metazoa; phylum Chordata; class Mammalia; order Rodentia; family Cricetidae; genus Peromyscus; species Peromyscus eremicus. Next base: position 112,001,786 of record NC_081421.1, on the reverse strand, counting down.
TTAATCACTATACTATTGAACACAGAATGTTCATTAAAGTTTTATATATTAGTTGGCATTATTTTCTTTACTGTTTTTATGTCAGATGTAAATAATAACCTAGTTTCATACTTTCAAATTATTTCACATATGCTTTCAGAAAGATAAACATCACAGATGATTTTATTATCTTAAATATTACAATATGCTTTATACTATCTAACCTAACACAGTATTTTTGTATATTTTCCATATATATTATTTATATTAATTTAATGGTTTGTCATTATTTGGCAAAAGTAGACTTATTTGGTGCTTTTTGCATCATGGGAACTCTGTAGAATCGTGACATTTTGTTCTGTTTGAACATTTTGTTTGTTAATTGTGGCTAAATCATTTTAGCTTAGCAGTTCATAACAAGCTTAGAAGAGACTGACATTTAAAAAGACTTGAGTACATTGAGAACTAAAATTCTTGAAGTAATGAAATCTGAAATTGCATTTCAGTTGTCGAAAGCGAAAGCAGACATAGCATTTTCTTACAAAAGGTGGTTTGCAGGAAGCAGTTTTCTTCCGAATAGACCAAGTGCATTCACAATTTAGCAATCAGTTACTGTGCAATTGCTTCTGACTATTATTTGAACTTCAAGAACTCTGATCTCAGGATTTTACTTAGTATGAAATATGAATCACTTTGGGTGGCTGCAAAACATGCACACTGTGCTTAATAACAATTCCCTTTGCGTTAAAGAAACATTTCTCAAGGCAGACTTCATGAACTGTCCAGCCATGACCTTAAGAAATGACAAGATTCTTCATAAAATACTGGATCTGGGAGAAATTCAACATTTGTAAGGAAGATCATTAACCAAATGGCTGATACCGTTTATAGCAATAAAACTCGCTAGGCACTGGTGAACCAGGCTGGAAGTTTGATAGTAGAACATGCTACACATAATTAAATATGGATCCTTCCTAATCAATAGTGAAGACATAATTACTTTTCTCAAGGTTAGTTAGGCAGGGTTGTTTGAAGGGAGAGCAGACAGAGTGAAAGGAATCAAGAAGACAAACTGGAGGGTCAGGCATTATGGCATTATTTGGAACTTTGGAACACTTGAAGCCCAAGACTGTGATGTTCTCAGTAGTTCCAGTGGAGAATGATTCGACATTGTCAGGGAGGCTGAGGAGAACTGATGGATGCATCCAAGTGCTGCTCCCCACTTCACAAAGGTGCTCAATAAAAGCTCTCGGATTTACATTTCTTTGAACAAAACATTTTACCTACCATGGAAACTTTCAGGGGTGAGTTAACAAATATTTCTAACATGAGGAAAACAAAAACAAAAGAAATTCAACTATTGATTATAGATAGATAGTGAAACGAGGAAAGAGGTAAGTACATTAAGTGTGTGTGTTTGCAAATATGTCCTCCCTAGATGAGACTCACTTGAGGAAGGAGGAATGAAGAGAAAAGAAGATAACATTGTGGTGATGTTTTGTTTGTGCTCTCACAAATAAAGCTTGCCTGGAGACCAGAGTTTGGAGCTAGCCATTAGAAGCCAGGCAGTGTTGGCACATATCTTTAATCTCAGCACTTGGAGGGAGGAAACAGGAAATGATAGGAAGGCTGGGAGTTTCAAGGCAGCTCCCTAGTGCAGTAGCAGTGTGAGATAGGAGTCCAGGGAGAGCCCACCACTCACCAGGAGAGAAAAAGTCAAAGAGACTCTGGCCCATGTGGGGTGGAGATTTGGCCATGTGTAGCTCTGGCCCAAGCCAGGGGCCTTTAAGACCAAAAGTGTCTTTTTAGTGAATTCTTGCCACAAATGTTGGGCTACCAGATGTAAAACAAATTACTAAATGGTTTTATTAATAAAAAACCCAGAGACAGATATTGGGGTAAAAACCTGAGGGATCAGAGGAACAGGAAAAGCTACAGCCAGTCTCACCTCAGTCTCCAAAGAGCTACTTCCTGTATAGCCAAGTCCATATGTCTTTCTGTCCCTGCAATCTCACTTCCTCTCTCCACCCAGCTACACCACTTCCTCTTCCCACCCAGCTCTGTCACTTCCTGTCTGTCTGTACAGACCTCTAGATCTTTATGGTTAACTAGTCTTGGAATTCAAGGCATGTGCCACCACACCTGTCTCTGTTCCCAGTGTGGCCTTGAACTCACAGAGATCTGAATGAATCTCTGCTTCCTGAATGCTAGGATTAAAGGCATGTGCTACCACTGCCTGACTTCTATGTTTAATATAGTGGCTGGCTTTTTCCTCTGATCCTCAGATAAGCTTTATTAGGGTACACAATATATTGGAGAACACAATATATGACCGCAGTGCTTTTGCTTGCTCACTTCAACATCAAACCTGTGGGCTGGTGGCTGTTCTCAGAAATGCTTATAAATATTAAATTTGTTTACTGCCTGACCTTTCCTCCTCCATTCCTAAATACTGACTGCATGCTTGCTGTGAGACAAACGTAATATATTAGATAACTGATGGCTAGCTATTCTTGATTGTCAACTTGACTACACCTATAATTAACTAAAATCCAAAAGTGGAGGGCAGACCTGTGAGGGAATTTTCTTAATTTGGAGTAGGTAGATCTACATCTAATCTTGACCTTTGAGGTAGGCAGACACACCTTTAATCTGGGCCACACCTTCTGATAAAAGCCTATACAAGGCCATAGAAAAAGAAAACCTTTGCTCATTGCCTGCTTGCTTTTCCCTTTCTAGCTAGTCCATTTCTTCCCTGTTATTAGAGCAACTAATCTAGTATTCCAGCATATATTGAAGACCAGCTGAGACATCCAGCCTTGTGGACCAAGCAACTTCCAGAGCCTTGAACTTCTCTTTCCAATCAGCCATTATTGGATTAGCTGGACTGCAGCCTGTAAATCATTCTAAGTCCTCTTTCTACATATTTAGAGAGATTCAGTCTATAATTTCAGTTACTCAAGAGAACCCTGACTAATGCTATAACCAATTTTAAATATGTAAATGATGATTCTGTTGCTAATATCTATTATGGGACCCTAGAACATAAGAATGGATGACTTAGGATTGTACTCACTTAGGGATATAAAGCCACCTTCATGATGGGAAGGGGTTTTAAGGTTATTCCAGAAGCACATAATGTTAGCTTACATTTGTTGAGGGATAGTATTTTTTTTGGAAGCCTCTATTTCCCCTCAAATATTCTTGATGCAACTTTTTAATCTCAGAGATATTTTCCCAAGAAATCCATAACATTCTAAAGATAGATGAATAGTCTAATAGATATATCACTTTTTGGCTTGCTTTTATCTTCAAAACATTAACTTGTTTTCTATAGAGATATAGAAAGATAGCATTTTATAAAAATGAATATACCATATTGAATAAGTATTACGAAACAGTAAAAATTTGGTGTGAGAAAATACATAATAATACCTTGAAGTTAAAACCCAAGAAAGGAATATTTCTTAGGTATAATTTATTTTAATTAGATCTGGAGTTCAAAGGTCAGTAAACACCTTAGTTGCTTTTGTATGACAAAAGTTAAGAAATAAACTCCCAAGAAAATTCAAGTTTATACTTTAAGGTTATATTGCCAACAGGAACCAAAAATGAAAAGACACCTTTAAATATATTTTATATTTTGTTCATCCTTTTTGATACTGCTTCATTGAACTCTTTTCAGCTAAATATTTCTCTGAGTGAGACACTGTGAAGTAAGCATTTGCAAGGTGGTTATGGGATCGTTACAAGTATATTTGGTCTCTGCTTACAGTTGCTGTTAGATTTAGAATTTCCTGGGTATGGAGAACTCGGTGTATCTTTTATTTTAATATTTGGTCTCTGAAATCTGTGACTAACAAAGTGCTCCTAGTGCCTTAGCATTCCTTTAGGGGCAGCAGCATCTTCTGTTCTGAGGAAGCAACACTTGAGAAGCCTTGGGGAGTGCTTAGCAGCCCCTAATTTACAGTCTTGGAACTCTCCTTTTCATTCACTATCTTCTGGTAAAAGGAATGCTGTTTGAAATTGAATTAATTATCATTTATGTTGATGTATAAAAGACCTCCATATGAATTCCCAAATAGGAGTTCAGAGAGCATCAATGTTACTGAGCACATGAAGTGCTTGACAAGCAAGATGTCAGGAGAGGTCATGGCAGCTTTGTGTCCTTGCCCTGACATTTTGCTATATACCTTCTTCCTGTGCATCCTTTGCAATCCTCTATAAAAATTGGAAGTAATGTTTCTTTAATTTTTGGGAGCTGCTCTAGGGAGTTTGTGGAATGTGAAGAAGAGGATACAATACAAACTTATTGCTAATTGGTCAGAAGCACAGGTCAAAAACTAGAGGTCTGAGTGACATCTGAAGTAGGGGGACAGACTCGTGGGACTGACCTGATAAACTATAAGAACTAACTCTATTTAGGTGTTCACAGTTTTACAATTGGATAGGATCGAGGGATGGTCAGCTTTTTCCTCTATAAAACATGCCTTTGGTACAGAGAAATTTGTATCATGATTTGCACATTTTGGTGTCCAGCAATGCTCTATGTTGCACTGTGAAACTAGGAAGAAAAACCTTGTATTTCTTAACTCTTACAAAAGTAGTGAATGTTTTTTGACTGGTAATTAGAACAACTACCACTTACTGAGCTTGAACTATTCACTGGAAATACTGTTAGCCATTTCGCATTTTTTTTTGTATTATTCCTGTTAGATCTTAAAAATTTCTACAGAAGAGAGAACAAGAAACTAGAAGTTCTCCCTTGCATTTGACAAAACAGTTAGGGATTTGTACCTAGATTTGTATACAATAACATTCTGCTATGCATAAGATAAAACACTATTTTTCTTGATATTAATTTTGAGGTGGGTAATATAAATAAAAACCCTCTTTTCTTCTGCACGACATGCATGACATTTATACAAGAAAATTTAATTCCATTCTTTCTCTAAGCTCACAGTTCTCCAGTTTAACACATATGGAACTACATGGACAAGTCCTGAGCTTTAGTTTAGTTTGTCCCCACAGACATGGCTACATCTGAAAACAGAATAATACTATGTTGTCCCTAAGCCACTTTGTCATTTCATTAGGAGAATAAACACCATGACAGCAGAACAGATCAAGGCTATATTCTACAGCTTCTACAGATGTCTAAGCAGTGAGGGTCACCAGGGCATGGACAATAGAATGTTCAGTCTTTGAAGAAAACTTTGACCTGTGTATCTGACAGACTTTTTGTGTTAAATTATGTGCTAAAAGACATGAATTATACCTGTGCCAAAAGCTGTAAATGTAGGGTATTTAGAGCCTACTAATCCACACTCTGAACCCAGTCAGAAGCCCCATTCATTGTGTGGCTATGGTTGTTTTACATCACACAGTTAATTCTCTTCCATTCTCTGCAACCTTATCTCTTCATGTTTTTGAAGGAGTTCCATTTCTATGGCAGTTTCTTTCTTCACTTAGCAAAGTTTGAAACTAATTTATTCCTTATGACTTTATTATGAAGCATGTGCTACACTGTTATTTCCTTTTAATATAGCAGATACAAACTTTACAGAGTCATGCCTATTCATATTGGAGTCAAGTGGTTTATTCAAGATTAAGGAACAACTCAAACTGAATCAAGGATATTCCAGGAACTAAGGAAATATTTGATAAACAAAAAGATGGTGACTTGTGGAAAGGCTGAAGCTAGAGAACAATTTGAGTGACAGTATCAAGCAGAATACCAGATTACAACCTAACACAGAAAATAACTCCCTCTCCAAAATATCTAGAGTACTTCAAATGCTCAAACAAATACATAAATGAGAGAGAGGAGATGAATGTCTCATACAGAAAACTTTCAAATAGTTTATTTAGTGTAGATGAATTTCTAAACAGTCTCATTAAATAAGAAACACAGAGCCAAATACAAAGTTAAAGCCAAAAAGATCAGAGCAAGAGCCACCTAACTTTAGCTTACCATAAGCAATAGCTTCCCTCGAGAGAGCATTTCTTTCTGTCTGACTTGTGCTTTTATTGCCTTTCTGTTCTGCCTTCTCATTGGCTCTAAAACCAACCACATGACTTCCTCATCACTGCCTGTCTATACTGACCTCCAGATCTCTATGGTTGGTACTGGGGTTAAAGGTTTGTGTCACCACGCTTGGCTGTGTCCTTGACCACACAGAGACTTTGCCTGCCATGTGATTGGATTAAGGGCATGTGCCACCACTATCTGACTCTGCTTATGGCTCCCTATGACCTCTGATCTACAGGCAAACCTTATTTATTAACATACAAATAAAATCACATTTCATCACAAATAAAATATCACCATAATTTAGTATGAGTTATACATCTCTCCAAGAAATGGAAACTAATATCCCATTCCTCCTTGTTCTTCATGATACGGTATGGACTATACTTACTTCCTAAGACACCAGTATGAAATTAGTTGCACAAGAAAGCATGACTTTAGTGGAGGAAGATATTGTCCTGGCCAAATAGATGATCAAGGTTAGCAGTGCGAATAAGTTTCTTATCCTTGACATGATGTGTATGAATAATACTTCACCTCTGCATACTTTTTCTAAAATATCTGTAATTCAAGTTGGAAATGAAAAAAATCATTGGACAAACTCAAATTGAGAATATTCCATAAAATATTCATAAATGTACCATAAATAATGGTCTAAGAAATTGACAGTAAGGGTAGCTGGGAAACCTATTGGAAGTTCTTTGTACAATCATCACATTTTTTTTTCATGAAGGTGAAACTACTCAAAAGTAAAATGTGGAGAAAAATAAGGAAATTTCAATATGAATACTAGAGTATGCCTGCATGTTTACAGACTTTTTTAAAAAACATAAGATGGGTTTTCTGTTATTTATCTGTGAGGATTTTTTTTTGGGGGGAAGGGTGGTTGTTTCTCTTACATATTACTGAGTGCACTTTATAAGTTTCCACTGCTCAGCACATTCATAAGAGATGGATGCTTACAGTGTAAAGCAAGTTAAAGAGCACCCAGCTCCTTGCCTTATATAACATAAACTCTCAATATATATTTCTCCATTCATTAAGTAGAATTGCAAATTATTTTTCCATGGATTATGGTACCTATAACTTTGTTCTATTTTCTTGCATCTTAAGTAGATTAGTGCAATTGAGAGACTTTAAAATGTGAAAATATTTTAAACATTGAGAACCATATCAGTAAGGATCAATAATAATGTAGATTAGTCAGCTGATACAATAAGTCATTCAGTGAAATGGTCTCTCAGTTCATCCTGGAGGAAATTTGAGAAAAGTCCATTTAACCACAGTGATCGGGAATGATGTTGAGGAACACAAGACATGAATGGAATTGATAAGAAAGAAAACTGAGTCTTTCATATCAGTCTGAGAAGGGGAGTCTGAGAAGAATAATTCCCCAGATGTCCCCATGAATGCCTTAGGCTATCATAGTCTGATGTCATTAACTATTAGGTTCATTCAACTAATGAACTCTCCTTGCTCTGATTAATTTTATTTCCCATGTAGATTCTTTTTAGTGAAGGGAGCGCACTCTTGGGTCACTTTGCTCATTATAGTTCTCATGACACATTTGTAAATTTGCATTCTAGTTCACTCACTGGATTCTTGGGGATTTGAGTAACCTAGTTTTCTTATTTGGGAAACGTGGTGAAATCTTATTACCTATTTCACACAGTAGTTTTGAAATTAGAATTGTTGATAAAGTCAAGGGTGGAGCATAGTCTAATGCCACACAGAGCCTATTCACAGACATGTTATTATTGAGAATTGGTTATTGCTGCTGCTGTTATGGAGTCTCTTTGTGTCTCCACTGTAAATTTAAACCAGTCTGACAAAACTGAACTCCTTCACCAGAAAATTATGTGAATCAATGTTTCAGTCAGCCTCCTCCTTTGATAGAATGCATCTCTGACTGACCTGCCCACTGGTCAGTTGTCTTTCTCCTGATACTTTTTGTCTCCAATTTCTCTTTATATCCTCAGCATCTGAAACTGTAGGATCCTAAACACACAGGACAGCTAGTAATGAGCAGATGAGCTACATTATAGGCATCTCTTAATTCATCATTGAAATGAGGCACTTCTAAACTGGAGTGTAAAAGTTATTTAACCAGCAGGTTTAACAGCTGTGATAAATGGTGTGTGTGATTTAAATTTGAGTAGAATTGTGTTTAATTGAAAAATTGGCCACTACATGGAAGTTTCACTGCAAAGATGAAGATGACATTGAAAGACTGCCAAGGGTACAAAAATGTGAACGAGAGAGCCACATAGGTTAATATTTCATGAGTCAGTCAGTGTTTTATAAAGCAAGGTTTTGGAAAATATGTTCCAAGACTATCTTCATCAGAATCATCCTGTGTCAGTCTGTTAGCATCAGAGGACTTCTATTGGACCTCAGAATTCCAACAAGAGATTTCAGGAATTTGCAGGCTTATCAAGGATCATGGGTAATTCTAATATCTTCTACAGTGTGGTTTTGCTTTATAAATCAAAAGTATGTGTTGTTACCAAGGTGTCCACAGCTTTTATTCACATTGGATGTGACTGTCTAAATCTAAAATTTAAAGTGTGTTTGGGGAGAAAACAGGAATAGTATGAGATGATGCTTGATTGTTATGCCTAATGAATCAACATTTACAGTAAAATCTTTTCATAGTACATTTTGTAAGCGAAACATTGTACTCTGCACTTTAAATAACTGGTGTTTTAATTATATAAGCCTTTTTGATATGAAAGTTTATTCAATTTGAATGCAAATAACTATGCCACTGGGTCTCTGTCTCTATTACTAGATTCAGAGCAATTCAACCAAGTCTCATATCTGTTTTTCACTTGTTGGATCTTTCTGTTTGAAGTTATTTTTCTTTCAGAAAAGATCACATTCAATATGTATCAGAATTAAGCTCCAACAAGCTTAATCTCATTGATAAGTAGCTTGATCTGATTAATTTTCCCAGGTATGCACATGATAAAAGATTTGCTTCATTCTTTATTCAAAATTTGCAGTCCTTGAACTATTCTTATGAATCTTGATGCATATTTTTTGTGTTTCTCAAAAATATTTGTTCTAATAAAAATGTATTTGGTTGGTTTATTTACAATAAAACTTCCCCTATAATTCCAAGAAAACAGGACCTATCCCAAAAGGAAGCCACTGAGTATAGTCTTGAAGAGGATTTTCTTATAACTCCGCTGAAGAGTCGAGCTTTGGGTCATAGAAATCTGAAATATACCATTACCAATGTGACCTGGAATATAGTCTCTGACATTTCTGAAACTCTGGTTGCATGCTAATAAGTGGGTTGATCAAAAGAGACGATATTTGCAAAGGTCCTGTGCATCACCAAACAAAGAATAAAAGCTAAAACAATGTGCAAAGGATCACTGAAAGTACTGAACCATTCCTGGGAAGATGGACCCGCCTTGAGCTCTAAGTCACAGTGCAAAGGTCTTACTTTCCATCACAGAGCATCCCGACTCTTCAGAACACTGAAAACATCACATCACAAAGAAAATGGGATATAAGCCATTTAGTGGCAGAGCTAGAATGCTTAGTAATGTCATGATTTTGAATTGTAAGGTGAATAAGAATATTATTAACTATGGTTGAATGCAATTTGACTACTTAAAGAAGGCTGCGAGAATGTCCTTGGATAGAAACAAACTTCCATTTCCTGTGTTGTTTTCATATTTGACTACATTTCCTGTGTCCACTTTCATTTACAATCAATAACACTTGTTTCTACTTTTTATTTTATTGCATAAATAATTTTTCATTAACATTTATATTTTCACTAAAAAAGAATCAAGTGTTATTTACTTCGATGAAAGGAACAGCTAGAGATTATTAAGCCCAGTTAAAAATATTTATTAGAATATTTACAGTGTCTTCTAAAAAACTGGACAGTTTAGGGCAATGGTTCTCAACTTGTGGGTCATGAATTCTTTGGGAAAGGGCGTGAGTGACCCTTTTGCAAAAGTTGACTGAAGACCACCAGAAAACACAGATATTCACATTACAATTCATAACATAAGCAGAATTACCCTTATGGAAATAACAATGAAAATGATTTTTTGGGGGGGGGTTGGGCTCACCTCAACATGATAAACTCTATTAAAGGGTCACAGCATTAGGAAGGTTGAGAACCACTGGTGTAGGGGGAAAGGAATGTAAACCTTTTCCTGATTAAACATTGTTTTCTGTCCCCTACTAAATGTATTTAATTTTGATGATTTGGATTTTTACAAAATAAGATTAAAAGAAGGAAAATATTTCCAGGATATTAAACTGGTATTATTTATGTGGAATGACTATGTTCTTTTTTAAAATTTTGAATAATTGGTTTACCATGTTTATTTAAATATTTAAATTTAAATATCAAAAGGCTAGAAAACCTACTTCACAGGAGTTTTCATTGTTTGGAAAAAAACTCTTAGCTATCAGAAATAGGAAAATAAGATTGATTTCATAGTTATTATAGATATGAATTACACATTAGAAATCAATTTCACTGTAATAAAATGTGTGGACCCATAATAAGTCTGGGCCATAGATTAGAAAATGTAAGTAGAGTACAGGAAAGAAAAATAGTGTATTGGGAAAACTGCATGACAGTTAGTGTTACAGGCTAGAGCCATGACTCAACAGTGAAGAGCACTTACTGCTCTTCCAGAGGACCTGGTTCTATGACCAACATCTACACAGCAACTAACAACTGTCTGAAACTCCTGTCCCAGGTGACCCAATGTTCTCCTCTGTCCTGCTGGAGTACCAGGTACACATGTGGTACACAGACACTCATGCAGGCAAAGCACTTACACACATAAAAATAATAGACAGATTTTCAAAAATAAAAATAACACCATTTTAAAAGTTATGAGAGATATGGGAAGTTTTCCTTTATTTTTCTTTTTTTCTATTTTGCTTGCATTAAATGTTTGCATTCTATTTGTAATGTATTTATTATTCATTCGTGTGTGAGTGAGTGTGTGTGTGTGTGTGTGTGTGTGTGTGTGTGTGTTATGCATGAATATGCAGAGGCCATAGAAAGATGTTGGTTGTCCTATCACTTTCCATCACATTGCTTTGACACGGGGTCTTTCCTCAACCTGGACCTTGCTGTCTTTTTGTCTGTGCTGGATGGGAAGCCCCAGTAATCCCCCCTTTGCCACCATTTCCTCTATTCATTGTCTGTATGTACATCTTGGGAGCTCAAACTCAGGTCTTCATATTTGTACAGCAAGTGTTCATATTCACTGAGTCATCTCCCTCACCCCAAATGTACCACTTAGAATCTATTTTGTCTTATTTTTCGTTCATTAATAATGTTTACTTTTGTTTCATTAAAATGTTACTGACTATGAAGAAATGGAGTTCATTATGACATTTTCATACATACATAAAAGTACAGCAATACAGATGTATGAATATGGCCAAACTTATTTTATTAAGGTAAATTCTTAGAACTAGAATTATTTTTATTATGAGAAAGCTTCTAACCTTTGTTATAGGCTGCTAATAAAAAAATATCCTCCATGTTGCATAGAAAAATGTTGGCAACTTCTTACTGTCATAGTGTCTGAAACACTATTCTGAGAATGTAATCGTTAATATTTAACATACTACTTAAAAATTATTGCAAATTATGTAAATAAAATGGCCATTTTATTTTGACTATGTTTACACATTGTTAACATAATACCAAGTACTGTTAGTAATTTGTAATTTTGCAAATTATTTATAAACAATAGCCCTTTTATACTTGAGAATTATCACTTATACATCTATATGAGTCCTCTATTTTAAAAGCACAGTTTTATGAGTTAAAATCACTGCAAATGTTTTTCCACATTTGTCATTGGCGTTTAAATGTTTTAATAATTCTGAATATAAATGTATACATTATATATTTAAATTTTGCATTAGGCAAATATTTCAAGTGTGAAAACATAAGATCTCCTAGGACATGAACTTTACTTATTGGCTGAAACTCTAGTTCTAGCACCTGATGTGTGCATAGCACCTAGAAAATTCTCAGTAACATTTTAAGTGAATGTCTACTCATAAGTATAAAATATTTGGTAGTTAATAACTCTGAATAAGATAGAATTCAACTATTAATTGCTTTAGATAATCCTTATCTAAAACTTTGTTCTTAGACATCATTAATTATAAGTGCTTTGAGATAAATTGCTACGTTTTACTTAAAGTTTCTTTTCATGCATATCTGTAGATATGAATTCAGTGCAAAGAAAAAGAACTGACCACTTAAATACTTTCTCCTCCAAATCTTTATCTTTATGCAAATCCATTTTTATAATTATTGACTGTCTACTCTGCCACAGAAATATCTGTGACATAGCAATCATATTTTTCAGTTTTTGGTGGTTCTAGTAAACTTAGATAGAAAGAATTTGTTAGATGTACAGTATTGGCACACAGAATAACCGACACAGGAGCAAGATGAAAGTAGAATTATTGTAAGAGTCAACATGGGAACAGTGAAATTATGGCCAGAATGATAAACCTAAGGGCTGTCATTGCTGATACTATGAAATAGATGCTATTTCTTCTTTTGTTTCTGTGAAGAAAAAGATTCAGAAATGGTATTACAAACAATTAGACAATAAATACCCACGTTTCCCTTTAATCTTTAGTAAAAGGAAGAGAAAAAATTCCCAAGCTCTTTCTAGCTTCATGTGACACGATAGCACGCCACATAGCAATGACTCAATGAGCTAGGCAGGGCTACTGAAGTTGAACAAAAAAAAATGACAAATATTCTACAGATATGGAAAAAATAACTTTCTGTCACCATATAGAAGAAAAACAGCTTTTATTAAAAATCATGACATTAATACTATAACTGAAATTGAAGATATCCAGAATGAATATATAAGAATGAATCATGTACTATACAGTATGTGAGGGATCATCTTAACTGACTTAATGATGTGAGAAGACTCAATCTGAAAGTGGACATCAGCGTTCTCTGGTTTTGTGCCCTGGGCTGTGTAAGAGGAAAGCATGTTAGTTGAGCACTAACCATGCATGCGCTTATTTTTCTCTGTTCTTAACTATGAATGTACTGGTACTAGTTACCTTAAGCTTCTATCACTGTGACTTCACCACGGTAAATGACTTCAATGTGGAGTTGTGAGTCAAAATAAATGTTCTCTCTCTAAGTTGCTTTTTGTCAGAATATTTTATTACAGAAATGGAAATGGAACCAGAACACTAGGTTACTTAGCTTATATCAACTACTAACATACAAGTTCTTCTCAAGTAGCTTATCTATATAGCCTAGGACTAAGTTTAAATTTATGTGTGATGAGGTCTAGTCTCCAACAGTATGTTATGTCTTATGTCCACTGTATCTTTAGACTCCAATTTCTATAAAGATAGACTTTTTCCCATAAAAAAAATCCACTAGGAAGCCTTTTCTCCTTTTGCTGAGAAAACTCTTTCTTCATAAGTCTCCATAATTTTGAATATTTATATTTAGGAATATTAAAGGATTTGATGATGAAAAGTGAAGAAGCCATTGGGGTACCTTTATATATTTCTAGAAATAGCAATTTTAATGACCACTGATAAAACTAGATGGTAAATTATCTTCAGAGATTAACATTGAAAACTGACTAGTCTTCTGTGTTTATATGATTTAATTAGCATTAAATATTTTAGGTTGAAACCTGCAGAATATTTAAATGAAGAGTCATGAAAACTTTCTTCCTGCAAAGCAATGACAAAAATCTTCCAACTACTTCTAGAAATTTGACAAGTTCATGCAAAATGTGTAGAAATATTTGTAAGACAGTTAGACCTCTGTATGCACTGCCATAGTTTGAGGCTTCACAGCCTGTGACTAATTCCTGTTAGAGCAGATTTGCAAGATAAGTGATCTCAATATTGTAGAGAGAGAGAATGTGATTTATAAAAATTCTTGGGAAAACTGACTCTTGTAAGTGCTATCAAAAACATTTTTATCTTGGTGACAGAAACCAGAGAATGATAACAAGGTAGCTCTCTCTAGATTATGATGCTCATTATCATGATTATCAATCAGGGTATGAGAAAGATCATCATCTCAAATAGAAATTTAAGCAAAAGAGGGAGAGAATTGACATATTCCTCTATATGTTCCTATACACTCAGATCATAAGAAAGATGGAATATACTTAGAAGAGACCACAGGAAGATAGTTACCTACTCAGGGGATCTTTTACTCATAAAGTTAAAGCATAGGTATACTTGTAAACTACCTCAACTTTGCATGTAGGTTTTTTTTTTTTGCTGTTGTCATTTTTTTAATTTTTATTTTTATTTTGCAATACAATTCAGTTCTACATATTAGCCACGGATTCCCTTGTTCTCCCCCCTCTGGCCCCCCTTCACCTTCCCCCCAAGCCCACCCCCAATTCCCACCTCCTCCAGGGCAAAGCCTCCCCCAAGGACTGAGATCAACCTGGTAGACTCAGTCCAGGCAGGTCCAGTCCCCTCCTCCCAGCTGAGCCAAGCGATCCTGCATAGGCCCCAGGTTTCAAATAGCCAACTCCTGCAATAAGCACAGGACCCAGTCCCACTGCCTGGATGTCTCCCAAACAGATCAAGCCAATCAACTGTCTCACCCATTCAGAGGGCCTGATCCAGTTGGTGACCCCTCAGCCATTGGTTCATAGTTCATGTGTTTCCATTCATTTGGCTATTTGTCCCTGTGCTTTATCCAACCTTGGTCTCCACAATTCTCGGTCATATAAACCCTCTTCATTCTCGCTAATTGGACTCCCAGAGATCCACCCTTGTTGTGCTAGAAACCCCATCCAACTACTGAGGGATCTGGATGCATGTAGTTTTAAAACAATGTACACATTCATCAGTCAAGTGTGAAAGCCATAATGGCTTAAGTTATCTAGATACAACCTCTGATCAATTATTGACTGAACAATTAGCTGTGCTCAATGATAGCACATCTGTAATAATAAGGATGGCTGTCCTTATAGAAGATACAAATTCTACAGAATTAGATCAGAAAACACTAAAAAAATAAGTACATTAACATTCGCTGAGGAAGGAATGAAAATTTAATGGATACCTGCATATCACATAAGCCAGCAAGTGCATGTGTGTACATGTGTGTACAATTTTGTGTGTGTGTTTGTGGTGTGTATGTATGTAAATGAAAAACTCACTAGGAGAAATCCAAAGCAGACTGGCATGAATAAAATAAATGATTAAAAAGCTGAAAATAAATCATTCCTGATTATTGAATATAAAGAATAAGCAGGACAAAATACAAAAAAATATTTTAACAGAGTGTCAGAGATATTTGGATACCACTAAATATATAAGCATACATTATTTTAGAATGGAAAGAGAAATAGAAAAGCATAAAAAGAAGAAATATTAGCTGGAAATTTTCCAACTTGACCAAAAATAACTCTAATCTATACATTAAAAAAATCAGTAAATTCTAAGATTAACTTAAGCACATCATGATCAACTGTAGAATGACAAAAAGAGAGATCTGAAAATAATCAAATAAAATGACTTATTGGATACAAAATATACCCAAAAAATGATATTTGTCAAAAATAGCAGGTTGTATGAAAGGGCTTAAAGATACCAGCTATAACAACAATCAACCAAGAATTCTATGTTCTAAAAAATTATTCTTCAAAGACTGAAATAAAATTAATATTTACTAAAATTTTAAATTAGAGCAATAGCTGATATAAGGTGGGTTGTTTTAAGTTTTAAAAGAAGTACTTCTAGTGAAAATGAAGTACTCTGTGTAGAAACTAAGTTCTACGCAAAGAAATAAAAATACTTCTAAAGGTTTTGTGTAGATGACCACAATAGATAGAATAATTCTTTTTAATCTTTCTACTCTAAAATTGCTTAAAATGAAGTTCCAAAGCACAATAGTTTTAAACCTATTTTAAAGTATGCAATACATTGGTTTATATAAACTTAATTAAAATAATAAAAAAGAATTGCCATATTTTTCTAGCACATCTTTTTGTCAGAATCTATTTTATGTAACTTTAGAAAGAGTAAGTAGAGCAGAGGAACATATGGCAAAAGACATATAAGACAAAATGAGAGACATATAGCTATCCGTTTTAATAATTACATTAAACATAAAATGATTGAACACCCCAATTTAAATGAAGATATTGTTCACATAGACAGAAACAGATGATTCTCATTTTATGGAGAGTAGATGCTTCCCTGAAAGTTTATATCTTGACAGTTTGGTACCTGAATGGTAATGCTTTTGGGAGACGGTTGGATTATGTAAGAGCTAACTTCAGCAGATTAGATAGAGTTCTCATGATCCAGTCACCTCAGAGAAGAGCCAGTATCTGGAGTCCAAACTTTCAACACATAAGCCTTTTAATGGAATTAACTTATTGATGAGTTCTTAGCTAAATCAGTTGTTAGGAGATAAGGCCTTTTTGTACAAAGTGGGTTGATAGAGGTGGGGCTTCGAAGGGTGTATCTTGTTTCTGGGTCCATTCTGTGCACTTTTTCTTGGTCACCTCAAGGTGAGCACCTTTCTTTTGTCATGCCATTCCATGTTGATATTCTACTACAGCACAAGCCCAGGAACAATAGAACACAGGGACAAGGGGATGAAACACCGATGACAATGAGCCAAAATGAAACTTTTTGCCTTGTTTTCATTGAGTGTTTTTGCCACAATCATGAAAGTGGTGACTGCAGAAAATTGATAGGAGTCACTGCTATAATATGCTTGAGAATGAAGTCCAGAGGCATTTGAAACTAATTACAAGAGAAATTTCAAAAATTTTAGAGAAACAGAATAGGAAAGTTTAGAATGGTGTAAATCTTAATGACCTATTCTGATGTGAACTCTGATGACCATAATGCCAGTAGAAATATAGAGAGTGCACTGTCTGTGAGATTTCACCTGGAAATGATCACTCTGGAAATTAGTCTTTTGTCCATGGTGCTATGTTCAGCCAAACTACTGGTCTACATTTTAAACTCTCAGGGGAATTTGTGGGCTAAATTTAGTTACTGATTTGGAGTAAGTAATTTTAACACAGCCTGAGACTGACTGTTTTTAGCTGGAGTTACAGTAAAAATCAGAAGCAGAAAGCAGAGTAGTGGCATCTGAAAAATTAAAGTGTGGTCAGCAAGAGATTATGTTTCAAGTTAGGTGTCACAGAAGGGCCAATTGCTAAAGAATCTAGCACTATTTGAAGGAAATCAAGATCTCTGCATGAGAACAGCAAGAAGGATATTGGTAAGGCATGCAAACATTGGCAAGACCCCATCCCAATCTCTGACTCAAGAGTATAAGAGAGTAAAATGTTTTGACAGCTTTGTGTTGAAAGGAAAATTCTGGGATGCTGAAACACCAAAGAAGCATCCAGACAACCAGAATCTGCTACAGCCATGATCCAAGAGGGACAAGACAGAGTTTGAGACACTTTGAGTTGCCAGTAGACTACTTAATTGTCCACATGGTATTTGCTTCATAAGAATGTAGAAAACAAGAACTGAGGTGTTGTGAAGCTTCCACACAGATATCTAAGGAAGGCCAGTGACATCATACAGAGTGGGAGTCCACATGGGCAGCCTGAGAGGTCTATATACAAAACTTAGAGAGTAGAGTCAAAACTAAGCTGCAGACACTTAGTATAGCTAGCCCAGGAAAAGAGGCCAATTGGGCTACTACTGGGCAAGGCCATATAAGCAGAGCTGCTCAATCCTTTTGGAATTGATAATGACTCTGTCTTTTCTCTAGGTCAGTTGTTCTCAATCTGTGGGTTGCAACCCCTTTCAGGTCAAATGACACTTTCATCGGGGTCAAGTAAGAACATAATTAAACACAGATATTTACATTACCATTCATAAAGCAACAAAATTATACTTATGAAGTAGCAACAAAATAATTTTATGGTTGGGGATCAACCACAACATGAGGAACTGTGTTAAGGGATCTCAGCATTTAGGAAGGTTGAGAGCCACTGCGTAAGTGCAAAACTTGAAGCTACAGTATTTAATGTTTTCTCTTTTGAGTTTCTGTCTTGTTTCTTTGGTTTCAATTCTCTTTGTGTCCTTTCATATCTTTCTTTGTATTTTGGAAGTATGCAACTTTTTTAATTTTATAAGTATTCATAGATAGATGTTTGCTTTGGATTTTGTTGTTGTTGTGTTTGTTTTTTGTTTGTTGGTTTTGGGTTTTTTAGAGATACTAGTGTGTTTAGAATTTGGGGAAATCTCTGGAAATAGACAAGAAGCTTCATTTTAACTCATGAAATAGATGTGAGTCTTGAGGGCCTAGAACACAGGAATGTGGTTTTATAGGACATATTTTGGGGGTGACTGGCTAATGAGGGTGCTAACTTCATCATTAACCCACTATGAGTGTAGAGCTGAATGGCTTTTTCTGAGGTGGAGTCGGATTGGAAGGGTAAGTCACTGGAAGTGGGACTTGAAGAGAAAATTTTGCTTCAGGGCTGTATCTTTTGTCTCTTCTCCTTCCTAGCTCTCATGAGGTGAGTAGCTTGCCTTTACCATGTCTTTCTGACAAGACCAGAAAATTGTAGCCAAGAAACCATGGATTGAAATTTATGAAGACATAAGCCTAAATTAGTCTTTCCTCCATTAATTCATTTAAACCAATTATTTTGTTACATAGACAAAATGTGACTAACACAAGTATCAAAATGTATATGATGCACAAGACACACAACTTTAGTTCATAGGAATAGATAGGAAGAAAATAAAGGGTTTCAGCTTGGTTAGCCTTTGAAATAGTAACTGTACTAGATGCAGAATCATTACATAGTTCCATACAAAGCAAACATTAATGAAATGTATTAGTAAAGATTTAAATTCCATATGCCTGTAATAGCTAAGAATACAATCATAATAAAAATAGGGGTTTCCATGTACATCCATATAATTATGGTCAGTATATATTTTCACTAAAATCTAATGTTTATTTATTGATATATTACTTCCTATAGTAATCATTTTTCAATGTAGATTAAATTTAACTACATTAACACCTAAGTATTCTTTTTTTTTTTTTTGGTTTTTCAAGACAGGGTTTCTCTGGGTACTTTTGGTGCCTGTCCTGGATCTCCCTCTGTAGACCAGGCTGGCCTTGAACTCACAGAAATTTGCCTGGCTCTGCCTCCCAAGTGCTGGGATTAAAGGCGTGCACCACCACTGCCACCTGGTAACACCTAAGTATTCCACATGTTAACTGAGAATATGCAATATACGTATTATACGTACTGTAATGTAATGTGATGTATTGAATCATGACATTTATCACATATTCTCAGTTAACACCTAACCATCCTACATATTAACTGAGAATATGTGATATATGTCATGTTTCAATACATCACTTTACATTACAGTACGCATAATAAAATGATTAAATGAGGATAAATACAGCTGTCTACTGAAATATTAAACATTTAATTATGGGGAAATCTTTCAGTATTTTGAAATCTAAGCATATAATCATTATGATAACTTGACAAAAAATATTTGCTTCACTGAAACAATCTCGTTTTGGGAGATCTTTAAGATATGAAATTTTAAGAATTGTAAATGTTACTCTAGTACACTCTTAGTCCTTTCATTTTGGTGTTCTCAAGGCTCATGTGAGAAGGGGCTTTGCATCCACATCTAAGATTAAACACAGGTTCCATTGCTGTAATAGTCCTCGAACCTTGGAAAGAAAAAAATGATAGGTAGATGCTGAATTTAGGGCTGAGAATTCCACCCTCACATAATGTCTGCATTTAGACCAGTTCTGAGCTTTGTATTGCAGTCATCCACTGAAAAGGAAGCATCTATGATGAGGGCAAAGGGCTTAGAATTGCAGTAACCTGTGGTTATCAAGACAGCCATGCCTGTTCTTTTTTGTTTGTTTGTTTGTTTTTTGTTTTTTGTTTTTTGTTTTTTTGGTTTTTCGAGACAGGGTTTCTCTGTGTAGCTTTGCACTTTTCCTGGATCTTGCTCTGTAGACCAGGCTGGCCTCGAATTCACAAAGATCAGCCTGCCTCTGCCTCCCGAGTGCTAGGATTAAAGGCGTGTGCCACCACCGCTCAGCATAGCCATGCCTGTTCTAAAACAGGATATAAAACCTACTTTATTTGACTACCTCTATTTCAAACCAGTCCTCCTTACTGGGAGAGGTTAATGTTTATGTGATATTAGATGAATATCTTATCAGGAAATAAAAAGTAGAATATTCATGTTATGACTATATGTTTATTCCATGTATTGAGCGCACTAAAGATTAGAGAACTAGAAAACAGCAAGGAAGAAGTTGAAGTCTTGCAGTGTTTCTCAAATTCTAGGCAATGACTTTCATAACTAGCAAAGAACATTATCATTGTTGTACTTGAATGAAATTAAAAAAGCAAGTATGCCGGGCGGTGGTGGCGCACGCCTTTAATCCCAGCACTCGGGAGGCAGAGCCAGGCGGATCTCTGTGAGTTCGAGGCCAGCCTGGGCTACCAAGTGAGTTCCAGGAGAGGCGCAAAGCTACACAGAGAAACCCTGTCTCGAAAAAACCAATAAACAAACAAACAAATAAATAAATAAATAAATAGGCAAATGATGTTTATAAATCAGTGACACAGTTGCCTCACATGAGGCCCAGACCTGGAAAGTTGCCATTCTTTTTTTTTAATTTTTATTTTGCAATACAATTCAGTTCTACATATCAGCCACGGATTCCCTTGTTCTTCCCCCTCCCGCCCCCCATTCCCATCTTCTCCAGGGCAAAGCCTTCCCCGCAGACTGAGATCAACTTGGTAGACTCAGTCCAGGTAGGTCCAGTCCCCTCCTCCCAGGCCGAGCCAAGCGACCCTGCATAGGCCCCAGGTTTCAAACAGCCGACTCATGCAATGAACATCAGGCCCTCTGAGTGGGTGAGACAGTTGATTAGCCTGATCTGTTTGGGAGGCATCCAGGAAGTTGCCATTCTTATAAGATATGTACTGTGAATTTTTGAAGTTTAGTGAAACAAAAGTTAGTGTGATGATTGATGAGTTGCAGCCAGTACAGCTTAGTGTCCAAAACCAAGCAATGTGATAGAAACATAAAACTTGAGCTTGCTTTAATTTATCCCCTCCTGGATAGGTCTGTCCCTGGTTTTCAACAAAATGGTCAGCTTAAGAAAAGTAGGGAAGCAATTAATATCTGAGAGATTATAAATTTCTTGAATAAAAATATTTTATTCTGTTCCTAGTATGATTTAACAGATGTAGTAATGAATGCTTGATTAATGTAGATTGATGTCATACAGTGAGCACAAAGTTGGGAAAAGGGAAGCATTAGAATAAACAGGAGTCTTAGTCTCTATAGGAGATAATCTCTTGATAAGAAAAGAATTCAGAAGCATTCCTTGAAGAAGCAAAAGAGTTATAGCTCTCTTTAGAACTTCCTAAATGATGCTGAGTTGTGAACATAATTTTATATATGCACTTTACTGTAGCATATGCCTTGTTTCTTCTCAATAGCCATGATTAAGTATTTATGACATTTAATATTTATGTATTAGCACACAGATTGTAAAATGAGAGCAGGGGCCACTTGCAAAAATTAATAACTGTTCACTATTAGAATCCTTAGTTCTAATGAATACATATACTTGTTTTCCAAGGTCCATTTGCCTTACTTCTTTTATATTACTGTTGTTCTATTTTTTCATTTTCATCACAAAGCTGAATCTTGCAGAGTTTTTAAGTGACCAAAAGAGTGTAGTTAATGGAATTTACGATTAACATCAGACACATACCTGTACCTGAAACTGATGAACTGATGTTGTTTTTTGACTAGTTTAAAATGTCGTAATTTCTTTAGGTACATCTTTGAATGTTTTGTATCCTAATATAGCAGAACAAGTAAACTCCTTTCTGTAGCAAACTGGTAATAATGATTATACTTCCTAAATAGAGTTATTTATAACTAAAGGTCTCTGTATTCTAAAGCTACCTGGTCTGCCTTGGGACCGTATATTCAGTTAGGTATTTAAGTAAATCATAATACAAGAGAGGAGAGAGAGAGAGAGAGAGAGAGAGAGAGAGAGAGAGAGAGAGAGAGAGAGAAAGAGAAAGGAGAGAAATAATCTTAACAGCTGGATTGCATGAGCATTCCATATTATTTTTCAGCTCTGATAGTCACTGGAAAGATAGGAAAGCCTTATTTCTTTCATATTACTATTGTTCTTAAAAAGATTTTTAAATCTGGTTATATGGCCATTGTCTATTATTTATCATCTAAAATGAAAAAAAGTACTATATCGTGTTTCTCAGTTTCAAAATATGCAATATTTTCTTTCACAAGATGAACCATATGGCTAATAGATTTTACAGTATTATAGTCCATCTTATCAATGAAATTCAATCAACACTTTAGCTCACTTTTGACCTAAGATTCCATATGTTTAAGCTTAATAATATAGATTTGAATGTTCTACTTTGTCTGAGAAAAGTTTTCATGTGTCACATGCTGTTGAGACTCCAAATTCAGAGCTAGCTGTTCAGTGAGCAGCTATTAATCATCTCAGGGGAATGTTGTTTTAGGTAAAACTTCAATTGCCTAAATTGGGTAGGTGCCTTGGCTCTTTCATGCCAGGGCTTTAGAATCTCTATGGAAGCTTAAACTCAAGGAAAAGACTTTCTCAATGATTTGCTGCCTTTGGATTTCTAAGAAAACTGGCTCACTTACAGATCTGGGGACTTCCCTGGCCTAGAGATTGTACCCTGAAGAAGGTAGAAAAATAACAAAGGTCAGGTAAACAGTTGAGGGGTCCTGCATCCTGTGTCTCCAAAGAGTGGGGGAGCACAAAATGGTCGAGGCAGTTTGGTTTGATACTTCAGGGAACAGAAACACCTATTGCATCCCAGAACACATAGCAGAGTGCTCCGTGGAGAACGTAAGTAAGCTGTCCTCTTCCATCAGAAGCAAGTGTTTACACAAGCATTTCTTCACTCAAAACCACCCAAGAGGGAAGGGAATCAACTAAGTTTTCTAGAACCAGATTTCAGATCAAAAGGTCTTATTTAGAGAATGTCAATAGCTACCTCCCCTTTCTCTCTCTCTCTCTCTCTCTCTCTCTCTCTCTCTCTCTCTCTCTGATGTGTGTGTGCATATGTGTGTGTGTGTGTTTTTTTTGTGTGTGTGTGTAATATAGATAATATTTTGGTAATGTCTTTGATAGCTGACTAAATGATTTAGCCATTTAGAACCAACCCAACTGCTAGGTGGTGGTTGTTCTCATCTTAAAACCCCACCAATAAAATCAACAAACATAGAGTAGTTGCTTATTGTGTAACTCAGCTGTAAATAGTTTTTCCTAAGTTTCTGAAATTGAGGCAACTCTCTATGTGCTCTGTGTTTTTAGCTGAAAATCTCTACCGTCTTCTCCAAGTGTCCTTTGACTCATGTGTTTGGGGAAGATATTTTGTTCACTTGGCCCATCCTATCAAAGTCAGTTTATCACGACCTACACAAAAAAAGACTGAGAGAGTGAGTCACTGTAGGCGAGAATTCACCTGTCAGCAAACACAATTCTTTACCCCTTAGTGAATGTAATCTTCAAGCTATTTGCTTCCTTTCTCACTATAGAGAGTTCATTTTTGTCTTTCAAGTCTGGATATCTTCTGCTTACACTATTTTAAACACTGATTTAATATTAAATATTTGAGGAGTTGCTACCAAACCTGCTGATGGTAGAAAACACTACAAAGGGAATCTGTTTCCCTGCATTAAGAAAAAGAAATCACTGTGTATGCATTTTATTTTGCCCTATTCTCTCTACAACAGAAAGGACCTGATAACAAGAAAAATACATTTGGTATTCATCTGTATTATAAATACACAGATTTTTCACTTTGTACTTTGCATACAAAGTTACTGTTTTCTTTTATTCAAATTCACTCACATTCTTATAATGGGGCATGAATAATGCATGTTGCTTAAACTCAGACACTGAGGCTGAGATGTGGCATTATTTGAGAAATGTTGAAATTTGCCAATCCCAAACTAGGTCTAGTCATCAGGAATAATATCTTGATTACTGCAACCTTGCCATATTTTTATTGCATATATTTTTTTAAAATTTTTATGTAAATTTTAAATTTTGCATATATTTGTATTTTAATTATATTCATTCACCTTAACTGTACTTAATGACAATTATAATTATTATATCACATGCATTTGAATAAATATAAAATGGTCCATATATCCTGGGAAAAAGAAAGTTGTTCATGGATTCAGTATAAGAGAACTGTCCAAATTTAGCTAGAAAGGGTTGAATACAGGAACAGAAATGTTCCCTGGATCTAAAGTAATTATGTCTCAGGAGAATGACATTTATACAAGAACCCCAAATATTCTATCTTACTGACTTCTGGGCAGAGAGTTTTTTAAAATGTTATTTTGTGTGTATAGTTTTGCCTGCATATATGTCTGTGTACCACATGTATGCAGTATCCACAAAAACCAGCAGTTGGAACTGAAGTTACTGACAGCTGTGAGTGACCATGTAGGTCCTAGGAATCAAACCTCCATCCTCTTAGTGCTCCTAGCCACTGAACCATCTCTCCAACCCCAAGGCCAAGCACTTTTAATCGACAAATCAAACGATGCCATTGCTGGAAATTATATCACGTTTTGGGAATTTACTGGCTGTTTCAGGAATGTCATGGTTTGTTCTGCCTGCTGGCTTTGGCTTTAGGTACTATTCCTATTCTTACAAAGCATAATTGAATTTTCTATTTTTATGGTGATCATTTTTGTATTCTTTAACCTCGGCTAAGATTGATCTTGCTTAGAACTGAACTGAATGATTAACATTTTGCTATAAAAGGCATAACTTTTACTTACAGACTTTCTTTTATTCTATGATGTTATCAAATGACATCCTTTGGGAAAGAACAGTGTGCAAGACAGACAGGATCAAACGTTTTGTGTGTAAGTAACATTATTAGCCACAGAGAATCTGAAGTAACTTCAATTCTAAATCATTCTCCCTGTTCAACACCTAGTTGTATTGGTCCTATATTTATGAATCTAATTGTATGGACATCTTTTTTATTATACATAAACATCTGTATAGATGTTTACATCTGTACAAGCATAGACATTTTATTGCATGTCCATCCTGCCACCAAGCACACACCTGCACTTTTACAAAGGAAGACTTACTCTACTCCACCATATCAGTGGAAAACCTCCATAGTTTAACAATAGTGGGTTACAGCTTGGATTCCACAAAAAAAAATGTTAATTTTCCTATGTGATTCATTATTTACATGTATATCATCACACTTAGGTTTGTAAAAAACATTGAGATAGTGAACTCAGTGTTGTCTGAAGTTCTATTGAGGTGTGTGTGTGTGTGTGTGTGTGTGTGTGTGTGTGTGTGTGTTGCCATAGCTCATGAGTCACATCAGTGATAATTCAACCAAGGAGGGTGTTTTGGCTTTGTATTTGGTTTTTATCTTGAAGTTCAGAGTTCTTACCACATTATAATAATCATTTTGGTAATGATTATGGTCCTTAATGATATTCCTCTAATAGTAGAATGTCTCATCAATGAGAGTTAATATTCATCCAACTGATTTTATTGTTCAGCAAGATGTATTGAATTTCTTATAAACCATGATGTATGTTAATCAGAGAAAGTGAGAGGGGTTGGAGAAAATAAACATGTAGGGGTAGGGGAAAGGATTTTGTAAAGAAACCTATCATATGTAGCTAAAGTAGATAATTTACAACTATACATATATGAAATAATTGTTAGAATTCATGTTATCATTTAAAACCCAAATCTTGTAATAGAAAATATTTATTATTTCCTACAAAAAAGGATGACCCCCCCCCCTTAGACTACTAGCAGTAGTGGAGAAGGTGCCTGAACTGACCTACTCCAGTATTAAGATTGGTGACTACCCAAACTGTCATCATACAGCTTCCATCCAGTAAGTAATAGGAGCAGATGCAGAAATACACTGTCAAGTACCATGCTGAGCTCAAGGAGTCCAGTCGAAGAAAGAGAAGAGGGATTCTATGAGCAAAGGGCATAAGGATCATGATGGGGAAATGTACAGAGACAACCAAACCAAACTAGTGGGAATTCATAAGTTGTGGAGCCTCCACCAGACTGGACTAGGCCCTCTGCATAAGTGACAGAGTTGTTTAGCTTGACCTGCTTAAGGGATAGTGGGATCAGGATCCATCCCTGCTGCACGAGTGAGCTTTTTGGAGCCCAGTGCTCATAGCCTTGGCTCAGAGGGAGGGACTTGGACCTGCCTCAACTGAATGTACCTGGCTCTGCTGACTCCCCATGGGAGTCCTTGCCTTGGAGGAGGTAGAAATGTAGGATGGGTTAGGGAGGAAGGCTGGGGTGTGGGAGGAAAGAGGAGAGGTGCACCTGTGATTGGTATTAAAGTGAACAGAAAATTTCTTAATAATAATGAAAGAGTAAAAAAGAAAACAAAAAGTAAATAAGGTCATCTCCTTAAAAAAAATGGTAACCTCAATACACATTAGCTAATTGTTTTACTTTAAGTGGGGTATAGCTTTGGCTATCTGGCTTTCTGTTTTAAACTAGCATTTTCCATGGCCACTTTCTAAGGACTTCAGGGAGGTTCCTATATACCACCAACTCTGGACATAAGCTGTTTCCAGATCCTACATGTTGTCTGTGCTAGTGAGGATTTAGTTTAACCAATAAGAGGAAGTAACAACAATGAGAAGATGAAAATAACAGTTCCACCTTTTGACTCTTCTCTGAACTCACTGAACTTGGCTGGCAATTAAATAATTCAGTAAGTACAAGAAAAATCAAGATTAATACAGAATCCTGAATTTAATACACAAAAGGGGAAAAGTTGTTGATATCTGATGACTGGTTATAAGTGACTACATAAACACAAAAAAATCCCTGGGCTGGGGGGGGGCGGGGGGCGGGGAGGAGGGAGGACAGGGGAATCCGTCACTGATATGTAAAATTAAATCAAATTATAAAATTAAAAAAAATCAATAAAAGCAGTTGTAGTATATTTTACCCATGCTCTATTGCTAGTCTTTGGTTCTTGGGATATTCAATGATACCCTAAATCATCATGCTATTCTCTACCTGAACATATCAATCATAATGACCATTCTGAATTCCAAGGATTATGTATCATTGTCTCAGGTTTTTGAATCTCTATGAGTTCTCATTTACTGAGCACATCTACTGTCAAAACAAAGTATTCAATAATCTATTGATTCTTAGAAGCAATATTCTAAACATCTTTTTGAGATCAGATAAGTTGTGTTTATTAAAGCTTCAAATGTTCAAAATGTCTGAGATTCCTAATAGCAGAGACATTGTAGAGCTAGGATTAAAACTCAAATCTACCTGCTTGAACCTTGTGGCTGAGATAATAGATTTTTCCACCAATATCTGGTCTCTTCATCCTTGTGTTAATAAAAGTTTCAGAAGAACAAATAGGTTGGCCATGTTCTTTGTGGTAGAAAGAATTCAAGAAGCCTTCTACTCAGTAGACAGAGTGGAACACTTCTGGCTAAAGACCACCAAGAGAAACACATGTCCTCTACTACTTCCTCTTGTCACTGGTACTGCTTGCAATATGGTTATGGTAAAGGGAGCAGCCATAATCAATATGCACATAGAAATCAAAGCTGAGTGTTCAGGGAAGCAGAAGTCAAAAACCGGTTCTAAACACTGTCACAAATGTCCCCTGTACTATCAACGTCCTATAAACAGTTGACTGCCTACACAGAATTGTACTAAAGGTATTTATTTTTTATTTATTTTTTTTCAATTTATTATTTGAGAATTTTATATATAAATATGACATGTATTGATAAGATCCAGCACCCTATCCCCTCCAATCAAACTTGTTCTATAAGTCTGTCTCTTCCCCTCCCAACTTCATGTACTCTTTTTCTAAAACCCAGAGCAGTCAATACCTTTGACAGTACCAGAGAATGCTGTGTACACTCTGGGTGGAAAACTCATCACCTATTATACCCAGCTATGAACCCTCACAGATTTTTGAACAGTGTTCTTTTTGTCATTTTGGAATAGCCTGACATTTGTCCTAACCAACACAGGGATCCACACTTTAAAACTTACTCAGAATGCAAGAGAAGGCAGTGATCACCTTTGGAAGTTTACAAAGATAACTTGAGCTTTGTTTGGTAATTTTACTTAAGAAGTAAAGATGGAGAAAATGATATTCACAATCACCCAAATAATGTGGTGTTAGGCTAGGTAGACCAGTTCACTTCTGAGAAGTGAGATATTAAAACATAACATGAAAGATCCAGAAAATTTTCATACAAGAAGTAAGTAATGGTTGATATAGAGTATGGAGAGGCTGGGTAGGATATGCCCAGAAGCAGAGGGACCATTTTAGAAATAGAATCTTGCAGTAGAATTAGAAGCAAAAACTCAGACAATTGTCTTGAAAACCGTTTTTTTTTCAGAGCCTGTTATATTATTTCTTGGTTTCTCACAAATACAGCTTACTTGTACTTTTTGTACTTTTGAAAATGTTTCTCATTTTCTTACTTAATAATAATTTGATTAACAATTTCTTTGAATATTAACAGTTGCATTATTTTAATACCTTAACAATGTACCAAGTTGTTTTTAAAAAACTCACTCTTTAGTGTACATTATTGGATTGTCTTTAAAATGCAATTGTCTTTTATTTAAGTTGATGGTTTACTGAATGAAAAAAATGCAAAGGAGGAGGACAATACTACTCCTAAATTATGGAGAAAAATTTTCTTCTAGATATAAGGGAAAAAGCAGGCCATGGGAAGTATCGAGGCTGACATGGCTGGCCAGTTGAACCAGACCATGAGAGAAGAGAGAGGTTGTGGGGCAAGAGAGGAGCCACAGATCAAGAGAGGCCACTGGGCCAAGAGGCCAGAACAACAATCTAGCCAAATTGGCAGAGTTATAAAGGGATCAGATTAGGGGAAGGGAATCAGAAGCCCTGCCCCTAGGAGGGAGAGGTTTAGTGGGTAAAGGGTGAGAAGTAAGAAGTGCTGGAAGGAGCCACAGTTATGTAGTGAGACTTGTTTCTTTGAGACTTAATTATCATTTTAAATTTTAAATAGGAAGAGTTAGAAACATGACAATCCCATTAATATCAATTATAGCCAATAAAGATCATAACATGAATGCTATGTTACTGTGTCTTTTTTTAATAAATATTTTAAATTTATAATTAATTTAATTTTACATATCAGCCAAGGATTCCCCGGTCCTCCCTCCTCCCACCCCCCAGACTTCCCTCCCAATCCACTCCCCATTCCCACCTCCTCCAAGACAAGGTCTCCCCTGGGGAGTCAGCCCAGCCTGGTACATTCAGTTGAGGCAGGTCCAGTCCCCTCCTCCCTATACCAAGGCTGAGCAAAGTGTCTCAGCATAGGCCCTAGATTCCAAAAAACCAGCTCATGCACCAAGGACAGGTCCCGGTTCCACTGCCTGGAGGCCTCCTAAACAGTTCAAGCTAATCAACTGTCTCACTTATCCAGTGGGCCTGGTCCAGTTCCATGGGGACTCCTTGGCTATTGGTTCACAGTTTATGTGTTTCCACTAGTTTGGCTATTTGTCCCTGTGCTTTTTCCAATCATGGTCTCAATATCTCTTGCTCATATAACCCTCCTCTTTCAAGCCCACTGGGCTCCTGGAGCTCCACCTGGGGTTTGTCCGTGGATCTCTGCATCTGCTACAAACAGATCCATATCTGTTACCATGTATAAAACTTAAGTCCAAGTGGATCAAAGACCTCAACATAAATCCAGTTACTCTGAACCTGATAGAAAAGAAAGTAGGAAGTAGTCTTGAGCACATTGGCACTGGAGATCACTTCCTAAATATAACACCAGTAGCACATACACTGAGAGAAACAATTAATAAATGGGACCTCTTGAAGCTGAGAAGCTTTTGTAGGGCAAAGGACATGGTCAACAAGACAAAACGACAGCCTACGGAATGTGAAAAGATCTTCACCAACCCCACATCTGACATAGGGCTGATATCCAGAACATATAAAGAACTCAAGAAATTAGACATCAAAATACCCAACAGTCCAATTAAAAAATGGGCTATAGAGCTAAACAGAAAATTCTCAACAGAAGAAGCTCAAATGTTTGAAAGACGTTTAAAGAATTGCTCAACATTCTTAGTCATCAGGGAAATGCAAATCAAAATGACTCTGAGATACCATCTTACACATGTCAGAAAGGTTACTGTGTCTTTACCTCTACTGTAGATCAGATTTAATATCAATCCTTTTAAGTGTATATGTGTATGTATATGGGTTTTTGTATTCATGTGTGTGTGTACAAAAAATAATAGAAGCCTGGTTCTGCATTCCTTGAGAGTTGTTTTATGGCCAGAAAGTCCTATAGAGGAACCATGTAGAAAACGATTTGTCAAAATGAATACAGAGCACATTGGGAGGTATGGGAAGACTGACTTCCCTCAGTCTTATTGCATCTTGTTATGCAGTGTTTGGTTGATATCACTGGGAAGCCTGCTTTTTTCTGAAGGGAAATGGAGGAGCAATGATTCTGGAGGACAGGGGACTTGAGGTGGGGGGATGGAAGGTAGAAAGGGAGGGGAGACTATGGTCTGGATGTATTATATGAGAGAAGAATATTTTAAAAACTGTAAAAGCAAAAAATGAAGATTTTTTTACTTATTGATAATTTATACAATATAATCTTATTTCTCAATTTTTTTACATATTTCATCCTCCAAATAAATAATATATGAAATACTAATAATTCTCAGTGGATTTGATTCTCTAATAATCTTAATTTGGCAATCGATTTTTATTGGAAATAATATAATTTAGAACAGTTGTTCTCAACCTTCCTAATTCTTTGACCCTTTAATACAGTTCCTCATGTTGTAGTGACTCCCAATCATAAAATTATTTTTGTTCCTACTTCATTACTGTAATTTCATTGCTGTTATGAATTGTAATGTAAGTATCTATGTTTTCTGATGGTCTTAGGCAACCCCTGTGAAAACATCATTTGACCACCAAGGAATTGTGACTCACAGGTTGAGAACCACTGATCTAGAGAGAAAATAGGGTCAAATGCATGAGTTAATGAAAACACTACTGTCCTCGTGTTTGTTTTCTTGTTTTTTTCATTCACAGCTCTTCAGAAGAAATCACTTTCAAGAAGCCCTTCAAAATCTTTCCTACTCCTTCAGAATAGTATCCAGTCTTGGGAAAATATAAATGCTAAGGTGCAGTCCAGCTGAAAGGTTTCTTTCTGATGTAGGGTCAGCAAATCATATGCTATGGGTGACAAATTGCACTTTCTAAGAATGTATGCATATTTTAGATCCTGTTACACTTCTTATTCTTTCATCATGACCTAGATTCTCCTCTTTTGATCAGTTGACCTTTTGCTATGTAGTACCTTTAACTGGGAAAGACCTTTGTAATCTCTTCTTCAATCAATAGCAAAGAGCAGAGATGCTACTGCATGACTTCCAGATCTGATTTTAAAATGTAAGGTACTTCCCATCAGCCTTTGTTTCTTTTTCTCATATCTACATGACACTCTAATCCAGGTCATATGGATAGACCACAGGAAACAGTTGCCACTGAAATCGCCTAGTAGGCCTATTCACAGAGCCAACATCTTTTAGCATGAGAGTGAATGAAAATATTTGCATAGTACCAGTGTCTAGACTTTCAGCCAGTGGGACACATTGTGCTCTAAGAACTCTCTTACCTTAGCAAATAAATCATAAGTGATAATAAATAATTATTACTGTTTGAAGCTAAGTAATTTTTTAGTGTTGTAAGTTCTAACAGCTAAGGTGTACCTATGCTAACTGGGCATCTGTTTCTTCCTACCATGGCAACCAGTAGATTTCAATTTATCCAATGGATGTGGAATTCAGTGACAGCTCTCTTCTAGGCACAATCAAACAATGAATTTTTTCCTTTTTCTCTTTTTCAGTCTTAGTTTTTTGAAAAATAAAGCAAATGTGAAATGGAGTTATTTTTTCATTAAATTATTTCTAACACAGAGATCATGTGCTGCAAATTAATTTAAAAAGCTGCTATTATTATCAAGAAATAAAGTCTATCTTTTTTTGGCTAAAATGACAGACATCCTATTTTTAACATAGAATTTTTTTAAGTACAGAAATTTCATGGTCTACATTATTTGATCATTGACCACATTATCTAATCATATATAAAGTCTCTCAGAAAACTGAACATGGTAAAGAAAGTTACATTTTGCTAATAAGTTTTAAAAATTTGTTCCCATAATTTATCTGTACATGTTTAATTTGGGGATGAATTAAGTCTTGTTGTGGGTGCCAGATGGACAGAAGGGGTAAGTGTGGCTCTGTTTTTAGTCTGTGAGCAGATGCTGCATTGGGGGTGTGAATCTTTCTCCCCCACACCATGCTGACTCTCAACATCCCATGCAACTGTTCTGCCGTGGGGGATTTCCCCACTGTGGGATGTCCAGTGGGCCTTCCAAGAATAGGCACTTATTTTTGCATTTAAAGACTTCTGATCTCCTAGGACTTGAAGTTAGGAACCCATGTCACTTTTACATATACTTGTACACTCAATGGCAATATTCTTTTTATGCATTTTCTATATCAAGCTATAATAGGGAACTTGAATTGAAAGATTTTGTGTCTCTCTGATCTACTGATGACCTCATTTTTCTTACTAGAGGGAATGAAACATGGTTTGTTCTATTTTCTAATGAGGCATGTTTTCATTTTACTGAATATTAAGGACATTTAAAAATGAAGAATATGTCTTCTGTGTGAGAGTACCATAATATGTCCCTAGCAGGGTTGTAGATAATTAGTATTTTAGCTTTAGATTTAAATCCCAGCAAGTGCCTTTGGTTTGTAAGTAGACACATAAATCATTGACATAGTATAGGGAATCCATAAATAAATTTATGTACTTATATCAAACTGAGCATTGACAAATTCAAGAAAGAAGCACACTGGAGAAAATAACTTACTGGAAAAATAGGCAGATATACACAGAACAAAGAAACTAGACTCCTATGTCTCACCTTGCACAGATGTCAACTTAGCCAAAGAATTGAAAATATCCACTGTCTCTTAGTACTAGACACAAACCTGGAGGAAATGCTTGAAGACATGTTCTGGGAGAAGTGTTTTAGATATGATTGTGAAAGTTAAACAGCAAATTTCCTGGATGTTTTGAGTTATGAATTTTTTAGATTTAACATTTTTGACTGATAAATCTATTTCTTCTATCATATCTTCAATGTCTGAGATTTTTTTCTTCAATCTCTTGTATTCTGTTGAATTCCCTCACATTGCATTTTCTTTATTGCTTCTATTTCCATTTTCAGATCTTGAACAGTTTTCTTTGTTTCTGTCAACTGTTTCATTTTTATTGGTTTTCTTGACATTATTTATGAGATTTATTTATTTCCTCCAATTTTTTTCTTCAGTTTCTTTATTTTCTTAATTCCTTTTTATGGACCTCTATCATATTCATAAAATTATTTTAAGGTAGTTTTCTTATGCTTCAGCGTCATTGGAATGTTCAGGTCTTGTTGTTGTAAGATAGGTTGATTCTGGTGGTGCCATATTACCCTTTCTGTTATTGTCTTTTTACACTGGAGGTTAGGCATCTTGATTTCAGATGATTATAGGTCTAGATGTTGGTTTCTTTATCTTCATTGGATAGGTGTTTTCTTCCTTAGTTTCTGTTTCCTCTCTGGACTTCTGGCATAAGTGTTCAAGGTTTCTGATAACTAGTGAGTCTTCAGATACAGTGGGTGTCTCTGCTGGGTTTTGGGGGGCCTTGGGTCTCTAGATCTGTCCTGGCCTTCAGTAAAGCCACAGTCATCTTCTGGGGTCCCTAGCAACAGCCTATCTTCCAGTAGAGCTGCTAGGGCTATTCTTTTGACTGATGTGGACTGTACCTGGGCCCATGGAGTCTGCCTGAGTTCTGAGGAAGGGTTGACCATAGGGAGGATGATGAGGTGGGTTGGTGGCAGTGTGAATCATGGGGGAGCAGAATCTTCCTTGGCACAGGAGACATCCTAAATAGAACACCAGTAGCACAGACACTAAGATTGACATGAAATGAAACTGACCTCATGAAACTGAAAATTTCTGTAAGGCAAATGACACTTTAATAGGACAAAAACAGCAGCCTGAAGAATGGGAGAAGATCTTCACCAAACCCTCATCTGATAGACGACTGATCTCCCAAATATATAAAGAACTCAAAAAAACTGGACATCAAAAAAACAAAAACAAAACAAAACAAAACAACAAAAAAAAACAAATTCAATTGAAAAATGGAGTACAGACCTAAACAAAGAATTCTCAACAGAGGAATCTCAAATGGCTGAGAAACAAAGAAATGTTCAACATCCTTGACCATTAAGGAAAGGCAAATCAAAACAACTCAGAGATTTCATCTTACACCTGGGACTATGGCTAAGATCACAAACACAAGTGACACCTCATGCTGGAGAGGATGTATAACAAGGGGAACGCTCCTCCATTGCTAATGGGAGTGCAAACATGTACAACCACTTTGGGAATCAATATGGTGGTTTCTCAGAAAATTGGGGATCAATCTACCAGAAGACCCAGCTATACTCTTGGAAATATACCCAAAGGATGCACCATTACACCACAAGAACACTTGCTCAACTATGCTCATAGGAGATTTATGTAACACAAATTGCTAAACTCACCACAGATTCATTTGTAATAACCAGAACCTAGAAACAGCCTAGATGTCCCTCAACTGAAGAATGGATAAAGAAAATGTGGTACATTTATACAATGGAGTATTACTGAGATGTTAAAAACAGCTAAGTAAATTTGAAAGCAAATGGATAGAACTAGAAAATTCATCCTGAGTGAGGTAACCCAGACTCAGAAAGAAAAACATGGTATGTACTCGTTCATAAGTAGATATTAGCTATAAAGTAAAGAATAACCATGCTACAATCCACAGACCCAGAGAGGCTAGGTAACAAGGCAGACCCTAGGCAGGTGCCTGAATCTCCCTGGAAGGTGAAATAGAAGAGATCTCCTGGGTGGAATGGAGGAAGGTGGGGATGGAAACTTGAGAGATCTGGTTGAAGGGTGGATTAAGGGGAAAAGTACTGAAAGAGATAACTGAAAAAAGGAGGACATTTCAGGGTCAGGTAGAAACCTGATGCAAGGGAAACTCCCATGAATCTACAAGGATGATCTCAGTTAAGATTCTTTTTTTTTTTTTTTTTTTTTTTTTTTGGTTTTTCAAGACAGGGTTTCTCTGTGTAGCTTTGCGCCTTTCCTGGAACTCACTTGGTAGCCCAGGCTGGCCTCGAACTCACAGAGATCCACCTGGCTCTGCCTCCCAAGTGCTGGGATTAATCAGTTAAGATTCTTAACAGTAGTGCATACATATTCTGAACTAGACA
The DNA here is from genome assembly GCF_949786415.1 of Peromyscus eremicus. Lineage (NCBI taxonomy): Eukaryota > Metazoa > Chordata > Mammalia > Rodentia > Cricetidae > Peromyscus > Peromyscus eremicus. The sequence continues at coordinate 111,966,259 of NC_081421.1, read as the reverse complement.
TTTCCTGTGATCAGATTGGTGACTACCCCAATAATCAATAGAGATCTTTCATCCAGTAACTGATGGAAACAGATGCAGAGATTCATAGTCAAACATGAGGCCAAGCCTGGGGAATCCTTTGGAAGAAAGGGAAGAAGGAATTTAGGAGCCAGAATGGTCAAGGACATCACAAAATAAAACCAGAATTAACTAACGTGGCTCACAGGAACACACAGAGTCTGAACCAACAACTAGGGAGCCTGCATGAGACCAAACTAAGCCCTCTATGTGTATGTGACTGTTGCATAGCTAGGCCTACTTGTGGGACTCCTAACAATGGAAGCAGGGGCTGTCCCTAATGCTTTGGCTGGCTTTTAGAAACCTGTTCCTCATACCGGATTGCCTTACCTAGCCTTAATACTTCCACTTGATATTATGTCATGCTCTGCTGGTATCCATGAGAGGCCTGCCCCTTTCTGAATATAAACAGTTGAGGAGTGGATAGGGGGAAGAGGAGTGGGGAATGAAATAGGAGGAAAGGAGAAGGAGGGAGGGGAAACAGAGGGATGTAACATAAATAGATAGATAGATAGATAGATAGATAGATAGATAGATAGATAGATAGATAGATGTTACTCAACAAAACTAAAAATTGGCAAATAGGATTTTGTTATACTAACAGACTATACAACAAAAGAAGCAATCAATAGAATGAAGAGACAGCCTGTGGATGACAATATTCTCAAAGTATTCAACCAATAAGATAGTAATTTTTAGAATATATGAGTAACAGTGATGAAAAGACAAATAATCTTAAAATAAACATATACTAAATATATATATATATAAACATGTATATATAAATATGGAATAATATTCAATGTCACTACCCTTTGAGGAAAATCCATATCAGAAACACAATAAGATAGTATCTCAGTTATAATCCTATTATCAAATTATTAAAAAATGTGCAGCCAGTGTTGGAGTGGATGTAAGTAAGTGACTCTCATGTACTGTTGATAGAACTGTAAAGTAGTACAGACATTATGAATGACAATATAGATGGGCTTCAATAAACAAGATATAGAAATTTGATATGACTCAACAATCCCACTATTGGGTACCAATCCAAAGATTTGAAATACTAAAAATTCTTCTGTACTCCTATGCTGTTGCCACAATGGTCAACACAGCCTGATAACAGAATCAACAGAGGCATCCATTGGCTGACAAATAGACAAAGAACATCTAATATATGCAAGATAAACTATTGTTCAGCCATTAAAATAACAAAATGCTACCATCTGCTGCAGCCTGGTTGGAACTTTAGAACAATATGTTATGTGAAGTATGTCAACAAAATATCATGTATTTTTTCAACACATGTGGAAGCAAAAAAAGCTGATTTTATAGAAGTAGAGAATAGAATAGTGGTTACCAGAATCTGGCAGGGGTGTAGGTGAGAGGTACGGCAGGAAGATTATTTGTAAATACAGTATGGTAGTCAGACAGGAGAAATGTCTTCTCATGTTTTAGAGCACAGTAGGATGATTGTGGTTAATAATAACTAACTTTGTACTTCGAAACAGCTAATAGAGAATATTTTCAGTCTTCCTATCACAAGGAAATTATCAATATCTGAAGTGATTGATACACCAATTACTCAGCTCTAATCCTTAACATACTGCATACATGCACTGAAATAGCACACTGTACTCATTTGTATATCATCACTGTGTATCCAGTAAAATGATAATGTATTTCAAAAATAAAGCCTTCTCAATGTTTGTAAAGATATATTTGTATTTCTCTTCTGTGTTTACTAGGCCTCTGCAGAAGATGTATTTAGTGCCTAACCAGTGTACCACTTCTCACAGTTTCACCAGGCAACACTGGTGCATCTGTACATTGTTTCCCATGTGCCTGCTGTAAACATGACTGCAACCCTCACCCAATGACTTGTTAGACTAGAAAAGCAATTGTTTTCTTTTCTGGCTCTTTGTGGAGCTTCCTTCTGACTATATAAGGTTTTCAAGTCCCCCTTTGAGGAGTAAACTTTGGCAGCATTCAATGGTGAGCTGAAGGGTAATGTAGCTTTTTATATAAGTGTTTCCCTTCTTGGACCCCAATTATTTTATCCTCAAATAAAATAATTATCCTGAATTATGGACTGTATAACTGCTGTTAGGAGAAAATTAGAAATCATTCATGTCGTAATATTCAGTTGATTTCATTTCATGTGTTCAATTTTCCTATTTCCTTTTAAGACTGCACATCTTATTCTATTAAACTTTTTTCTGATCAAAGGACCTATTAACATTTATTATATTCTTTTAAAATTGTAGGCAAGATCAAACTAGATAACAGTCAGGCATAGAATGGGAAGTAGTTCATAATGCCTGATCTCTGAGGAGATGTGGACAATTGATAGCTTCTATGCAAGAAAGAGCCATTTGGATTTAAGAGTATGGCTCCTGGTAGGTCAATTACACTCCAGTGAATGATTCCATACTCAGGAGCATATGGGCAGCACAAACTAGAAAGGATGGGTTACTAAATAAATTTTTTAAAAAAGACTTAGAGTTGTACACATAAGGAAGTCAGGTAGAATTAAGGAGAAAAAATTGGGTGAATATGATCAAAATACATTGTATGATATATATTGTATGCTCAAAGAATTCATACAAATACTTATTAAAATTCTGAATGAGATAATTATTTTATTTACTGGTGTTTTAAAGTTTACATTTTTGTAGTATGTATGCTTCTCTTTCTGGATGTGTGTGTGTGTGTGTGTGTGTGTGTGTGTGTGTGTGTGTGTGTATTATTAGATTCTCCTTGCACAACATTCTGCCCACATCATGTGCAATCTCTTTTGTGATAAGTACCCTTCTTTGAGTATGCTTTGATTTGTTAATCAGAGTTAAGATGGTTTTCTCATTGTTTTTCCATTCTGGCTACCACAGTCTTGAGAGATGCTCTCACCTGAAAAAGGATAGAAAAGAACAGGTTAAGAAATGAAATTCTTTCAAACTTAGCCCTTTCTGCTGCTCATACTAATGTTCTGTGGGAAAGGAATGTCCTTGTCTTTTCCCTTCCAACAGCAGACCATTGCTCTTGATGAGTGGTTGTGTGGGGGACATGATGAGGGATCTCATATAAACTAGTTACTATGTTATCACATCATTCCTCAGGACTCACGATTTCTTAGCGATTTTTCTGGCTGAACCCCATAGGAGCTATTGGCCTGAAATATAAGAAGTGTTGTGGAGCCTTGATATAGAATTCATTAAATAGTAAAAGTAATAGTTAAGGTTTTGTTCTGCTATTTTTTGAAGCTTAGCAGTCTCCTATGGGTGACATAGACAAGAAAAAAAATAAGCTTTCTTTACTATGGGTTCATGGAAGAGAGACCTACAATAAAAGATACATTAATAATAGAAAAACATACACATTTACTTAACAAGTTTCATCTGACACAGATGCTTATAAGAATGAAGATCTCCCAATGGGGAAACTACAATTTTATGTTTGTGTTTGATAAGGAACAGTCACACAGGGGTCTGACTGAAGAATATCAGGTATGATCTAATGCTAAGAATCAAGAGAACTTAACAAGGCCAGTTTGTTCAGATTCTTCTCTGTGTTGTTTCTTCCTTTCATAGATATATGAAGGGGCCTATGTAAAATGAGGGTATGTGATCTTAGAATGTCAGATAATCATTTCTCCTCACTGGATTTTGGGCAAGTGGGGAAGAGTGGAAATAATAAAGGTGTACTCTTTCTCTGATATTTCTGTGGTAAGGATTTGAAACGTGCTCAGTAAGAGACCTTCAAAAGCAGGCTTTTAGGAAGTGATTAAGTTATAAGGACTACAGTCTCACTAGCAGATTATTTCAGGGATATGTTACTCATTTAATAGGCTATTGAGAGGTTACAAAAATTAGGAGACTGGAAAACCTTGAAAGTAGAGGTTCCTGGGGAATGTTTCCTTGGAGAGTCTACCCTAACTTCCTCTCTTTCTCTGCTTCCTGGCCACCATGAGGTAAACATCTTTTCCTCCCTCTGCATCTTCCACTCCTTGTCTTACTTCACTATAGTCCACAAACAAGAGTAAAGTGTTTGTGAACTGAAATCTCTAAAACAATGCAAAAAAATAAGCTTCACATTTTCTTCAGATATTTTGTCACAGCATTGGAAATCTGGCTCCCATCAATATTTTCTCAAACTCAAAAACAATTCCTGAACCTCATCAGTAATTAGTTCTGTAGTTTGGAATTCAGAACTACTTCAAAGAAGTCAACAGACTTTTGTTGCCTAAGGATACAAACTGAATGTTGAAAAAAACAACTTATTTGAAAAAAAGAGTATCAATAATTCCAATAACATTAACATTGATTCACAATGCTAATGTTGTTCAGAAATAAGATGTTTGGGGTTTATGGAAGATTAAGATACTCAAGGCAAGTTTTTGAGTAGTAATAGATTGTACTGTCTTAAGATATTTGGAGCCGGGCAGCGGTGGCGCACGCCTTTAATCCCAGCACTCGGGAGGCAGAGGCAGGCGGATCTCTGTGAGTTCGAGGCCAGCCTGGACTACAGAGTGAGTTCCAGGACAGGTGCAAAGCTACACAGAGAAACCCTGTCTCGAAAAAAAAAAAAAAAAGATATTTGGACAAAGGTAAATGTTAGACTTCTGTTTTAATTAATATGAATTTGAATGTGAATAAAAAAAACTAGGAGAAAATAATAAAGAACAATAAAGATATAAGAAATGAAGCCTAAATCTTTATTAAACAAAATATCCCACCATTTTTAATAATAAATATTCAGTAATTCTGTAAAGAATAAATGATGCAAATATACACAACGTATTTATTTCATGTATAAACTGTAGTTTGCACTACTTGTGGAAGCCATTAACCATAAAGTAATATAATTATCCATTCTTCATTATATCTTTTTAATTTATAAAAAAAATATCATTAATATAAGCCCAGCAACACTTCTTATGTCAAGAAATGTAACAGTTCTTTACAATGTAACTAAAATTAATGCTTAAAATTATGAGAGGCTTATTAACAAATAACAAAAATATTTAAGGAGTCCTTTTGTTGGGGCATATCTTTTCTGATGTTCCTGGAACTCTGTTTAAATCCATAAATTATTAGTGTTCATCAGAGTTTTTTAAATGGTATTTGTTTTGCCCTGGATGCTACATGTCCATGGAATCTACAGTTGATCATGCACAAGAGAAATTATCTTACTTGGAAAGCTCAAGTACACATGCAGTTTGAATAGTTGTCATATTGGATATGAAATACCAATAAAACCACTGACTAACCTTCCTCTGATATGAGTGCTAAGAATTACTAATCTATCAGATGTCAGAGAGCTTGTGGTAACGTAGTCTATTCACATCAGAGCCAATGAAGACAGTTGGGATCATTAAAAAAGAATCTAAAATAAGAATTTGTTAATGGGAGCTGCCGAGGAAACACCACTAGCATGTGATATTACATGATGAAATGCCTAAGCACATCAAAGTTGCCACTGACTGTGCTCATAATCTAACTAGTACTTAGAGGGATCCACTTGCTATTTTTGTATGAGATGTTTGCTGAAGCATGTTTTGTGTTTCATCTTTTCCCCCTCATCTTCCATTTTAGCCTTTGATCCTCATTCTATTCTATGTAATTTTGCTTCTTTTTCATTTAAATTGGCTAGAGAAGAGGGGGCCATTAAGACACACTGTGTTGCTGTCAATCAGTAGACTCAGAAAGTCTGCAAATGATAATGGTTGGTTCAGCACAGGAGCTTGTTGGAGTATCTGTGTGGCAGAGATGTCAGCATATTGTTTCCAGGCCCATCTTGTACATGCAAAGAGTAACAGAGCATGTCCCTGCTTCCTTTATCCTCCTCAGGAGAGCACCCCAGTAGCATAATCAATTCTTCCAGCCTCTGTATTCCACCTGATGCTTATTTTATGCATTGCTTTGGGACTCATCCATATTTTACTCTTTAAAATATGTCTTCTAGTACTTTTATATCTTTTAAGGAGATAATATCATTTCAATGGAAGATCATAGATCATAATATTTGTCTTTTATCAGCATTCCAAATGAGCACAAAGTTATCCTAATTACTAAAGCTTGTCAGGCTCTGAATATACAAAGTACACCCTTCTTTGTCTCGGGTGCTTTGGGAATTGGGACCATGCAGATGGTTTTGATGCAGTAACTTTACTGGTCACTGACATGTATTATTGTACCTAAGAAAGATCAAGTGAAAGATTGACATCTTTTATTCTATGACTATCAAAATCATAAAAGTATGGTTCTGGTATTTCATAGATAAAAATAACTCTGTACTGCTTAGAGAATTCAAATACAAAAGGAATTCTCAAAGTTTGCGAATGACCAGCAGTTGCTTATCATTCTTAAGTCACTTAATTAGCAATAATGGGATACCATTCCTGGACTTACAGTCATATTAGAAAATCCAGGCATTTTCTTTATATTGCTACTTTATAGCATTCAATATTGGTCACCCACAGGAATTCCATGGCTTGGTCAGGGCTTCCTTAGCAGTGACATTTGCTCAATATACTTTTTCATGGCAATAATTGAAAAAAGTCAAAATGGTGTGAAGAAGTAAATGTCATATCCCCACAAAGCAATATAAATGGAATTCATAAAGGCTCAGTGACTCACAAGACAGGTTAATTAAAGCCACTAGGTGGCAAGTAGAAGTTAGCACAAAATTTGCTTGACTCTGTATTTTTGTAACTGCACAGAATGAATCCTTTATTATAATATCTACCTGAGGCTGTGCTAGTATTAATCTGCTATTGCTATCGCAGACTATTTAATATACTTCCCATTTCCAGAAAGGAATGTTTTACGGGATAGTTTTTAATATACTCAGTGAAGTCTTATAAAAATTCAGTGTAACCTATGTGACCACAGATGTCACTCTTTCTGTATCAGGAATGCCACGTGTGCCTTATAGTCTAAATAAAGACGAAAAGCCACATTTCACAATACAGAGACTGGAGTTACAATCCTGTAATCTCATCATGGAAACATATTTAGAAATCCTAAGTCCTAGTGGTAAAATAGTATAGTTGATTTTTCTCTCCACTGGATATGCTTCCTCTGTTTTTCCTTTTCTGATGACCTTTTTAAAACCTTGCCTGATTTTAACTCATTGATTTTAAGATTTTTACTCTTATGTGAACTGATTTCTGCCTTGACCATTCTATTGCATTTTTGTCTTTAAAATCATTGATCACTTCTTTGTAACCATTCAATATACCTCCAGCTTCATTTTGTCTATATTGTCAATTCTGCTATATGAAGGGTTGGAGAGTTCTGTTCTTCCTAGGACCAGGTCTTCGTTCAGCTGTTCTTTAAGACATTCAGTGGTTCCTCCAATATGTACTCTTTAAAATTTCCTATGAGTTGGTAATAAAGCTTGGTAAGAATACTGGCATTGAAGAATAATGCAAGATCTGTGTTTATGTTCCTATAGATGTATGTTTTCTTCTGTGACAATCATATTTCCATGTATTTATTTGCTGAATAAGTATAGAGTACCCCTGTGTGCCATAGGACTCAGTTCTAGAGACACAATGATAAACAGTTCAAAATGAAAGGACTCTTGAGGACTCAGGCATACACTTATTTACTTATTCATTCAAACGTACAATTTTTAGAAAATGTTATATATCAAAAACTAGTTTACATATGGCAAAGTAGAGTGGAGAAGAGAAAAAAATGACCAGTTTTCATGGGATTTGTATTCTGGTAGGAAAAATGGGTAATAAAACAAATATCTTAGTGTTATAAATGTCATTGAGGTCATTGAGATTATTAAATAATATTCAAGTTAGGAGGACATAGATAATATATATGCACGCTATATATTCTCTCTATATAGTGTGTTAGTATCTAAGCACAAATATGTATGTAGTGTGTGTGTGTGTGTGTGTGTGTTCATGAAAGAGAAAGAAAGAGAGAGTGTCTGTGTGTGTGTGTGTGTGTGTGTGTGTGTGTGTGTGTGTGTGTGTGTTATTAGAGATTCCTGGATAAATGAGTGTTTCTTGAGAAGAGCTTGATGGAAGCATGAGAGTGAAAATGTAGATACATCTGTGAGGAAATTGTTCACAAAAGGAGGGAGTAAAGCACTCTGTTCTGTGTGTTTTATGCACAGGAAGGCCAGGGAGCTCAAGAGAGTAAAGGAGGGATGAAATGTAATTTAAAAATGTGGTTTATTTGAAGTCTCTCTAGTAACAGTTTGAATTTTATTTCAAATGTAGTAGCAATTCATAAGAGAATTTTAAAGATTCTTGTAAATAGAATTTGCAAGTAGGTTGTGGGGAAAGGTGGTGTAGGAAAGGATGCAGAGATTAGAATTTGTATCAATACACTAACTAGCCTAAGGAAGCTGAGATGAAGTTGGCTTAGTTGAGATAGTATCTTTCCAAGGTATAATAAAATGTATTCTGGATATATTTAAAAGATAGTTGTTGCATAATTTACATTAATGATGGTTATGTAAGAACTCTAGAATACAGTTCACAGTTTTCACACAAGCAAAGTAGGACATGCCACAGAACACCTGGTTTACTTAGTCTACTTAGTAAAGTGAGAAAGGCTGAGAATAAGCAAGTTTAGGATGAGAAATCAAGAATTAAATTTGCTCATATTGAACTTGTTAGAGATGTTATACATCTCAGCACAAATATCAAATGGATTGTTGGATACAGTGATCATGAACTCAGGAAAGAACTGAGTACTAAATATCTATACTTTAGATTTATCATTCATAGGCTTGCCTAGATCTCTGAGAGAGTGAATGTTGATAAATACAAGTCCACAGGGAATCTTAGGCAGCACTAGTAAGAAGAATAAACAACCCAAATTAAGATACTTAAGTAAGAGAGCCTGCCAGCACCCGACTGGACTAAGAGGTGAATCTTTATCCTCATATCTGAACTCTCCAACCCCTAGGCTTTGGGCCCAGGGGCACAACCCTGCACCCCTACACCACCACCCATTGCTGTCCCAGTTTCAGGCCAGTTGGCAGGCAGACCTCCTGCACACAGGTCAGACTGCCCCATCCCCCATCAGACCCTGTAACCCAAACCTCACCTCCCCCCAATCCAACCCACCCTCAGAGACAGCAACTGTTCCCTGAGACAGAGCCCACCAGCACCTGATTGGACTAAGAGATGAGTCTTTATCCTCATACCCAAACTCCCCAGCCCCTAGTCTTTGGGCCCAGGGGCACAACCCTGTGCCATAATACCACCACCCATTACAGTCCCAGTTTCAGGCCAGTTGGCAGGCAGACCTCCTGCACACAGGTCAGACTACCCCATCCCCCATCAGACCCTGTAACCCAAGCCCCACCTCCCCCCAATCCCACCCACCCTCAGAGACAGCAACTGTCCCCTGAGACAGAGCCCGCTAGCATCTGATTAGACTAAGAGTCCCAGTTTCAGGCCAGTTGGCAAGCAGACCTCCTACAGACAGGTCAGATTACCACCATCTACCAGGCTTTAAGACTGCAGCTACTCCCTGAGACAGAGCCCATTAGCGCCTGTTGCTGGAGAATTTCTCTCCAGCTCCCGCCACTAAGTCCCGCCAGTTCCAGAGCCCACTTATAAAATAAACACACAGACTCTTACATTATTTAAACTGCTTGGCCATTAGCTCAGGCCTGTTATTGTCTAGCTCTTATTCTTATATTTAGCCCATTTCTATTAATCTTTATTTTGCCACATGGCTCATGGCTTACTGGTACCTTACATCTTCCTTGTCCTGATGGCGGCTGGCAGTCTCTCTCCCTCAGCCTTCCACTTCCCAGAATTCTTTTCCTTGTCCCGCCTATACTTCCTGCCTAGCCAATGGCCAATCAGTGATTTATTTACTGACCAATCAGCAACACACTTGACATACAGACCATCCCACAGCACTTCCCCTTTTCTTTTCTTAAAAAGGAAGGTTTTAACTTTAACATAGTAAAATTACATATAACAAAACAATTATCAAGCAAGAATTACAGATACAATATTAAAGAAGAGATCCTATCTATCTTATATTTGTGAGTTTAAGGTTTTATATCTAACTTATCTTTTATTATAACTAAGGAAAATTGTAAGTATCTAGTCTTTAACCACATCAAAGACCTCAGAAGGATATAACACTACCTGAGAAATGGGAGAAGGATGCAAGCAACTTTTGGGAGTCTTGCAGGGTAGACAGAGATAGCTGAGCCTGGACAGTCATGCAAAGTTTTCTTGTAAAGTTGGGGCATCTGTCTTCAGCCCACAGGCCTAGAGTCTCTTATTCACTTTTTTCTGTGTCTTGTAGAATGTCTGGCAGTTTTCTCTGCAAAGCAGGAACCTGAAGGACCATTTTGTCAAGCAAAGTTCAGTGGTCACCTTTGGATGGGTCCTGCATGTCCAGTTGATCAGGCAGTCCAGGCAAGAACAGTTTCTTGCCCAAATGGCTATTTTTGTCAAGGTGAAGATAAACTCCGTATGGAGTGTCTTCGATGCCCATCCTCCTCTCTGAAGTAAATCGGTGCTGTCAGGAGCAGACATGTCTCACTATCCAGAAAGTCTAAATTTTTAAAACATTTTAAATGCCATATTCTGTAGGTCTTTGAAGTGTTTGAAGACTACCTATCTATCTGAAATATATCTATGTATACCTAGAAGACTTAACTAACATGGCTACAAATATTATCATAGATGACTAACTATTAATCTATTTTTTAATTATCCATTACAATTTTAAATGAGTTACATAAACATAATACCTCAAACAAGAATAGAAATATATATACAGTATAACAAAATTAAGTTTAAATTTGTATCAATAAACTAAAATCTATAGCAATGTAAAACATTTTAAACAAGTTGTTACTCTTTAAAAGTAGGTTAATTAATCTACCCTTTCCTCCTATCATATCTAAACTATCCCCCTTTTTGTTTTAGAAAGAGATTGTATTTATAATCAACCTGATTTAAATAAAAATATTGTTTTTTCTCTGTCCCACACCAGAGGGCTCTTCTGATTTGGGACACAAGAATCTCTTAACCATTTTTATTTTTTGAGCAATATGTCTGGGTTTAGAGGGGGAGTGAGCCAATTCCATCTCTAAAGCCAGCTTGGTATATTTGGGAATTTGGGCGTAGCTTCTCTTACTACTTCCTGCTGGAGGGGGGCGCTGTATCTTCTGGAGACAGAAAGAAAATTTTAGGATCATGGAGTAGTCCGTGAGGCTGTATATCTGAGCCAGTTGACTTGAAACCATTCTGGATGTTGAATCATCTGGGCCATGGTGTCATTGGAGACCTTTCAGGGGGTCTTGGCTGGTCAAACCTGATGTATCTTAATCTGGAACAAATCCATAGTCTCTGGCTTTCTGTGGAAACAAGAGCAGAGACTCTTTTCCAAAGCAACATATCCTTATATCCAAATTTTGAAGTCAAGTTACCTTTAAAATATACATTTTGGCATAACTCAACAGCTTTTACAATCAAATGTTTTTCTGTAGTTACGAATATCAAAGAGAACATAATCCAGATTCTTTGTGTGGTAGCCATCTTTACGTGGCTTATTTTTTTATATTAGCGTGAGCCTATTGCTTTAAACTGCAGCCTTCTAAGCCTGAAACGGCGCAGTGGCTGCTGGCTCCGCCCACTTCAGCTTCCCAACATGGCGGTGGTCTGCTTTCCGCCAGCTCTGGGAGCCATAACTCTCAGAAATAGTGGGTCTACACTTTTACCAAAGTAGCGTGTAGCCCAGAAACCTCTTTTTTTTGTTTTGTACTAGCAAAGGCTAAATTCACCACACAGTTTAATGTGCTACTTGCAGAGGCCTCATTCCCACCATACTGCAGGTCGAGAGCGCACGCTAGGAACCCGCCAGTAGCTCAAACCGGCAGCTGCTGCTCATTTGAGAGAGACAATTAGGAAGCTGTTTTTAGTTCCGTTTTAGAATCTTTTTTCTAAGTTTTTAGGTGGAAACTCTTGCCACCACGTTGGACGCCATTTGTAGCTGGAGAATTTTTCTCCAGCTCCCGCCACCAAGTCCCGCCAGTCCCAGAGCCCACTTATAAAATAAACATACAGACTCTTACATTATTTAAACTGCTTGGCCATTAGCTCAGGCCTGTTATTGTCTAGCTCTTACTCTTATATTTAGCCCATTTCTATTAATCTTTACTTTGCCACATGGCTCATGGCTTACTGGTACCTTACATCTTCCTTGTCCTGATGGCGGCTGGCAGTGTCCCTCCCCGACTCAGCCTTCCACTTCCCAGAATTCTTTTCCTTGTCCCGCCTATACTTCCTGCCTAGCCAATGGCCAATCAGTGATTTATTTACTGACCAATCAGCAACACACTTGACATACAGACCATGCCACAGCAAGCGCCAGTTGAACTAAGAGCTGCTCCCTGAGACAAAGAGTCCATCAGCATCGACTAGACCAAGAGCTCCCACTGAATCAAGAGTATCAATCAGACCAAGTGAGGCTCCCTCAGACACAGACCCCACTTGCACCAAGTGGAGAAAGAGATGGGTAGATGCCTGTGCAAAAATACAGTCAACAACATAAAAACCAGTATGACTCCATCAGAACCTATATCAGCAAGACCTGAACATCCCAACACAGAAGAAACAGAAGATATCTACCATAAAAATGACTTTAAGAACATATTAGAGATCTTAAAAGAGAAAATGAAAAATTCCCTTAAAGAAATTGAGGAAAAGTCAAACAAAAAATGGGAAGAAATCAGTAAATCCCTTGAAAGCCAAGAGAAAGCAATTAAACAAGTGAGGGTAACAGTTCAAGATTTCAAACCTGAAATGGAGAAAATAAAGAAGACACAAACTGAGGTAATACTGGAAGTGGAAAATCTGAGTAAATGAACAGGAACTATGGATGCAAGTATAACCAACAGAATGCAAGAGATGGAAGAGTAGATCTCTGGTGTTGAAGATATGGTAGAGGAAATAGATTCATCAGTCAAAGAATACACTAAAGCAAACAAAGTCATGACCCAAAACATCCAGGAAACTTGGGACACCATGAAAAGACCAAACCCAAAAATAATAGGGATAGAGGAAGGAGAAGAATACCAACTCAAAGGCACAGAATATATATTCAACAAAATCATAGAAGAAAACTTTCCCAACCTAAAGAAGCAAATGCCTATAAAAATACAAGAAGATTACAGAACACCAAATAGACTGGATCCAAAAAAAAAAAAACCTCCCCTTGCCACATAATAATCAAACCACTAAACATACAGAATAAAGAAAAAATATTAAGAGCTACAAAGGAAAAAAGGCCAAGTAACATATAAAGGCAGACTCATAAGAATAACACCTGACTTCTCATTGGAGACTCTACAAGCCAGAAGGTCCTGGACAGACGTTATGCAGATACTAAGAAATCATGGATACCAACCCATACTATTATACCCAGAAAAATTCTCAATCAACATAGACAGAGTAAACAAAATATTCCATGATAAAACCAGATTTAAACAATATCTCTCCACAAATCCAGCCCTACAGAAAACACTTGAAGGAAAAATCCAACCTAAGGAAGTTAGATATACCCATGAAAACACAGGCAATAGATAGTTCCATACCAACAAATAACAAAGAAGGAAAACATACAACACTACCACCAAAAAATAACAGGAATTAACAATAACTGGTCATTAATATCCATCAATATCAATGGTCTCAATCCACCTATAAAAAGACACAGGCTAACAGAATGGATACAAAAACAAGATCCATCCATTTGCTGCATACAGGAAATACACCTCAACTTCAAAGACAGACACTACCTCAGAATAAAAGGCTGGGAAAAGACTTTCCAATCAAATGGATTTAAGAAGCAAGCTGGTGTAGCTATCCTAATATCTAGTAAAATAGACTTCAAACTAAAATCAATTGAAAGAGATCGGGATGGACACTACATGTTTATCACAGGGAAAATCTGACAAGATGACATCTCAATTCTGAATATTTATGCCCCAAATACAAGAGCACCGACATTTGTAAAAGAAACATTACTAAAGCTTAAATCACACATCAAACCCCATACACTAGTAGTGGGAGACTTCAACACCCCACTCTCACCAATGGACAGGTCTTCCAGACAGAAACTTAACAAAGAAATAAGGGAACTAACAGACATTATGACTCAAATAGACTTAATAAATATCTACAGAATATTCCACCCTAACACAAAAGAATATACCTTCTTTTCAGCACCCCATGGAACCTTCTCCAAAATTGACCACATGCTTGGTCACAAAGCAAATCTCAACAGATACAAAAAAATTGAAATTACCTCCTGTATCTTATCAGACCACCATGGTTTAAAGTTAGATTTCAACAACACAAATTACAATCTCATGGAAACTGAATAATGCCCAGTTGAATCACCAATGGGTCAAGGAAGAAATAAAGAAATTAAAGACTTCCTAGAATTCAATGAAAACGAATGTACAACATACCCAAAATTATGGGACACCATGAAAGCAGTGCTAAGGGGAAAATTCATAGCTCTAAATGCCCACATAAAGAAGTTGGAGAAATCTTGTGGTGGTATTGTGTTCCCCAAAATATTGTGCACCCAAATAAACTTATCTGGGGTCAAAGAACAGAACAGCCACTAGATACAGAGGCTAGAAATGGTGGCACTCACACCTTTAATCCTAGCATTCCAGAGGCAGAAATCCCTCTGGATCTCTGTGAGTTCAAGGCCAAATTGGAAAGAGCCAGGCATGGTGACATACGTCTTTAATCCCAAGAAGTGAGCCTTTGATCCCAGGGAGTGATGGCAGATAGCAGAAAGGTATATAAATGTGAAGACCAGAAACTAGAAGCTTTTGGCCTGGTTAAGCTTTTAGGCTTTTGAGCAACAGTTCAGCTGAGATTCATTTGGATGAGGACTCAGAGGCTGTCATCATAGAGCGTTTGTCCAGTGACTGATGGAGGCAGATACAGAGATCCACGGCCAGGTACCAGACTGAGCTCCGGGAATCCAATAGATAAAGAGAGGAGAGATATTGCAGGCAAGGGACATCAAGATCATGATAGGAGGACATGCAGAGATGACCAGCCACACTAGTGGAAGCCCATGAACTGTGGACTCGACTAGGCCCTCTGGGTACAGAAGACAGTTGTTTGGCTTGAACTCTTTGGGGGGCACCCAGGCAGGGGGATTGGGATCTGTCCCTGGTCTATGGGCAGGCTTCTGGTGTGATGCCTTGCATAGCCTTTGTGCAGTGGGATGGAGCTTGGACCTGCCTAGGCTCAGTGTGCTGGGCTCTGCTGACTCCCCATGGGAGACCTCGATTTGGGGGATGTGGGAATGCAGGGTGGCTTGGGAAAGAGGGCTGGAGGGTATGGAGGAGGGGAATCTATGGATGGTATGTGGAGTGAGTAGAAAATTTCTTAATAAAGAAAAAAAGAAAAAAGAAAAAAATTCAACCAAGATTTATTTCTTTATGTAAAAATAAATAGTGCATGTCATTATCACACATACACACACACACACACACACACACACACACACACACACACACACACACACAAAAACATTTAAGTAAGTTCAAATTCTCTAATGTGTTTTGAAGATGGAAGAATCAACCTTTGTGTCTAATGGAGTGGGGTAGTTCAAGAAAAGATGTCTTGAGCATTGACCGTTAGATTTGGAAACCAGAGTATGTAACAGATTACACAGTAATTGGCAATTTCTTGTCCCTTCCCTCAAGACAATGACTTACTGTTTAACTCTAGGGAAGCCAGGTGAATAAGATCCAGCATGTGTTGTGCCATGTCCCCATTCCTCCTGCCACTGAATCTATCAGTGCTCTATCTAATGGTTGGACTATTGGCTTCCATCACAGAGCATCTAGGAGAACCATGCAGAATAGAGCCCTGCTGATGAGTACACAGTCACAACATATAAATCTTACATTCCTTAAGCTACCAAGATATGAGGGTTATTTTAATCGTCCATGACATGTGTTTTTAAATTGCCTTTAAGAAACACTCTATTTACAGTCTTATGCATAATTTGGGCATAGATTTGTGGGGCCAACTACGAGATATGAAGTATCTTTGTGCAAAGCCTCCTATTTTTATTGAGGATTTTGTGAGGTGATCACTAAAGAGATTTACTTGAATACAGAAGCTTCCTGTGATTTCTCATATCCCCTCCCCATACATCTGTGGGAAAGATGGAGTGGGACCTATCTTCTAATAGTAATCTGGTTTGTTTGAGGCAGACCCACGGGATAGCTCTGAAATATTGCAAAAACAGAAATGATTAGAGCCTGAATATTCTCCAGTTGTAGGGATAGGTAACTTTAGACTGGGGAATTTAGAGACAGTAACATCTTAAGTGTCTGGTGGTTAGATAAGAAAAGTGTTGCTTCTCTGGGATCCTCATTCCAGAGGATGTTATCTGGTAAAGGAGTGCATGTGTTTTGGGGGATACCAAATAAACTTGGAAGAAAGAAGTATTGGGAAAAGGACACACACTGCATTTTCTACTTATAGGCCTTCCTGATGAGACAAGAAAATAGTAGCAGAAAGATGTATCTATATGTTTAGGAGGCCTTGGTATCTAACTGAAGATAGAGGTGTATCCTCCTAAATTCAGAGAGCTTCAGAGAAAACTCAATGGAAAATCTGTAAGATCCTTTGAAAGCATATTACTCAATGAAAAGTATACTTTTATAAAGCAGCATAGCTGTGGTGTTGCATTGTCCAGGTAAATAAGTACCATTCCCCTTTTGTTTTCATCCTCTACCCCTTTGACCATGTCAGGTTAAACTGTCTTATGGAAGAGGAGGTTCATAGTGGAAGGAAGTGATCCTGAAGAGAATGAAAAGCAACCAATGGTGTTCTCACTCTGATCCTCTTCAGAATGGGTATGTAGATGGGGCATGTCATGTGATAATGTGAATGTGCAGGTATGTCCTTGATACTATTTATCCTGGTGAAATGTGGTTACAATTCAGCTCTGTTCTACTGGCCAAATGGAATTTGTTCTGATGGTTTTATGGTCTCCTCAGAAAGTGTTGCACTCCTTCCTAATTTTTAGAGAGAGAACATATTGGCTAACAGAGATCCCAGAGAGAGGAATAATGGGGAAGTAGAGTCAGGTTTTTGATTCATATAATGAAATCAACATCATATTTCCTAATTGAATCTGTCCCTGACTTCCCAGGACTGTGGTGTGGTACATAAATAGGCTTTTAAAAGTAGTTAAGACTCTGGAGTTAAAGTGAATGAATGCGTTTATGGATGTATTTATAAATTATGGTGCCAGACAAAATAAAGTGTAATGTGATTATTATCTGAACTTTATTCTTCTTCAATGTGCTTACATGTAAATACCAAGAGAAAGAATACACGATGGAGGAGAAGGTGAGTGTGAGAGAGCATAACTGAGCAAGACAGAATCCTTTGCCTTATGCATTCTTTTCCAAATATTCACCAGTTCCACCAAGGGGGCCTTGTAGAAGAGCCACTAATCAAGTTGATACAATGCTGTTGGAGGCAGGCGATCAATATGAATCAAGTAGAAACTTCCTTTGTTGCAGCTTTTGAGGATGCTTTGTTTTCTTCTTGTCCCTTTAGTTTGATATATTAGTATTCTTGTATTTTTTTCTCAATCTGGAGAATGCAAGAATTCATTATTATTGCATCCGGATGTAGCCATGAATATGTCACTTTGCCTTGATCTCAACACATTGCAGCAGGATGGAATTATGACACAGAGATCAGAGCCACGAAGGAGCCAAAGATAGAAAAAGGAAGACCAAGGGAGGAATTGCTTCTAGGCACCCACTCAAGTTGGATTCTGTCCAGAATAGAAGGTGACCCTTTGAGATCACCAATTAATTACTTTGATCTATCTTTAGATTCTAAATTTGGCTGTGATCACTGACTACTAAGACTACTATTTACAATAATGGACAGTAACTACTAATTGTACAAGAACATTCTGAAATAGCTATAAATGTAGAGGTTAGATAGATAAATATAGGTACAAACATAATAACCTAGATACTATCAATAAATATTTGCATGGCACCTACTCATGTCTATTTTATTAATATGCTTACTACCAAATCAATAAACAAATTTCCCTAGGAAAAGTAAGAAAACTTTAAAGGAATTTTGCTAGGAGTGTGGGATACAACATATTAAATTGATTAATAAGTTTCTCTTGACTCATATTAATTTACCAAAGCAAATTCATCTGTTCTAAATAGAATACCTCAAATTCAGAATCAGGTTGAAATAGGCACCATCAGGTTATGGTGCCTCACACATGTAATCTCAGAACTTGGGGGTAGGATAAGATTGGAGAATTACTATGAGTTTGAGGCTAGATTGGGATGGCTGGAGAATTCCTGACCACCATGAGATAGTAGGAGACCATATACCAAGGGGAGGAGTGGGTACCAGTGATTATACTACATTTAGTCATGTGTGGTGCTTTAATGTAAAAAGAAGGTATGTGTGACAGAAGACCAGCATCATGGTATATGTACTAGGCAAGTGAAGGTATGAGATAGAACTTGAGAAGTTCACTGAGGACCAAGAAGAGTACATAAGAAGATAAATTTGCAAAAGAAGATCCTGTTTTAACACACATGTATAAGGGAACCTTGGTGGCCTCTGGAATGTTACACTGGATATTTCAGTGTATTCCTCTTTAATAGAGACTCATGTTCATGGAAGCATATTTATGTGCTTTAGTAGTCAGTCTTTCAAATGATTGTCACCTTTAAAAACTTGGAGTGAAGCCCCAGTCAACAACAGATTGGTAAAGTGTCATTAGTGGGATAAAGGACCATAGCTAGGGATACATGTGAAATAATGCAGGAAAACATCACACCCACAAAAGTAGATTAGGTGTGACCCAATTAAGTTAGGGTAGACAAGAAAGCATATCTGTAACCATCTAAGACTACTTGGACCACCCATCATGTCTGGGGACAGAGCTAACACTTTGTGAGAACATTCTACTAGCAACACTGTTTTTCATAGTTAAAAAGTTAGATAGAAAATATAAACTTTTTTCCCTAGAAATTCTCATCCTACTAGAAGCAGACCTGGAGTTACTGATGATGGTACAATAAGGAGTCCCCACAGACAAGGGATAAAGTACAAATTAGCATAGGAATTACATTATCCTAGTGGTGGGGAGGAGGGATGAGAGAGAGAGATGAATGGGAGATATGAGAGAGATGGAGCTGAGATTTCATCTAGCAGGGAACTTGAATTATGAATCAAGGGTGAGAAGATAGCCACTCCTCTGACAAGTCCTCATGACTGAAAAGACTAGATAGGGGAGTGGATCAGAAAAATCCCGGCCTGGTTTGGTCAGCTTGTTGTCCTAAGACTGATTCTCATGTTCAATAACTCTTCAAGCATGATTTGTATTTATATATTTTCCTTCCTGAAAATTGAAGCCAGAGGTTGAAGTTCAAGAAGTTGGAAAATTTTTCATTATCTAATCTTAATCATTTCTAAGAAAGGCAAGAAGATGTAGTATACATCAAGAGATGAACTAACCCTGTACTTCATACTTCAATTCCCAGAGCCCAAGTCCCAAAGCCTGGTTCATAACACTGAATTATAAAATGCACTTGGGAAAGAAAATGTTATTTTTCTTTTCTTCAACTTCCCAGTATTTAATTCCAGTCTTGAAAATAAATATGAATGGAGAGACTCTATATGGCATTTTTCATGTTTTCCAGAAGTCAACTCAAATAGCAGATCTTTCCCTCATCACCTGAAAATGAGGTTCATCAGGAGAAAAGATGAAGTGAAAGAGTGCTTTGCCCTCACCAGAAGCTGAGGGAAGCTCTGCAAGCAAAAACCAACTGAGATTTGGGTGAGGGCCAGGCATTCTAGTCAGTCATGAGTATGTCAGAGATGACCTGTCTTACTGGTTATGCTTCTGTATAGTAAAATATGGTAAGCTGGTATTTTTCCTTTTTTTCCCTTCTGATCATACAATTTTTTTTAGTTCTTTCCAAACTTTGAGCAAAATTATAACAACAGATCGAGTAGAATAGGAGCAATTTTGTCCATACTTGGATATCCAACATATGAGAACAATATGCCTTTAAGCCTGAAAAATATGTCCCTGAATTTAAATATTTAACCTCAATGCCATTGTAATTATAACCATCTCAAGTTTATTCCTATAATTTTTTCTATGTGATGTACAATTAAAACAGTAATTTAAACAATAAGAGTAAAATAGAACCCTGCAATTACATAGTCCAATTTCTCTCATGTTACAAGAGAATGAGGAAATACATTATTTAATCAAAATTCCAAGTTCCACGAAGACCCATCCTACACAAATATAGGAGGTAAAAAGTCATATTAAAGACCAAAATCGTGTCTATTACTTGACATTGTGTACAAATACAGGTTACTAACCAATTAAACTTTTCTGTTTCCACAGTAATCATCAATGACTGTATTCCATCTGCAACATTTTCTAATCATTATATGGGGGAAAACTCTTGCCTTCAGCCAAGGGATAGCATCTTACTTAGCTGGTATAAGCTTCTTGGTGCATTGGACCAACTAGATCCACAGCCTTGAGCATTTGAGATTATGAACCCTACTTTCAAGATAAACTAAAAAGGAACTTTGAATCTTCTTTCCCAAACCATTGACTGTGGAGAGGAAAGTATGTCTAAAATTTAGCCATCACTTTCAATCATTAGCAATGGTTTTCTGAGCAATAAGCCATACAAGTCAAAATAATAGATAACCAGGAATGTAATTATTTAAAAACTGTCGGTACAGTTTTAGACTCACTAACTGACATTCTATTTGATAGTCTTAAGTTTTTTTATAAATAAATTAAATATGTCATCATTTTTTGATTATCTGCAAAAAAGCATGATTAAGTCATTGGCAGTTTATAGTTAATATTAATGCTTATTTGATCAGAAAATAAGGTAATTAGGTTCTTAAATTGTAATATAGGTATTATAAATAAATAATCTACAAATATATTTAATTGCAAGGAGGTAATATGACCAACCATATGTCAGATATCATTAATAAGAATAATGACAAATAGAAATACCATGATTATTTTGATAAATATAATTAGCCTTTTTCATCACAATATATTTTATATTAAAGAAAATAAAAGTAATACCATATACACAAAAAATTTATACTGTTAAACATTAAAACTATTTGCCTTGAAATGATTCGCATTTGAGCTTGGAATATAGCCTAGTGATAGGGAGCTTGCATACCATGTACGAGGTCCTAAATTCAATACCCAACATCAAAAATTAGATTTGGAATATATTATAGTTGTCATTAACTGCTTATTTATGTACATGTTACATAAATATTATTTTGTAGGATATTCTGTGTAGTGAAACAATGCTACAAAAATAATTATCTCACATCCATAGGACTTGACTGTGAATGCAATATTCTGGCCAAAAATAAAATAAAATAAAGCTTCTACACTATCTGTCTGCCCACAGTGTGTGACTGAGATACCTCTTTCCTTCCTTATCAAAACTGTCTTTGGTTTGTAGAGTTTTGTCTCTTATTTCTTTTCATGCTTATCATATTTTACACTTCTCCTCTGGATATAGTTTTCTTTTCATGTCCTTTTACAACTAATGTTCTATGATCTCCACTGATTTATTTTTCTTCTTGTTTTACATATCTCACCTTCCCTAAAGAACCAGTACCTGTGCTGTTGAACTCACGTCTACAGATCCAGCTCACAGTTTTCTACTGAGGCATGATGCCTCCTAGACTGTCAAACTGCGCCATAGCAATTCACACTTAACACGTCTGACACAAAATCTCTAGGCTTATTGATCTCATATGCTAAAAGATATCTTCTCCTGCCCTTTGATATCTCTGGATGAATAATCTAGAAATGTTCACTTTTGGCATTATTATCTTCATCAAATACAGAAGCATCTCTCAGCAGGTATGCATCTTTGAACATCATCATCACTGTACTTGAGTTTCGTGATCTTTGCTACATAGCCATAATTGAAGTATTTATGATGCTTTTGCTGGCTGGTTGAATATTGTTCTAACTGTTCTTCATCATCAAGACTTTACATTTCTAAATAACAGTGAGTGAAATTGACCCTCGTAAAGTGCTGATAATATCACACCACTTCTTTGATGCTTATGTAATGTGAGTCATCCCATTTTTAAAGACTAGTTCTTAATTTATGAGTTTATGATCAAATATTCTCATATGTAATGCACAATGCTACCTTAAATTCCTGTCACCCATTCTTTATAACTATACTTCTATATGGAATTGAATATTATAGTTCCATTCTGTGTATTTACATACACACACACACATACACACACACACACACACACACACACACACACACACACACACAAACAAACACTTTACAGGATAGATAATGGCTCGATAACTGTAACTGTTTCTTCCATTTCTTCAAAATCATCCCAAAGCCTTAGAGAAGATTTTCAATGACACATTACTTGTCTACACAGTCTAATGCCCTTTTATAGTTTAAGTATTAGTAAAATACTTTGCAATTATATCTAGTTTTCCACAACAAAGTTCTACTTCAAACAGCTTTTGGCCTTATAGAAAGAACTCAGATCAGTACCTCCAATGAGAAACAAATGTGGGAAGAAATTAGAAAAAAATCCAGTCCCATTTAAAGTACGGGTCAAGGCTAAGATGGTTATTATTAGTTATTACAGAAAGTGCCAATTTAAGGAATTATTTTTGCTTTCCTTTGAATTCAGTGACTAACAAATTAAACTTTACAGCATATTTTCAACACAAATCTGTAATTACTGTAATTCTTTTGCAACTGACATTGATTTACCTGTTATATCTAAAGTTCATTATAAAAATACTTTACATATACTTCTTAAAGTTTTTATTTGCCACTCTTTGCAAACTTTCTATGGGTCCAGCTTATTAAAATTAAAATCCAAAGCCTTTGTAAACTATACTGCCAACATGCATCAACCCTGTTGACTCTCTGATTACATCTTCTTTGTGATGACCTCTCAATAAGTATCACTGAATGAATACAATGTTGATTGTACTGTATACTCTTTTTCCCATTTTTCTTTTATTGAAAATAGAATTCTTTTCATACCGTATATTCTGATTACAGTTTCCCTTTCCCCAACTCTTTGCAGATCATCCCCACCTCCCCTTCTATCCAAATTATACCCTATCGTTCTCTTTTTCTTTAGAAAACAAATAGTCATCTAAAGTTATAAAATAAAACACAAACATAAGAAAAAGAGACAAAGAAAAATTACAAGAAACATATGTAGATGGAGACACACACATTCACACACAGAGAAATCCCATAAAAACACTGCCAGAAACCATAATGTATAAAAAACCTCTCAGGTGAGGAGAGGGTGGTAGAGAGCCCTGACAAAAAGCATTGTGAGACAAAGAACCTCCAAAAATGCCATTGAGCTGATTTTGTGCTGGCAATCTACTGTTGAGCACAGAGCCTGCCCTTAAACGTGGTTTGTAGGGCTGCCACGGTGGCACATATTTTTACTTTCAGCACTTGTGACGCAAAGACAGGAGGATCTCTGAGTATAAGGACAGCCAGGTCTAAACAGAGAGCTCTAGGGAAGCCAGGACTCCATAAAGAGACCGTCTTACCACTCCACTCCCCAAAAGGAAGAGTGGTTTGTATATCCAGAGAGTCCATTGGAGAAAACTAACTTTCTGATTATGAGTGATTATCAATTGGAGGTAGCCTCTGGGTTAGGGATGAGGGCCTGTATCTATTTCCCTCTCAGCACTGGGAACCCATTTGGCTGCTACAGTCTCTGTGAGTTCTTATGTGTGTTGTTGGTCCTGCTGTGTGTAAAAAGCTTTGTTTCCTTGGTGTCCCTAATTCTTTCTGGATCTTATAACCTTTCCACCACCTCCTCCTCTTCCTCTTTCTCTTCTTTCTTTACAGAAGCCTTAAGGGGAGCAATTTGATGGAGACATCCCGTTTAGGACGAAGTGTCCTAAGGTATCTCATGCTCTGCACCCCCTCCCCATGTTGTGGGTTTTTGATTATCCTGTATTTTCAACATTCTCCCAAAGGTAATGTATAAAGTTGAACATTTTCAACTGCTTCTCAGACAAGATAATAGTTGCTCATCTCCTGCATCTCATTTGTTGGCATGTATGCTGGTTAGATTTTTGTCAGCTTCACAAAAAATAGAGTCACCTAAAGTTAGGAAATTTCAATTGACTAATTGCCTCCATTGGATTGATTTGTGGGCATATCTGGGGATACTTTCTTAATTAATGATTGAAGTGGAAAGGCCAAGTACACTTTGGGTTAGTGACACCTCTGGGCAGTTGGTACTGGGTTGTATAAGAAATCAGGCTGAGCAAACTTTGGGGAGTAAATCACTAAGTAGTGTTCCTCAATGATCTCTGCTTCAGTTACTGCATAGTTTCCCTGGATGATGCACTGTAACCTGTAAGCCAAATAAACCCTTTTCTCCAAATGATGCTTTTCATCAGTGTTTTATCACAGCAACAATAAAAAAAAAGCAAACTAGGACAACAGGTTTCAGGCATCTGTCTAGTAGGTATTTTCTTTACAACATAAAAGCCTTCTCAGAAAGGGCTGGAGAGATTGCTCGGTGGTTACAAGCACTTTCTGCTCTTGCAGAGGACTTGGGTTCATATGATGTAGCTCACCACTGCCTGTAACTCTAATTCCTGCAGATCTGACAGCTTTCTCTAGTCTCTGCAGGCACCTGTGAGCACATGGTGCACACAGAGATAGACACATACACGTAAAATGAAATAAATAAATCTTAAGAATAACTCAAAAATATGTGCTGTGTAAAGTTTCCATGTACTATATAATTACACTGGAGGAAGCATATGGTGAAAATTAAAATATTTTAACTTAAGTTTAGAATCCAAATTTACTCTATAATTACATGTTTGGCTTCCTAGATACCAATATAATGAACACTGAAGGTCAAAGTAAGTATTTATTTAAAAATAACTTTGTACACTTTGGGAAATTCTTTATTGTAGCTAATCAGCAAAAGGATGAATTCTGAAATGCCAAAAGGAATATTACAGAGTATTAGAATGAATTTAGTTAAATGGGGGGAAAGAAATTAACCTTGAGCTTGCTTTGGTACACCAGATATATTGAAATTATAGTCCCTTCATTGAACATAATGACTTCATTCTACAAGCAGCATTAACTAGGACTTCACTGTACATATTGTATGAAGGTATATATTGTTACCTGGTTAATCACTATCTCTTGTCTTATAAATAAAATAGACTTCCCATTTCCACTAATTGTAATAAATGAATGAATAAACAATGTCCAGTCTCTTTCTCCATATTTCTTTTAGAATAGTTACAATTTCTTTGTTATCACCCACCTCATTTGGAAAGCACCAAAGTTCTTTTATGAAAAGGGCCTGTTCTCGAGGGAGGAAATGTGGAAGAGAGTAATTAAAATAAGTGTTTCTTACTTTACTATTTGTTAATTAACTGAACACCTTCATCAGCAAATCTTTAAGCTTTCTTTCCTTAAGTTTTAAAGACTAAGCAATGTGAGAATGAGGCGTGTGCAGTATGTGTGGTATGGAACAATTGAATTTATTTTCATCTTATATGCAATTACATGGTGTGGAAATCAATGGGGAGTGAAGGCATGAGTAATTAAAAGTTGCTCTGTTTTCATTTTATATGAAATGCTTATATTCTATTTAGAAAAAAACATCCTTCCAAAATAACAATAAGCAAAACACCACACACACACACACACACACACACACACACACACACGATTTAGAAACGTGTTCAGATTTACGTCTAGATTTACTATCAGACCATAAGCTTCCTGCTGTGAGAATCATATGATAAATTCACTTACTTTTAACCAAATTCTTATGTGCTGCTTCCTCTACTAAACCACTTAGTAGTCTCTGATGTCAATTGGATCTTTAGCCTCCTCTGCTAACACACAGCACATGGACTGTGCTCTAGGTGCAAGTGCCTGATGATGAGTTCATTAATATGCTGTGCACTTCCTTGCCCCACACTCTTCAAATACAGAATTACCTAGGACCAGAAACTGTTTTTCTTTCCCTTCTCCCAATTAATCTAACTTTCTGTTACATTTCAAATTTCAGAGTAGAGTCTGAGAACTTTTCTGGGTTATCTGGAACACTTTAACAAGTTGAAGGAGCTACCACCACTTAGAGTATATTTAAGAACTCATACAAATACTTTTTTTTGTTGGTGATTCTACATCACATATGGGAGATGCAGTCCAAGACTCTCCAAATACATGACATACCTGAGTATATTTTTACTGCACATACATTCTTATGATGAAATTTAATTTGTTAATTACACATGAGACTAACAACTACATAGATTAAAATAATGCAAATATATATTGCACTAAAGTTATTTGAAATTTGTGAATTATTTATGGAAATTTTCTCTTGGTAACCATGCACAATTGACTGTAGAAAACAAAACCAATGAAAACAGAAGAATGTCTCATATGAATGGGGAGCGAGCACTACAGCCATTCAGTGCTCAATGGGAGGGATGCTCAAACTGTCCTGAATGTGGGGTTAATGTTTTGCTTTCAAGTACTTTCTCCCTTAAAATGAAAGCAGTACATTAAGAAACACCGCTGAAGCCAGGCGGTGGTGGCGCACGCCTTTAATCCCAGCACTCGGGAGGCAGAGCCAGGCGAATCTCTGTGAGTTCGAGGCCAGCCTGGGCTACCAAGTGAGTTCCAGGAAAGGCGCAAAGCTACACAGAGAAACCCTGTCTCGAAAAACCAAAAAAAAAAAAGAAACACTGCTGATTGGAAAATCCTGCCTATGGAGAATACTGCTCAATGAAAGATACTGCTTAATTGGAAGCACTGACCTTTGGCAAATACTTCCTATTAAGAGACTATATCAAGGTATTTCTTAAAAGTACAGTTAGCCTCTGAACTCTATTTTATTATGAATTTAAAGAAATAATTGTATTGAGTAATTTGAAGCCAAATAAAAATAGTGAACTAGGGACAAGGGTCTTTATTCCTGCTGCTTCTCTGCATGTAAAAAGACTTCAAACATGAGGGCATCTCTATCTAAGCTCTATCTTCCTTCCCTCATTTTGCTCTAAGGAAAATGGTTTGATTTATAAATTTGGAAAACCTGGGTCGCTTATTCAGGCACTGAATTTCCCACAATTCTCGTTAAGGGAAACTTTCTGGCATTTTTTGATTCACAGTGTGTCTGCTTGCCTAATAAATAGGGAGAATAAGCTACAGGAGCATCAGACTCCTCCACTAAACTCCATCATCTACGAATAACAAATGTAATGTTTGGGAGAGGAGAGAGCTGTGTGAATAAAATGCCTGCCCTGAAAGTATAAGGATTGCTGTTCAGATTATCAGACACATCTAAATGGGTAGTTTTGCTTGGTGCATAAAGGTTTTTTTGGTTTTATGAGGTCTTGTCAATCCTTAGCATCGTATCTGGAAAGTCCTTTTGTGCACCTTTATTTTCTACAGTACTGTCTATGTTTTCTTCTAGAAGTTCCAGTAGTTGAGATTTCACATTGAAGCCTTTTTGATGCTTTTGGAATTGATTTTTTGGGGGTTGGGGGTGAAGAGTGACAGACATGAGTCTGATTACATGAGTCTGATTTCATTCTTCTACATGTGGACATTGAGTTTTCTGAGAACCATTTGTTGAAGACACTATGTGTGCTTTTGGAATATTTATCAAATATCAAGGTGGCTGTCATTATGTGAACTTCCATAAGTTTGGGTATTCTATTTTGTTCTATTAATTTATTAATAATTTGTAAATAAATTATAATAATATTATTGATAACATTAATTAAATCTATTTTCATGCCATTACCATTCTATTTTTACTTCTATGGTGATATAGCTTTAAGTCTTGTGTGGTAATCCCTCAAGCACTGTCCTTTTGGTTAGAATAATTTTAGTTATTCAGGGTCTTTTATGATTTCATATGCACTATAAGATTTTTTTTCCTCTAAAATATATCATGGGAGTTTTGAAGGAGATTTCATTGAGTTTGTAAAATATTTTTGGTAGGATGATTATTTTCACAATATTAACATTACTGCCCCATGAACATGAGCAGTCTGTCCATCTTCTAGTGTCTTCTTAATCTCTTCAGATTTCCACTGTAGAGGTCTTTCATCTCCTTAGTTTTACTTAGTAGGCTAGCACAGAAGACGCAAACATGAGTGTATATAATTTTAGCCATCTGGTATTTGACAAAGATTCCAAAATATACTCTGGGGACATTTTCTTGAAGGAGAAGCCTTTAACTCACAGAAGGTCTCAGAGTCACAAGAGAAATAAATAGGACGCTAGTAGTTATCTAAGCAAGCTATTTCCCTTGGACAAAAGGAGTAGTATTCAAAGACAGGCTAGGGATGTTAAACTTATGGGCACTATGGAGAAAGGATCAAAGGGAAAAGGCGTTTTCAAGTAGATTTTCTTTTGCTGCTAGTGTGTGAGTGTGTGTGTGTGTGTGTGTGTGTGTGTGTGTGTGTGTGTGTGTGTGTTGATTTAAAGAAATAATGATTAACACATTTATTAAGTTTATTACCAACAGTGAAATTTTGCTTGGAAAAAGAAGAGAAAATGTGTAGGACAGCTCATATCACAACTTTCTAGAACATTTTCCAACTTGACTTCTTCTCTTAGCTATGTTTCAGATTTTGTCTTCTGAACTTCTGAAGTAAGTAGGGTTATATACCCTGTTAGATCATGGGCATGTCCCTTTAGAATACCTGCACTCTAAGAGGCCAGTTCCCACAGCCTGAAGAAATCAGACCATGCCTCTGTGTAACTTTCTGCATTGAGGGACGAGTTGAGAAGCTCTTCTGTGCATTGCTTTTTTACAGATACTATTTATAGACGTACCTAATACCAAGCTCTCCATGCTCCTTATCACATAGGTAATTGCAGACTAGATCACATGATATGAAACTTCCCACCATTTTCTGACACTGATGACAGTCCTCTGCTTTGCTCATGGTGTTCTTCTGAAAGCTGTCCCACAGGTCCCTTCCCATCATCTAGACCTGTTAGGGAAGGTTGTCACCAAAGCTTTAAAAGAATGCATCTCATTGAAGGAATGAAAAGCCCCAAGAGTGAGCCATTCTCATGGAAGTTTGGAAAGCCCTGTCATGCTAATTTTGATATATTGTTGTAAGCCCCTAGAGCCAAAGGAGTGGCCAGGCCCCTTCCCCAAGGACCTCTAACTGTCAGGTTCCACAGAATACTCTAACTGCCCTAACTGTTGGACCCTGCCCCCATTCTACAGAGTAAAAAACCCAATCTCTGGACATGAAATCCTACCAATCACCATCCTGGAAAGCTCAACCCTGAAAAGTTTCACTCCCTTCCCAAGAAACTATATAAGCTCTCTATCCTGTTCAATTTGCTGCTGTTTCTTACTTGAGCAGAGGCAGCCAACGCCTTGTTTTTTTCTGTTCCAATAAATCTCTTGTGTGAAGTTTGTTTTGTGAAGTGACTTTGTGATATTCCTTGGCTTCCAGCTGCTAATCCTAGCTTTCCTTCCAAGCTGCAATGCTAACAATCGTATTGTTCCTTTTGAATGCTCTCACACCTTATCATGAACGGTAAATATGCACCAGATCCTTTCTAGGATGCACCTGTGGCTCCTTCTTCTGTATATAACATGTATTTCATTTCATCTTTTGAGTCATTTTTTTTCTTTATTCTTTATATATTGGTAATTATTTCTTAGAATTGAATATATTTGAAGTTCTTTCCTACTCTCTGGCTTTTATTTAGTTTAACATTCATTTTCCCCTAATTAAAAAAAAAAACTTATTTAGTCAAATCTTTTCTTTGTTGTTTCTAGGCTTTATATCAATCTTATTTCTCCATTGCCTGCCTACATTTTCTTATGGAACTTATTCTTCTAATTAATATTTGGACAGTGCAACCTGGTAATCTTAGCTCTTGGAAGACTGACTGACACATGACAATAATTTGTGACAAGCCTAGTTAGTGTCATACTTAGGGTTTCTATTACTGGGATCAAACACCATTATCAAACGCAACTTGGAGAGGAAAGGCTTTATTTCATTCATAGTTCCATATTATAATTAATCATAAAAAGCAGGGAGGGCAGAAACTCACCCTGGGTAGGAACCTTAAGGCAGGATCTAATGCAGGGGAAAGTTGCTTACTGGCTTGCTTTGCTTGCTTTCTTATAGAATCCAGGACCACCAGTCCAGGGATGACACCACCCATAATGGGAAAAGCCCTCCCCCATCAACCTTAATGAGGCATTAAGAAAATGCCTCAGAGGTAGATTTTATGAGGGCATTTTCTCAATACATACATACATACATCTCCAAGGCTATATACATCTTAAACAACTGAAATAAAGTTTTAATGACACCGAAGTTTGGTATTATAACAACTTAAATGTGGAA
This sequence comes from Peromyscus eremicus, assembly GCF_949786415.1. Lineage (NCBI taxonomy): Eukaryota > Metazoa > Chordata > Mammalia > Rodentia > Cricetidae > Peromyscus > Peromyscus eremicus. The sequence goes on along the minus strand of NC_081421.1, from coordinate 111,935,669 downwards.
ATATCTTATTATTTTTTTACCTAAATGGTGGGTCATTTGTTTCAATGCGATCACTCACCATCTGTCTTTCCTTTCTCATATGTTATACACTTTTATATTAAAAATTCCATACATGTAAACAATGTGTATGTGTGTTTGTACTTCAAGATGCTTCTAACAGGTTTGGGTAGACTCAGGTTCGATTGAGTATTTTGTTTGACATTGAACTAAATTTGACTAATCTTAGTATAGGAATTATAGAGCCATGTTTTTAAAATATATGCAGAAAAGATTATTAGTGACTCTTCTGCAAATGTATTAAAATATTTTTAAATGGCAAGTAATATATTGATTCATTGTAGAGCAACAGGCTAAAGACTTAATGTGCACATATACATGTATGCACACACTGTTCACATGTATGGACTTTTTATATGAACAAGTATATAATATTTTGGAAAGCCCTGAAGCTGTGCTTTCCAAATGATATGACAGATGCTGTGTCATAGCAACAGGACAAATGACTGACTATTTAAGCTAAAGAGAAATCTCTTTATTTGTTTTATAGTTTACTACAATTTTCTCAACTTCTTTCTCCAGAATTCCTCCAAAGTGGTTTTTTTTTTGTTTGTTTTTTTTTGTTTTTTTTTAAGAAAATAATGATTATCAAAACAGGACACCACCAAAAAGCTAAAACCAATCAACCAACCAACCAACCAACCAACCATGTCTCCCAACACAACATACCTAAAATGTCTTCTTACCTACAATCTGATGTACTCATGCATCTTTTTTTTTTGGGGGGGGGGGTTTCTAGACAGGGTTTCTCTGTGTAGCTTTGCGCCTTTCCTGGGACTCACTTGGTAGCCCAGGCTGGCCTCGATCTCACAGAGATCTTCCCGCCTCTGCCTCCCGAGTGCTGGGATTAAGGGCATGCACCACCATCTTCTTGTTTCTTGTGTTTTTAGATGGTTGTTGCTAAGAGTTTTAGGTTTCTTCTATAGGCACTCTTTACTAAATTTTTCCAAACAATTTGTTAAATCAAGTATAAAAGAAATCTTCTTCTATATTTTTAATGATTATTTTATATATAGATTTATAACATTCTCTGTGCTCATTTCATAATTAACATTTGGGCATGTTTAAAGAATTATTATTCTAATGTTTTCTAGGTAGACATTTTAGAAGGATAATATTTCCAAGTATTAATTTCTTTTCTGTTTCCAAATAAAAAATTCACAGAACTTACCACCCACACTGAGAAGTGAGTCACCACTAAGAAAACAAAACAAAAGCCAAGAACAATGAGACAGGAGCTGCTGTGGGGATAACACACTTGTACACTCATTTAATACAATGCTGATTGGCCAATAGCCAGACAGGAAGTATAGGCAGGGTGAGCAGACTAGGAGGATGCTGGGAAGAGGAAGGGTGGAAAAGGAGTCACCAGCCAGACACAGAGGAAGCAAGATTGTAGTGGGTAGCCATTCCAGCTTTGGTCTGGAAGTTCCAACCCCCATTGAGGCTTCGGTAACTATCATGCCTACAAGGCGAGGCCAAGGGAGGGCCCTGAAGACCCGAGATCAGAATGTGCCATGGGCTCTTCCTTCTTGGACCAGGGACACTAGAGGTATACTGAGGAGAGTTCTCCAGAGAACACCGCCGGACCATGCTGTGTCTCTCACAGAACCCGCAACCTACCTATCCCTTCATTTGTAAGTTATGTCATTAAATAAATCCCCCTTTTAACTACGTGGAGAGGCCTTAATAATTTCACCAATACAAATGACAAAGCAGAACTGAGAAAAAGTACCAAGCCACGTGGCTAAACATAGATAGGAATTAAGAGTTAATTTAAGTGTAAGAGCTAGTCAGAAATAAGCCTGAGCTAATGTCCAAGGAGTTATAATTAATATAAGCCTCTGGGTGATTATTTTATAAGCAGCTGTAGGACCACGGGGCAGGGCAGGACCAGAGAAACCTTCAAAAGAGCAACAGGAAATGCAGTTTGCTGGAGCAGAGAACAGACTTCAGTGGGGTTCCCAGGAGGGACCAGAGAGAGGAAAGAGTGTCACAGGTCAAAGGGAGAGAAAGGAGTTCTGTAATTGCCTAGACATCTTTTTGTCTTCTAGATCTTAAGTCAACCCTACAGATAAAGACAAAGTAACTCTTTTTAAATGATGAACTTGGAAAATAAAATCTGAGTCCCAAGGTAGGTTTCTCTCTTTACTGAAAGCATAGCATAGGTGGTAGAACATCTCAGCTCTCCTCTCTTTTGGGATGAGCACAGCCCATGACAGAATAGGTAGGTATGCCTAACTGTGACGAAGGAGACCACCTTGGTTTTCATACTGAGCTATTCTGCACTGAACTTTTACAGAAAGGTTCAAGTTGGTACATTTTTTTTCTCCACTAGTGAATCACTTATCATTTATGCCAAATTATGTGGAACGCATTCAGGAATGAAGTGAAGTTTAATTAGGCCTCTCATAGATCTGCACAAGAATTTAAAGTCTTTGAAGGCACAAAGCCTATTTTTTTCACTCTTTCTTTAGTGCATAATGGTTGAATGAAAATGTTAGAGACAAACTAAACTATTTCAAAATATGTTTACAGAATTCATAAGGTTTACATCTCTGGAAGGGGGGCAGTGGTGCATGTTTCAGTAAAACTAACTTTAACTCTAAGGAAGAGTGAATAACATTGCCCTAAAAAGTGAGCTTTTAAGAATTATATCAATCTATGTTAAGTTAAACAGTGAATGTTTTATGCTGACCACTCAATAAAAGTGATTTAATATGCACATAAAGATATTTTTTAAAAAAGAGGACAGCAAGTTGCGGAGTAGGGAAAGATGGCTGGCTCTGGAAAGAGTTGGGGAAAGGAGGTGAATAGAATAAAAATACACTTATAAAATCCTCAAATAACTAAGAAAAATGAAACAATAAAAAAGAAATAAAACATGTTTTCATGTTACCAAAAAAAAGGAGGTTAAAGGAATAGAAATGACCATAAATGAACAGAACCTACTGAAAATGACAGCGGGTAGTTCTTACAAAACTCTGACCAGGAGACAGAAGGCACAGACAGGAGAATAGGCATGAAGCTCATGGGCCAGTTAGCTGGAGTAAGGATCAGGGCCACAGAAACCCCGCGGAAGTCAAGTGAAAGGGAAGAAGTGATTTCCCTAAAAGTTGTCCTCTTACTCCATACATGTGTGTGGTATATTCTTTCTCACTCTCTCCATGAACATGTGTGTACAGACAGACACAACACAACACCACACACACATAACACTACACACACACACACACACACACACACACACACACACACACACACACACTAAGGTTTTAAGAATTATATGATGTCTCCCAAACAGTTCAAGCTGATCAACTGTCTCATTTATCCAGAGGGCCTGATCCAGTTGGGGGCTCCTCAGTTATTGGTTCATAGTTCATGTGTTTCCACTAGTTTGGCTGTTTGTCCCTGTGCTTTTTCCAATCTTGGTCTCAACAATTCTCGCTCATACAATCCCTCCTCTTTCTTGCTGACTGGACTCCTGGAGCTCCACCTGGGGCTGTCCTTAGTGCGTGAGCTGGCTGTTTGGAACCTGGGGCTTATGCAGGGACACTTTGCTCACCCTGGGAGGAGGGGACTGGACCTGCCTGGACTGAATCTACCAGGTTGAGATGAATCCCCAGGGGAGTCTTTCCCCTGGAGGAGATGGGAATGGGAAGAAGTGGGAGGAGGGAGGACAGGGGAATCCGTGGCTGATATGTAATATTAAATCAAATTATAAAAAAAAATAAAAAAATAAAAAAAGAATTATATGATGTGAATGTTAGTGGATCTTTACACGCACATACACACACACACTAAGGTTTTAAGAATTATATGATGTGAATGTTAGTGGATATTACAAAGATGTTTGAGGTGGAGGGAAGCTGGAGGAATGGAGGGAGGGGAAACTGTGGTTGAGATGTACTGTGTGGGAAAATAATTTATTTTCTGAAAAAGAAAATTTTAAAATTTTTTAAAAAGATGCTTGATAAATTTTTCCACATTTACTCAAAATGTAAAACAAATTAAAATTTGGAACATTTTCTGTATGAAGTGTTTCAGTCTCAGGCCTAAGTTTGCAATTGTTGGTGAAACATTTGAAGCCTCTGAGTTACATGTAGATTAGAACTTTATTTCTACACATTGCTGGCTTTTCTTCTTTGGAAAAAACTACATATAGATTATGATTTTTCTTATCAACAACAATATGTAATATGATCTTATCTATGTGATAGGAATGCATGACAGCTCACTAAAAAACTGGTAGCAAGATGCCTAGCAAGTGCCTGGAGCCTAGTAAGAAGTCAATACGTAACTAATAAAACCATCATCATCCAATCTGAGAAAAAACTTCAATGTCTGGAGTACTTATCAAGAAGATCACAAAATGTCAATTGTATAAAATTCTGAATAAGATAAGAGATGCATATTCTTATATGGGAGAAGTAAATACCTTAAAGATGGGATCTTTTCTAATTTGTATTTTGATATAATTAAAATTAAATTTCCAAATTATTTGTTATCTTAATAATTTAAAAATTTAATAATTACATGAAATGTATTATATATAGGCTATGAAATCCTAAGTGTCTACCAAAAGAAATGAAATAAGAAAGGGTTTAGTCTGCTAAACATGTAATTACATAATGTTGTAATAACCAAAATGAGGAGTGGTTGTGTAAAAATCAACTGGCAAATTATAGAGCTAAAAAGCCTGGAAAAATAAAACTATAGTTTATGAAAACACAGATGTAGGAATAGTTCTATAAATACACAAGACAATAATCCATAAACGTAAAAGATATTTACTACTCCATGTTAAATTTCAAACCTGGGACAAATAGCTGAGGTACTTATTTAACTTACTAAAGCAGACCAGGCTGCCAGGTTCTCCCAGCATCACTCAGTCCCTGCCTATCTGTTACAGGGTATGGCTGGCATACCCAGACCTCTACCCTCAACTCTCCAGTCCGGGAGCTACACTGCCCTTCCCCTATATAATCCAGACATTTGGTTATGCACCCCTTTCATGCCTTTGGCCTCTTGGCAGCTGTACCTTGTTCCCTCTCCCACTTCCCTCCCCTTCTCCCAACATGGCCCAGATCAGTCTGGTCATGTCCACTCTGGACTCTCCCAGATGTCCCTCTCTCTTCCTCTGGCTATGCTCTTCCTTTTATCTACAATAAACTTTCACCTCCAATATACTTAGGAGTAGTCCTTACCTTTCCTTTCCTTTTTATTTCTTTTTTTTTTCATTCACTCCCAACACAAAAGAATAAGGCCTGAATAGATAAAATAAAATTGTAATGGCACCTTTTATTATCATGCAATAACTTCTGATTTCTCAAAGACTACAACACACACACACACACACACACACACACACACACACACACACACACAGCAAAGAGTAGCTATTTGCAATATGTAATCACATGACTGTACACATGGAAAGCTAAAGAAAGGAGACTGGTACAGTAGAGACCTTAAATGTTTTGGGTGATATCATTGCCAACTAAATTTAAAATATTGATGATTTACTAATGCATGCAAAGCTTGGCACCTAAGATAAGATCTATAGTAATGTAAGTATACACTCACAGGGAAATGCTATACTTACGAAATAGCTATATAGTGGAGATACTTTGCAGTGGCTGAAATGACCCTTTAAGTAGTTTTTGTGATTTTGAAAATGCTTATTAAATTATAATAAGAGAAAAGATCTCAAGAAATTATTAAAACCCCAAATGTGGCTTTAGTCACAACAGAAGTTAAAAATGAAGAGATGTCAAACTTAAGAGCTGGTAACTTTTGTTGCTTTATGATTTTTGTCTTTATGTTTTCCTATGTTGACAGTTTAGATTTTTTTCAAAAGAAACTATAGTCAAGGATACAGTGAATATATAAGCTAATAATATGTCTCCAATGATGTCAACAGATTTTAAAAAGTTATTTTTAAAAAAATAAGGAGGACAGAAACCCTTCCTTTGAGAAGTTTTCAGGTTTAGACAGGCACCAAGTTTAAAATACTTCTTTCTGGTAGATAGATAGAGAAAATGAGGAGAAGCTAATGTTGAAAATAGAACTGGCATCTCCCTACTGGTAGAAATTCAAGAAATAAGGCATTTGAGTCCTTGTGGGTAATTGTTTAAGTTGGCAAGATGAGAACACATATCATTAAGCTTTAGATCCACATTACTTTTGGGCCCTGGTTTATATATTAGGAAATGAAGTTTGCTTGTAAGTGATATAAGACTCAAAATATTTCTTTTTGATTTTGAGTCAGGGTAAGAATATATACATGGAGAAACAGTTATGTTATGTGGTGGAGAGTTCCAGAGACTGATAATACTATAGTTGTCATTAAAGTTAGCCAAGTCCTTGATGTGAGAAATTTCAGTTCATTGTTGATGACACAGATTGCAGAAACATATGGAAGCAATTAGAGGAAAGTAAATGGAGACAGTGGATGCAGGCGACGTATTTGTGGAGCCTGACTAGATAAAAGCAATAATATAGGATGAAATCTAAAAGAGGCAATGAGGTCTCTGGTGTCTACTTACAGATGAGGAAATTTGAGCATGAAAGCAATCCAAAGAAGACAAAATCAATGATTCTCTAGTGGGGATGTGGGAGGGCAGAGCATCATTATGATAAATTAGAAGGTTATGTTGCAAAGGCCAGGGTTAGATTTCTAGATAAGTTTCTTCCTCTGCTGAGATGAGCAGGAAGTTCTGATTGAAGTAAAATTCTATCAGGAAACAGGGAACTGTGGCTGAGAAGCAGTGGTCTGTGTGTACAGGAAGATCAGAAGTTAAGACTCTCTCAAGAGGAATGAAGGACCTGAGGACATGCCCAGTGTTTACTGATTTGCTGGCCTCTATGGGTTTTTCCTCTCCATCTCTTGGAGATAATGCAATCCATCTTTATAAATGGTAATTTTTTAGCAGGGAGTAAGGAAGGGAGAGGGCTCTGTAGGATTGCAAATAGTATATTGACTGCTAGATGCTGCAACATGTGCTCTTCAGAGATCAAGTGGATGGAAGCAGCCTGCCCAGTCTGTGGTAATTTAACAATACCTAATGATCTGGCTTACTCAATCGGCCCCTTCTGGTCAGTGCTTCCCATATCTGAACTGCAAAATCCCCCCAGTACATTATCTTATTTACTAACGTGGGTGATATCTTCTTGGCTTCTAATTTAAAATTGTCTTTGAGGTTCCCCTTTGGTGTCATTTTAGGTTCACAGTAGTGGAAACAGTTCAACTATCTTAGAATCTAGATACACAATGGGTTTGTGGGAATAGAATGATTCTCACATAAGAAAGGATCCATAAAGCATCTACTGACTGCATTGTCTTAGGTTGCTTAGAGAAACTACATTCACACTCATAACGGATTGTATAATCATGAGATTCAGATTTTCTTATTTCCCAGAATGCTTTCAACTCTTCTGAATTACCAAATTAAAGAAGACATTGCAACTTTACAAAATTAGTTTTCTAGTTTGTGTGTTGTTGTTCTACAGTAATTTATTTTTAATTTGTTCATCATTGATTCTAATAAAGACAACCTTTCATTGTAACCAGTGCCTAGAATACAGTACTTTTGTTTTACTGCCTATGTAACAGCTGTTCATGTGTCCCTCTGTCGTTCAGTGGTGATCTGTCTTTATTCACTAGGCCATGCCAGACAAGCTGAGAGAGATAATAGCATAACATCTTCATATAAACTGGAATAAGAAACAGTTTTGTGTGTCTCTATTGCACTTCTATTGTTTAATAAGAAAGGGGGACAGAGAAGAAGGCATTTAGGGAAGATGATAAGAATAGATATTTAATTTTCTTCAAATATATTTTAATTTCTACCTGTCATCTAATTTCTTCCTTCCAATCGTCATAGTCCTTAGTTCCCTCACATAAGAATCAGGAACAAGTCACACTGACTTTATGAACTCAGAATCAAATAAACAATGTTATTATCTTTTTCTCTAGCATATAGATGTGAGTTTCATGGCTGGACAACATTTACAACTGTACCTTATGTCTCAAATTAATGTACATAATAACCTTGTCTTAGTTAGGGTTACTATTGCTGTGAAGAGACACCATGACCACAGCAACTCTTATTAAGAAAAACATTTAGTTGGGGTGGTTCATTTACAGTTTCAGAGGTTCAGTCCTTTATCATCACGGCAGCGAACATGTGGCATGAAGGCTGACATGGTGCTAGAGCTGAGTGCACTACATCTTGTAGGCAGTAGGATGTTGACTGACTGTCACAGTGAAGCTTGACAAAAAGAGCTCAAGGTCTGCCCCCACACTGACACACTTCTTCCATTAAGACCACATGTACTCCAACAAAGCCACACCTATTAATAGTGCCACTGCCTTTGGGGGGCATTTTTATTTCAAACCAACACAAACCTAAAAATTTGTATTCATTGTTTAAAAACAGTAACAATAAATATTTGTATGTCTACACATTCATGGATATTTCCAGTCAATCAGTAAGGATGGATTCTACCAGTATCTCAGTTTGGAATATGATGAGTTACACCTCACTCCAGCTTAGACATAGTGTAGGACAAAGAAAAGCAAAGATGTACTCAGCAATAGGAGGTAAAGTGGTATGCACGGTTTGCTTTCTTCCTTAGTCAAGTCTCTCTTCAGATCTGATTGAACCAGTTAAGTGGTCAAGTGTGTCCCTCAAAGTTCCTTCTAGGGGGCAGCAGTGCCCTGGAATTTTGTCAGTAATTCTTCCTATTTAAACCTTCCTCAGTGTCTCTTAGGTCTTCTTCAAAGACGCAAACTGTAAGCATATAAATTTATTAATCATGCTACTCGGGGCACAGTGACATCAGAAACAGTAATATCCTACTCAAAGCTACTATCAGTGTAAGGATGGTAGAGGACATTTAAAAAGATAGTATAGTAATGCAGATCAGAGTAGATAAATATATCATAAAAGATCAGTCACACACATAGTGAAGCCCTCATTTTACTATTTAAAATATGGAGTTCATGTTTTACTTTCCAATTTATATACAGTTACTAAATTCAACATTCTAAGCATAAATATGTTTCTTTACAAAATAAAAAGTTGAGCTGTGGTATTTTAAATATGTAAGAGTCAAAAACTTTTACAGGAGATAAAAATAGACTTAGCTCTAACCTGGAGTTTTTCATGATTACCTTGATTTTCAAGAACATTTACTTTATTGGTGAATTTTAATTTGAATGAAGATTGTAAATTTACAAAATAACTCCCAAAACAAATCAGAAGTCAGTTCAAAATTTTTAACTCCTTTATAGATTCCCTACTAATGGAGATGCTAGGCACATAAACTGTGATATCAGATTATAAACATGAAATTGTATTTCTTATCTCACTTTGACACATTCAGTTACAGGTGACGAATTCTAGGATTAGGAGACTGTGGTCCTCAGGAGGAGAATAACGGTTGCTTGCCTAGTTGCTTTAAAGTCAACCCATACTATTATTTTTCCCCCACTGTCATCATGTGGTAGAATGAGAAGTTCTTCCCTTTCACCTTCTCTTAATGGTAATTTTTCCTGATTTTTGAGTTAATGGCATTGCAGAAATATAGTAGAGCTAAGTAGAAAATGAAAAAGTTCGTCAGAACACTCAATGTTCTAAAATAGACTCACTTTTGTAACATTGAAAAGAGGCTTTGATAATTGTCATTATTTTGTAAAATATATGATTCTGGTATTTTCCTTTTTCTCCAAGGGAGATAAAATAATAGACCAAATGGGAGAAATTATCTTTGAGTTATATATAACTTCTAATTTGTGCACTGAGTGCTTACTCATCGCTCTTGATTGCCAAACCTCAGAGCTATGAAAAAGTATATTGCCACTAATCATGAGGATGAGAATCTGATATTATTTATCAAGAACATAGTCTCTCTTTAACAGCTTTTTTCAATTAACATTTGGTGAAAAAGTACAATTATTACCAGAGAAATGTAAACACTCATACTGTTCTTTTCTCATATATCCTTGTCTGTTGTAAAGTATTTCATTTGCTGTTGATGTAAGCAGAATAACACTTTTAAGATAAATTCAGAAATGCCTTTGTAAGATCATGCACTGGTCATGAAATGAAAGCTGTCACAAAAACATGATGACTAATACCATAATCACTGTCTTGTATTTTCTTGATATATTTCTTTATTAACCAAAATATCTGCCAGTGGCCTTATACAACTATTCATCTACTTTACTTTAATTTGAAATAGATTAAAAGTGAGATTTGGTATTAATTAAACAAATAGAATTTGTGGGGATTTTAATGGCAAAAACACTTTAGAAGGGAACATACAAAAGGCTTCTTAGTTCTATTTCACAATAAAGATGGTATTAAACGATGACAAGACAAAAAGAACTCCATTAAGAACATGCCACCACTAGCCCAGGAGTGCATGAATAATTTGTATGGAGTCTAGCTGGGAACATGTATGGAGTGGGCTGAAGATCAACAACTGCCTCAGGCAGTTTTTAACTGTTATACCGAAGCCTGGAAATTTCGATTTGTCTTTGAAAATATGCATGAGGTTGAGAAGACAGTAATAAAAGTCTGAAAACTTGTCATTGAGATTAACCAATTCAATTAATAATCTTTGCATATTGTATTCTGCACAGATGATTCCAGCTGTCTATCTTTAAGTTGAATTTGAGATAGAAAGAACAGCCCATGTCTAAGTGGTCTCTGCAAGTTTCACATTTTATGACTAATTATCCTGATCAGATCTTGGTGCAAAAAGGGGCCATGTTGCATGTTCTCCTCTGGCATGATTCTGGTTCAGCCTTGTCACACTGGGCTTTTAAGGAATACTCTATCTTTGCAGCCCAGGCTACATGTGACAAGATTAACTTGGCACACTTTCACTGTATAGCTCTTGTGTTCCTGGCAGCACAAGCTTGGCAGATCCCTCTGAGAGAAGTCTCAGCTGTCACTCAGTGACCCATTAACACTACTGTTCCATCCTGCAGTGTCAGTTTTTTTCATTCTTATGGATATAATGCTCCCAGGGGACTGAAGATATATGCAGGAATGAGAGAGAATCGCAGATTCAAGCTAACTATCAAAGACAGAGCAAATAACACATCCAGAGCACAAATTCCAACAGATGAATAAAAGAGGTCTATTATGGTGGTAGGTTTTAGAATGTGGCAAGAAGGTCCAGCTTTAAGAAGTATAGCAACGTTTTAGCAAGCTATATTATTTGCCCTGTCTGAATATCAGAATATCCAAAATAAGACTTGCAATGAAGAAGGACTTTGCTTTGAATCTGTAATAGGATAATATGGGTGAGAACTTAAAAAAGAATAATAGACAATGGATGCAGAACAGAACATAGATCAAGGAGACTTGCTTAATAATACTTAAACAGAACAGGCTATTTGGGTAGGGGTGGTTTATTGCTATCTCAAGATTGAACTGGTATCAGTGACTTAAGCAAATACCATTGCTCTCCAGCAATTTAAAATGATATATTGTTCCATGGCACTTTTTAAAAATTAAATTATTTATTTTACAGCACAACCACAGTTTCTACTCCCTCTTCTCTTCCCAGTCCCTCCCTACCTCCTCTCTGCTCCCCCATCCACTCCTCCTCCATTTCTATTCAGAAAAATCTAGACCTCCCACGGATATCAACAAAACATGGCATATCAAGTTGTAATAAGACTAAACACCTCCCCTTGTATTAAGGCTGGGCAAGGCAACCCAGTATGAGGAATAGGGTCCCCAAAGCCAACAAAAGAGTCAGGGACAGGCCCTGCTTCCACTGTTAGGAGTACCACAAGAAGACCAAGACATACAACTGTCACTTATATGCTGAGGGCCCAGGTCACTCCCTTGCAGGCTCTCTGGTTTTCAGTTCAGTTTCTATGAGCTCCTATGAACCCAGGTTAGTTGTGTTGTTTCTGTAGGCTTTCTTGTGATGTCCTTGACCCCTCTGGCTTCTATAATCCTTCCTCTTTTTCTTAATAAGATTCCCTGAGTTCAGCCTAATGTTTGTCTGTGGGTCTCTACATCTATTTCCACCAGTGAGGTCTCTCTGATGACTATTGGGATAGTCACCAACCTATGAGTATAGAGGAATGTTATTAGGCATCATTACATTGACTTTTTTTTCTATAATTATGTTTGGTTCTATTCTAGGTCTCTGGGCCATCCAGCCCTGAGTCTTGGCTCTCCAGGCAGTGTCAGGTATGGGCTCACTCTCATGGTATGGATCTGAGGATGGATCATGGGCACATCCTTAGAAGGTACATTTTTATGGTTACTACATGAAGGAGAATTATGGGAACTTGGATCTAGGGCTGGTGAGATGGCTTATTAAGTAAAGCCTAGAGGCCAGAGTTCAATCTTCAGAACCCAAGTTAAGGTGGAAGGAGAGAACTGGCTCTACCATTTTGTAAGCCAGGCCACTATGAAACCATCAAACTAGACTGTTCCATGGGTGAAAAGAGAGGTTCACTGGGGATCAAACTGCCAAGGCCTTATCTGGGGTGTAGGGGGAGACAAAATGATGGAAAAGTAAACAGAGTTTATGTGTAGGATGAGGATCTTTGAGCTGATACAGACTGAGCAGATTGACTAAGAACTAGGTGCCTTTGCCAAAGGTAGTTAACCTTTGGGGAAAGATAAGAGTGGTTCCTGGTAAATAGAAACCCTACCTTAGGAGATCTGCTTTTCTGTAAACAGGATATCACCTTTAGGCCTCTGATTACCCAGCAAAATTCTTTCTCTTTAGAACTATATCCCCAACACTGCCATTTTGAGGGGCAATGTGTTGGATCTAACCAAGTTGTCTTGTCACCTTCACACATGAGCCATGTCACACCCCTACCCTCTCAAAATAACACATTCACAGGCACAGACACACACACACACACACACACACACACACACACACACACACAATGACTCTTTATTCCCATACTAAGCTTAGTTAAATTTAGATGAACTCCAAGCAAATGTCTTTGGAAACCTGTTGGAAATATCCTTAAATACAAGAAAAATCATGCTTACCTTAGTGACAATAAAGGTGGCCAGAAGACATATTAAAATCCAGTCAGAATTCACAATGGTAAAGAAGCCCGAAGTATTGCAAATTTTCTAATAGAATCAACTCTGCATCCAATACCCACAGAAGACAAAGGTTTAGTACCCTCCCTGAGGCTGAGGTTTGGCTATCTCAACACTGTGAAAGAAGTCTGAGGATAAGAGCTGCATTTTTTTTTTCAGGAGTATTAACTTTAAAATATTTTAGGGGCAAAGTTATTTTAAAAAGTTAGCATTTAAACAGTATAAACTATATATAACTTATGACTTCATTTTTAATTAAAATAAAAATAGTATAGGATGGAATAAGCTTACCAAATGTATTTTAAAGATCAAAAATAAGAACAGATAAATGGAAGCAGGAAAAAACATTTTGACCTACCTATCTCCTAGGACCTTTAAAAAAGGCGCAAAGCTACACAGAGAAACCCTGTCTCGAAAAACCAAAAAAAAAAAAAAAAAAAAAAACCACAAAAGAAATCAAACCTTCTTTCCTCATTAGAAAATAGTAAGAAAACTACTATACCATGGATAAGTAGAAGGCCATGATCAGGTTAAATATGAGTGCTTGTGTATTTGTACATACTGTTTGTTTGTTTGGTTTTGGTTTTTTCTTTTCTTTTCTTTTTTTTTTTTTTTTTTGCAATACAGTTCAGTTCTACATATCAGCCACAGATTCCCTCATTCTCCCCCCTCCCGCCTCCCTCACCTTCCCCCCAGCCCACCTCCCATTCCCACCTCCTCCAGGGCAAAGCCCCCCCCAAGGACTGAGATCAACCTGGTAGACTCAGTCCAGGCAGGTCCAGTCCCCTCCTCCCAGGCCGAGCTAAGCGACCCTGCATAGGCCCCAGGCTTCAAACAGCCAACTCATGCACTGAGCACAGGACCCGGTAGCACTGCCTGGATGCCTCCCAAACAGATCAAGCCAATCAACTGTCTCACCCATTCAGAGGGCCTGATCCTGTTGGGGACCCCTCAGCCATTGGTTCATAGTTCATGTGTTTCCATTCGTTTGGCTTGCTAGAAGAAAAAGTAGGAAGTAGTCTTGAACACATTGGCATAGGAGATCACTTCCTAAATAGAACACCAGTAGCACAGACACTGAGAGAAACAATCAATCGATGGGACCTCTTGAAACTGAGAAGCTTTTGTAGAGCAAAGGATACGGTCAACAAGGCAAAGTGACAGCCTACAGAATGGGAAAAGATCTTCACCAACCCCACATCTGACAGAGGACTGATATCCAGAATATATAAGGAACTCAAGAAATTAGACATCAAAATGCCCAACAGTCCAATTAAGAAATGGGCTATAGAAGTAAACAGAGAATTCTCAACAGTGGTTTTGGTTTTCTGAGACAGGGTTTCTCTGTGTAGTTTTGGTGCCTGTCCTGGATCTCGCTGTGTAGATCAGGCTGGCCTTGAACTCAGAGAACCGCCTGGCTGTCTCCGGAGTGCTGGGATTAAAGGCGTGTGCCACCACCACCTGGATAGATGCTTTCTACACATACTTTTCAATTCACGTGACGATGTTGGTTATTTTTCTTTTCTTTTAAAAACAGAAGAAAGAATATCATTTTGGCATTTTTCTTTTCTCTCTCTCCCTCTCCCCGTCTCTCTGTCTCCCTCCTTCCCTCCCTCCCTCTTGCTGTCATTCTCTTGCCTTCCTCCTTCCTTCTCTCTGTCCCCTCTTCTCTTTTTTGGGATAGATCAAAGTCCAGTTTCTAGAAACTTCCACATGTAGTGTCTGAGATTACAGGTATGGGTACCCTAGCTACTGTCCAAGTTCAGGGGTGCTGAGACCGAACCCAAAGACTCCAGTATTCTAGGCTATGTCCTTACTCTGTCAGGATTCTTCCTGAGTTACAGGGAAAAGACACTCAGTTGCCGCAGGGTGGATCGAAGGGTCTGAGATCTTCATTTTATGGCTGGAAGGCACTTAGGACCGGCCCCGTGGGCGTGGCTTCTAGTTTGCTGACGTTGGCACTCTAACTGGGTCGCAGGATTCTTGCGTCAGAGGAGCTGGGCCGCCATCTTAAACGCCGCTGAGAGATCGTTGGAGCCGCTGCCGTTGCGCCTCGTGTTTCTCCATGAGGAAAATGCTGACTGCTGTGGTGTCCCACGTGTTTTCGGAAGTGGTCCAGAAGCCAGCTCTCAGAGGGGTGCTGGCCTCCGTTAACTTCTCCAACGACACCACCTGTGAAATTAAGAAGTGCGACCTGTACCGGTTGGAAGAGGGCCCCCCCACCTCCACCGTGCTCACCAGAGAGGAGGCCCTCAAATACTACCGGTCCATGCAGGTGATTCGGCGCATGGAGATGAAGTCTGACCAGATGTATAAGCAGAAGTTCATTCGTGGTTTCTGTCACCTGTGTGATGGGCAGGAGGCCTGCTGCGTGGGGCTGGAGGCAGGGATAAATCCCACGGATCATGTCATCACGTCCTACAGGGCTCATGGCTTGTGCTACACTCGGGGCCTGTCGGTCAAATCCATTCTCGCAGAGCTGACTGGACGTAGAGGAGGCTGTGCTAAAGGCAAAGGAGGCTCCATGCACATGTACTGCAAGAGGTTCTACGGGGGCAATGGCATTGTTGGAGCACAGGTGCCCTTGGGAGCCGGTGTTGCTTTCGCCTGTAAATACTTGGGAACTGGTGAGATCTGCTTGGCCTTGTATGGCGATGGTGCAGCTAACCAGGGGCAGGTAGCCGAAGCTTACAATATATCAGCCTTGTGGAAATTACCGTGTGTTTTCATCTGTGAGAATAACCGCTATGGAATGGGGACAGCCACTGAGAGAGCAGCAGCCAGCACTGATTACCACAAGAGAGGCAATTTTATCCCTGGACTGAGGGTGAATGGAATGGATATTCTCTGTGTCCGCGAGGCAACCAAGTTTGCAGCTGATCACTGCAGATCTGGAAAGGGGCCCATTTTGATGGAACTGCAGACCTACCGTTATCATGGACATAGTATGAGTGATCCAGGGGTCAGTTACCGTTCACGAGAAGAAGTTCAAAGCATGCGAAGTAAGAGTGATCCTATTATGCTTCTCCGAGAGAGAATGATAAACAACAACCTCAGCAACATTGAAGAATTGAAGGAAATCGATGCAGATGTGAAAAAAGAAGTCGAGGAAGCAGCCCAGTTTGCTACAACTGATCCAGAACCAGCTTTGGAAGAATTAGCCCATCATCTCTACTACCGAAATCCACCATTTGAAGTTCGTGGTACAAATAAGTGGATCAAGTATAAGTCCATCAGTTAGAGATTACTTATAGATTTGTTACAAGTTCTTCAGTGGAATATTTATGCTGAACTTTAGGAAACTTCTCAACTTTGTTAAGAAAGAATAAATAAAATGTCATTAAAGACAAAAGTCTTGTAAACCTTCATAAAACAGATTAATGGCTTATTAAGGGGATTAGAGATACACATTCGTTTTAAAGGGATGTTCCATTTTATGTTGTAACATTAAAAGGCACTGTATGGTAAATAGTATGAATATCTTTTAGAATATTTTAAATTTATAGTATAAATTTACAAATCTAAAATAGAAAAAACAGTTTAACTTCCTCAATTAATAATTAGTAATAGTTCCGTTTGATTTCATTTTAGTCATGAAATACTGTTCTTTAAAGAAGTAGACTTTTGGATTCTTGCTTCCTGTGCTGTGAGTTTGTGTAAAGTCATATCCTGAGTTAGGAGGATGAGTTTAAGCCACTCAGGACCTCTTCTGCTAAGATACTTGCAACAGCTGATATACATTAACCAATAACAGACAGTGTGGTATTGTAGAAGGCAAGCATATGTGATATTGGTGCTGAAGTATGTTAACAGTGACTTTTCAGAACAATTTAGTAGGGCAGGGACAAAAAGGAGGGTGTTTTGTTTTTGTTTTCATAGCATTTCATTTACAATATTTGTAGTGTAAGAACTAGAAAAATGTAAACAAAATCTAGGAGAAACTTTTATTTGTATTAATCTTTGTGCTAATGTTATACTCGCTTTACAATCATTCATGTTACATGGCAGCCAGGGTGATTTTTTTTCACTGTTAAACAACAAACACCATCACCTCTCAAACCTGAGAAAGTAAAATCAAAGAGATGACATTGATGTACTTAATTCAACTCTTATTTTCCATTTAAAGATATTTATAAAGTACATATTGTAAATTGCTATGTTGTTGACATATCTTTTAACTCATCTGTAAATATATACAGATTAAAATTTACTGAAGGAAAACCTGACAAATCATAAAGGCTCAGTTATTTATAGTCTAATACCTTATCAGTTAATATGCCAAAACTTGATGAAAACACTACAACTTGGTTATATTTAACCAGACCTTAAATCCTCTTGAACTTGATGTTTGGTATGTGGTACTCTTCTGGGACAGCTTTAATTGAAACCAGAAATAAGAATTTCCCTAATGCTTTCAGAACTCGTTTCTGGAGCATACAAAAGCCTTTTATTTTACAGCATCTGCTCTTATAAATGGGAATGTGGGTTTCTTTTCTATTACTGTGATAAAATACTCTGACAGAAGCAATTTAAAAGGGAAAAGGTTCATCTTTGCTTACAGTTCCAGGAACAGTCATGTTAGCAAGGAAGTTAAAGTGGCAGGGTTCAAGGGATCTGGTCACTTTGCATTCATAGTCTGAAACATGTAGAAGGCCTTCCAGTGCTCAACTCTTTCTTTACTCTTTCAACATTCCAGGATTTCTTATCTAGGAAATGGTGCCACCAACAATGTGGGGGTGGGGGGTGGGTGTCCCATCTCAGTTACCATAATTCCTCACAGGCATGTACAGAGGCCCATCTCTTATGATTGTGGATCCTGTTACATTGACCATGCTAATGTGAGAATCTGGTTTCCAAGAATTTTAGTAGAAAACCAAAAGCTCAGGGGCTTGTCTGTTAACATTTGGACACATATGTATAGGAACAGTCTTTATCCTTCCCCAAATACGATAACCTCAAAATTGTAAGTTTACAAACAGATAAATATGTTTATTACTTGCATTTATATATATATAAATATATATATATATATATATATATATATATATATATATATATATATATATACATATATATAAATTTTTTTCCCCCTGGAGGAGGGTACATGCCACAGTGTGCATGGTCAGTGACAACTTGAAGGAGTTTATTTCATCATGTATGTTCTGGAAATCAGGCTAGGTAGCAAATACCTTCAAATATTGAGTCATCTTACTGTCCCAAGGTTGCACTTCTAAATGATTGGTATTACGTGCTCATGTAATTTGGTAAGAATACAGCAGCTATTTAGAGATGCTAGAACCAGATCTCAATAGTTAGAAAAAAAGATTTTGCAAATTAATAGTTTTCTAATGACAAAAATATTTCCTTATTTTTGTATTGTTGTATGAGTGTGGGTGTACATGTGTGCCATGGTGTGCCTCTGGAGGTCAGAGGACATCTTTTAGGAGTAAGTTCTCTCCTTCCTCCATGGTTTCTGGGAATCAAACACAGTTTGTCATGTCTGTGTGGGAAGACTTTTACTCACTGGGCCATCTCATTAGCCTGAATGCCAAGTCCTTTCTTTTTTTATTATATACACACACATGTATTATATATGTATGTATACACACACACCCCTCTAAGGCAGAAAGTGACATCAGCTTGCACACTCTACACTCATTTTAATACACTAGTATGTCCATATTTTTGCAAGCCTTATATATTTATATAAACATCATACAAAGATAATTTTGAAAATTTGTTTGCATAATGACTTTTTTATGGTCAGGAAAAAATAAGGTACAAGTACTTGATTATTAAGGAAGACAATTGTAGCATGAATCCTAAAGGGTCTTATTAATAAAATCAAATCTAAAGCCAGGTATTGGGGTGAATGCTAAATGATCAGAGAAGCCGAACAAGCCACAGCTACCTCACCTCACCAATTCCTCAGCTGATCCTGTTTCCTCAGACTGGAGGCCTTTGAGTCCTTATCCAAATGGATCTCAGCTGAACTGCTTCTCAAAAGCCTAAAAGCTTAACCAGGCCAAAAGCTTCTAGTTTCTGGTCTTCTCGCCTTATATTTCTGCTTTCTGCCATCACTCCCTGGGATTAAAGGCTCACTTCTTGGGATTGAAGGCGTGTGTCACCATACCTGGCTGTTTCCAATGTGGCCTTGAACTCACAGAGATTCAGAGGGATTTCTGCTTCTGGAATGCAAGGATTAAAGGTGTGAGTGCCACCATTTTCTAGCTTCTGTATCTAGTGGCTGTCTGTTCTTTGACCACAGATAAGTTTATTAGGGTGCACAATATTTTGGGGAACACAATACCACCACAGACAATTAAGATAGATGGGTACTGAATTTCAGGTAAATTTTCAACTCTTACTATGTTAGAATAATAAAGTATTTCTCTCCCATTCCACAATGAAAATCCCATTAGTGCAGGGGTTTCCTTATTAGATGAAATTCAGAATTTGTGTACCTTCAGGGATGATAATCATGTTGTTGGTTGTTATAATTCTGTGATTATCTATTAAGCGAATTCCACCTAAACTGATTAGGTCAAGTTTTATTCCTTAACTAATACTAGCAATAATATTAGGCTTTAAAACCAGTGATATTTAGAAATCTAGCAGTTGGGTTCTATTTCCTTTCTAAACTACTATTTGCTCAGTTTTATCTACATATTATAATACATAATGATCCAGATTAGGAATAATAATAGCTTCATTCCTGTAACATGAGCAAAGTGAGAAAAGAATCTTTAATCTGTATGATACTCTAGGAGGGTGGATTGTGTATGAATGTTTCCAGTTACAGAATGAGAGGTTAAAGTGTATAACAGGACTACTAATGTGAGAACTTATTGAGAATAAGTGCATATCTGCTTGCTTAGTGTACAAATGATAAGCCATATTGTCAGTAAAAATTAAAGATAATTTGTGTGAGCTAGTCTTCAAATATTGATGCATAATTTGCATGCCATAAATTGATCCTTCTATGAATATACAATGTATCAGTTTAAGTGTATCTATGTAGTTACTCAACCAACAACACTTATCTGATTCCAGGACATATTAATAACCCCAAAGAAAAAATGAATATCCATTTTTAACTACTCCCATTTTCCCAGAAAACAATCTGCTTTCTTTTTCCTGCAGCCTGGACATTTCATATAAATTGCCCTTTTCAGCATCCTGTGTGCCTCTGCTTTCACTTATCATGATGTTTTCAAGTTTCATCCATGCTACAATATGTTACTGAATTATATTATTTTCATGGTTGAATAATATTCCATTTTATCCATTAGTTTGTAGAATTTTTTTCTGCTTTGGATAATAAAGGGTCATTTAAGTAAAGGTTTATGAAAGGACCAAGCAGATGCCATAACAGGCTGCTCAGTCTTTTCTCAGAGATCAGGCCTCAATTTCAGTTTCTTGAGACTGAGCAAGCAGTCTCTGGGAGGGCCATGAACAAAAGACATAGTCCTTGCAGTAGCTCCCTTTCTGCACGTATTCTGACTGCTCAAAGTTCAGCCAGATGTTTACTGCCTGGGACCCCTCACCAACTTAGAGTTATGTGCATGAGTCAAGGACAGAGCCTAGACCACTGAGCCAGCCCCCACAGTCAGTACATGCTTGGCCAGCCAGCCCCCATGGCGGCTCAAGGACAAAGCCTGGGACTTGTGCTGGACTGCCCCCAAAGTGATAATTGTAACCACCAACCAGTAAATTCAAAGGTTACATACCCTCACCCAATTAAAAGAGAACAGAGATAAAAATAAACCAATCTGAGTTGCACCCGTGCAAACCTCCCCCCAACCCCCTGAAGGGCTTGTGGTTTTTGCCTTTAAAAAGCTAGCCACACAAAGAAAGAGCAACTCCTCCCTGCCTCACTGTATTGGGTGTAGGAATGAGTTCCCTGTCTAGACTTGTATCTACAGAATAAACCTTGCTGTTGCGTTCTGGACATCCAAGGTCTTCGGTGGTCTCTTTGGGGCAACAATCTGGGCATAACAGTTTACACTTTTCTTTAACAAGGTATGTTCAGATAAGTCAACTTCAAGATAATGTTGAAGCACTTTGAAACTGAAATATATTAATATATGTTACTTATTTGAGAATTTCATACAATGGATGCTGATCATATTCACCTCAACTCCTCCTTTTGAGTCATCCCAGGTCAACCTTGTCCCTGTGTCCTTTTTATTTAGGTATTTAATTAAGTAATCTATGAACTACAATTTGTGCTGTCCACATATTTTTAGATTCAGTGGTCAACCTACAACAAGACACACTGCTAACCCCATTGGGGGAGAATAAGATAAATTTTTTAAACTTCTTTATTGAATCTTTGGGGATTTCACATCATGCACCTCAATTCTGTTCACCTCCAGGTCCCCTTTTATCCCTCTTTATCCCTATTGCATCCCCCCACCCCCTAGGAAAGAAAACAAAACAAAGTAAGCAAGCAATCAAACAAAAGAACAAAAACAAAAACAAAAACCAATAAACCATATCAGAACAAAAACCACACCAGAAACAGAAAAATCTCTGCTGCTTCTTCTCTCCTGACTTCTTCTGTCCTAATGGCATTGAAGGCATATGTCATAGAGCATACCCCGTGTCCCATCAGCTTTACTGGCAACTGTTTATTGCAGTGACTCATTGGTCTGATTCAAGGCATCTGGTTTTTGGTACACCATCCCCACTGGATCCTCACCAGAGCTCTTCTGAGGTATCCTGTGTCTTGGAGATCTTATGGTTATCATTGCACTTGACCATTCCCTTTACAAGCTCCAGCAGGAATTAGACAGGGTGAATGCTAGGGTGGGCCAACACCCAGGCCCAGTTATGGGCCTGGGTGTTGGCCAAGCAAGTTGGATTGAGCCCCTGGGGCCACTCGCCTCAAGTGTGGTGGCAGAGTAGGCTCTGCTACATGCATGCCCTCAGGGTAGGTTCATCCTCACCAGTGGTGAAGGGTTGGGGGCCCTCTCTCCTGAGTGCACGGGCCAGCTCTCTTGCTGTAGTGACCCATGAGAGGCTAGGCCAGCTCTCCCAGGGCAGTGATGGGCAGGACTGGCTCAGTTTAGCCCTCTGATTTCATCACCCATGATTCCTAAGGCCTCCTGAGGTGACACTGGCCACAGACACCAATAGACCCTAGCTATGGCTGTACCATGGACCCAGACATGGCTCTTGGCAGCAGCTTAGACCCAGGAGGACATCCTGGCTCTGGGTAGAAGGAATGGCCGCCCAGGTAGGAATGATTCAGGCAGCCACGTGATCCTGACATCATCAAGGCCTCAGGTTGAGCCCTCAACCCTGAGCCTCTGCATGACCATTAGTAGCAATGCAGGACCCTGACCTCAAGTCAGGCTCCCAGCCTCCATAGGACCATGGACTCCAACATGGTCATTAGCAGCTGCTGGGTCTGGACGTCACCACTGCTCCCAGTGGCGGCATGGCCTGAGACACTAACTTTGTCCTTGATCTTGGGTGTCTGCAATGCCTTCGATGGCAACAAGAGCATGGGACATCAGCACAGCCCCTGGCTGCAGACCCTGACATAGCCCTCAGCTGCAGCTCAGACCCAGAGGTCACCATGTCATTGAGTAGCAGCACAAGTCACTCAGACATGGATACATCCTGGTCCTAGGGCACCAACCCAGACTCAGGTGGATGGTTTGACCCTGGGCTTCTTCATGGAACTCGGTGGTAACCAGAGTCACGTATGTCAATCCTGACTGTGGCTGCTACAGGGCCACGGACCCAGACTTGGCCCTCGGCAGCAACCTGGGCCTGGATGACACCCTGGCCCCAGGTGGTACCACAGGCCACCCATATCTGTATGGCCCATGCTATGGTGTGCCCCCCACCAACCCATGACCCCCACCCACCCACACCGACCAGACTCCACCCAAGCCGCAGGTTCTGGCCCTTGATACCAGGCCTCTGTGTGGCCACTATTGGCAACCTGTGCCACAGAGTTCAACACAGACCCCAGCTGCAGTTGGGCCACGGACACAGACATGGTCTTATGCTACAGCTTAACGTGGTCGACATTCTTGTTCAGGGTGGTAGCTCTGGGCACTCAGATCAGGATGGCTCTGATGGCAGCATGGCCCGTGGACACCAAAAAGGCCACAGGATAGGCCCAGACCTGAGGCTTCATGTGACCTTTGGTGGCATTGTAGGGACATGGGCATCAACCTATACTTCAGCTGTGGTAGGACCAAGAACACAGACACGGTTCTTGGCAGTAGCCTAGGTGGTTGTCACCACGGCCCTAGGTGACAGCAAAGTCCACCCAGGTCAGTACGGCAGTAGAAGCATGGCCGGTGGACCCGAACTCGACCCCGGAGGTGGCCCAACCCACTGGAGTCAGCATGACATTCTACAGCAGCAGGAGCCATGGATATCAACATAGACCCTGGCTACTGTAGGACCTGAGACCCACACATGGTCCTCAGTAGCAGCCTGATCCGGACATCGCAATAATCCTGGGTGGTAAGCAGACCTCCCTCCTTAGTCTACTACTCTCCGATGTGACCATAGACCCAGGTGGCAAGCTGCCCAACATCTGCCCAATCCTCTTTATCTACCTTCTTCTTTATGTCTTTCCATAGTGTAGAAACCATTCCCATTCTCTAACTCTCCCAATTCTCTGTCCCTTACTTTCCTCAAATGAGTGGGCCCAAATGCCTGATCCAAGGACCGGGCCTGGCTTTCTTCTCTCTTCTCGCTTGCTCCCAGAGAGGCTACACTACCACAATTTTTGAGGCAAATTTGAAGCAAGCTTTATTAAATACTGGCTGTGACAATAGACACTATCCAGGTCCGTACCCGAGATTCCCAGAGCATGGCAACAAATTATATTAGTCAGAGACTTATAAAGGCAAAACCCATAAGACTATGTACTTTCCACCTTCATCCAGTCATGGGCAAGCATATATCCTGACTTCTTCCTGCCTCCTTACCTTCCACCTATGTGTGACCAAGCAGTCCTGTGTGGTTACAGCAACTAAACTTGCCCACAGCAGTGAAACACATAGCTTGTTATCTTACACAAACAACAGCTCCCAACATTCCAGGAAGTTATATGTCCTTGGGCAAGTGAGGCTTAAAGATTAGAGGCATTTTTGTTTTATTGTTTGTGTGTGTGTATTTGTTTCTTGTGCCTTTTCATTTTGTGTGTGTGTATTTGTTTCTTGTGCCTTTTCATTTTTTAATTTTGTTTTTTTGTTTTTGTTTGTCTGTTTTTTTAAAGAGAGAAAGAAGGTATGGAGTTGGGTGGGTGGAGAGCTAGGGTAAACATGAGAGGAGTTGGGAGAAGGGAAACCATGATTAGAATACATTGTAATAAAAACCATTTTCAATAAAAAAAAACTATAAAAATTTACAAAAAAACAAAAGAAAAATAGTAATGAAAAGAAAGAGCAAGAGAAAGGGATTATTGTTCAGTATACTTGTCCAATATTTCACACTAATTTTAGAGTATCAGGAACACAATCCTGAGCTTCATACTTTATGATATGTGCTATGGAATATATTTGCAAGTTTAGAGACTGAGCCTTTTGTGGAACCCAGATGACTTTCTTTTGATAAATATTAGGTCTGGAATCAAAGGTAGCATTTGGAATTCCAAGGAAGTGTTCTCAGGTTGACCATGTATAAAGGACGTGAGCAACAAATCTAGAATGACATTGAGAACTAAGCCAGATCAATATCCCTTAGCAAAGGAGAGAGAGAGAGAGAGAGAGAGAGAGAGAGAGAGAGAGAGAGAGAGAGAGGAGAGAGAGAGAAGGAGGGAGACAGGAAGGAAGGAAGGGAGGAAGGGGGGAGGGAGGAAGGAAGAAAAGAAAGAAAAGAAAAGAACAACAAAAACCCAAAAAAATCAGAGGACAAGAGGATGAGATGAACAAGTAGTTTCAAACAAGGACAAGGGAATTAATCAAAGGTGAAGCTGACATTTGACCTTTGTATTATCACAGAAGCCAATGACTATTGCGTGAAGTGGATTGGAAGTATCTTATCATTGCTATTCTTTCAAAACACTGAGCCTTCTCTAGTTGTTAGGTCCTACATATGAAGGTAGAGTACAGACTCCTAAAGCACTTAAATATCAGTCTATTTCATAACCTTTGCATCTAAGAAAGATGATTTCTTGGGAATTGACCTCACCTTGTGTATCTCCACTTATTCCTCTGCCGTGGGATGTCTTTCTGTATGCTGTGAATACATATTTCTATGACTGGTTTATAAATAAAGCTGTTTGGCCAATGGTGAGGCAGAATAAGGTTAGGCAGTACATTCAAACTGGAGAGAGAGAAGAAGGAGATTGGGGCAGCTGCTGTGAGCCACTGATAGGAGAAGCAAGATGTGAAAGTACCAGTAAGCCATGTAGCAATGCATAGATTAATAGAAATGGGCTGAATTAAGTTGTAAAAGCTAGCTTGTGAAAAGCCTGAGCCATTAGGCCATACAGTTTATAAGTAATATGAGCCTCTGTGTGTTTACTTAGATCCAAGTGGCTGCAGGACTGGGTGGGACACAGGAAAATTTCTGGCTACATTCCTCTGTGAGAATGTTAACCCAAACAGGTATTGCAAAACTTAAGTGAAGAAATTAAGTAACTTGTAGCACAGTGTAATTGATTAATTGAAATGTCTGATTTATTTTTATAGAGCTTGTTGTTGAGAAAAGAACAAAATTTGAGAGAAATTACTCAGTCTTAATCTACAAACAGTAAAATAAAATCCTTATCTTGCATTGTCAGTGAAAGTTATGTTCTTATCAGACAAAAATGAAAGTAGCATATGCAATTTATTTTTCTAAATTCAGTAACTTTTTTACCTTAGCCTTTGTTGGATAATGAAATCAGCAAAGAAAAGTTTAGACAGACAATGTCTGAATAGCAAAACAAGAAGCAGGAAAAATAGGTT
Organism: Peromyscus eremicus; assembly: GCF_949786415.1. Lineage (NCBI taxonomy): Eukaryota > Metazoa > Chordata > Mammalia > Rodentia > Cricetidae > Peromyscus > Peromyscus eremicus. The sequence goes on along the minus strand of NC_081421.1, from coordinate 111,909,580 downwards.
TTCCTGATTTGCACCCAAATTTTGTTTAGAACTGTGATTTCTTAATCTGTTGTATTATATATCACATAGATTCTGTACAGATACTAACTTAACAGGGGTAGGGAATATATATTTTGCCATTTTATTCTAATATAGGTGACTGTAGATAATCTAATACTAGTAATGTCTTCAAAATTTGCTTCACTTTTCCTATTGAAGATTCCTTTAATGAAATGCTCTCAAATACTTAAAAAAATTGGATCAAACTTGAAAAGAAAACCAAAGTCTCTATTCAATCAGTATTGTAATTTTTTCCCATTGAATAAATTCATGTCTATGTGATTCATGACACTGATACACAGAGTATGCTGTACACAGAGCAAATATAAGAGATCCATGTACGGTTATTGGGGGAGGGAAGATGGAGATTTTCTGGTGGGGTTACACATAGAAATAATACAATCAAATTAGGAAACACTGAAAAGTAACAAAGAGTGTTCATATAATGCTTTGCTTTTGACAGGCCAATAAATACTTAAGCTGAATAATTTACCCAAAGAAAAGGAACAGTCGAGACTCATGACCTTTTGAACAATGAGCAGGAGTTCAATTATACACAAATGTTCTATTAAAAGTCAGCTTTCCTGGCAGAAGTGTTATTTAAGCTGTCCTATTTTAGAATTATTAAAAGGAAAGAATTGTGCCTGTACAGTTACTGTGCTGGACTATACTCAGTAACTGTTTTCAGAACTCAGGGTTACATGAAGTATCACTCTGACACAAAAAAAGGAAAAAATGAATAAGGAAACAATTATTTTAATATTTTTTGGAAGAGTAAGAGCTATTAGATTTCAGTGGTATACTTGATCTTAATGTGAATATAGCCATGCTGTAACTTAAGAAAGGATATAATTTGCTTGCATTAGAAACTGAAGGAAACATGCTAAATGCACTCAGAGAATTCTCCCCCTCAAAACCCACATAACCTGCAGCGTTGCTGAAAGAGTAGCTCATTAATTGCATATGTGTATTTCTTGGTTCTAAGAATTATTCTTTGCTGTTGCTGACTGTGCTGACTAGTCTTATCTTAAAATGAGATACAATCTAGAGTTCTATTAGTCTTGAGTTCTATAAGAAAGTAGACTAATCAAGCCAGTAGTAACAAACCAGTAAGCAGCATTCCTCCATGGCCTCTGCATCAGATCCTGCCTCCAGGTTCCTGCCTTGTTTGAGTTCCTGTCCTGACTTTCTTCAGTGATGAACAACAACATGGACTTGTAAGGCAAAGAAACCCTTTCCTCCCCAACTTGCTTTTTGATCATGGTTTTTCATCACAACAATAGAAACCCTAACTAAGACACTGATCAGTTTGTCAACAGTGACAAATAGCTGAGATTTATAAGATGGCAAAGTTAATAGTGCTCTCAGGTGTTTCAGTTTCTGGTCACATGGTTCTTTTACTTTGAATCTGTGCTGGTACCCTACACCCGAATGGAAAAGCTGATCACTTTGTGGTAGTCCATTATCAAAGGGATTGGGAGAGGAATAGTCTCAGTTTCCCTTCAAAGGCATGTTTCCAATGACCCAACTTCCTTCTTTTTCCTAAAGTTTCTATCATGTTTATGCCATTTGTTGAAAATTGGATTTTTAACACATTCAGAAATACATACTCTTACATCTTCCCTGAAAAATGCCTATGGAAAGCATGCATTGATTTTTACCATTAGTGTGGGAGCACACTGTGAACTCAGTTTTGTTGGAAGTGTCATATTTTCCATTATTTAAATTTTCCTTCAATAAGCACCTGTAATTTCTCTCATTTCTTCTATATTCTTCTTAGTTCTTTATGTGCTTTCTTATATCTTTCTGCATTGTTGAGAGCAGAGTTAAGAGTTCTACAGTATCAAACTCTAAGAGATCTCAAACGTATGGAAAGACAATTCACTATTTTTTGTTGAACATTTCTTCACTTTTTTCATGTGGTTATGCTTACAAAAACAAAAGCAAAGCAACCCCCTCAGCAAAAAAAAAAAAAAAAAAGAAAGAAAGAAAGAAAGAAAGAAAGAAAGAAAGAAAGAAAGAAAGAAAGAAAAACACTTGAACTCAGACATAGAGCATAAAGAATTAGTAAAGAATTAAACTCAACTAGACCTCAGGTCAGACCTACTTGAGGCTGTGTTCTCCATTCTTGTGTGGCAACTTCTTCTCTGAGGAACTGTGTAAAGTGGTGGTATCATGATTTCCTTGGAACACTGCTCTCTGGATTGGAAGTGACACAAGTAAAACCCTTTCACTTGACACACACTAAAGACCTCAAATGCTGGCTTTGTCTTTCCATTTCCTCTCCTACTCCCGCCATCACCTAAAATGTGATAAAGCCTTGATTTTTCTCACATATCGTTCCCAAAGAGCCTTCCACTTGTGCCTTAACTTTCACAAATGTCATTTAGATTGTGAATAATGGTCATAAATACCTCATGGTTTTCTACTCAATTGATGCCCACAATGTTATTTTTTTTACCTAGGTCATCAGTGAAAATTTTTGATAATACTAGGTCTAAAGAGTTTGCTATACATGTTACATAGGTAATATGTTACAGCGTGTGTTCCTCAGTATCCGTACTTATTATTTACTTATTTTGCACTGCCCTATTTCCTAATAACTTTATTTTGTTTCATTCTGTCAAAGTTTAGTATGGGACATCATACTTATGATAACAATTTGACTAGCATGAAATGTTTCCAATCACTATCAAGCTATGAGCTTAACAAACATTAGCTAACTTAGGAGGAATCTTGACTTCCATACACCAGGAATTATGTGTGCATAAGACATTACTTTGAGAATAAATTCCCTGTTTTTATTCACTAATAAAGATTTTATCTCAATCTTAAAATTGTTAAGGAGCAATTGGCAACATTCTATTAAGTTAAAGGAGTAGCCTTGCATATACTCAATGTATTAACATTATTCATAAAGTTTCTATTGTAAACAGCATTAAACAACTTACTATTCACTGCATGGGTTTGAAAAGCTCATTGCAGCCTCAAAATCAATGACATGTTGCCCTCTATCCAATGCTGCTCTTTGGCAAGAAAGAAGGGGGCCCGCTCCTCAAACACAGCATGCCATTTTTTAATTCACACTTAAATTTCCACTTGAGGAGGCAAGTGAAAACAAACGGGTCCTCCCTGAGATGCACCCTGGGAATAAGTGCCCTCCCAACTTTAGTAATTATCTCAGAAGAGCTTTTCTCCCACTCCCCTTTTCCATCTGAATAGGGCTTGCTTATTAGGGCCTTGTTATTTTCTACTACCCCATTTGCATAATTTGCAGATGTCAACTTGGTGGCTTTATTCTCTCCCATAGAATAATAGTCTTTGTTGAGTAAATTGTTCTGTCTTTACAGCTGAAATTAAGGATACACTATACAAAATTGTAAAATGAAACAACTATCAGTATTTTGATGGCTAGATTTTGCATTTTGAGGGGTATAATCAGACCCATGATTCAAAACTGCATCTCCTTTTTTTTGCAAATTAACCTATGTGTATGGCTTCAAATTAGTGTCTGTTCTGAGGAAATCTTCATTGAAACATCAACTATATTCAGGATAAATGAACAGCTGTTATTGTCACTTGGTTCATTATATACAGTCTCTAAAGTCATCCTACTATAAACAGAAAGTATGTCATTATTTAGTGCCAGTTTGGCAATAAAATTTAAAATTGCTTTGTTACTCAGCCATGATGTCTTAATGATTTCATGGCTATCTAGGTGATTTTTTATTCATTTGTTAGTTTTTTATATAGAGAGTTATATGTAATTATATATAACCTTAAAATGTTAAATGTTGATCATATCATTAATCATTTTGGCATTTTCTTTGGCAGAAAATCCAAGAAGTTGTTTTTCTGAAGAAGCAATATTCTGGGCTATTGAACCACGTGATACATATTTGCATGTTTGTATCACACAAGGTGTGAAAGACATTCAAACATGATTGTATGAGATAGACCTAGTAGACTTGCAGAAAAAAACATTTCTGATACTCATCTGTGCTAGTATTTTAGGAAACAAAATATTTGAAGTTCAATAACATGTAGTGACATTTGATTTAGAAATATTTTGTTCAATATGATCTTTCTACAGAATTATTACATTTCGAATTTTCTCTGCTTTTTCAATTTGAAGTGAATTTGTTGTAGATTTGTTCCCTCAGTGGGTGATGACTAGTTTTTGAATTACATTGAGTTCAAGTAAACTGCAGTGGAATTTTTTGTCTTTATAAAAACCATGCATGAGTATTCTTGGAATTGTAATTCTATATTAACAATTTTTGTCATAGCATGATTTTTTATAAAATTAGTTAAATAACAATGAACATATTTTTTAACATAGGATCAATTTTATTGAATGAGTATCACATGAACCCTAATTCATTATCAAAAACAATTGTTTGTGAACATATCTGTTTCTATACAAAGAGACAGAACCAAACTGCCACCTAAAATAGAGTCTCTATGAACATATGCAATCATTTCCACGGGTCAAAGTATTTAAAAAGGTGGAAATATTTGCAAGACAAAAGCAGAGTCAAGCAGAGCCATGGTTGTTGCATTTTCTGTTCCCATCTCAATTTAATGGGGGACAAGTTATGTTAAAGTCTATGTTTATACAGTGTCATTCTACTGATATTGAAGCATACTAGAGTATCTGCAATTCAACAACAACAACAAAAATCCTTGATTTCTTTCCTGTTACTTGCTGGTTATGATTTTAATGAACTTTAAGAATTGAGAACCAAATGTTCAGTGGTTTCCTGGATGATGTATAGTGGTTGACCAAGGGTATCTGACACACTGTAAAATGAAATGAAGAGGAAATGTATTTCTAGTGACCATGTAATTTAAAATATGTACTGGCCATAACTATAGCTAATCCCTGCTTTCCTCAATTTAACTGCAAATGAATCGAAGTTAAGTATAGTAAGTGTGATGTGAGAACTAAACATAGCACATTTGCTCATTACCCTCAGAACTGAACACATGGCAAGTACTTCATAAATAAAGAGTAAATAAAGAAAACATAATTTTATTGAAAAAGGTAGAAAAATTAATATGTTGGTCACAAACAGAATGAAAAACCACATTAGAAATCAATCTTCTTTTTCCCACTGGGTTTTCTTTAAGAGTCTAAAGAGCAACTGAGGACAGATTTTTATCTTTACTTGTGAAGATGCATATTATTCAAAAACACAAGAGAAAATCACAGAGGAACACAGATTTTCTTTCACAGAACCACCATTACTATGTAATAGTGCCAGAGACGACTTGGCAAATCACAGACTAGAACTGGAAACTCACATTGCCTTTTTAGAAACAAGGACTTTGAATGATTCTTCCATTATCTGTAGTTGTCACTGGAACTGGATGATACTGAGTTGGAGTAGATGTTCCCTCAGAGAATTATAAGTGAACAATCAACAAAGACGCAAGTAAGTAGAAGAGAATAGATACATATTTCATGGAGAAATTTTTTGTGAACTTTCTCTAGGACTCTTTCTTAAGGGTGCTGAATTATAAGTATGTGTGATGTGCAAAATGTCTTATTTTCTAGGAATGTGGCGTGAAATTTGGAATCAGTTCCTTTATAGAGGAGAAGTTAGCAAACTTCATCTAAGCCAATAACCAAAGTCAACAATGACAAATCACATTGATAATACCAATCTTTGAGATATTACAATAACACTTCTATGTTCTTCATTGCAAAGCATTTACCTGTAGTCTAACTGTGAGGAAATCACCATACAAATTCCCATGGGAGGGATGTTAAACTCTTGTCTGACTAGCATTCCTCAAACTATAAAGGTCACTCAAAACATGACTGTCTGAAAACAGCTAACAGGAGTTTATTAAGATGAGTAATATTGTAACTTGGATGAGATCCTGGAACAGAAGAAAGACATTAGGTAGAAATTAAGGAGATGTGAGAAAAGTGTGGACATGAGTTAATTGTAACATTTAAGTACCTTTTTAGTAATTGTAACCATGTTCATATTAGATACCAACATAAGAAGAAACAGTGTGGAATGGAGCTCTATTTTCTTTGTAATTTTCTGTAAATCTAAAACTATTCTAGACTACAAAGTTTATTTGAAGGCAGCATTATGATTCCAATTAGTAAAAAGGCAGATTTCTACATCAAATAGCCTTTTTTCATAGAACTTTAAATATAAAAGTATATTTCTAGTATTTAATCATAAATCAGGTAATTACTCAATTAACCCAAATATTTATTCATGTCACTTTATAATACATAGAGTGTTCATATAGGGGAAATGTCATTAAATATATAAAGCTAAAATATTGAAAAATCAACTGTCAACTCATTAGACTTTTAAGACATTAAAGTACTGTATACTCTTGTTATACTATTACTATACTATTATTATAGGATTAATTAAAACATTTTATCAGTGTCACAAGTGTTTCCTGTATTCTATCTGTAGTTGAAAAAAATTTTACTGATTTTGTCATAGTGGTAAGTCCAAATATCCTTTGATATAAATAGTTGACTCAGACTAACATGATTCATTATTTAATTTTTGTTTCTAATTGTTTAGGCATGCACTAGTATGCCTTTGAATAAACCAAATATTAAACAGCAATCAAATTATTTAAGCTTAGATTTATTAAGCAATATAAAATGGTACTGTTTTCACCATAGCATCAGTAGTGTTTAAGCCTGGTTTTCCTTATTAAATACAAGTTTAATTATCTTAATTACTCTGGCCCAGTTACAGCTCCATCATAGAGCATCTATGCTGCTACATTAATAAATACCTCTAGGCACCCAATCTAAGCTAATGTGCATTCAGATGATGACTTAGCTGAATACAGGACTATATTTGTATAAGAATTTCACATTGATTATTTGCATATGGAAACTTTCAAAGTAAATTATTATGATATTTTGAAAATATTGTCAGGGAAAAGTGAAATGAAATTAACATGTAAAATCTGAATAAATTGGAGTAAAAAAGTGAACAGCATTGGCAACTTATCAGTGATTAGACCTTGATCACAGAGCAGCATTAGACCTGAGAACTTTAAGAAGATTTGAAAGAAATAACTATAGGTTATTAATCAAATGGTTTGCAAAAACATTTATCATTTTTGTCTTAATAAAAAGGTAAAATTCTAACTGCAGATCCAGGTTAAAATGGGTAATATCTCTGGGTCATTTTTTCTGAATACATATTTTGATAATGAAAATTATGTGAGTTACAACATCTCCTTTTCAGACATGGCTTCAGAGGAGACCACAGTGGCCTGACATTTACAGTCCTTCAATGGCAATTACAGCACAGCTAATATATCAATTTAATTAAATTCCTATAGTGATTCATGACATAAAATATCAGAATAAGTTAACTTGCACAGAAATAGACAAAAGATCAATGCACCAGGCAGAGACAAAATGAATTAAAGAAGAGCTGCCATCCCTTGGAAGGACTGTGTGCATAATTAGGTTTTTCTTTTCTTTCACTTTTCAAATATAAACTTTGTGTTTTATACATCACTCATGGAAGTTAAATGAGGGAGAGCTTGGGCATGTACAGAGATGCCTAAGGTAATTATTAAAGCAAATAAAAATGTTTTTTTTTCATGTTGAGAAATCAAAGATGTTTGATTAAATAAAAAGAAATGCAATTTGTCCATATATTTTGCTAGGTATCATCTGAGTTTGGCAGTTTCAGAAGTTTTGCCATTAATTGTTCAAAGTTCATTAATAAATGGATGCCACTGAAGTGCTTGTGATAAACTGCCTATCAAAGAAAGTATTTGTTGAAGACAGAAGCAGCTATGATGAAAGAATTGATAGGTTCTCTCATTTTTTCCCTCCACAACTTTGAAACTGGTACAGTATGGTCATGGAGTTCCCCAGCAATTGCAAAGGTAAGTTGCAGGCCTTTCTGCTAGTAAAAGATCCTGGGTTCAAGTAGTTATGTAAAGAAGACAAGAGAACTCTTTTCCTTCAGTCGTCTGTGCCAATGAAGTAGTCCTTAATGACTACATTGAATGCATTGGAGATTTAGTCACTGTGCTTTTATGTCTGTGTCATTGATCTTTAAATAAATTGGTGATGTTGTGGTTTTCTCCTTATGGCTCCAAGCATCTTCATCTGTATTAAGAATGATGCTAATTATGTTTTACTAAGATATCTTCCAATGAAACTTTATAATTCTATGGTAGAGAAAAAATTCCTGGCTCACATTTTTTTTTCTTTTCAATTTTTTTTTAATTTTTATTTTGCAATACAATTCAGTTCTACATATCAGCCACAGATTCCCTTGTTCTTCCCCCTCCCACCCCCCTCACCTTCCCCCAAGTCCGCCCCCCATTCCAATCTCCTCCAGGGCAAAGCCTTCCCCACAGACTGAGATCAACCTGGTGGACTCAGTCCAGGTAGGTCCAGTCCCCTCCTCCCAGGCCGAGCCAAGGGACCCTGCATAGGCCCCAGGTTTCAAACAGCCGACTCATGCAATGAGCACAGGACCCAGTGCCACTGCCTGGATGCCTCCCAAACAGATCAGGCCAATCAACTGTCTCACCCACTCAGAGGGCCTGATCCAGTTGGTGACCCCTCAGCCATTGGTTCATATTTCATGTGTTTCGGTTCGTTTGGCTATTTGTCTCTGTGCTTTATCCAACCTTGGTCTCAACAATTCTCTCTCATATAAACCCTCCTCATTCTCGCTAATTGGACTCCCAGAGATCCACCCGGGGCCTAGTCATGGATCTCTGCATCCAGATCCCTCAGTAGTTGGATGAGGTTTCTAGCACGACAATTAGGGTGTTTGGCCATCCCATCACCAGAGTAGGTCAGTTCGGACTGTCTCTCGACCATTGCCAGCAGTCTGTTGTGGGGGTATCTTTGTGGATTTCTGTGGGCCTCTCTAGCACTTTGTTTCTTCCTATTCTCACCTAGATGCCCTTCAACTGAAGAATGGATAAACAAAATGTGGTACATATACACAATGGAATACTACTCAGTAGAGAAAAACAATGACATCATGAGGTTTGCAGACAAATGGATGGATCTAGAAAAAATCATCCTGAGTGAGGTATCCCAGACTCAGAAAGACAAACATGGTATGTACTCACTCATAGCAGGATACTAGATGTGGAACAAAGATGACTGGACTGCTACTCACATCACCTGGGAGGTTACCTGGAAAACAGGACCCCAAGAAAGACACAGGGATCGCCCAATGACAGAGAAATGGAATGAGAACTACATGAACAGCCTGGACATGAGTGGGGGTAGTGAAGGGCGAGGGTCGAGGGAAAGAGAGCTTGGGTGAGCGGGAGATCCCAGCTGGATCAACAGCAGAGAGGGAGAACTGGCTCACATTTTTATTGAATAAATTAGTGATCATTAAATTATAAATAAAAATATACTTCTTTGTGAACTCATGTAAAATAAGGCTGTGTGAGAGTTTATGTGCACATACGAGTGTGTATGTGTGCACCCATGCGTGTGTGCATGCATTCACAGGTTTACATTTTAAATTCGTTCTGAAATCATCCATCTAGTTAAAAGCGATCAGTTTCTCTGCATGAATATTACTTTATAGAATTACCAAAAAAGACTTGAACCACTCAAACCTTCAAAAAATCTTGAAGAATTCCGTTGGGAATGCTAATGGGCACTCCTAAAGGATACTGTAAAAGAAGCAGCAAATAAACAAAACAAATAAGAGCATTTGTGTAAATAGGAATGGGGGGTAGGCTGGGGGGAAGGAGAGGGGGGCGGGAGGGGGGAGAACAAGGGAATCCGTGGCTGATATGTAGAACTGAATTGTATTGTAAAATAAAATTAAATTAAATTAAAAAAATAAAGTTTCACTTCCCTGATATGCAGAGTTACTTCTTAATTAAAATTATCATCAGTTAGCCATAACACAAAAATCAAAATTACAGTAGTTTATTTGAGAGAAATTTGTTTCCCTTTGACGACAATATCAACAGACTGCTAAAATAAATTTACTCTGAGCATGTCCTTCACTTTGAATTCATAAAATAAGAGTGTATTTAAGTAGCTGAATGTTGGCCAATCACAGCAGCTCACCTTCCGTCAATCACAGCTGACAGGTCCGTGTTCAGATGGAGCAAACACCAAATTGTAACCAAGCAATCCCCTTGTGTATTTTGCTTCCCTTAACTGTCCACAAATGCTGCCGAGGGTTGCCCGATTCACAGATCATCCTCTGCTCAGTTCGAGCATAGTACATTTAACTTCTCTTTTTGTACATGCTTCTAGACGAACAAGTTTGCTTTTGTGTATAAGTGCATGTGTATGTGGGTGTGCCTATGTGTGGGGAGGCCAGAAGTCAACACTGTATGTCTTCTTCAACCATTATCTTGAGATACAGCCTCTCACAGAATCTGAAGCTCACTGGTTCGTATAGTGTGGCTAGCCAGAAATGCCCAGGGATCCTTCTGTGTCCACTTCACCAGTCCTGAATATACAAGCCTGACTTTTATGTGATGACAATATTTTTTTTCCTGTTGTCTCCCTTAGTAGGTTTTTCTTTTCTTTTCTTTTCTTTTTTGAAGTCAAGCTCCCTCTATGCACTGCCATATATGTTTAACGTGTATTTTCTGCTTTGTTTTACAATATATGTATTCCGGAAATTGCATCCACATTCTCAGAATCATAGAACTGGTGCACCTATCATTTTTCCATCAAACTCGGGGTCTTGCAACTGACAGTTGGGACACTGACACCTTTTCACATCCAGAAGATTCTAAAAGATTAATTATAATGCACTATTTGAAACCAAATTAGTTTTTCATATTAACTTATAATAAATTAATATTTGTATGTTTTAATTTAAATGGGCCTTTCTCACAGGAAAAGATAATTTTGAAAATAAGCTAATATGAGAAACTAAGATGCAAAATTGTTTATACATTGTATTAAATAATATGAAAATGTTCCTGTTTGTTAATGTCACTACAGAAGCGTCTTAAAATATTGAGACGCTGTCAAGTTTTTGGTGATGAAAATAATATTTCAAATTATCTTGAAAGCCCAAATTTAATCATTGGCAACAAAGAATGTCAGTTGTTTTCCCGAGGCCAAAAGATCACTGTCTAATTTAGAATAAAATGCTCTTCAGTATTCAAATCTAATAATAATTGTCCACCATTGATTCTTCTTGGTAAAATTAATGCCTCATAAAATAATAGCCAGTTTATATAATATCACTTTTTAAATTTAAAGCAAAGGATGGACATGGTGATACATGCATTTATTCCCAGCACTCAGGAAGAGAGGTAGGTAGATCTCTGTGACTCTACATGGTGAGTTTCAGGCAAGCCAAGACTACACAGTGAGACCCTGTCTCAAAGAAAGATAAACAAACAAACAAACAAATAAGTACCACCATCATTCAGTAGACAAAAACTTGCCTAATATGTACCTCATAGTTCATCACATAAAATGCTGTAATATGTACTACAGAGTAAGATTTTCATAAAGTTATGATTTTTTAAAGATTTATTTTCATTTTGTGTATGGATGGCTTACCTAAAAATATATGTCTGTATACCACATACATTTAGTACCTGTGTAGGCTACAAGGGCGTGTCAGATACCCTGAGATTGGAGTTACAGATGGTTGTTAGCTAAAATTTGGGTGTTAGAACTGAACATGAGTTCTCTACAAGAGTACAAAGTACTCTTAACTGCCTAGACATCTCTCTACCCCTGAAGATAATACATTGTATGCTTCATAAAATGTATAATAAAACTCTGTTCATGTTTGTGCACACATATGTGTGTACAACAAAAATAAAACAAAATGATAATTAGTCTAATACTTTGTTGTGATTGCCTTTACTACCGATAAGGAATTGTTCATGCCTCCATCTATACTTTGGGACGTACAATGCTGATATTTATGCAGTGAACGCAGTAAATTTTGCTTAGAGTAACAAAAGCATTTTGACATCATGTTTACATACCTGGAAAAAGACCTTGATTCACTCAAGGAGCCATTGAGTCATGGTTACAATAAAGGGTCTGTATATTTATAGTATTTTAAAATGTGAACTGAGCCCTCTCCTGCCATCTCTACCCTTCCTGGTTATTTAAAGTTGTGAAGGTCCTGTGCTTTATTTCCATGGTGAGCTCCACAGAATATCACCTGCCAGCACCATCACCATATCCCTCAGTTCATCTTCAGTGATTCAATTCCTGCCCTGGCTGCACCTTAAGCAGGGCAAAGTCTCACATCAGATACAGACTCAATGAAAGAAGCCCATATGTCAATTAAAAGCACAAAAACAGGAATATGAAAGGCCAAGCCACTTTGTCTGTCTGTCTTCCTGAAACACAAACCTAGGTGATTCCGAGGATATAGACTTTAAAGCAGTGGTTCTCAACTTTCCTAATGCTGTGACCCTTTCATACAGTTCCTCATGGTATGGTGAACCCCAAGCATAAAATTATTCCATTGCTGCTTCATAACTGTGATTTTGCTACTGTGATGAATTGTATTGTAAATATGGTCTTAGGTAACCCCTGTGAAGGAGTATTTTGACCCTCAAAGAAGTCATGACCCATAGGTTAAGAATCAGTGCTTTAAAGAAACAATCATAAACTTTAAAGAATTCAAAGATTTTAAAGAACGTACTAGTGAACAGCTCAAGGAACTTAAAGAGGATCATAGTGAGCACTTGAGTAATGCTCAGCAAAACCTAAGCATTTGACTAAATTAAATGATTAAAATAACTCTGGATTTGAAAACAAAACTGAATTCTGTAGAGAAAGAAATATTGAAGAGAACTCAACGCAAATAAAGATGGAATTGAAAATACCAATAAACTAATTAGAAATTTCAGGGGAAAGTCTGATAAATAGAATGGATCAAGTAGATGATCAAATATTAGGACTTGAAGATAAAGTAGACTGAACTGCTCAAGCAAAGAATAGGTAAAACAAACAAACTCATAATGTAATGGTTTGTAGACTTAGCAGATTGTGTTTATGTATTTAGGAATTTATATATATATATAAATATGTGTGTACATATAGATATTGATGTATATATACACATAATATATAATGAATGCAGTTTTGTATGTATGTTCATATATGCATAAATATAAGTAACACATAGTATATGTTATGTATATATACATAAGTGTATGAATATAATGCACATATATACAAGGACAATAAATGTAAAATGCCATAAATTTGAAAGAAAGCATGGAGGGGCATATATGGGAAGATTCTGAGGGAGAAAAGAGAAGGAAGAAACAATGTAATAATGATTTTACTTCAAAAAGTAAAAGAAAAAATATGAAAAAAAACATGAAACATGATGGAATTTTGGGACACAATTAAAAAAATCAAATATTTGAATTACAAACACAGATGAAGAAGAGTCCCAGGTAAGTGGCATAGCGTACATAGTTCTTTAGCAGAATCAAATAAAAACTTCTTCAAGTTAAGAATTCTACAGCCTTTTTGTATTTGACAAAAATGTCAGAAATACACACTGGAGAAAACACAGCATCTTCAATAAATGTTGCTGAAAATATTAGATAGGCATATGTAGAAGAATGAAATTAGACACATATCTTTCACTCTACAAAAACATCTCCAAAGGGATCAAAGACCTCGGTGTGAGCCCTGATACTCTGAAACTGCTCAACACAACACAGGGAGTAACCTACATGACTGCATTTGTTCAGTAATTAAAGTGAACAATTGAAAAATTGAACTTCATAAAACTAAAGTTTTTCACATCAAAGCAAACAATGAACAGTATAAAAACAAAGCTCACAGAATGGGAGACAAGCTTTGCCAGCTCTATATTGAATAGGTGATTAATGTGCAGAATACAACAAAAACCTCCCAAAACAACTGAGAACCAAATGAAGCCAATTAAAATATAGACTATTGATTTTGACAGTTCTCAAAAGAAGTAAAAATGACCAAGAAGCATCATAAAGGTATTCAGCATCCTTAGCAAATTGGGAAAAGGAAATTAAAACTATTTGGAGATTTTTAGCTCATCCCTTGTCAGAGTGCCCAAGATCAAAACAACAAAATGCTGGCATTTTAGTGCAATTGCAAACAGGTGCAGTCATTCTGCAAATATTTTTAGAGAATTCTAAAAATCTAAAAGCAGGTTTTTTTCTATGACCAAGCTATTCTACTCCAAAGGACTCAATATATCCTACTACAAAGACACTTGCTAGTTTGTTTATTGCTACTCTATTCACAATAGCTAGGAAATGGAAACAACCTAATTGTTCTTCAACTGATGAATGATTAATGGAAATGTAGCACATACATGCAATGAGATTCTATGCAACTGAAATGAAAAACTCAATCACAAAATTTTCAGGAAAGTGAATGGAACTAGAAAATATTATTCTGAGTGAGGTAATTCAGACACAGAAAGATAAACATGAAATGTTTTCTCTTATTGGTAAGTCCTACCTCTGAATCTTTAGATTTGAACATATAAACAGAACTAACAACAGAAACCAGGAAAGCAGGAACAAACCATGAGTACTGACATAGGGAAAGCTCCAGAGAGTTGAATAGTAGGGTGCAGGTTCTATAGAGGCGCTGGCTGGTCTCAAGACCTCTATAAGTCCTTTCTTTTTTTCCTACTGCTTGTATTTCCACTATATACATTTTCAACATATTTCTGTTCTTCAAAAACTCTTGAAACACAAACACAGAAGGGATTTATCATATGATGAGCTATGCAGTATTTTCATGTAGTCCAGAAGCTCAGGTGGAAATCATCCACACATACTAAGGTGAGGTCTACCTGTTCTGAATGGATCACTGATGGCTCATCACAATGGCTTAGAGACTCAGTACTTCACTCAAACAGAAAATGACTCTCTGAAGCTAAAAAGGCTTTCACTGTTCAGGGTTCCTTCTGTTTGTCCTTTACAGTCTTAAACTCAATAAAACTGTCAAAGTGCTATATCCAATCACATGGCTGATGGAGGTAAAAATTTGGGTTGATTCATTTCTGAAAATAAAGGTCTATGGGAGTGAAAACTTCACGACTCAGCAACATATGAACAGAAAAGCAATCGGTTTTCTTGCATGAATTTCCTGACTGGAAATATCACTTCCCAAATTGACTTTCTCCTTCAGTTAATGTCACTATCATTGAACCCAGTGTTAGCCTTTCTGAGGTCCTTTCTTTTAGTAATACATTGGATGACATTATTTGATAAATTGAACTAATGAATAACTGAAGAATATTTTATACTGAATCAGACTTTAAGATAGTCTTTACTCAGTTATTCCATTTTTTTTTCAGTTTTACACCTCTAAGTTTTTAGATAACATTTTTCCTTCTCTCTTTTTAAAGGAGGGTTTGTGGTTTATTTTAAAAACTATTATTATTGATATACAATTCGTATAATAATAATAGTCAATTTCACATCTATGTTTCACTGATTTTTAATATACTCAGTTATGAAATGTTATCATTGGAATTTAATTTTTAATGCAGAAAAGTAAATCCACCAATTACTATTTTAGGCCAGTATGATGGGTGATGTCGTTCTGTATGCTATGAATATGTGTTACTCTAATTGGTTGATAAATAAAACTATTTGGCCAATGGTGAGGCAGGACATTCCAACTAGAGAGAGAGGAAGGAGAAAGGCAGAACAGAGGCGACAATGCCAGCTGCCTCCAAGAGAAGCAAGATGTAAAGTACCAGTAAGCCAGAAGCCATGTGGCAAAGTGTAGATTTATAGAAATGGGTTAATTTAAGGTATATGAGCTAGCTAGTGAGAATCCTGAGCCATTAGGCCATACAGTTCATAATTAATATAACCCTCTGTGTGTTCATTTGGGTCTGAGCAGCTGCGGGACCAGAAAAACTTCAGCTACCCCAGTAATCCCACTTCTCCTTCAAATTCTATCCCTGTAATAACTAATTTTCTCCCAGTGTCCATGACTTTGCTTGTTGTCAATATTTCACCACCACAAAATAAATGATTTTCCACAACTTGATGCTTTCAGCTGAGATATGTACAAGGTTTACTCCTTTTGCATTAGTATTTGAGATTTTAATACTGTATATTTTTCCTTTAGCACTCCACTAAATCTATATCCCTGGTGAATAGCATTTTACTGTGTTCTATACTATATGTTTTTAGCCATCCCTCAATATATAGTCCATTTTCAACTTGGCCCATTATTAGCAATATTAGCACCTGCAAGTCATGCATTAATTTTAGTGCAAAGATATATTTCAGTAGAGGTGTGAAATTTCAGCATCACATGTATATTCTTAGTGAAGCTATTGAGGAACCACCCATCTCTTCCCAAAAAACAACATGGCCATGTTTCCTTCCCATCAACAGCCTATTTGAGTTCCATTTCTCTATAATTCTTTCTATTTCCTCTGTCTGTGGCTATAATCATCCTAGTGGGTGTGTCATGCCATCTTCTTTTGGTTTTGATTTCAAACAATTAATGGTTGGGAGTTTTTCTATGTGTTAAATAAATATTGTGTGTCTTGAAGAAATTTTAAGGTTTCCTGTCTGCATTTTTCAGTTGAATTATCTTTTTATTCCAAATGAGTTAATTCCTCAGAAATTTTGGATATACGTTTCTTGTCAGACATTATTTGTAGATACTCTCATCCATACTGTAGGTCATTTACTCATTTCCTTGGTGGTGTCCTTTAAAGCATTGAAGATTTAAATTTTTGATTGACTTCTTGTTCCTGGGTATACAGTTAAGCATATGTTCATGGGTCTACATGCAGATATCTGCACTTGTATGGGGGCCAGCAGTCAATGTTGGATGCTGTTTCTCAGGAGCAATCCAACTCTATTTTGAAAACATGGTCTCTCCTTGGCCTAAAGTATGCTAAGTAGGCTAGACTGGTTGTCTCCTTAGGAATGAACTCAGGGTCTTACACAGCACAGCAAATATTTTACCAACTGAACAATCTGCTTAGCCCTGTTTTTTTTTATTTTTTTATTTTGATGAAGTTCAATTCATTTTCTCTTTTCTGTCCCCTTAGTTTGTTCTTGGTATCATGCCCAATAATTATTTACTTTACTGAAGTTCAGGAATATTCACTTCTCTGTTTTAGTTTTCCTGAAGAATTCTATAAAGTTAGCTTTTATATTAACATCTGTGAAGAATTTTTATTTTATTTACTTCTGTATGGTATATGGTAGGAGCCAAACACATTAGTTTACAGAGTAGATTACTATTTCTTCTATAATAATTAATTTGAAAGGACATTTCTGATACTGACCAGCATTTTTAAAGATTTGTGGACATCATTGTCTTTACATTTCCCATGATGCAAATTTTCTAAACATATTTGTAGTAAATAATTTATTGTTTAGAGTCTGAGTATGTCTTCAATCTGGAATCTCTGAAGACATTTTCTGCTTTTATCCATACAGGCAGAATATTTTCCTGTTTCATTAATATTTCATAATTTTTATTACAAATGATATATATTTTTTATTATATTATAGGCACTCTGGTATCCAAGCCTCTTATTCCTAAACTATGCTGTGCTTGGACTTTCATTATCATTACAGCTGTCCTTGTTTTTTTGTTTTTTTTTTTTTTTGGTTCTTCGAGACAGGGTTTCTCTGTGTAGCTTTGCGCCTTTCCTGGAACTGGCTTTGAACTCACAGAGATCTGCCTGCCTCTGCCTCCCAGTGCTGGGATTAAAGGCATGTGCCACCACTGCCCGGCTTGTCCTTGTTTTTAATACTTCTGCTTGCTTTGGATTGATTCTTTAGTTGTTGATGATGATGACATATGCTTATATGTGCTTGTATGAGTTTATATATACCCCATGTGTGCAGGTGCTTGCAGAGGTCAGATGGTGTTGTGCTGTGGGATGTCAATCTGTATGCTGTGAATATGTGTTGCCCTGACTTGGTTGATAAATAAAACGCTGATTGGTCAGTAGCCAGGCAGGAAATTTAGATGGGATAACCAGACAAGGAGAATGCTGAGAAGAGCAAGGTTGAGTCAGGAGATGCCAGCCTGCCGTCCAGGGAGCAGCATGTAATGACACACAGGTAAAGTCATGGAACACGTGGCAACATATAGATTAACAAAAATGGGCTGAGTTTAAGTGTAAGAGCTAGTCAATGGTAGGTCTGAGCGAATGGCAGAGCAATTTTAATTAATATAAGTCTCTGTATGTTTACTTGGGTCTGAGTGCCTGAGAACCAGGTGGGACACAGGAAAATTTCAACTACAGTGTTGGACTCGCTGGAATTAGAGGGGGAATGTAAGCTAATTGATGTGGTTGCTGGGAACCAACATGGGTCTTTCCCAAGAGCAATAAAGACACTCTTAATTGCTAATCTATCTTTCCAGTCCCAAGGATTTAGATACCATATTCCAAGAAGTATTTTGCCCAGAGCATGTTAGATCTGCTTTTCTGTCCTTTCATCCATGTATTCATTTAGCTATCTAGCATCTAAAGATATAGATACAAATGTATGTATTGCATTAGAGTTATTGTTTTGTTTTTAGAGTTTAATTTTTTAATGGCCACCTCTATAATAATATAATTTGGTGTTCAACAAATGATCCATCAGATTTCCTTAAATGTCTGTTTTGTTAATTTACTAGTTTCTATAAAGATTTGTGTAATAAACATCTAAGCTTCTAGAGCTTTGAAGATATCCTTACTTGTTACTTTTTTTCTATTGACTTGCAAATCAATGAGATAGCAATTATTGATGTCTCCTTTCCATGTGTTTTCTTTCTTTTCTTTTCTTTTTTTTTTTTGTTTGTTTTTTGAGACAGGGCTTCTCTGTGTAGTTTTGGTACCTGTCCTAGATCTTGCTCTGTAGACCAGGCTGGCCTCAAACTCACAGAGATCCACCTGGCTCTGTCTCCCGAGTGCTGGCATTAAAGGCGTGTACCATTGCCGCCTGGCCTGTGTGTTTTCTTGTTTGGACTCAGTTTTCTAGGTAGCCTGGGAAGCTAGAAAGATCAAAGTTTCCTGTAGTCATTTGGTTCTCTGGGATTTGTTTTTCACATTCATCCAGTGTTTTAAAATTCCTGGTCAGCCTCGGACTTGTGTGGCTGAGAAGCTGCTATATTATTTCTGTTGCCCTGATATTGGTCCTGGGGGTGGAGCAGTGTGTGTGGAGATCCTTTCTATACAATGAGTTGAATTGCAAGTCAAATGAGATGGTTGTAACATGCTGACAATGGAGACTTTACAGGGAGTTGTAACTTCAGACAACACACTGACTGCTCCTTATGGACAGTGCTCAGTAAGCCTCCAGAAGAAGCTAAGGCTACCCTCCCACAAACAAGCTGTTGGCTTTTGCTCTCCTATCACAGATCTGGAGAAGTACAAGGGACTAAACTGGCCTCAAGTAAAATACCCTGGATACTGCTGTTTACAGGTGTCCTGGAAGCTCTGTTAAAAAGATGATGTCCACTTTGTCCCTTAGCTTTCGTTAATTTTTAGAGTTATAAGATGTAGTTGGATCTCCAGTTGCTGTGCTCTTCCTTGAGGATGACTACCAGTTGTTCCACTCTCAGCATTCCTTAGTTGCTTGTAGTTCTTTGTCCAGGGTTGAATACACATAGCTTTCTTCATCCACTTTAGCAAATCTGTTGTTGTTCATGTTTAGGTAGTCATGTTGGTGAAACTTTATAGGTGTGGCTTCTGACATTAATAGGAGTCAGAGTCTTACAGCAAACTTCTGGATCCTCTAAATCATACAATGTTTCTGCCCTTTCTTCTACAATGATCCCTGTGCCTTAGGTGTGGGAGTTGTTTTGTACATGTATCAATTGGCTGAGATGCATACCTTTGCATTTTGATTGACTGTGGTTTTCTGTAATGATCTCTATTGTAACTAGAAGTTTCCTTCATGATGGGTTAGGACTACACTTATCTGTGAATATAAAGACAAATATTTCAAATGTGGCTAGGGATTGTGCTTATTTAGTAAAGTGATTGTAGGTTCTCCTCCAAGATCCATGACTTCACTAGTCTTAGGTAGTGGGCCAAGTTTCCAGTAGCAGGCATGATTTTCCTCTTATTGAGTGGGCCTCAACAAGTCCAGTTAGAGAGCTGTTGATTACTTCCATGATTGTTTTGTTTTGTTTTCTGTTTTTTTGTTTGTTCATTTGCTTTGTTTTGTAAAATTGGTAGTTGGACTGGTTATGGTGACATATGCACTCCAGAGGAAGAGACAAGAGGATCTCTGTGAGTCAAGACTACTAACCTTGTCTACATAGCAAGCTCCAAGCTAGTCAGGGCTAAGTAGTGAGATTCTGTTTTGAAAAAAGACATTTATCATTATGATTTTATTTATAAAATTGACTTTGTGTATTTTATAAAATTGTATTATTATTTGAGTTCTATTATTTTTAACATTTCATAGCTGTTGCTTTTCTCTATATTTTTTGTCATTTAATTGCTACTTACTTCTATAATTAGTTTTCTGAAAAAAGTTAAATTCTATGGAAATATTCCCTTGCTAGTCTTTGCAATTCTGAATTCCAGATGGAATAAGAACTACATCTATTAAATTTTAACAAATATATTTATATAAATTCCTATACATATTATGGGATGATTCAATTTTATTGAATTAAATTTAGAGCAATAAATTTACATTATATGTTTTATTTACATTATACCATTTGCATAAAATCAGTCAGTGAATCAGAACTGGAGAACACATCTTCAATTAATTATGCAGCAATAAAGTCCTCAATATGCATTATCATTTACAATTGTAATTTGCTACATGATACAGATGAGATGTAGCAATGAGGAACATAATTGCCTTTTTAATGCTGTGGTAGGTACGCTATGGTCATTAATTATCAACTTGACTAATCATTACTGGTGGCAATTAATCTTTGCTCTAATAATTATTGCTGATGAATATACATGTTTTGCCCCCATTACCTTTCCCATTGCATGAAGATGATGTTTGCAATTACTAAACTACACATTGCCTAAAAAAGAGCTAGATAATTTTGTATGGTAAAGGTTTTCCCTGAGCCCAGATAAATTTTCATTAAGCTATTGGGATGACAAAAGTGCATCTGATGTAGTAATCTTTTTGAAACTGTAAGTTTGTCCTGTCCTCTGCCCTGATATGTTTGTTATTCATCATTCAACATTGAGAAAACCTTCTGGCTGCCTTAAATAAGAAGTCATGAATAACCATGCTTCAAGTTATGAGTGAATATGATATTGGTATTGAGCAAAATGGAGGAAAACAAAGTTATGAAATGATGACCCTTAAAAATTCCTCAGTGGGTAAAGGTGCTTTCTAATGCTCACTTCTGACTGATTGTTCAATTCCTTGAAATCCATGTAAAGGAGGATGTAGAGAATCAATTCTACAAATTGTCCTCTGAAAATAATACAAATGCTGTGGAATGGCTGTACCTACACACACACACACACACACACACACACTATACATATATATAAAATATATATATAAAACTTACATTAATTTATTTAATTAATTAATTAAATATATATATTAAACTTCAACATGGTATTTCCCACGTCTCATGTCACCATGTTGTAAGAAAGGTAGATTGTGAATTTATTACATTCCCAGTGCAAGAACAGCATCAACTATACAGTCAGTGTTCAATAAAAATCTTCCTCGTGACTAGTTGAAGAGTGGAGTGGCATAAATATTTGGTAAAAAGTGAGATACTGCTATAAAAATAGCCATTGAAAGATCACTAACTTTTATAGAAATAATTCAAATCCTGTCAGAGAACTGTGTTGGCACCCACAGAATGAGCTTCTAACATGAAACTCACTCACTGGATTTGCAGAATTGCTGTGGTACTTACCAAATAGAATTTGAGTCATCATAAAAGACTTATGTGGACTTCTAATTTAAGCATTCTTAAGTGATACAGTTTATGCAGATTGCAATTATACTAAATTATTGGTCCAACATATTTTTAAAAGGAGGCATGTAAGTGCTATTTCACTCAATTATTTTTTTGGGGGGCATTTAAACATACTTTGTGGTTCAACTGTGTTTCAAGTATTACATAATAGCATAACACAGTAACTATGGGAAATAAGGATTGCATTTGAGTTGCTTGGCTTATGACTGAGTAACATTAAAGGAATAATTAAAGCATATGTTTTGGTTCTTCTGAAAGACAAAGTGAGTTGGTGTGTGCTATGGATGATTGATTGATAAATAAAACACTGATTGGCCAGTAGCCAGGCAGGAAATATAGGAGGGACTAGCAGAGAGGAGAATGGAGAACACAGGAAGGAAGAGAGGAGGAGACGCCAGCCTACCGTCCAGGGAGATCATGTAAAGGCAGCAGGTAAAGCCATGGAACACATGGCAACATATAGATTAACAGAAATGGGCTGAGTATAAGAGTAAAAACTAGACAATGATAGGCCTGAGCTAATGGCCAAGCAGTTTAAATAATATAAGCGTCTGTATGTTTATTTTATAAGTGGGCTACGGTACTGCTGGGGCTTGGTGGGACTCGGAGAGAAAAACTCTAGCTACAAGAGTGCCTGACTAAACAAAGTTGCACAAGACACAGTTCGATAACAATTTTCCTTTAGGGTGTTACTATTTGCATAATACTCAAGACAAGTTATAGAACACAGTGTGTTTCAAAGCAGAACTTCTGCATCTGAGGGATTCTGAGTTGGACTCCACCTTACTATTTACTATGACTCTCCTTGTCATTTGCTCATTTTAACCTAGTTGCTTCATCTTTGAAAATTCTTACAAAGTCTTGTATCATAGGATTTTGATCATTAATCTGAAGTTATCGAGAAGACTAAAGGTGGGGAAGTTATTTTTTATATTTAACAGAATTTAAGTAACTGTTTTATATCATTTTAATTATTATTATCAGATATATGGAATTTCAAATATTACAGAAAAAATAAAATTATATATTAAGACAAATGTAAATTCAAATGCAACAATATTTAAGGTAAGTTATCAAATCCAACAATATAAAATTTACTGAATAATTCCTCTCTAATTATCTGTGAGTAAAGCCCATTGGAGTTCACTTTTCTTTTCTGATATGTTTGCTTTCAGTCTAATTGACATTATTTTTCTTTAGCATGAGAAAATGCATGAGCAGAAGGATGTCTCAGAGCCAGTCACCTTAGATGTCCAGGTCACTCTAGATGATGTCAATGTGGATTTCACCCTATTTTATTGGTATTGGTGGCTTATTTGTTGTGCCTCTTTGTAGTTGTAACATACCGACAACTTATTCCAGTTTGAATGTCCTTCACCACTTGACCAAAAATAACTTCTAACTTATAATGGTGACAAAATAAATACTTTCTATTCTATTCCTTCAGCTTTACATCCTTCCTTTAGCTCTATTGAACACAAGCTCATGACTTGGCAAGTGTTAAAGATTTATCTATTTATTAACATTTTACTCACAAGGATAAAACTCTTGAAATATTACAGCTCATTTTCAAGAATGTCCTTGGGATGGAAAGCAGATATATTCTTTGTCACATTACATTTTCAGACCATGTAGGTCACTGTCATAAAGCAGTCACCAGAAAAGTTAAATGAAGCTGCATTATGCAATAGACTTTTTCATTTTTAGATACATATACGTTTATATAATACATGACTATAAATTGTGATGTTCAGGCTAAGGATTTTGTAGAGTGATAACTAAAGTTCTTAAGTTAAATAATTGTTTGGAATTGGCAGTATTGCTGTTGTACTGGTGCTTATGTCTGTGTGTATGTTTGTTCAGTGATATAACAAAATTTTCATGTCTACCGATGAACAAATTTTCTTAATTTCTTAAGATTAAGAGGTGAAATTCATATCAATATCCATCTTCCTTGTATGGCATCCATTATGAATGCTATTGAATAAAGTCAGGAATGGCAATGGAATTATGATAAAGGGAAAACTGGGATCACTTCTTAGGGTCTTAATTTCATTAAGTAATTTAAGAATGTACTCAAATGGAAACATAAGGGCAATTTTAGTAGAAATTTAAAAGAAAAATCCTAGGGCACGCAAGTTGTAAATTTAGATGTCAAGAAGTAGGAGAGAAAGGAAAAAGACATGCCATTTAAGCTGGCATGGAGGGCAAACACCTGGCTAACAACTGTATATGTGGTGGAAAGGGAAGATTTAGGTAAAGACTAAAAAAGCCTAAAATGTTTCGGAGAACACCTAACATTTTAAGAAAAACATGGTTAGAAAAGAGCTAGAAAGAAGAAAAGGAAAGGTAATGATTTCATGAATAATTCATAACAGACAGACTTATGGCTGTGTCTCAGAGAGACAAAACAAGCCACAGCTATCTCACCTTGCCAATTCCTCAGGTGGTCCTGTTTCCTCAGACTGGAAGCCTCTGAGTCCTCATCCAGAATGAATCTCAGCTGAACTGTGTTGCTCCAAAGCCTGAATGTTTAACCAGGCCAAATGCTTAACCAGGCAAATGCTTCTAGTTTCTGGTCCCCATGCCTTATAAACCTTTCTGCTTTCTACCACCACTCCCTGGGATTAAAGGCTGCTTTCTGGGATTAAAGGTGTGAGTCACCATGCCTGGCTGTTTCCAACGTGGCCTTGAACTCACAGAGATCCAGAGGGATTTCTGTCTCTAGAATGCTAGGATTAAAGGCGTGTGCTAACATTTTCTAGCCTAAGTATCTTGTGGCTTTTCTGTTCTCTGACCCCAGATAAGTTTATTAAGGTACACAATATTTTGGGGAACACAATACCACCATATTTCCTCTCTTTTTGTCTAAAATTAAAAAAAGGCTTATAACTAATACAAAAAAAATTATATCCAGTAAGTATATACAATATACACAGTCAAGATTACATTAACGATGTCTAGTCCATTAACATTTGACAAATTCAGGCAAAAAACTCCATTATATATATTAACAATGTCCAGTCCAGTAACATCTGATAAATTCAGACCAAAAAATTTTTCATTACTTATTTTATTTAAAACAAGTAGTTTCTTTTAAAAAGTAGATTCCATAATCTCCCTTTTTATCTTATCATATCCACCCCTCAAATAGACCAAGCTACACAACTGTCTCACCCATGCAGAGGGCCCAGTCCAGTTCCATGCAGGCTCCACAGCTGTCAGTCCAAAGTTCATGAGTTCCCACTAGCTTGGTTTGGTTGTATTTGTAAGTTTTCCTATCATGGTCTTGACATGCCCCCCCCCCCCCCCCCCCGCACTTGCTCATAGACTCCTCTTCCCTCTCTTCGACTGGACTTCTGGAGCTCAGTCATGGCTCTCTGCATCTGTTTCCATCAGTTACTGGATGAAGGCTCTATGATGACAGTTAAGACATTCACCAATCTGATCACCTGGGAAGCTCAGGCACCCCCTCCACCACAGGAATCCACCAAGCTGGGGTCATCCTTGTGGATTCCTGTGAACGTTCCTTGCACCATGTTTCTCCCTATCCCCATGATATCTCCCTCTATCAAGATATCTCCCTCATTGCTCTCCCACTCTACTCCTGTTCCAGCTCAACCATCCATTCCCTCATGCTCCCATCCCCCATCCCCTGCCCTCCATTTTCCCCCTCAACCCCAGTTCACTCAGGAGATTTCATCTATTTCCCCTTCCCAGGGCTTTTTAGCAAACCTTAAGATGAACCCTTTTCCCTAGGGGTGCTCCTGTAGTGTAACTGAACTATCCCAACCGGATGTCCATGACAGGTGTCCACCCAGGCCAGAGATTCTCTTGACTGGGGGTTTTTAGTTTCTTGTTTTGTTTGTTTGTTCTTTATTTTTTTCAGCAATACAGTGTCAGTCAGTTTCAGAATATTTGTTACCAGTCCCAGTGTAAGAGAATACAGAATATTAGTGAATATTACAATGATGATTGGTCAAGACTAGATTTGTGTCTAAGTTCCATTATTTGATATTTTTCTTCATATATTTATCTCTACAAGTGAGGTCACAACAGTGCAAGTGTTAATGTGGGATTGTTTAAAATGATTGTATTTAGCATAAATAAATACAAAGCATGAAATCTTATATAAGAATGCCTCAACTTGCAGTATCCCTTCAGTGAGGTTTTATACTTATCTATGATGTTATCTACTTTTCTTTCTTTTCTGCGTTCCCATTTAGTTTGAGCTACTTACCTAAAAGCAAAGTTCAGTGAGCATAGTTTCCGGTGAGCATAGTTTTGCTTGGTTGGGTCACATTTTAGATATATTGATGCTTTAGGGGTATCTTTCTTTAGTGTAACAGGATAGATTCACTCTTCGGTTCACCTTGAAGATATTTGATTTTCCAGTTGTTATATTGGGAGTTGGGATATGCAATGCATGAAAAATATAATAATTCTGCCTTCATAGAAGTTACAGTTTAGTGATGGAGGTAGGGCTATAATTCAACATCTGCCTTGTTATATGTTAATAATTCTGTGAAGAAGCCATGAGACCCAAAGCTGATGGTAGAGATACTACTTTTAACAGTAACAATGAAGGGTAAGACAGATGGTTCAGTGGTTAAGAACACTTGCTACTGTTACAGATGAATCAAGCTTGGTTTGTCCCACCCCTATTCAGAAGCATGAAAACACCTGGAACTCTAATTCCAGGGAATTTGACACCCTCTCTTGGCCTTTATAGACACCTACATACACATGGTCCACATATATATTTAGGCCCCACAAATACACATAATTTAATAAACAAAATAAATATTAAAAAAGAATAATAATGAAGGTTAAATCAGAGCTATGCTATAAATAAGTATGCTAGAAGGGAAATATTCCCGCATACGAACCAGAATGGTAAAACCTTTATATGGAGAACAAACTTTATCTGTTTAAGAAACTTACAGTATATTTTTGTTTTGAGCAAGAATGCAGAGCAGAGTTTGAAAACAAGAAATGAAGCTGGAGAAATACAGAAAGCAAGGCCATGAGTAGGTTTATAGAGCATTTTGAGTAATTTAATTTTTTTGTTAGAGAAAAAGAAAGCCACTGAGGAATATCAACAGAGTAAGGGATAATGGATACTTCTTGGGAAGAATTCAGAAAAAAGGGAACTGATGGACCAAGGTCAAGACTGATATCAAGAGGAGAATAAAAGAGGTTATCATAGCAATTTAAGTAGAGAAAGCATGAATATGTGGACCAAGGTGACGAGAGAAGGAATTGGAATCAGCAAAAAGATTTGATGTTGAGATTGCATTAAGAGAAATGTTTATCATATGATCACTTATAATGCTCCACTTATCTACTCTTGTGTTTTGCTTGTGTGTAAGGCATTTAGGACACACAAAAACATTCTCAGTTAAGTACTATTACAGTCTTTCTGCTTGATGAAAAAACTAGGCAAGAGGACATTTACAGTACATACCAAATTCATCTCACCACTGCATGGAAGAGCACATTTCAAACCTAAACTTTCTAATTCTGGAGAAGAGAATACACAGCATAAAGCTACTCTGCAGATCTGAACAACGGCTACTAAGAGGGATTTTGCCATTGCCTTTCCAGAACTGTGTCAGGTGCACTAAATTCACCTTTTTCTTTAAATGGTTGCAAGAGATCAAAGTGTAGGGAGAAGTGAAGGAATGTGGGAGAGGGATGACACAATGGAAGTCCTTGCTTAGTAACCAAGATAGGGAGCCCAGAGCTGTGTGCCAGCTGGAGATGAATTTAATTAATCAAGTTTGTGTGGAGATGTTAGTAAGTCAATGGAATAGAGGGAATCTAGTAAACAGTTGGTGGCATATGACTAAGGCTCTGGATGGAGGGTGTTTGAACTGCACAAAAAATTCTGTATTCATCAGCTTATAGATGACAACTGGAGATAAAAGTTTTCAGGCGGAGAATTTGAGAGCAAAATGGACTTGAAAAACAGTTAAATGTAAAAGATCATACTGAGAGGTTAATACATGGAAAAAATGGAAACGTGAAGTTGCAGCAATTAAGATAAGACAACTTTTCAAGAATGGGATGCTATTTCTTGGCTATTCATATGTCTTCCTCTGTAGTGTCTGTTTTTTTTTTCAGTTATTTTAAATTTCACACTTTTCTTTTATGAGACCAGAAATTCTTGCTAAAGTTGCTAAAGGTCCAGCATCAACAGTGTGCCTGTATTTTGTACTGACACCTGTACCTCTGGACAGATGCTGGATAACTACCCTGGCTGGGTCCTTCTTACCTGTTTGGCTACTTGATATAGCTATTCCTAACCAGAACATGGCACAGAGGTTACTGACTCCATAGGCAATGCTGATTCTTAGGACCACGTTTTCCTCTTACTAGTCTTGTTCATCATTTCCTTTGACTCTCAGAGGGAAGGTGGACTCGGTGTGGTATAAAAGAGAACACTTCCCTGACCACTTCTCCATGATGTGGTTACTTTCTGTTCCATGTTTCTGTGGCAATAGGATTTCCTGAGCCTCCCAGATAAAATCTAGTTTCATCTCAGAAGTACAAGCCCATATCATTTTTTTTTCTATCATTATATTGTGCCCTTCCTGCTGTGGTGTTTTAACCCAAATCATGATGTCCAAAAGGTTGGCAACATATATCTTGGGCCAGAATTGTGGTTACCAGGGAGGAGTAAGACTCATCAACCTTGGTGAGTTAAGGGTCATTATAATTTTAGTGTCATTTAGTTTTAATATCTATATAAGCACTATACTGTACGTAATAACAATCATGAAAACATTTGGATTTTCCACCTATCGTTTCCTATACCAAAGTTTGAGGCATATTTCATTCCTATTATAATACAGTATTGTTTCTGTAGCATTAAGTATCTAAATTGTAAATTATGTTTTCATTTCAATCTTCTTGCTAACCTGATCTTATACTTGACACTTAGGGCTGCAGTTTTCTAATAGGACATACAAACAAAGCTTGAGGATGTTTATTCTTTATTGGGACTTGACTTTAAAATAAGACTGAGCAATTTCTCATAAAGTAGCAAGGAAAGATAAAATGGATATGAATGGGATGAGTTCTTCCATTTGAAATTGTATTTGGGTGAGGAAATGTTACCTTTGACAAGAACAATTATGGAAGCCTTTCAGGCTGTTGGAAATATTGTAAATGCTTCTTTTAACACAAATACAGACTGAGAACAAAGAAAATACTATTTTTACTTGGAGGGAGATAGTTCTAATGAGTAACTCATCAGGATAATTCCTGTAAGTTATATAATGACACCTAGAATTATTAAATCAATCTTTAACGCTACTTATTAGGAGCAAAATATATTGAGGTCATGTTTCCACTGTAGTGAATTTGTGCATTTATGACCTATTATTGAATTCTAAATTAGGAAGTATTCAATAACATCGGTCTGTGACTATTTAAAATATTTGCTACACAGTTTATTAAGACATTCATACTTCTAATAATGTTGGTTTATTGACATTGCTTGAGATTATCTATATCTATAATCATACTTGATATAAGTCTTAGATTAGAAAGATAACTAATTTTAACTCTTGAAGGGGAATCAGTTCATTCATATGCATGATTTTCACTAATAAATTGTAGAGAAAAGCAGGATTGCTAATAAATATAACTGCTCATATACATTTCCAATGGTTAACTAAATCAAATTGTTCAGTATTGAAGATGGTCAACTATGGGAATCCAGAGCAATTGACATATACTCGTTTATATATACTTTCAATGGATGACTGAAATACAAATTGTTTAGTATGAAAGTTGATAAAACTATGTGACTCTAGCAATCACTGTATTATATATATACATATAAATATATATAAATAATTTGGGAACCATATATATATATATATAATCATTCTCTCCCCTTTCTAATATACCATCAGTAAGCATTTCACCCAAAATCTCTTCAGCATGGACTTTGATATATTTAGTTTGTCAAACAGATTTTGTGGGTTTTGGTCCTTATGGTATCTAGAGCTAAAAGGATTTTAATCTGTACATTTGTTCTGAGAAAATCTACTTTATTCTTCCAATTGCTTAGGATTAGTCTACCGGCAGCCATGGAAGCCCTTGAGGAGTCATTTACTTTTGCAGTTTAGTGTGCGGAACAAATTAGTACTTCCCAAAATAATGCCAATTAAACCAATGTAAAAAGTTAGCGTCTATGCTCATCTTTTGAGACTAGTTACAACATCCCTCCATAGGGCTGCCGCTCAAGAACAATGTTTTTCAATTGGCAGAGTTGTGAGACGGTTATTCTGTGCAGCTAGAGGCCTTCTGCTATCACAACTTTTAAAAAGACTTCACTTTTTTATTGTTTGACAGTTTCATATATTTATATATTGAATTTTAGTCATTTTATTCTCTATATCATCCCTCATTTCTCTCCCTCTCCCACTGAAATGCTTCTTCCCAATGGAACTCTCTCTTTCATATCTTCTTTCTTGTACATGACTCCATTGCCTGAGTGTGGGTGGGAGGTTATTTAAAGGATCAAGAACAGTTTATTGGTGACTATACCACTGACAAAAATGACACACCCCTCTACTAACAACTGTTATCTGTCACTAGTCTTCCTACATTTATTTGTGCTTCTGCTACTGGATATATGTTTGCAGACATACCATACATATGTTTTATTTTTAACAAGTAGAAACTAGTTTTTTAACATGCTGCCATTAAGGTTGTTTGTATATTAATATATTAATATTTCATACGTAATTTTTGTGCACACAATTTATATGTCACATGTAATAAAGTTAGAATGATATGGAGAAAAGTAATGTGTGAGCTTGCTAACAATTCCACACTTTTAATTTAAAGCAAAAGCATTGTGGTGTAACTATTGGAGGAGATGTGGATTTATGTTATAGGCAGAAAAATCAGGCAAGACAACTAGAATTTCTGAGTGCTGCAAAAGAAATAAGCGATTTAGGTTTTCAAAAATAGTGCTGATGGCCCCAGAAGAGTTGATTGAGTGTGGATTTTCTTACTTCACAGTCAGCAATAAAGAATTCAAATGTTATATCAGTCTTCTTTTGGCATTCTTCATCCCGTTACATACTTCAAATTATTAGCAGTCAATTTTCTTCTGCCCAAAGTGCTCCTTTGAATCTTTCTTTTAGTGGGAATCTGTTAGTGACAAATACTCTTAGTTCATCTTCTGAAATGTCTGTATTTTGCTTTGGTGCTTGAAACATTTTTGCTGGATATAAAATTCTAATTGCTTCTTTAGGTGGTTTACAGACTTTTTTGGGGTTCTATTATGTAGTAATTCTTATCTTTTTTCTTTGTATGATTAATGTTCTTTAAATTTCTTATTATCTAAGACTTTCTCTTTACTACTCATTAGCAGGAGTTAAGGGAAGAGCCTAGTTTTCCATGTCTTTATCTTGCTGATGGCTGCTTGAGGAACTTAGATCTCTTTAACTTTTCTCATATGAGGAGAATTCTGACATTACTTCTTTTAAAAGATTCTGTGTCTATCAGTTTAATTTTCTTCAAGGCTCAGAACGCTTATATATATATTTAGATGTTTTGTTCCTGTATAAGTCACTGTGGGTAATTTTTTCTGCTGTATTTATACTGTCTGATTTTTTTCTTCAGAGGATAATTTACAGTTAATTTCACCCAGCATTACTTTCATTTCATTTATATTTTTCATCTCTACAAGTTCCATCTGGCATTTATTTTATCTTCCAGCTTTCTTTCCTCATTATGTTTGTTTTCCTTTTCACCCACTGAACATATTGAGCATACTTATTATAGTTATATTAACATCCAAGCTTGGTAATTTAATCATCACTGTCATTTCTGGATATATTTTTATTAGTAGACAAGTCTCTGGCTTGTGGCTCACATTTACATCTGGTCATGGAGAAATGAGTCTTTTATAATTAGCACTGATTACTCAGGAAAGAGAAAGTATATGCTGGGTTTAAGAAATGCATTATTAGACTGAAGGAATTAACAGCATCAAAGCTGTTAATCCTGCCCCATTTACAATTATAATAAAAAGACATCATAAAACAGTTGAGAAAAATCCAGAAAAATAAAGAAATATTAAAATACAAAGTGAGGATCCAAAGTACAAAATCTAAATGCTAAAAGAGTACAAGAAAGTGAAAAATTCCTTTAAATATGTAAAATGAAACGTATGAAAAACTTATTTACAAAATTTCATCAAATTACAACTACGTAAAACACATCCCAGTAAGTATGGTAAGATGCAATTTAATTAGTTTTTTAATTGAAAATACTGTTATTTTGTATCTATGTGTGTTTGCCTGTCTGTACATATGTCCACCATATTTGAGCCTGGTGCCGACAGATGCTGAGGGAGGGTATCGAAACGCCAGAATTGGAGTGATAAGTGCTTTTGAGACACATGTGAGTTCTAGAAATCAAACTACAGTCTTCTGCAAGAGCAATGAGTATTCTTATATTTTTGGTTGTGAGCCTAGCCTTTAACAGCTGAGCTATACCTCCAGCCCAGCAATGAGTATTCTTAACCACAGAGCCACCTCTCCAGTGTGGGGCGCCCAGGGGTTGGCTCAGTGCATAAAGGTGCTTGCTACTGAGTCTGACAAGCTGAATTTCATCCCAAACTTAAACAGTGTAAGGAGACAAAAAAAAATTATTTTTTTGATATTTATAAGAATGCTTTGTTCTGCCATCTTGCATGCCAATGTGCATATGCAGGTGTACACACACACACACACACACACACACACACACACACACACACACACTAAACAAACACAATAAATGTATTAAAAGTGAAATATTACTGAAAAATATCTCTTGATAGATATGTAGATGTGTGTGTAGTAGTAGGAAATTATTGTGGAATTGAAGATTGAAGGGGGAATTTCAAGTTTTTAATTGTGTATTTCACAGAATATGTGCTAACAGGAGAAAATGACGGAAATAAGAAAATGAAAAAGAATGCCAGCAGGTCCAGAATTAATTCAAGATTTTTAATTAATACTTACTTAGAAAAAAATGAAGGAGAATGGGAGGAATGCAATAAATAATAATAAGGAAATACATATCTCCATTGGAAAATCATATAATTAAAAAGAGTAGTTTTAATAAGACTATTTCAGAAGGAATATTCCAGAATTTGGAAGGATTAATCATGGCTAAAAATATAAGTGAGCATTGTACTTCATTAAGAACATAAATAGCCGGGCGGTGGTGGCGCACGCCTTTAATCCCAGCACTCGGGAGGCAGAGCCAGGCGGATCTCTGTGAGTTC
Source organism: Peromyscus eremicus (assembly GCF_949786415.1). Lineage (NCBI taxonomy): Eukaryota > Metazoa > Chordata > Mammalia > Rodentia > Cricetidae > Peromyscus > Peromyscus eremicus. The sequence goes on along the minus strand of NC_081421.1, from coordinate 111,876,320 downwards.
GAGGCCAGCCTGGGCTACCAAGTGAGTTCCAGGAAAGGTGCAAAGCTACACAGAGAAACCCTGTCTCGAAAAACAAAAAAAAAAAAAACAAAAAACAAAAAACAAAACAAAACAAAAAAAAGAACATAAATAATAAATATTCTTATATTATTTTTCATAGTACTTAATATTTTCTAACAACTGTAAAGTTTACATACTTGTCAAATTTAATGCTTATCCTATATCTTCATTAGAGTGTAAGATCTATGAAGTTTCTATTTACTTAAGATCTATAACGTTTTTATTTACTTACTGGTGTACTAGTATCAGACAATACCTATGTTATTGTTTATAACCGGGTTATTAAAGTGTTTCACAAGTTTGTTTTTCCAAATATTTACTGTGTGTGTGTGTGTGTGTGTGTGTGTGTGTGTGTGTGTGTGTGTGTGTGAGAGAGAGAGAGAGGGGGGGGGGAGAATGTGTGTGTGAGAGAGAAGGGGATGAAAAATGAGAGAATGTGTGTATGTGTATGTAGATGCAAGTATATGGGGTGCATGCATGTACATAATGTGGACAACCTTGAGTTTCATTTTTACTAAGCCACTATTCATCCTGGTTTTTGTTTATTTGTTTGTTTGTTTGTTTGAGACAGAGTGATTCACTTGGACTGGTGCTTACCAGTTAGGACAGGCTGGCTGGCCACAGAGCCACAGAAATTCTTTGTCTTTTTTTCCCCAATGCTAGAATTGCAAGTGGGTGGGTGGAACTGTGCCTATCTAGCTTTTTATGTGGTGCTGGGATCAGACTCAGTTTTCTGTCCTTGTGTGGCAGGCATTTTACTAAATAAGCCACATCCCCAGCCCTGTGGATTGCTTTGTATGGGTTGGGTAAGGTCATGTTAGGAACTAAGTGTTGGAAACAAGAGGAAAGAAAGAAATCAGCAAATGCCAAAGACCATGTCCATTGAAAGACAAAAATGATAAACTATGTGGAATATGGAAAATGAAAGGAAAAATTACATGAGTTGGTAAGGCATGGAGTTAGGCTAGCTCTTTTCAGTCATATGACTGCAACGTTTGTGTTCATGTTTAGTGGTACAAAAACCAAAATGGTATTAAAAAGACAGAGTCGTGGTCTAATTCACTTATAAAGCCAACATCATAGAAACAGAATCCAGAAGAGAGACCTAGGAGTAGAAGCACAAGTACTAATCCAGTTGAAGGACTGTGGCTGCTCCAAACCGTGTGATGAGCACAGGCACTTTCACTTATCAAAAACCTACCTGTGTATATGTTGGTAATTAATTTTCTTCCTTCCTCCCTTTCATCCCTTCTCTCTGTCCTTCCTTCTTTCCATCTCCTCTTGTCCCCTTTCTCTTTTCCTCCTTTTCTTCCTCCTCTGTTTCCTGTCTCCCTCTTTGTCTCTTCTGTGTCTTTCTATCATAACCTCATCACTGTTGTTGTGATGGTAGAACAGATATATTTTCCAGAAAAGACTCCAGATTGCACCACAGTACTAACAATGTTATTCATTGCTGCAGACAGTTGCCCTGAAAATAGTCAGGGATTTATTTTATCCAGTGTTTACTGTATTAGGATATATTTTGAGTTTTGAGGGGGAGGTGCCCTCTCTGCAGTTTATCATTTATAAACCATTATGTGCGTTTCAGTGTCAGGAAGTGTCTACGTTTGTTGTGTGTTCAATGAATTGTCAAAAAGAGCTGACCTAAGATACATGCCCAACATTTTGAAACATATTTGATGTAACTATCCTAAAGTGTTTTCTAATAATAGTCTTCAGGCTGAGGTAGCATTGGAAACATACTGAAATGTTTCAAAACCTGTAGCGATTTTGCAATCTGTATCTTAGGAAATAGTTGTTTTTTAGTTACAAATTTGAGAATAAGTATTCTATTGTTGGAAAGAAACTCAAAAGCTGACGTGCTGACTTCCCTGAGAGAAGCAGCACAGGCTAGAATACAGAAGCCTGTGCTGCACCATGGTACATGCAACATGGTATGGGAAGATGTAGGATCTGGTTTGCCATTGGATTTGTAAATTAAACACACCAAGCTCTAGGGTTGCATGGCATTTGAGGAAACAGCACACTTTCAGTGTGTATTTCACCCACCCATGTAAGATCAAGGTCCCATCATGGCTAACAGCTTTGGAGGGATGTATGGAACCTCAGTACTGCTATCTGTAACACTACCAGCCATAGCCCATCGTGGTTATTTTTTCAGTTGCACTGTATATTAAGTATTTCCCCTTCTGAGAAAAGATTTCTGTATGAATTGCATTGATTATTAGTAATAATGTAGGTCTGTTGACATGCAATACTAACATAAAAGACAGTAAACGACAGAAATCACACCTATCTGAGACATTGCCCACATGTAAGTCACAGTTACATATGGCTCCAAGAGTAACCAGCCCAGGAAGCTCTTCTTTTTTAAGTTACCTGGAACTGAGTGAGTAATGCTACTGATAGTTTTAATCTCAGATCTTTTCTCGACTGAGTTACTTGAAACATATTTTTAACTATTCTAAGTTTTGTATTACTCACTCAAATTTTGCTTTAAAAATAATACTTCCAGAAGAACAAAATGGAATTTTAAACTCTGAGGGGAGAAACTTTATTTACATGAGCTTTAATGCCAAACTACTCTTAGTATTCTTTGTTCTCCAAAGTAATCTACTTTTGTTGAAAAATAGCATTGTCATCATAGCTCTGAACCCCTCATGTTGATTTTGTCTAGCAGTTATTATCTCTGACTCAGAGGATGAGAATTCAACATCCATTTCAAGATGTGGGCCTGTTGTATCTAATTCAGTAGTTGCTTTCAAATGTATGTCATGCTTTACCAAGTCATCAGCTGGGACTCTGTGGCCTTTTCATCACAAGTATGGTCACATGCTTGAAGTTGTGTCTTGCTCAGCCATCATCAGAGAAGTTTCCTCCTCCAGGGGATGAGAACAAATAGAGACCCACAACTGGACAAAGTGGAGAGAGTGAGAGACCTTTGAAACACTCAGTCTTCAATGGGATATCTCAAATCCCTTGCCTTGGCCTTAGAGAACTGCAGAAAAGGAGGTAGAAATATTGTAAGAGCCTACAGGGTTGGAAGACTCCATGGAAACAGACCTAGTCAAGACAGGACTGTGGCAATGCATGTATGAACTCATAGAGACTGCGGCAGCATACATAGGGCCTGCAAGGGTCGGTGCCAGATGGGATCCCAGCGCTGAGCGGGGAACTGGAAACAAGCCCCCATCTGTAACCCAGAAGCTATCTTCATTTGATAACCACTCATAAATGAAAAAATTATTTTTCACCCAACAGAATCTGACTGGATATACAAATCAGAATTAAGGGTAGGCCACATGCTCAGCAATAGATGGCCAACACAGAATAAACCTAATATTTCTTGGAGGTATTTTTATGTCATAATGCTTTGTCTTGGCATTTTGTAGTTGTTGTTGTTTTGAGACAGGGTTTCTCTGTGTACCTGTCCTGGATCTTGCTCTCTAGACCAGGCTGGCCTCGAACACACAGAGATCCGCCTGGCTCTGCCTTTAAAGCGCTGGGATTAAAGGCATGCACCATCACCACCTGGCCTGTCTTGGCATTTTAAGAATATTTTCTTTACAGGTTTTTGGCTTCTATATCGCAGTTTTTGGTTTTGTGTCTTTATGAGATTTCTATCTGTGTAAACATGTGTGTCTCTGCCTCTATAGGTGTTTCTTGTGCTTTTTCTTTGAATCGTTTTTATTTGTTTTGTTAAATTGAGGTAGGTAGGTTTTATTTCATATTATTATTATTATTATTATTATTATTATTATTACTATTATTATTACTACTACTACTACTACTTAGAGGCCTGTTTGTTTTCTAATGAGAGAGCATCAAAAGGTGTGGATTTGGGTGGATGAGGAAGTGGAAGTATCTGGGAGGACCTGAGGAAGGGGAAACTGTAATCAATTTATATTGTATGAAAAAAATCTATTTTTAATAAATGGAAAAATAAAATTAAATACTTGTTTCATGTTTTGGAAAGGAAGAAAATTTTTCCTTTTCTATAAACTATCAAGGAGATACTGACTCAATGGCTAGTGAAATAATCTTGCAAGCATGAGGGCAGATAACCTGAAGACAGAGCTGACTCAGACAGGCAAAGAAGGAAATAACAGACTCTCTGCTCCTGTCATGACAGGAGACAGACTACTTTCATAAGTTCAGCTCCCAGGTATAATTGATACCACTGTTTTTCTGTTGGCTTAAATCAGAATGGCCCCCATAGGCTCATAGGCCTGAATACTTTGTTCCCATTGGTCAAATTGTTTGGAAAGACTTGGAAAGTGTAGCCTTGTTAAAGGCTTTTGTCACAGGGCTTTGAGGTTTCAAATCAGTGCTGCCATTCCTAATGTTCTCTCTCTGTCTCCTACTTTTGGGTCGAGATGTGAGCTCTCAGTTGCTTCTGTTATCATCCCTTTGTTCTCCGTCATGCACTTTAATCTCTGAAACTGTAAGCCTGGAAATGTTTTTTCTTATAAATTTCCCTGGTCACATTGTTTTGTTATAGCAAAAGAAAATAACTAATAGATACATCTATGCAAGTTTGCATATTAAAAATAAGTTGTGACTAAAATATACACTTTTACTGTTTTTAATCTAATGATTAAATAAGATTGTTTATATAAATTGTCCATGGTGGTGTTAGGAATAGTTAAAACTTCAGAATATATCTACTTATTTTTCATATATCTGTATGAATTCTGTCATGTGGAATCTTCATACAAATATACAAGAATAGCTTTGAATTTCTAACATTGATAACATTGCTCTTAAAAATCAAACAAAGTTTATCATTTCAGAAAAGACAGAATCTATTCTCATAACATAGGTAAGAAAACCTGTAGATGTAATTCTAAACAGTCTTTTTAAATAAGAAACACAGAGCCAAATAAAGAGTTAAACCCCAGAGAACAGAGCAGTAGCCAAGAACTAAGACCACCTTATCTTACCACTCACTGCTGTCCTTCCCCTGAGAGAGAGACCTTCTTTCTGTGTCCTGTCTTTTTATTGCGTTTCTGTTCTAACTTCTCATTGGTTCTAAACCCAACCACTGGACTTCCTTGTCACTGCCTGTCTATACAGAACTCCAGGTCTCTATGGTTCATACTGAGATTAAAGGTTCAGGTCACCACTTGGCTGTGTCCTTGAACACACAGAGATTATGCCTGCCATGTGATCAGATTAAGGGCATGTGCCACCACTGTGGGACTTCTGCTAAATGGCTTGCTCTTAGCTCTGATCCCCAGACAACTTTATTTATTAACATACAAATAAAATCACATTTCAGCACAAATAATATATCACCATAAAAACCAAATAACTAAAATATTTAGAAGTTTAGTTAAAATTGAGATTTTATTTCTGTTAATATAGAATCTTTAAAGACATCACTGTATCTATCTATCTATCTATCTATCTATCTATCTGTCATCTATCTATCTATCTATCATCTATCTATATGTCATCATCATCTATCATCTATTTCTTAATTATTTGATGATTTCATACATTGTAGTTTGATCTCTTCCCAAAGCTCCTCTCACAACTAAGCCTATGTTCCTTACCTTCTCAACTTTGTGTCTTCATGTTATTTTTGGAAACCTATCCAGTTTGATTAGTACTAGGAATATACTCTTGTTTAGAAATCTGATAGAGAGTAGTCAGCCTTGTCCCTCAAGAAAACTACCACTTTCTTTTCTCCATTTCTCTATACCTATAAATTACCAATATCTCTGTGGCTAAAGGACTATCTACCCTATCTAAGCTTGGATTTTGTCTGACTTGAGCTTGCACAGACCTTGTTTGTGTAAGTTGTCACTGATTCCAGACTGTGAGTTGATATGATTATTGAGCTTTAGGAGGGAGTGACATGATATAGAAAACAAAAGGAGTATGCTCTGATGGTGTTGCTCTGATTGATTGATAAATAAAGCACTGATTGGCCAGTGCCAGGCAGGAAGTATAGTGTAGGCGGGATAAGGAGAGTGGAGAATTCTGGAAAGTGGAAGGCTGAGTCAGGAGATGCTGCCAGCCGCCGCTGCCATAAGAAGTAAGACATAAAGTACCAGTAAGCCACAAGCCATGTGGCAACTTGTAGAATAATAGAAATGAGTTAATTTAAGATATAAGAATTGGATAGCAAGAAGCCTGAGCCATTAGGCCAAACAGTTTAAATAATATAAGCATCTGTGTGTTTATTTGGGTCTGAGTGGCTGTGGGCCCAGGCAGGACTGGAGATAACTCCAAAACCATAGATATCCTATTTTGGTTTAACCACTCTGCAGTCTTGTATTCTTTGTGCCTTGAACAACTGTGGGTCTCTGTATTAACCATCCCAGCTGCAAAAAGAAGGTTCTCTGATGAGTGTTAAGTGATGCACTAATATATGGGTATAATGCTAATTCACTAGGAGTCAGTTTAAATTCCATGCCCCTTTAGCAGAGAAATAGAAATAGATTACAGAAATGAATTGTCTCTACTGTCATTGTTGATCATTGACACCCATAAACCCTTAAATATTATAAGCTTTTGCTCTTGCTATTGGTTACATTCCAGAAACTGAAGCAAAGACCCTGTTTCTGAAAACATCACAAACTTGAGTCATAGAAGATGTAGAAAAAAAAAACTGGTATTGATCTTGAATCTTCACCCCTACTGGATAACCTTCATACTACTAAAAAGAGCAGTGTGCACTACCCAAGAAGAAAATGAATCATCAATATTACCTAGCTGTGATCCCTGTCAAGTACACTAATGACTACCCTATGTCTTTCTTGATTAAGCTTAAATATCGTAATGACTCACATAACAAATTGTACCAATCATCTGTGTGCTTGACGTGTGTGGGTGTGTGTAAGTATGTATGACTATGTATATAATTGAATATTTATTCCTCTGCTTTATTAATCTGTGTAGTCTGAGTATTGTTCCTCCAGTCTCCCAAGGCAAAACATAAATTGAACACACACAGTGAGTATTGGCATTAATTTCAACATGGTCAAGAATTAAACAGAGCCGGGCGGTGGTGGCGCACGCCTTTAATCCCAGCACTCGGGAGGCAGAGCCAGGCGGATCTCTGTGAGTTCGAGGCCAGCCTAGACTACCAAGTGAGTTCCAGGAAAGGCGCAAAGCTACACAGAGAAACCCTGTCTCAAAAAACCAAAAAAAAAAAAAAGAATTAAACAGATGAGTCTAGTATGTAAATAAGTATCAGTATCTCAGTTAGGGTTTCCATTGCTGTGATGAAACATCATAGTCAAACTTGGGGAGAAACAATTTTATTTCAGCTCATCGGGTGATACATTGTGTACCCCAATAAAGATTACCTGAGGATCAGAGGACAGAACCAGCCACTAAATTAGACACTGAGGCCAGACAGTGGTGGCACACACCCTTAATCCTATCATTCAGGAGGCAGAGATCCATCTAGATCTCTGTGAGTTCAAGGCCACACTGGAAACAGAGCCAGGCAATAGTGGCACACACCTTTAATCCCAGTACTGGGAAGCACACACACCTTGAATCCCAGGAAGTGATGGCAGGGTGGAGAAAGGTATATAAAACATGAGGAAACAGGAACTAAAGCAGTTCAGCTGAGACCCTTTTGGGTGAGCACTCAGAGGCTTTCAGTCTGAAGAAACAGGATTGGCTGAGGAGTTGGCAAGGTGAGGTTGGCTGTGGCTTGCTCTACTTCTCTGATCTTTCCACCCCAATATCTGGCTCTGAGGGTTTTTTTTTTTCCTATTATTAAAAGACCATCTAGATTTGAACAACAAGCTCACAGTTCTACCTCTCAGTCCATCACTGAGGAAATTCAGGGCAGAAACTCATGACAGAGACACAAAAGCAAGAACTGATGTAAGGCCATGGAGCAGTGCTGCTTCCTTGATTTTTATGGCATCAAGGACCATCATCCCAGGGTGGTACCTCCCACAGTAAGCTAGTCTCACATGTCAATCACCAATCAAGAAAAAGTACCACAGGCTTGCCCACAGGCCAATCTTGTTGCATCATTTTCTCAATTGAGGGTCCTTTTTGCCTCATGATTCTGGACTGTGTCAAGTTGAAACAAAACTAGCCAGCACCATCACTTAGAAGTAGAATCACAGGGCTTCTGATGAAGGGGCATGTGGCAACAGATACAACTATCATGAAGGAGTCTACGTTTCTTGCATTTAATTTAGCTTTCTTCATCAAGATCATCTTCTTCTATCCTGTATACTTCATATAACTCCAATATTCAGGACTATAACTTCTCTAAGGAATTATTTCAGGAACAAATTACAATTTGTGGTACCGTCATATATATTAAGCTTAGTACTGGGATACAGCAGTGAATACATATAAACCTGGTTTTGTGGAACTCTCATGAATGGCTTGTGAGATATGTGCAAGGTAATTAAAAGAGTATGGTCTCTGAATACTTGCATTTTGAACTTTTCAAATATTAACTGCTACACCTGTGTCTCCATTTAACAACATTAATACAAAGAGGCATAATTTCTAAGCTTAAAGAAAAGGTTGTGAATTTCAAAATCAAAGATTCATTGAAAGTTAGTATTAAGTTTGTAGCCTCTCCTCCACTTTGGTGCATAATACACTTAGCACAGAAGTAAAGTAGGTTATTTCAAGGTTTCAAATTATGCAAATGAAAATCAATTTAAACCATTGGCTAAATAAAGGAATGTGTTAATAGAAAAAGGAGGTTTGTGAGCCTTCTCACCTCATCATCTAAAGGAGTCTGAGATCTAGGAGGAAGCCAGCAGCTTTAGATTTATAAGGACATCAGCATTTATCCAAAGACAGAATTACTGGATTATCATAGCTTTTGCAACTATGACTGAAAACAATAGAAACCCAAGACTTTTCTTTTTAGTCACTTAATCTCCTATACATTGGAGGAAGAAAATCATAACATTAGAAGAAAAGTCTGCATTGGTTCTACACTACCTTAACAGGATGCCTGACATGGCAGGGGATGATAATAACATGCCAAAAGCTAGCCCAGGAACTGTGCAATCCAAACTCAAGCCTTCAGAATAAGAACAGCAGGATTGTTTTATATTTAGAGAAAGTATGGGAGGTAGTCTGTTTTGATTTTACGTACATAGTAGGGTGTCAGATGTCCTTGAATATAGTCAGTCTTTCTTTGGACTGCCATCTCACAAATAATGACATGGAGATAGAGACTTCTTATTAATTATGAAAGCTTGGCCTTTGCTTAGGCTTTTTCCCAACCAGTTCTTAAAACTTAAATTAACCCGTTCATGTAAATCTACATTCTCCCACGTGGCTCGTTATCTCTCCTCAGTACAATACATCTGAATTTCTCTGGCTGGCAAATCCCTGTCTCTCAGATTCTTCCCCCAAGTTCCTCTCTCTCCCTGGAAGTCCTGCCTATCCTCTCCTGCCTAGCTATTGACCATTCAGCTCTTTATTAAATCAATCAGAAGATGCCTTATGAAGGTGAGGAAGGACAGACACATCTTCACTTCACACAGTGTGATCAAATATCTGCAATACCTGAACTCTTAATGGAAATAAGCTCTTGCTTGGATTGCTAGTGCCCTGCCTATGTAGGGGAAACCTGCTGAAAGGTAAAAAAATGGCTTGAGGTAATGCTGAGGATTTTGCCAGAGGGAAGGCAGTGAAAAAAAGGGATGATCTGGTTATATATTCAGGAATGACAGGTGAAGCAAAGTTCACAGGTTTGGCTCTAATATCCATCTCTACAGTTTGCCGCTTCTTTGAAAGCTTTCTGAGCATCCAGGAGTATATTCTACTTCAGAAACTATTGATAGTGTCTCAAGACAAGCAGGCCCCTCTTGTTATTACTGCTTCCTTTCTGGCCCACCAAAATGCTGTACTGTGTTTAGAACTTTTCTTTACTGAATATCTTGCTTTGCTGTTACTGTTGGGGGTTCTAAATATAATGAATATTTGCAAGGTTGTCCATGCCTTTGGCATTATGATATGAGGTTTTCTACATGTGTTTTGGGTAACATTCAGTGCTATTTTGGGATGCAGGTAGCTGGCAGACTGCACACTGAACATAGCTGAAAGGAATAATATTATTTCCAAAACTTGTTCTCAATCCAATATAAATGGAATCTTAATTACAAAAGGAGAAGGTAGAGGATACAGTAACATTTTTTTCAATTTTATTCTTTAATTTTGTGGGAGTTTTTAATTGATTTTCTTTGTTTTAAAAATGCTTGTGAATATTTTTTCTATTTTTTCATCCCTGAATTAGGTGTTTGGTTCCTGTACCTAACTGTAGTTGAAAAATATACCTTTTTATTGAGGTTTGACAGCATGAATTAATTTTCACATCACAGGCCACATAATTCTTATGACTGACAAGCATTCAGTTATAGTCACTGTCTATAATTGGCACAAGATCTGGCATATCAACAATGAACAAAAGCACTAGATAAACAGAGCAAAACAAAATTCAGAAACACACTCTACATACAAAACAATCATGGTGAAATAGGGCCAATTCTATTTGCTGCCAATACTAACAATTATCTGTAGTTGCTGTACAAACTGTGATCTGCAGGCCTGGGACAGCAGGGCCACAGCAAGCATATTAGGAATAGACATGCTTATGGACCACCACAAACGGATTTCCTGAGAGTCTGGTGAACAAGTTCTTAGGTGATTCCTCTGTCCATTAAGTTTTGAAGACTGTACTGCTGTTGTTCCCTGAGAATATTTTATCAGTATTGCTTAAGTTATTATCTCCCTTGAATTCAGTATTAAAATAAGTTTTCTAATAATAAAAGAATGTACATATATTTATAAATGAAAATACAATATTTGTTCATATATAAAACTAACCACATTCTTTACAGATTCCCATTAGCAATGAAAAATAAGCAGTCAAATGAATAATTCCTTCACTACAAAAACAAAATAAGGTATAATCTGGTCAGTTATTTGTGTATCTTACAAAAAGTTAGAACCCTATTCATAAGAGTTAGAGTACAGATTAACAGTTTTAAAATGTTTAAATACATGAGCATTATTATGCTAAAAGGAGATTTCAGTAGGAAGACTGAGACTCTAAAAAGTAAGGACATCGTATGCTCTTTTGAGTGTTTGCTTTCAAACAGGAAGCATACCCAGCTTGCTCCTTTATCTTCCCTGTCTTTCCTGATGGATTTTGCCTGTTTCACTAGCTTACATAAGCAACTGATACTTGGAAGAGGCAGAAAGAAAACTGAAAGCCTGATGGAATTGTTGCATTAATATAACCAAAGCAAACAACAGATGCCAACAATCCATAGTCCACAGAAAAATAATCATACAATTTCACACAGTAATAGAACCAAAGGAATTCTCTTGAATATTCCAACGGACAAAATTCATTACATAAATGTCTTTATTATTTTCAAATAAAAATGTTGATAAGCGTAAGAAAATCATGTTTACCTTTAAATGATGAAACAAAAGCAATGTTAATTTCAACAGTAAAATACAGGACAGGACAGCTACACTCATGAACTCACAGCATCTTTGGCTGTATGCATAAGATCAAGCCAATGGAAATGATGGGAGGGGCTTCCAAAGCTAAGAATCAATTAATAGTTGATGGATGCTGGAGGAAGCAGCATGGGTTTCTTCATGGATGTAACACCTTTTAAGATTCTCATGATTCAGTAGATGACCCTTCACTGATGCATGTGTAAGCAGGATGAATTAGATTATGGTTAAAAAAAAGAGAGAGCACAGGCTGTTGGGAAGGACATATGTGGGGTGAGGAAAATCTGGATATAGCTAGAGGAGAAGGACTAGGGGGTAAGCTTGAACAAAATATATTACATGTATGTATAAAATTCACAAATGATAAACTTTTTATGAAGTTAAAATAGGGCATTAAGAACTATAATTATTATATGTTTATAATTAGCTATAATTGGTATGTTGCTACATTATAGTTAGATGGCATACATAAAACCACTCAAAAGATATATAGAAAAGATTACATACATATGCAATGATTTTATATATATATATATGCGCTCCTGAATTTGACTTCTAAAATGCAACTAAAAAAAAAAACTACAGTTGTGCAACGAGATTTGTTAAACATATTATAGTATATTAATGCAGTAGAATGATAAAGAATACTTTACAGTTATAGTGTTATCATTTCCTAATGATAATCAGAGAATGCAAAGAAAAAACTGACATGTTGTTAAAGTTAAAAATATTTGACATCCTCACAGCTTTGGAATTAGTAAGTCTGGGCTGGTCAGATTGTTCAGTGGGTAAAGCACTTGCCAAAAAAGCATGAAGACTAGGTTCACTTCCCCAGCACCCACATAAAAGCTGAGAAGGCATGTTGGCCTGCATACAATCCCAAAACTCAAGGGATGGAGAAAAGGGTTCCCCAGAGCAAGCTGGATAGCTATTCTAATTGAACTGGCAAGATCCAAATCAGTTGTTCTCAACCTGTGGGTCACAATTCCTTTGAGGGTTGCATATCAAACATCATGTATACCAGATTTTTACATTGTGATTCATAATAGTATCAAAATTATAGTTATGAAGTAGCAAACAACTTTATGGTTGGGGGTCACCACAACATGAGGAACTGTATTAAAGGGTCACAGTTTAAGGAAGGTTGAGAATTACTGCTCTAGATTCTAGTCAGAGCCCCTGAATCTTTATATAATGTGAAGAGTAATTAATTTGATTTAGATGCTATGCTCACCTAAGAATACATTTTATTTATTCCATATTATCAATATATCAATGTCATTTTAGACATTGATATAGAAATATATCAATATATAGAAATATAGAAAAGAGAATATACTATGGTGATATTTTATTTGTGCTGAAATGTGGTGATATCTTATTTGTATGTTAATAAAGTTTGCCTGGAGATCAGAGGAAATAGCAAGGCTTTAACACAAAAGTCAGGCAGTGATAGCACGTGCCCTTAATCTCATCACTTGGCAGGCAGGGTCTCTGTGTGTTCAAGGACAGACTAGGGAACAGCCAAGTGTGGTGACACAGGCCTTTAATTCCAGTACCAACCATAGAAACCTGGAGGCCTGTACAGATAGGCAGTGACAAGGAAGTGAGGGGGCTGGGCTAAGAGCCAATGAGAGGGCAGAACAGCAAGGCAATAAAGGTGCAGGTAGACAGGAAGTAACTCACCTTTTGGTAGCTGCAGAACTGGAGGTAAGGTTGGTGGCTATCACTATTTCCCTGATCTCTAAGGCTTTCACCCCTATATTTGGCTCTGTGTTTGTTATTTAATAAGACCATTTAGAAATTCAACTATGATATATGGATTTCATTTCCTGAAGGTATTCGAAATATGTCTATTTATATCCATGCCAACATCTCTGATTTTGGAATCTAGTATCATACCAGATCTCAACAGTTATTCGATACCTTTGAAACATTTGCACACTCATAGATAAAACCTTATCACCTACCAACTGATATACTCTTCTAGGGAGACCTCTAAGCTTTCCTTTTTCAAAATTCTTAGCCCTCATATTTGACGCATATGTACAATAAAAACTGCTAACAGCACTGAGCAAACAAGTGCAGTTTGTATGATTGAATCGATCATCTATCTATCTATCTATCTGTCTGTCTGTCTGTATATATATCTATCTAATCTCTTTCTCTATCTATCTGTATATATATATATATATATATATACATATATATATATATGCATATACTTATTGATCTATCCTCTATCTAACATCTACCTATCTATCATGTATCTTTCCACTATATGAATCTACCTACTATCTCTCATCTATCCGCCCATCAAACTAACACCTAGCATTAATTATGACTATCGGCTTTAACTTGTCAGTTCACCATTCTATGTTTTCTTCATTGTCTCTAAATTAGATCTCACAGATGTCAGGTGAGGCATAAAAGGTGTATATCCAAAGTGGAGCTCCAGATATGTCAATGGGGTGCTGAGAGGAATGATCTACCTTTATTCTACAAGCAGCTAAAAGATAGACAATCCCAATTTTAATGGAAATTTGAGATATGGGGTTTTCTAATAGAGCAGCTTCCAAGGCAATTTGTGGGGTAGTGTGTTCATGAGTATTTTCAAACAACTGGGAGGAGAAAGAGCATCTTTCAGTTGGCCTTAAAGCTTACAGAACTGCAGAAACCTTCACTTGTGAGCTATGTTATTAATACACAGATGTGCAAAAATTCTGTAGATAACTTGACATGATAAAAGAGATAGATCATGGGATTTGATAATGGGATCTTAATGAAGAGAGTCATGAAGAAAGAAGTTTAAGTAAACATTTATTAATAGATTAGAGAAGGATAAATCAAGAAGGAAGATCAATGTGCTAAATGTAAAATAAATACATTGTTTAAAAGACCTCTGATTGCCCCCCCCACTGTGTGTGTGTGTGTGTGTGTGTGTGTGTGTGTGTGTGTGTGTGTGTGTGTGTGATGACTGCTCTTCTACACATGGCTTGGAAGAAGCTTCTAGCTAGAACCTTTTTGTCATAGGATGATTTGTTCAAAGGATTTGTATGTTTACTCTAAGGAAACAAGTTTATGACTCCATCTGGCCAGTCTCTTATATAGAAAGGTTAAATGTGGAGTGACATACAGACCACATACTGCACTCTTCTTTACTGCTGGACATCAAGTCACTGTTGATTCACAAATGAAAAGTAACGGAAATCTTCAATTTGGTTTGGAGTTGTTGTTTGTTTGTTTGTTTTTGTTTTTTGTAGATCAGGTTGAATTCATGAAATCTGAAAGTAAACCATGTTACAAGATTCTTTTCAGTTGGAAAATTACTGGTCTACAGGATAAGCCAACACTGTATCCACTGAAAGAAAAGATCTAATGAATCCTATCTAAGTTGATTATAGGAGAAATGGTTTGATGTCTCTTTTATTCTAATTTAAAATTTATACAATATGTGGATATGGATGCATACATACATATATACACATTATATATATACATACATATATATATATATATATATATACATGCTTGCATGCACACTCACTCACATACATATAGTACATAAATGCAACCTCTTTAATATGTATAATGTTACTCATATGTGTGATTTCACAGCTGACCACTTGGCATTGGATAATCGGTAGATGTGCTCTTCCCTGGAGAAGATTATTCTTCCAACTGTTAGCATTCCTTAGCTGCCTGTACTTTTTTTGCCTAGGATTATAGCCTCCTGGGCTTTTCTCCATCCACTTTAGCAAGCCTATTGGTGTCATGCTTGTTCAGATATTGTTTAGGCAGCCAGATTTTAAGTTATAGCCCCTGAAAACAAAGATATTCTTTTTTCCCATTGCACACATTTTCCCAATAGTTCCCTTCTGAAGGACTTTCAGACAATGAGCCAACTGCTTTAAAGATACTTACCATCTCTTTTCTGCAAATGAAAACTAATCTTGACAAATGTACTTAAATGTCTCTTCAAATTCATCTCCTCAGGACCTAAGTGCAAATGGCATACAGAATAATCTTTATCTGTTTATCATGATAAAAGCCATCTGTCCTGAAAACCACGATGAATATAGCCTCTTATCTTTCAATTAATAGAATCACTGTTTTACCTCAAAGATTATTTTTATGTTTTGTTTAACTAAAACAAATTCAAAATGGAACTTGATCTTAGTGTTTCCTGACTTACAGGCATATGAACTAGTGCCCAGCTTCTCTTGCTTTTACATCTTCCTCCTATGTAAGTAGATAGAATTATTTAATACAATTTGATATAGGGCAATTGACTCTTTACATGCATTTAGAATTCAGGTAAAATTATTGACTAATGAGGGAAAAGAAACTATATTGATAAGGAGGCTAGACACTCATTTCAAACTTTATCTTTTGTTCCTCTTTAAATGACATAAAATGATTAAAAATCTCCAAATATATCACATAGAACAGAAAGAAAATGAATTTATTTCCTGTTCCATATAACTTTATGAAACAACAACCAAGTTAATCCATCAATAAGTATGCATTGCCCAATTATTCATTCTTTCAAATATATGTTGTGCTCTGCAAATAATCACCAGGGCTATAAACATGAACATGAGAGAGAAACATATCATGTTTCATATAAGCCTTACTGCAAAATGTGAACATGTTTCAGTACTTCATGATTACCAAGAATTGCATTATTTATAGGATGATAATTAGCATGTCCATGTTGACCTCGTCTCCACAGTAAGGTTAGAAAACATGCTAAACTTAACAAAAAGTGTAGAAAGATTGATTCATAAAGAGAAATCCAAATATAGTACTATAAACTCCAGTACATGAATGACATGAAAGTGTAGGTAGTTCAGATTCACACAGTAGACAGAGATGGGACATTAGAGTGTAATCTCAAAACTGAGAGTTCTTTCCTTTAACTATCTCCCTATACCCTCAAAATGCTGAATAGAGAATTGGTATTTAGAAACAGTTTTCTAGATGTGTACTTCCCACACATGACAAGAGGAATCCCTATGTATCTGAGATCTGTGGAGATGTTTGTAAAACTCCACAACATCATTGTATCTTCCAACTGCTCTCAAGTTAGGACACACTGTCTCTTTTGTAATAAAGAGAGCATAAAAAAATTATTTCTTTTTCTCCACTGTCCATCTTCAAGAACTTGATGTACTATTCTCTGTACTGTCCTCTCCTCAGTAATTCTCATTTCCTTCAACCTTAAGATCAGATGTCATAATAGATGAATAGAGGGTCTAAAGTCAGTCAGCTACATCCTGGGTCAGCTCCCTACTGCTCCTGTCAGGGTTTTAGCTCACATCTCTAAACATTTCTTTGCTCTTTGTAAAATTTCTATAACAGTTTAGTGATTTTTAAAAATACACCATCAGTTATTTTATACAAACATTACAAAATACTCAAAATTAAATCAATTGATTCTCTACTTTAAATGCCATCTTACATCAATAAGTACTGGAGATTTTGTCTTCACCACACTATTGGTTTAGTCTACTTTCCTCACCAATTAGACAGTGACTTCTCAAAATAGAGAAAGAGAGAGACTTGATTTTTAGTAACCTTTGGAACCTATTTAACAGTGTGATTCATAATGAAAGTAAGGTGATTAATGATAAGACTTGATGCTAGTGGGATAGTTAAGATTATTTCAAGAGTTTGTATTAATTATACATCAGTAATGAATTCTAATATAAAATGTAAGAGTAATTTATAAGTTGTAGTGATTCAAGATTATGCATTAACTTGGGAACTTTAAGGTTATGCTTATGGGAACTTTAAGAGGCTTAGAAGCTGGGCGTTGTGGTGTATTTGGGGGTTGGAGACAGGAGGATCAGGAGTTATATGCTATGTGGTGGATCAGGAGTTATATGCTATGTGGTGAGTTCAAGGCTAGCATGTGCTACAAGAGGCCCTGTCTCAAAACAGGAACAAAAGAAGTCTAGGGAAAATGGGAAAACATGGAGTCTATATCATATTATCACTTGGATTTAGAATACACACTATTAAATGTCTTTATTTCAAAATGGAAATATTATTACCCTTCTCCACATGTAGCAGAAGACTAAATTTCTAACCAGCAGATGGATGACTGACTAGCTGTTTAACTCCTTTGGGCTGTGTGTGTGTGTGTGTGTGTGTGTGTGTGTGTGTGTGTGTGTGTGTTAATTTAACATGGTGATAAAAAATCATTTGATCTATTCTGTAGATGTCAAAGATAAAGATGTACTCATGAAAAGCTTGGACATTATTCCAGAATGGTCTTCCAGTATCCAGTGCTATTCTATATTCACATGCACAATATGATGTTTGAGTTATTGCTTTAATTTGTGTTTCCTTGAGGGCACTGGCCCGTGGGTAATCCTGACAGAGGACATTTGTTTTCTGTGCAGGTCCTCTCACCTGTGCAGAGTTACTAAGCTAAGTGCCAGTCCCATGCTGCCATACATCTGTCTCAGCCTAGGACAGCCTGCCCTTCTCTTGGTAATATATGTAGTCAGCTGCCATTTCTATGAGCAATGGATGTTCTTTTTGAAACATCTTTTTCAGAAGGTGCTGTCTCTATTCCACCACGGCTTTCTTTCCATTGTCCAATGTTGTAGTTATTCCCTGAAGTGTTCCTGAACTAAATTCCCAAGGGGTGAAAAAAGCTCCTCTGGATTGACTGAGGCCTTAGGGCTTAGTTTTTGCCTTCTAGGAGATGTTGTGATGAGGAAGGACAGAAATTCTCATAAGATTTTGGTATAACCTAGGCATTTTGTTCTGTTGCTTCAGCTATATGTGAATACAGCCTTAGAATCCTGTCCAATCACGCCCATCAGGCCTCCCATTCTTTTGGCCTTGATGACCTTATTCTTTCTCTTCTGTCATTGTCTGCTTATGTGGTTCAAAGACAGTGATGATCCAGAACTGTTCACAATTTCTGAGAACAGGCTGTATAGGTTTATAATTGTACTGGAACCCAGGGGCTAGCTCATACAATTTCAGGGTACTTTGATGATGCTAGGAAATTGACTCAAATATTCTGCCACAACTTTGCAGGATTTTTCAGGAATGTATTAAGTTTTTTTTTTTAATTTTGAAAAATCAGGCATATATTAAAAGTTTTCAGAAGCATTAAAGTTTTTCCTGAGACTTCCATTTCTTCCCTATAAACAAATGTTAACATATGAAACCTGAGTAGTATTAGAAAAGGAAAATAGCTCGGCCATTAAAATGCTTGACTTCCAACCATGAGAACTCAAATTTGTCTCCATAGCCACATTAAAG
The DNA here is from genome assembly GCF_949786415.1 of Peromyscus eremicus. Taxonomy (NCBI): domain Eukaryota; kingdom Metazoa; phylum Chordata; class Mammalia; order Rodentia; family Cricetidae; genus Peromyscus; species Peromyscus eremicus. The sequence goes on along the minus strand of NC_081421.1, from coordinate 111,857,492 downwards.
AAATGGTTGGTGTGATGGTATATGCTTATGATAGACCTGAGGAGGTACACATAGGCAGATCACTGGGACTATCTGGTCAGCCAGCTAATCATGATCCCAAGGCCAGACAGAGACTTTGTCTCAACAAAAATACGATGGAGGGCTCCTAAAAATTACACTGTATTTGTCCTCCTGTTTCTCATGCAGACACACACAAACACATACACACACACACACACACACACACACACACACACACACACACACACACAGAGAGAGAGAGAGAGAGAGAGAGAGAGAGAGAGAGAGCTATATTCCACTGCTTTTCATTATATTGAAAAAGATCCTCTTTAATGATCTTTAGTGGCATCTACTTCCTTTGTATATTAATCACATATGTATTAGAAAAGAGCAGGCTTGCCCAGGATATCAACCCAACATGGCATAACATATGTAAGGCTTGGTGTTCTTGTGGGACTCCTAATAGTGGAAGTGGAGTGTGTCTCTGACTCTTGCCTGCTTTTGGTACTGTTTTCCTCCTTCTGGGTTCCTTCGTCCAACTTTGATATGAGGGTTTGTGCCTAGTTTTATTGTAACTTTGTTATGCCATGTTGGGTTGATATCCTGGGCAAGCCTGCTCTTTTCTAAAGGGAAATGGATGAGAAATGGGTATATGTCTATGTTTTTGAACTCCTTTATGAAAACTGAAATCTTCCTTGTCTTTTGATTCAGATGCAGAAGTCCATCATCATCCCCAAACATTAAATAAATATGCTTGTATCTTATATGTGGTTTGTTCTCTAGAGTAGTCTGACATGGGTGGGTAGTTTTAATTGTGAACTTGAAACAATCTGGAATCACCTGGAGAAAGGCCTCGGCTTGTGTCTGTAAGAGATTATCTTAATTATATTCATTGATTGTGAGGACCTCCCCCTCTGCCAGAAGTGAGGACCAAAACCCTCTGGGCTTTGGGGTTCTGCACTGAATAAGAAATCAGACAATAAGCTGAGTGCGTTTCTTCTTCACTCTGATTTCTGATGTGGATGAGGTGTCACCAGTTGTTTCAAGCACAGGCTCTTATGACTTCCCCACATGATGGACTGTAACCTGGAACTGTGTGATTAAATAAGTCCTTTATCCATTAGGTTGACTTTATCAGTGTGTTTATTCACAGTTACAGGAAAAGAAACTAAGGTGTTGGCTAAATCTGTTATGTCTTTGTCAAATGTTCTTGTGTTTGCTTAAATAAGAAAATTTTTTAGAACCCTGCAGATGATGATGATGAAGATGATGATGATGAATGATGATGATGAAGATGAATAAGATGATGATGATGAAAAGAAGATGAAGATGAAGAAAATGAAGATGATGATGATGAAGATGAAGAATAAGATGAAGAAGATGAAGAAGATGATGAAGAATATGAAGAAGATGGTGATGAAAGATGAAGATGATGATGAAGAAGATGAAGATGAATGATGATGATGATGAAGAAGATGATGAAGATGATGATGATGATGAAGATGATGATGAAGATGATGATGATGAGCCAGAGGAATTGAGGACACCATGACAATACAGTCCATGGAATCAACTAAGCAGGGCTTACAGTGGCTCACAGAGACTGAAAAGGCAACCATAGACCCTATATGGGTCTATGCTAGGTCCTCTGCATACACATTATGATTGTAAGGCTTGGTGTTCTTGTGGGACTCCTAATAGTGGAAGTGGAGTGTGTCTCTGACTCTTGCCTGCTTTTGGTACTGTTTTCCTCCTTCTGGGTTCCTTCGTCCAACTTTGATATGAGGGTTTGTGCCTAGTCTTATTGTAACTTTGTTATGCCATGTTGGGTTGATATCCTGGGCAAGCCTGCTCTTTTCTAAAGGGAAATGGATGAGAAGTGGATATGGGGGTGGGAGGAAATAAACGGAGAAGACTGGAAAGAGTGGAGGGAGGGGAAATTGCAGATGGATGTAATGTATAAGAGAAGAATCAATAAAATAAAAGAAAGCAAATTCTTTTCTATTGTTAATTCAAAACCTACACCAGAAATTGATGTTTTATGTTGTTACAAATAGAATACAAATTTCAAGAATAACTTTGAATTTTTCTATCTAATAATAAGAACTACATGTGGTAACAGTACAGAGTATCCTTGTGTGGATAGATGCTTTTCTAATTTCTCTTGGCCTTTTCTCATGTTTTTAGAATTAATAAGGTACATTCTGGCAATGGTTTGTATTCCTTGGCGAGGTGCTATGCCAATGTAAAGGAGGAATTCTATTAGAACAAGGTTATTATTTGAAGGCCTATAAAGCTTTGACCCACAGTGATTAAAATATTTGTTCAAACTGTGAAATAATTAATGTCCAGTTCTGAAGGAGAATCAAAATGGTTAACAGGCTTGGCAGGTACCATCAAGCAATGTTCCTTAAGCTGTAGAGCATTTATGAATCTACTCAAACTCATTTTCCCATGGGAGAAAATAATATAATAGTTTGCTTTGGGCAGTGCAGGGGCATTCCCAAATAGTTCTTTTCTTTTTCTTTAAAATCCACAGTGGTATTTTAGACACTATTGTCCACAGCTTGCTAAACTAGCTTTTCAGTGTCGTAAACGTAAGGTTACCTTGGGTAAATTTCCTTTGAGTCCCTGTGATCCGCCAACTTTTCCACCCTTCTTAAAATGCACAGTGAGGTGGCTGATTCCAGCCAAGGCACATAACCTTTCCTGGAATCAAGGTAGGCATTTAGATGACCTGAAGAAATCATTGTAAGTTAATAAAGGAAAAACTTAAGACCCACTGACCAGTTGAGCAAATCATCACCCTATTCACTTGTTCCTAGAAATCATTTGCAATGGATATTCTTTCAATTACAGAGGAAATTAACTACCTCCCAAGAACTAAATTAAGAAGTCTAGAGCAATGAGCTGGGAAGGTCTTTATGGATGGTGTGGCTACCTGATGAGCAGCAATTTCACATCTAATTACAGTGGTGTATAATTTATAACTTGCCTTCTCTTCTTTCAAATTATACCACATTGGTAAGGTTCCCAGCTGAGGACTGGGAAAAGGCTATACCTACAGTGCATTAGCACTGTCATGTCTCTGCTGGGAACAAGGCACTATAATGAGTAGTGTGGGCTTTTACTCTGTTCTGAGAAGACATGTGTCTTGTAGCAAGCACCTTCAACATCAGCCTTGGTTTTCACTCCCAAGGCAGGCTTTGGGTGAGACAATCAGAATGCAGCAATTGTGTGGCATGTATTTATTCCCTTCTCACTTACTCCTACTCGATAATAAGGTGTCTTTTTCAATGCTCAGACACTTTTGAATTCTTAGAATTTTTTTAGGGGAGACAGAAGATAATAAATGGGAAGAGTAAAAACATTTTAAAGAATAATGGCTTATTTAACTACAAATATCTGTGAATTTTCCAGTGCAAGATCCAGTGATGCTCAAAGTACGTGGCTGTATTTTTTATTTAAGGCTATTTTACCATCTTGGGGAATGTGGGAGAGTCAAATGTGCCTTCTATTTTAAACTTCTGACAAGTTTGCTTAAACTGTTCTTTAATAAACAGCAATAACACTAGAATTGAGAGGTGTAGACCATTGCCCCTCCCTCCACTAATCACATCATTATATTCTCACATCTGAAATCCAGTCAGCCATTTTCTTCTTTATATAGGAGAGCACATCACACTTGACAAGAGCAATCTTTTTTATCATCACAGGAAAAACATTTTCAAAAACTGAATATGAGAATTTTAATTAAGTTCATTTAATAAAATGGAAAAAATGTGTTTTAATATTTAAGGAGGAAACTCTTGCACTCTTAAAAATAAAGAGAAATATAAATAAGGCCCAATATTTTCATACTATTTAGAATTGTACAGGAACTACTGAAGTCATAAAACCAATTATAAAAAAAAAATAGATAAATTACAAAAGATTTCAAGCCTGCTATGGAAGTATAGATTATATAGTTACAACGAGTCACCATTCACAATCCCAAAATCTTACTTCATCTGTTCTAGAAACTTTAACTGTGCCTATATTAAAAGGATTTATTGTGACTGGTTAGACAGGATCTTTGGACCCTGAGTCAGTGGCAGTTATTGACACATTCCATTGGCTATGTGGACTGAGAATGATACCTTATGAAGGAGCAAGATGACTTTTGGTGTCTGTAGTTATGTCGCCCTGAGTACTCATCATCAAAGATACTTTCTGTAGTCCATGTAAGATGCTATGAGCTCTTTTTCATTCATTAGCCTCACCCCACCCCCACCCCCCTTTTTTAGTCTTTTTTGGCATTATTGTTTTTCTTTTGTTCTCTGAAGTGATCTCTTTCTTTCCTGTAAGAATGTTTGCATACTAGTGCTCAGTGATAGATCCATTTCTCTTCAGATCTCTCCAACTGCTTGTCACATCATTAAACTGTAGCTTTGATATCACTTTTTCAAAAAATCTTTTCTTGACTCTTGATATCTTTACTAAAATATTCACAGCATTGGGTGCCTTTCCTTCACAACAAGACTTATACTGTAATTCAATCATTGTGATATAAGATGTCCAGCATCTGTTTCCCATCCTATTCAATCTAGCTACAAGAGTACAAAATTTTCACTGGGCGCTGTTAAATTCCAGGCCTGTCCTATCATCAGAACCATCAAATGCATACTTGATGAACTGAAGGGAGGCCTTCTAATTTTAGAAAACACACAAGCACACACACACACACACACACACACACACACACACATGCACACACACAATTTGGTCATTTGTGTGGTCCTAAAACCTGTCTACTTGTGGTTAAGGCAGAGCTGTGACCTCAGTGCCAGTCTGGGCTATATAATGAGACACCCCCTTTTAATATTTTTCTTTTAGTTCATATGCATACATGATGGTCTGCATAAAGACATACTAAATTGTCTCTTTAAACTTTTTCCTCTGTGATTCTTTGAGTCATTCAGAGAAGTCTACTTTCTCTTTCATAAAATAGCTTTATAAGTTCTTCAAGATAGTCTTTTGGCTTTCTGTATCTTCTTTGTTTTTAATGAGGTTCATCTGTTCACTATAAAGTACTTATGGACCACCTGGTCAGACTTTGTACAAACTCCAAGGCTTTTGTAACTCCTTATGACACACTGATGACATGCATTTATTTCTTGTGTTTTTCATCTAGGACATTTTCCATTGCTCCATTTTTTTCTTCCTTTTCTTTATTGTGATTTTATCTACTTTCCGCAATAGAATAAATTCTCATAACCTTCCCATTGTGTATTCTGAACAATGATTCTGCTTTCTCAATGGATAGCTGATGTTCAGTTGTGTGCTGATGATACCAGTAACAAAGAAGGTTATGTGCTTCAGTTACCAATGTCCCATAAATTGTGTGTAGAGTGAAACATTGAACAAGTTATTCATGCCTGGAAATTTTTTTCCTCAAATGCTGATGCCCAGGCCTAAGCAAAATGTACTGGAGCTATAAGACTGTCTGAAATTTCATAAATTGGAGCTGTGGTTTGAATATGTTCTCCCATAGCCATGTGCTGGAAACTTAATCTGAAAGCACAAGAGTTGAGGAGTGGACCTCCTCAGAAGTGATGAGGTTATGAATGGGTGGTGTCATGATCATGGGAATGGCTATCTTATAAAAATTAATTACTAGAGTTAGTGAAATGGTTCAGTGGGTGAAAGCAGTTGCCTTTAAACTAGATGACTTAAATTCAATACCCAGGGCCTACATGGTAAAAGAAAGAACTGACTTCCACACACTGGCCCCTGAATTCCACAGGTGCATGTAGTATGTCCTCCCTCGAATAAGTAAGAAATGTGACTTTTTAAAAATTATTTTCATCCCTCTTTCTTTCTCAGATTTGTCTTCCTTTTTGTATTATGCCATGCAAGACAGTCCTTACCTGATGTCAGTCTCTTGATCCAGAGATTCCTAACTATTGGAATTACAAGAAATGATATTCTGTTCTTTATAAATTATCCAATCTGTGATATACTGTTATAGCAACACACAGTAAGACAAAGATGCATGCTTTTTTTAAATTGAATATTCTGAAAGAAGTAACTCTTTCAACACAAAGAGTTAAGAGTAGAAACCTAAAAAACTTTTATTTTTATTTATGTGTATGTGTGTGCATTTCACATATTTGCAGGTGGTCAAGGAGATCAGAAGAAGGCATTGGGTCCTCTGGAGATAGAGTTACAGGCAGCTCTTGGATCCTCTGGAGCTAGAGTTACAGGCAGTTGAGAGCTGCCTGACTTGGCTGTCATAACAGAACTTGACTCTTCCGGAAGAGCAGCAAATGTTTATAACTGCTAAGCCATCTAGCCAGCCCCAGTAGTAGAAATACAAATGGAGGAATCGTGTGTATATAATATGGACAAAAAATAATAATTACCACAACAATTGGTAAAACTGATTTTTCCATGAAAATTTCTATTGGCCTATATAAAAACTTCAGACACATTATGAAGGAAGCATTTTATGAAGCAGAAGTGCAAATGATAGCTTTTCAACTTGGAAACTCAGCTCTTACTTCTAAGACAATACGAGAATCCAAGACGTTTGAGTTCAAGTTGACCCAAATACGTTTCAACTTGATAACAGACCCATTATCTGTTTATTTATGTAGAAGAGAACAAAGTAATAAATCAAGGCACTTTTCAAATAGCTTCATGAAAATATCAATTAAGTATGTTATAACATAATGAGGAAATCTATGCTATATGTTTTCTATGCAAAATGATCATATTCTTAACTTATACAATGATGGAATCAGGTTGTGGGCGTTAAGTTCATACAACCCAAAAGTTTTTACTTGATAGTAACAAGGATGTTAAGATGGACATAGGGAAGTAAAAGGCTTTTAAAGATAGCATAAAGTAAAAGGCGAACGATTTATACGATCTGAAGAGAAACCAGAAATCCACAAAGATACTCCCACAATAGACTGCTGGCAATGGTCGAGAGACAGCCCGAACTGACCTACTCTGGTGATGGGATGGCCAAACACCCGAATTGTCATGCTAGAAACCCCATCCAATGACTGAGGGAACTGGATGCAGAGATCCACAGCTAAGCCCCGGGTTGAGCTCTGGGAGTCCAATTAGCGAGAAAGAGGAGGGTTTATATGCAAGAATTGTTGAGACCAAGGTTGGATAAAGCACAGGGACAAATAGCCAAACGAATGGAAACACATGAACTATGAACCACTGGCTGAGGGGCCCCCAACTGGATCAGGCCCTCTGAATGGGTGAGACAGTTGATTGGCTTGATCTGTTTGGGAGGCATCCAGGCAGTGGAACCGGGTTCTGTGCTCATTGCATGAGTTGGCTGTTTGAAACATGGGGCTTATACAGGGTCGTTTGGCTCGGCCTGGGAGGAGGGGACTGGACCTGCCTGGACTGAGTCTACCAGGTTGATCTCAGTCCTCAGGGGAGGCTTTGCCCTGGAGGAGGTAGGAATGGGGGGGGCTGGGGGGAAGGTGAGGGAGGCGGGAGGGAGGAGAACAAGGGTATCCGTGGCTGATATGTAAAACTGAATTGTATTGTAAAATAAAATAAAATTAAATTTAAAAAAAGATAGCATAAAATTCTTTGATGAAGTGTAAGAAGTAGACTTATGTATGGGTATAAGGACAAAAGTTTAGAATGTAGCTAAGGATTATGCAGCTTTTGTAATGTATAGTTGTTACTCTTCTGCAAGATCCATGACTGATAGTTGGCTGGATTTCCAGTAAGAGTCATGATTACACTCTTGTTGGTCAGGTTTTAAGTCCAATTAGAGAACTCTCTGTTACCACTGAGATATGAATGTTACCTCTGCATCCTTAGGGTTATCATGTCATGCTTATATTTGTAATTCATAGGTATCATAGCTAGGTAAAACACTTGGTTGCTGGTGTCCCTTGGAAGATTACATAGTACTTTCTGATGCTATGAAAATTAGTCCTCATGGAGGAAACATTCATGTCAGTTCCACCTCAGGGGCCTCTAGGCCTTGAGTTTGAAGTGCATGGTGTCTTCAGCAATTTTCAGCAGGGATGAGGTGGCCATGTACATCTAGGATATCAGCTTAGACAGTAGTGCAGCAAGATGGAAGGCTTACTTAGGGAATGCTTCTTTTTTTATTCTTGGGGCATCTTGGAAGACTCATGATGAAAGGAGAAAGCAGCAGAACATGTCTCAGGGATGCCAAAATGCTGTTCCAAAGCAGTCAGCTCATGGTTCATCTTTAGCACAGAGAAGGATGTAGGCAGAGTGTGTGAGTTTTGTAGAGGGGAACTTTCTGGATAAGTCTTTTTGAGCAGGGAGAGGTGAGACTAATCATTATGGGATTAAAGATTAAAGAAAGAAGCAAGATCAAGTCTCAGCGTCTTCAGGAGCCTACTCATGAACAATGTGTGTTAGCAAAGGTTGTCCACACCAGAAAGCCACTGTTAATACTTCAAGCTTGCTGGTATTAGCTACCAAACTATGGAGACTGCTTTGTTATTTCATCTTATTTTTTTCTTTATCCTCCAATAGATTTATTTATCCTCTTGCCCAAAATGAAATTTTGTCAGTTCAGACAGTAAGTGATAAATCCCGTAACAAACTTTTCTTTCATTATACCGCTGTTCCTTTCTTTTGTAGTCTGATCATGAGAAAACCCCTACTATGTGTTACTTGTACCAGCTGTGTGGTTTGCCAAATACCTTTTAGATGTGAGTGCCCTTGGTTCTGGTTTTGTCAGTCTAGATTTGGGGTTCTTAGTCCAAGTTGAGGCCCCAGCATCATAATGTGTCTTCATTCAGAATAAAACTTTGAGCATAGAAGAGGGGCTTGGTGCCTATGCAAGAACAGTCAGCAGTTGAAGTGAGTGGTTTCCATGGAAGCATCCTACTATGGAAGACATTCTTTGTGATTGCGTTAGCACTACTAATGAGATTTGGGCATTAATAACAAGAAGGCTGCAATAAAAGTAGAAAACTAAAGAAACAGTCTTTGAATGTTAACTTCTCTATAAAATTCTCAAAATATAATTTCAAGAAATAAACAAGACAAAGAGGTACAGTATAGAGACTATATCAGCACCAAATAAACAATATTTTAATCTAAATTAAGGCAGTATTTCTTTGACAATGGAGTAGAAAATACAAGAGATAAATTAATTATAAAAGGTGTATAGTCAAGAAATCAAGTAGACTAAGATTAAAAGTATAGCTAAACATAATAGCAGATTATTTGGTGAAAAACACTGAGAATAAAACAGAGTGGTGCTCTGAGCAATGACTGGAGTCCCATATTCCAAGACCATTCCTGTCAAAGTATATTCTGTTTGTGTATCGTTTACATATCGCTATGATAGTTTACATATTAGTTGATTTAACCAAGATTAACTAGGAAATAGTGCATAAAAACTAGGTTAAAATCATAATAAATAAAAATCTCAAGAAAAACTAGGTAAATAGAAATCTGAAAGTATAGTTAGCATTTGTAAAAAGTTCATGTTGTTGTATGGATCTTTCAAATTATATGTGTGAGCTGAGTAGTGGCACATGCTTTTAATCACAGCACTCTGGAGTCAGAGACAGGGTCATCTTTGAAACCAGCCTAGTCTACATGGTGAGTTTGGGGCCAGCCTGGGTCACATAATGTGACCCTGTCTGGAAAAATTAAAAATCCATACATGAAAGAGTCAGAGGCAGGCAGTCACCCCAATAAATGTCCATATTCTTTATTATTTACACCACTATACCCCACAAGACCTTTCCTTTATACTGCAGATGTGATCATTAGAAATAGCACTGTGATAGAGACAACTTGGTTGTGTACATTCTTTTTGTTTTGTTTTGTTTTTTCGAGAAAGGGTTTCTCTGTATAGCTTTGCGCCTTTCCTGGAACTCACCCTGTAGCCCAGGCTGGCCTCAAACTCATAGAGATCCACCTGGCTCTGCCTCCCGAGTGCTGGGATTAAAGGCATGCGCCACCACCGCCTTGCCGGTTGTGTACACTCTTATAATAGGTTTCTTACAATAATCCATTTCTTTCTTTAACATATGAGCATATTTCTTATTAAAATCAGTTTATGCTGAATAAAGTAGTGCCTATTTTCATTAGCAATTAAAAATATGTCCAAAGCAAACCTGATATTTTGGAATACTTTAAAAATGATTATATTTAAATTTTATGGAGACTACAAATTCATACTTAGCAACTCAGGGGCATACACACATATGTCCATTTCCTGTTACTTCCTTCTGAAACTGTCTCATTTTGTACATCTATCTGATTCACAAATATTTATTTTCACAATAGTGGAAATATTTCAAGAAAAGGAGCATGACAATGCTCGCGTAGCAGGGTTTCAAGGTTTGCTAGCTAATGCAGGTAGGCTTGAAGTATTAACAGCAGCTGCCTGTGTGTTCAACCTTTGCAAATACACAATGCTCAGAGAACTATTCACTTAGAGGTAGAAATTTTCACAGGTCCTATCAATGTTCTTCAAGACTGAATTTTTCTCTGACAATTTATTTACTTTCCTTTTGGTGTTTACTTAGCATTTCAGAAATGTTTACATGATACTGATGTCATGAAACAGGTACCGAGTAACTTCTGCAATTTCAGTATCTCTAACTCCTGCAGTTTTCGTTATAAAACATGTACTATATAAATAAATAAATTTGAATGCACATTTGAAAGTTTTTGTACTTATACATGAGCTATAGCTAAATTACTTCTGGAAGTGTCTGAAATTTTTCATTAGGGTTTAATTGCCAAACACATATTCTAATCATCAAAATCATCATTCCATTTTATTACCATTTTTGAGCCTTTGGATATAGTTCTCACAATGACAGTCTGGATGACCTTTCTTAAGGAATGAGTTCTTATTAAGTTGTATGACAGAAATGTGAACTACTGTCAACTTAAATGAAGTAAATATTAGTATATTCTAGGATATGGTGACAGTTTTCAATTTATAATATACATCAGTGATGTCACTTCTAAGAAGAAGAAAAAATGAATATAGGGAGAGAGGAAGATGTCCATGAGTGCAGAAATATAACTTCCTGGCTTATTTTAAGCTCTGAGGGTATTTTGCAATAAATTTTAATAGTTATTTGCATGTGATAAATGCAAATAGATGAGTTATAATTATAATAGAATAGAATAGAATTTGTTATGTATTAATAGTTGCTGAGGAAATAAATTGAAATAAGTCATTGCATTTGTAAGTGGAAGAAATATTGGCACATCAGTAATCTGTTGGTACAAAAATTTTGACAGAGTTCGTATTACAGAAGATACCATAATTATGATGGTAAGTGTCTGTACCTTAAAGCGAGTTCCTGGGGTACAAAACTTAAGTCACCATATAATAACTATGATCTCTTGAATATTATTTACTTTTTTCACTCATATTTTCCTATAGGTAGAACAAAACTACTGATAAGATCTAACTGCAAATGTATACAAAGATTAGAAATTAGTTCTTTAAAGTGTTTGAATCCCTTCTTGGCTCATACTGTCTAAATGAAATTTCCTTAAAGGGTCTATACAGAAATATTACAAAGAAATCTACTGAAGCAAACTATTCTAAGACATGATACAAAGTCTCAAATAAATACCATACCAGTAATTTAATTAAGATAAAATTATTTCTTAGGGTATGGAAATTACTCCTAAGAGGTAGTAATTTCCAGTGGGAAAAATGGGATTTGTCACAGAGATGGCAGGACATTGAATGTCCCTAACTATCACTTGTCCCCTCCACCCCAAGTTTTTCAATGGCAAGTGAATTGTCTTCTTCTATTTTGGAATAACTTAAATGATATTTAAGCTCATGATGAATAATTGGATAATCACGTAATGAGGTTGTCTACTTAGTGTAACAATACGTATGATTTTTCCTAGTTAATCTGTCACTGCCAGTTTAGTTCAGGAAACTTTCAGAAGTTGGGGCAAGGCCCCCCTTCACATGTCAATTATCTGAAACATCTACTTTACATAGAAAGAAATATGAGTTAACAGACCTTTCATTTTTACCCAAATCAAAAGTGAACAATCTTAGCTGTATTAAATTTCAGACAAAGCCAACTTCAAGGAGGAAAATTATCAGTTATGAAGAGGACATTACACAATGATAAAGTGATGAATTCCTCAAAAGACATAAAAATCTATAACGTGTATGGACAAATTGCCCTTCATAGTTAGAGATTTCAACATTCCTTCATCAGTAATTGCTAGAGCCGGTAAGTAGAAAATCAGTAAAAATAAAGTTTATCTAAACAGCATGATCAATCATCTGGATCCAATTAGCATTGGTAGGCTAGTCTATCCAAAGAGAAAAGAATATACATTCTTCTCAAGATTACATGGGACAGTTAGCAAGATAAACCCCATTCCTGTCCACTGAAAAACATCATCACAAACTGGAGAGCACAGAAACCATGCAGAGAATTCTGTTAGGGAATAGTGGATTGAAGCCACAGCAGAAATATCATGGGGCAATACAAAAATATTTGAAGGCCAAATGATTTTTGCATCGTATATGGGCTAAAGAAATTTCAAGAGAAATTGCAAACTACTTGGAATTAAATTAAAACACAATTTAGAATTTGTAGAATGCAGGAAGCCATGCTTCATGGGAAATTTATATCATTACGTGCATATATTTGAAGAAAGATCCAAAGTAAAAAATCTACAATAATTTTCACATTAGAAAAGAGAGGATAAGATGATTCGACCCTAAAGTATGGAAATAACTACATACTTTATAACACAGAGCAAAAATAACTTAAATATTGAGTAGCTATTAATGTAAATCAAAGTAGGTACAAGATAGAACAATTTATTTAAATAAAGAGAATCAGAATTCGTTCTGTCAAGATGAGGCTTGATATATCCTTATGTACTTTATGATAAATATGATAAAAGCACAGTCAACAGTATGAGGAGAGAGATAAGGGTTATACCCCAGATAGTAAAGGATAAAGAATGCTATGAACAAAGGTAGGAACATTGTGCTACCACAATTGATAATCCATATGATATGAGCAATTTTTAAATAGAAGCAAAACACACAACCATCAAAGAGAAATAGACATACTTAGGGTCTGCAAGAAGGCTCAGTGGGTAACAGCACTTGCTACAGGACCTGATGATCTGAGTTCAATCTCTAGAATTGATATGAAAGTAAGGAATTAACTCACACAAGCTATCCTTTAACCTTCACATGTGAGTTATAATATACACACACATGCACACACACATGTACACACACACACACACACACACACACACACACACACGCACATGTAATATGCCCCTATATAAATGAAATAAAAATAAAAATAAACTATTTATTTCTATAATACATCAACTAAATAAATTGAGTTAATAATTAACAACCTTCTGAGAAGGACATTAGCTCTAGCCTTCTCTGGTGAATCAATATTTAAAAAAGAAATAATAATTTTTCATAATATATTATTAGAAATATTGTCTGAACTGTTCAAAAAATTGAAGAAATTAAATTAAGTAAAACCAAAGCCAGTGTTTTTTTGGAAATATACTTGCAAACTCTCTTAATTTGAAAAGGTCAAATTGAGTCCATCAATTTACAAAAATATTTATACAACAAGGAGGCATGAGATTTATTTCAAACATGCAAGTTTGGTTGATGATTTGAAAGTGAATTAATATAATAGATCTCCTGAGCAAGCTATAAAATAAAAATGAAACAATCAAGTAAATTATCATAGAACAGTCATTGGACAAATTAAATGCCTATGTATAATAAAATTGTAATAAAAATTTCCATCAAAATGAGAAAAGAGGAAATTGTCCTCAAATTTTTCAATACAGAGCAGCTTCTGCAATTAACTTGATGGTGAGGAATGGTATGCATTCCTAAGATTAGGGAAAAAAATAAGCGTTCATTCTCCTTTGTCCAGTTTTACAAATATATTAGAAATCTTACTAGTGACCTAAGAGAACAGAAGGAAATAACAAGTGTCCAGATGGAGAACAACAACAACAACAAAACAAACACAAACAAAAAAGCAAACTTTGTTTACAGATAATGGGATTGTCTATGTAGACAACCTCAAATAATTGATTGAAAATTCTCCTTGACCTTGTAAGATTTTGTAACAAGGATTCAGGCTGCAAGGTTCATACACAAGGCAATTGACAATTGTACTGTGCTGTTTTCAATATGTTATTTGCATTAATCCCTTAAAATAAAATATCAAAGTATTCCACATTCATGGATTGGAATAAATATTTTTAAAATTCCAATTCTTCCTAATTATATCTATGGAGTCTATGCAATCCTTGTAGAAATGTCTAAAGTGTTTATCTAAATTGTTCTGTTAACAATAAAAACTTGGGAGTCAAATATCAGGGTAAAAATGTTATTGATCCAAGAAGCAGCAGAGGAGTTACCAGTTGTGTTTCTCTCTGCACTTCCCAGATGAAAGAGCATGAAATTTCCAAATCCTTCCCTTCTCTTTCCTGTGTATCTTCTCTATCCATATTCCTATCTTCTCTACAGCTAGTTCTGTAAGCTATTCACTGACTCTGCCCATCCCTCACCCAACTCAAGGTTAACTTTATTAACAGTTTTGGGTGTCACAGTGTGATCAAATATCCAACAACAACAAAACAAAGGAAGAAATGAAGGAAGGAAGGAAGGAAGGAAGGAAAGCTCTTTGCTCTTGTTTTCATTTTTTTATTAAGAAATTTTGTATTCATTTTACACACTTGTCACAGATCCCTTTCTTCCTTCCTCCTGCCCCTCCAGTCTTCTTCCCCTAACACACCCCCCATTCCTTCCTACAAGAAAGTAAGTCCTCCCATGGGGAGTCAGTAGAGTCTGGTACATTCAATAGCGGCAGGTGGGTTAGATGGGAACAATTTGTTGCATGATTGGCTTTTAGCTCTTAACACAGTAAAACCATATACAATAAGAACAATTATCAGGTATTGTCTCAATAAAAAGGAAATGTTTTTAACTCTAATACAGTGAAACTATATGCAATAAGAATACTTATCAAGCAAGAATTACATTTACAACATCCAGCCCATTAGTATTAGGCGAATTCTGGGAAATTACTCTATTATTTATTCTATCTTGATGAGTCCAAAGTTTTATACCTAAACCACTTTCTATCATAATTTGTATTATCCACCCTAAAAATGTCCTCTTAAACCCCAAAACATTTTCTTAGGTAAACAACTTAAGCTTTTATGTCTCTCAAACTTTATAAACTTTATATTTCTTTTGTAAGTTTCTTTTCTGAATTTGATAACAAGGAAAACTGTAAAACTATATAATCTTCAACCCCCATCAGAGACCTGAAAAAGATAAAATATTACCTGAGTAAACAGGAAGTACAGAGCAAACCATGTCCAAACTATAGAAATGGCAGCAACAGCTAGTTGCCTGGACAGTCGTCCAAGATTCCTCTGCAATGTTTGGGCATCCATCTTTGGCCTGCAGGTCTAGAATATACAGCAGAGTTTTCTGTGAGGCAGGAATTTTGAAGGACTGTCCTACCTTCTCTGGGAAAAGTTTGGCATTGCCTTCATTTGTGTCCTGCATTTCCAGTTTGGACATCATACTGTCAGCAGTTGAGGCAAGGTCAGTTTCTTGCCCAGTGGATAACTTTGCCGCAAATGAAAGCAAACTCCATATGGAGGTTCTTTGATGCCCTTTATCTTCTCTGAAGTAATTTGGTGCTGCCGGGAGCAGACATATCTCACTGTCATGAAAAACTTTCTGTTATTAAAACATCTTAAATTCCACATTCTGTAGATTTCTGAAATGTTTGAAGACTACTTATATACTTAAAATCTATCTCTGTTTGACCTTGAAAACATACCTAGCATGACAAGTTTGATTGTTATAGATGACTAACTACTAACCTGCATTTCTTAATTATCTTAAATAATTTGTAATAATAGCATTCAAGGACTAGAACTTTACATTAAATTTTAAATGAGGTACATAGATATAATACCTTAAACAAGAGTAAATATATATATATATAATATATACATATACACATATATATAGTATGTTATAATAAAAATAATCTTAAATTTGTACCAATATATAAACATACCCTAATAAGAGTAGAAATATATGTACAGTGTGTTATAACAAAATAACCTTAAATTTGCATCAATATACAAAAATCCATACCAATATAAAATATTTGAGACTAGTAGTTGCTTTTTAGCTTAAAAGTAGATTCAATAATCTGCCATTTTATCTTATTATTCCTATATACCTCATTTTTCTTTTCAGAAAGAGATCTTTGAATCTAACATCCTTTGCTTAGTTTTTTTTCATGACCATGGCCAGTAACAACTTGCAACCAATGCCCCTAAACAATGATAAGCCTCTGTAACCTTCCAAACAACCAAAAACCACACACCCCACCTCCTGAGAATGTGTGTGTTGTGTTCTTAAAATTACTTTTTGTTGTCTGAGGGCAATAGCATCTTTAGGGGACCCTGAGAAAAATTAGATTATGGTCAAGTCCTGGAAGAGCTAGCTGTTGTCCAGCCTTGGTGTGCTGGGAAAGTGAAGTACTGCCTGGAGTAGTCTACGAGGCTGAATCATCTTAGCTAACCACTTTGAAGTTGTCCTGAGCAGTTTGTAGTCCAAAGCTTTGGGCGGTGTTTGCCAGCTTAGCAGCATTGCCACAGTTGAAGTGGATTCATCATTGCAGGCCTAATCATCTTCTTGGAGACCTCTAAAGTCACTGCCAGGAATAATGATGATTCACTGCAGAAAACTTGCACATTTTAAATGTCACATACAGCAGATCTACAAGAGGTTAAAGGACTACAATCTATTAAATACATTCAGGGTACACAAACTTAGCTCCTAGTTACCTGCTTCAGCCTCAAGCCCAGAATCATGTACATGAAGCTAGATGAAACTTATTTCTAGAATTAATTAGTACTCTATGTGTCCACTAATATCATGACAGAAAGTTTACATATATAGATATATAATAATTTCAGAAATTTTGAGATAATATTTATACCTTAAGAAAAGTGTTAAAGAGTCAAAATAAAACCAAAGGATTATAAAATTAATGACAATAGAATAGGGTCTTAATTTTGATTTTTCCCCATATCATAAGCTCTTCTGGCATGAGACAGAGATTTCGAATTTTCATTTAATGAACATGCTTGGGTTTAGAGAAAGAGTTTGCCATGCTCTAACTCTAAAGCCAGCTTTAATTTCTAAATTAAAATGGGACTACAAAAAAACCACTTGCCTTATATGTCTGTAGAGAACAACAGATTGGGAAGATTTATAAAATTCTATCCTGTTGGAAGTGTGCTATACCATTAGGCCAAATTACTCTTTCTTTTGGGATGTTTTCTCTTAATGATTTGTCTTTCTTCAAATATCTCATTTTTTTCTGTGATCTTGAGATTGCTTAATTGGATGCTCTTATTCTCCTAGAAAAATGAAAACAAAGCCCTGCTCCAACCCTATCTTTGGAGAATTCTTTTTTTGGCAGGTTATATCTTTGTTAAGGTGAACAAAGGTGTTTTATATATATATGATATATAAGTATGTAAGATATTTTTTAAGTGGGCATTGTGAAGTCAACTTTTTCTCTATCCTGTTCTTCAAAAGGTGTAATAAAAAAAGCAGTCTTTTAAATCTATCTCTATAATAATCCATCCCTCAGGTAATAAGGAAGGCAAGGGAATTTCATGTTGTAAAGAGCCCATTGGTTAAATCACCTTATTTATGATCTCAGGTCTGTTACTATTCTCCTTTCCAGATTTCTTTTTAATAAAAGTATAGGAGAATTCCAAGGACTGATCAATTATTCAATACATTGAACATTTAGCTGCTCCTGTACCAGCTCTTCTAATGACAAAAAAAATTTGACACAATTTTTCTTATGTCAAAAGCTATGTTCCACCCATACAGGTTTGTCAGTTAATCATTTAAAAGGTAGGGCTATTGGTACCTTTGAAAGACTAACTGCTGTTGGGCCCAGCTTATATACCTGAACTGTTGGTGACCACTCTTGATAGTAACTTTTAATATTTTTCTCAGAATCATTCTTTATTTTATGGTTGTTTCTGAGATTGGAGGAATGTTAATCTATGTTTTCCATTGCTATAATAAATCATGTCCCCATAAATTCATTGCTATGTTAGCCACATATAGGTTTAATTTTCCTATCTTTCCTCCTGGTCCTATTTACTTGATCCACCTTGTACTTTGCTTTTACCTGAGATAAAGTTCCAATACCTAGAAGTTGAATATTTACTTCCTGAGTAGTCCAATTTGGTGAAATTATTATTACATCTGCACCTTTGCTAATCAAACCTTCAATTACAATACCATTTATTCATCTTTTTAGTGTTGGTCTTTGATCATTCATAGAAGTTTGCCAAAATACTTGTTTTATTGTCTCTCCTGGATTTTTTGTTTTATTTAATAAAGCTGTTTTGTCCTTGATCACATCCAGATCAGTACAGTTTTTAACAACATGCTTTAAGTCTTTTAACTGTTCTATGGATGAGCTTCTCCAGTGCCCACAGGGAATGATTGAACCAAATGTGATATTGGGGCATGCAAGATGTTCCCTAAGGTGTTTCTCAATGGCAAAGGGTTACTTTGACTTGTTGAGGAAATTCTGCTATTCAGTCCAATAGCCCATAGTAAAGGACAGCTTGGCCAAATGGGAAGAGTCTTCATTAGAGAGCACATGACCTGAAGTCCTAGATAAAATCCTCAGGCAGGCAGACACACACTCTCTTGGACTGTGGAGGGACTTGCTAAAGACACAGAGAAAGTAAGGCTTGGTGACTCCCCTATCGCTTATTGGGATCAAGCAGGAGTAGTAGAGAGATATGCCCCCAGCAAGAACAGCAAGACAGCTGTTATGCAGCCTTGACTTTTCTTTCTGACCTGTAATTATTGTGTATGTATTTTGTCTATCAATAAAGCTCATTGATTTTCCCAAGTTTCCCTCATAACTTTTGAAGTTATTGTCCTTATATTGTACATCTGTTTCTGTTGTTACATAAGGTATTACCTCTACAGCTTGTTTATTTTTATAATGTGAAGCTTTAGTCTTTAAGCTATATAGGTCAATAAGAATTATAGTTTAATAGTCACCCATGTTTGTCAAACTTATAGTCATGTTAATAGTTTTAGTTGTATATAGTTTTACTATGTCAGGATTAGAACATCCCTTCTTAATTAGACAAAAAATGGGGAGATGTTGTGGAAATTCTGCTATTTGGTCCAACAGCCAATAGTGAAGGATGGCCTGGTTGAATGGGCAGATTCTTCATTAGAGAGTACATGACCCTGAAGACCAGAATAAAAAGCTGAGGCATGCAGATGTGTACTTTCTAGGGCTATGCAGAGCTGCCAGCAAACCATGGAGAAGTGTTGCTGGCATTTGGTCTCCATCTCCCTTGGGAATGAAGAGGCAATTGCATCTGAGTCAGTGGTGGCATCACAGCTTTGTACTGTATCATAAGTATAATGTACTAATCTTGTCTATAAAAAATAAACTCTGAATTGACCACAGACATCTTTCCCTTATGATTAACTGTCTCTAGTTGATCTACATTTATTAGTCTAATGCCAGCCTTTGACACACCTTCTACATACTCAAGAAGGCTGTGGCCTATTTGTATTATTTCTAGCAAAAACATTATTTCTAGGAATGCCTTTCTACAATCCATTTTCAGATGACCTTCCTTCCCACAATTTAAACATCTGACATTTCAATTTTTCTTAAAATGTTTAGAATCACTTCTCCTATCAAAGTAGTATCATAAGTGTGAGATACAATATCAGCTGTATTTTTTTTAATCAGTTCATCTATGGGTGCTGATCTTGCCCTTAAAGTCCTAATCTTCCTTTTTCATTTTGAATTAGCACTTTAAAAATCCAAAGATTCAATTAATATTTGCCCAGCTTCAGGGTATAATGCTATTCTATTTTCAGCCAAAATCAATCTTTGCAAAAAATCAGTGAAGGCTTCCTTTGGGCTTTGTGTAATTTTAGTAAATGACTCATCTGCTTTCCTGATTAGTCAACCTTGTCCTAAGCATTCGAAACTGCTAGATGACATAAGGCTAAGGTGTTGTCATCAAATCCAAACTAACTTGGAAAAATCAGCATACTGGCCTTCCCCAAGAAAATGGTCTTGGGAAATATCAGTACTTTTAGTCCTATTTCATTGTTCTATGGCCCTAGCTTCCTCTTTCCATCATGTTCTCCATTGTAACTGAGGACTAGCTTCCAATATTGCTGTAGCTAAGTCTCCGAGTTGACCAAGAATTTAACATCTGACTCATACTGTGTGAATACACACTTTGTGAAACAACCACTTCTTTAAATCTCTTCAAATGTAACATCTCTACAGGATTCCAGTTAATGCCAACACTACCTTGGGGTGCCTATCATCTGGTGGTCATTATTGTATGGTAACTGGATAAACTAAGGTTGGTTTTCTAACAACCTTATGCCACCCTTCTTCAGTTTCATTATGCAGTGGTGTAGGAGGTTCTGTTCTAAATATTTTCTCTTTCCTTAGCAGATCTTTCTAAGGCTTGCATCTTATCAATAGTAAGTGTTTCTAAGGCTTGCATTTTATCAGTCAACGTTTCATATTTGGCACAGTTATCAAACAACCTTTTTTAAGGATAAAATATGAATTACCAAAGTGATAACTAAAGTCAACATTATGTCAATCCCAACTAAGTTGGTGATCCCTTCATTTATTATATTTCAACTTTCCATCCATCCATTGTGGCACCATACAGAGTCTTAACTCCCTGCCATTGTAATATTCCCCATTCTTAATGTGTGAAAAATTCAATATCACTTTACTCCCTCCTTAATGACTTCCCAGATGTCTCATCAATTCTGGTGTCTTTTCAGTTTGTCCACAGCTTTGGTAGTGACAGTGATGGCAAAGCTGTGCTGCTCATACACAGCCCAGGCTGAGGGTACAGGTGTTTGGGGGCACAGTTGGAGGTCAGGTCATGCATGGCCACCTGGATAACAGAGAAGGCACAGGACATCCTGTGTGCACATGTAGAGAATTACTGGCAATAGAAACCCAAGAAGGCATTGTAACACTAACGGTTTTCATGCAGAGAGTGCTTTCCACTATAGAAGTTGATGCAGGCAGATCACAATGGGAAAAACCCATGACCTGTGGTGTCACAGAAAAGTGTCGGCTTCCCAACACACATTGGATGCCAAATGAAGCATTTATCTAAATTGTTCTAATATAAGTATAAACTGAGGAGTCAAATATCAGGATAAAAACTTGATAGATGTAAGAACTGGTGGAGGAATGACGAGCTGTCCTTCTCTCTACACTTCCCAATCTAAGAAGGCCCCAAAATGTCCAAATCCCTCCCTTCTCTTTCTTGTGCACTTTCTTTAACAATATCCCTGGCCTCTCTATGCCTAATTCTCATCAGCTAGTCACTGAATCCACCCCTGATTCAAGGTCAACTTTATTAACAGTCTTGGAATGTCACAGTGTGATCAAATATTCTGCAGCAAATGCTAGCAACCAATTTCACATATTGAAAACTTAGTTAAAATTTATATAGAAAGACAAAGATCTAGAGTAGTGTCAACTTAAAACTGAAAAGGATGGGGCCCCAGGGTGGGCACTCTGGAAGGACATCCAAACACTGCCCTGTGTGCCCTCACGGGTCCACGGGTAGTGCTGGATATCACAACAAAACAGATATGTGAGGAAGAGGTGGGAAAGATAGAAAAATGAAGAGGTGTGCCCTATTGAGAGAGGTGGAACTAGTGACATGATGGGGGAGACCAGTGTACACTGTGCACCACTACCTCTTATTGGCACTGAGGAATATGGCAGATGCAGTTTCCTCCTCTCATGGAGTTTGAAGTTGGCTGGTGAAGACAAAGTCCAGAGAAGCAATAATGATAAGTAGGATTGACTTGATGCTAAAAAAGGAGGTCCTAGTACCATACAGAGAAACCACTGTGGAGATCGACTCAAGTTCAGATTCTACTTCCAGTACTTTAGCAGTGAGCCCCATGGTATGGGTGGAATGGGCACCAATACAATGGGAAAGTACATGGTGGAGAGATGGGCAAGAAAGAAATGTGGAATGATTTGTGCACTATGAAGAGAGGCAGAACCAGACATGAGGGTGGTGAGGAGTAGCCAGATGTGAGTGGCCTATGTTGTCACATGAGGCCATTGAGATGTCTTAACCCTTGCTACCTCTGAGAGCCATGTCAGGGTCTGTGGCCCTGTAGCAACAG
Organism: Peromyscus eremicus; assembly: GCF_949786415.1. Classification (NCBI taxonomy): domain Eukaryota; kingdom Metazoa; phylum Chordata; class Mammalia; order Rodentia; family Cricetidae; genus Peromyscus; species Peromyscus eremicus. The sequence continues at coordinate 111,835,171 of NC_081421.1, read as the reverse complement.
GGGTCTGGATCAATGTCTGTGGCCCTTGTTTTCACCAAAGGCCATGAAGATGCCCCTGGTCCAGGCTGCCTCCTGGGGCCATGTTGATGTCTCAGGAGCTGGCCCTATCCCTCACCAGATGCAGTCCTTGGGAAAAAGCTCCAGGCTGACCCTTCTGGAGGCACGGGCATAGGTAAGCTGGTCCTAAGGGTGTGAGTGTGAGAGAGCTGGCTCTACTCCTCGCCTAAGCAGTGACTGAAGAGCTGGTCTTTCCCAGATATATATATATATATATATATATATATATATATATATATATATATATATATATATATATATATATATATATATATATATCTGGACCTGTACCTTGCCTGGGTATCACAGTAGAGGGGGATTTGGTGGTATGGGCATGGAAAAGACAGCCCTGAGAATGTGTGCATGAGAGAACTAGCCCTGTGACCCCATCCAAGCCTGGGAGGCATAGGAGAGCTGACCCTGGAGGTGTGGATGCAGAAGAGCTGGTCCCAACCATTACAAGGGTGGTGCAGGAGAGCTGGCTTAGCTCCTTGCTGGCTGCAGCACTCAGAGGAGATGGTCTGGCCACTCAACTGGGCAAAATGGGAAAGCTGGCCCTGGTAGCGTGAGTACAGGAGAATCGGCGCGTTGACTAAGTCAGATACCACCCAGGCCCACATCTAGAGCTTTGAGTAGGCCCACCCTAACATCTACCCCATCTAAGAACTGTTGGAATGCACAAAAAGGCCATTCCTACAGAACCAAAGCTGCAGGATCTCCACCACACAGGGCAACAACAGGATATCCAAGCAGAGTCTGGGTGAATATTGACAGTGTAGTAGAAGCCAGAGACCTTGAACTAGACCAATAACTCATTGCAATGAACATTTGCAAGTAAAGCTGCTTATACAAAAGAGTACACTGTGTGACACACTGTGACATACTGCAACTTCTACAGTGAATTTTTTCCTTTTCATTTTTTATTATTTTTTACTTTTTGTTTTCTTTGTGGGTTATCACAAGGGCAGAGGGCATATATAGAGGGATAGTAAGATGAGTGGGATTGATGTGAAATTAACAAAGAATCAATAAAACATTTAAAAAAGCAGAGAAAACAGTTGGGATATATATGCTTTCCCAATCCCAATTTAGTATACCATAGTGATCAAGACAGCACAGGACAAATCAGGACTCTACAATCCCTATCTCAAATCCAAAATGCTCCAACAGTCAATTTATTGAATGCTGATGTGATACTATATTTGGAAATCTTTATAAAATGAAACAGTTTTATGCACACAGTTATCAAATAATACTGCATAAAAATCATCATCAGGCTGTGCTTGGAAGTTGTATTTAAAGCAATTAGATTGCTGTGGAATAATCCTTCTGTGCACTGTGTGAATATATGTCTCCATGATTAGTTTAATAAACAAGCTTACTTGCCAATAGCTGAACAGGATAAAGTAAGGTGGGAAAGCCAAGGCCAATAAATTGATACACACACACACACACACACACACACACACACACACACATTTACCTCTGTGGGCTCTTGCCTCAGACAGGGCTTCTCTGTGTAGCCTTGGCTGTCTTGGAACTTGCTCTGTAGATTAGGCTGGCCTTGAACTCATAGAGATCTGCCTGCCTCTGCCTTCTGAATGCTGGGATTAAAAGTGTGTGCCATCACTGCCCACCTTGAGGCTCTTTTATAAGACACTGCATTCCACTCATGAGGGTGGAGCCTTATTGCCTAAGCAGCCACAGTTGGTACTGCCTCTTACTACTGTCTTAATGGTAGGAGGCTTGCACAGCACTCAACTGCTTGCCTTCAATACTTAAATCTCTGACTTATTAACAGATGTGTGATATAGAAATAAGAGATTTGTTCCACATTCTCCTTTCAGTGAAAAGAAGTATTAAGAAGTTCACATTCTCATAAAGGTACCCATAGTATCAAAACCTCCCTTGCTTCAGTTTTCCACTGGACCACTCCACAGAGGCAATGTTCTTCCGAGTGTAATATTTGAAGCAGGAGTACAGAGAACCTAGTGCTGACTTGTCTGCTCTTCTTGCCCGATCTCATCTTTCCTATCTTGAACTAAGATTTTAATTCCAATCATTTTTTGCCTTAATAAGAAGCTATATACTTTTGGTCTTATAATTGTAGCACCTTCAGATTCCAACTGCAATGTTTTATATGCTTTTAAATCATATCATCCTTTAGTGTCTTTTCATTTGAAATATCTCTGGATCCTCTAAAACTACATTGTAGAGTCTTCTCAGCTTATTGCAGTTTGTCTATGGATTTCTATTACTCCAAATTCTTTGTCAAATTTGCATGAAACTGCTTGTGAATCCTTTCTGTCACCCTAATAACTTAGATTGTCCCAAGAATAGTGATATTTATTAGACAATAGCAGAGAGAGTTCACACATCATAGTAAAGTGCAAGCCTCTTGAAGGAAGCCCTGGAAAGAGAAAAACTTGAGGGGCCAAAAGAGAGATTTATATAAGGGACATGGATGCAGAGACCTTTGGTCTTGGAGACCTGAGTTTAAGTGCTATTGCTGAGGAAGGTTTTGTCAAGAGCACCATGTTGGAATGTTTGCAATCCAAAAGGGTGTTGAAAATATGCTTTGTTACACAGAACTGTGCATACATGTGAGGTGTGCGAAGCATGGGGTGAGAGTAGAGTGAGAATGCCTTGGAGCCTGGAGAAAGTCCTTGAAAATGTCCTTCTCTCAGGCAGGCGTGCAGGAGCCCTCCCTTTTCAAAGCTTCCCACTCTAATTTTGTCTGGCAAGGTTTCATCTTGCTATCAGCTTTTATATTTCTTAGATCCTGGAACACTTTGGAGATTATTTCAGATTTGGCTTCCCTTCTGTTGAATTTTTCTGGTTTTCTATCATTTTTACTGACTTAATACCAACTAAATTCCCCCTACTCAGATATATCTTATTTTAAGAGGAGCTAGAACTGAGTATACAATTTTTCTTCTATTTGTCTATCTTGGCTTCTAAGACATAATTCCATATATATATATATATAAAACTAGATTTTCTTGTAATATAATAACCTTTCTCACTAGGAAATACTATTCTTCAAACTAAGTTTATTATACTGTTGTTATTTATTTCATTTGTATCCCTCTATTTCCTATGAAATCAAAGCTGATTTATACTTTTCCTTAATTTTAATACTCTATTATAAATTAGAAATTTAGAAATTAGTTCTTCCACAGTCACATACCTGCATGCAATGCATTCTGTTACTCTTTCCTCTAGTCCTTTCTTAGACTCTCCTTACCTTATCTACTCTCACTTGTTAATTTCCCAAATTCATTACTTTTTTATTTTGTTCATTTAGTTTAACCTGGGCAATCCATGTGACCTCAGAATTTGGACTATTCAATGAAAACTTGTGGGGCCTACAGTAGTAACAAAACTCAAGCCACTGACTTCCCTTCCTTGGAACTATTGTAGGATATAGTGCAGCAGTGAGTTACAGTGCCCCTGGAGTCCATTCTCCATCCATGACTGGCCTTTGAACTGCTTGTTCTTGTGCTGACTGAGTGCAGGCATCTGAGGTTGTTGAGAGGTCATGATTGCAATATGTGTGTATTGCTCTAGAGAAGTCACTTGTCTGCCCTTCTATCTATCTTCTAGCTCATATATTCCCTAAATATTAGAGTAAATGTTATACATGTCCTTTTAAACCCGATCATGTAACTGTCACTTATTCTAAACACTATGTATAGCTATAGGTCTCTATATTCACCATAGATCTCAGGGAAGAGAAGTTTCTCAGATTAAGGACCAGAGTGGCAATTCTATACAATTATAAACATATATTTGGAGGGCAGCTCTATGGTATGTGACTTACCTAAACAACAGATTAATAATCCCCAGAGCCTATGACCCCTCCATCATGGGCTCTGAATTGGGCTTACAATAACAGGTAATTGTAGTGGGTAGCTGTTCCAGCTTTGACCTGGAAGTACTACCTCCAATGAGGCTTCTGGTAACTGTCACGCCTACCTATGGCCTGCCCCTGAGGCGGGGCCAAGATGGGAGCCCTTAACATCTGTTTCCAGAGAACACCACTGGACTGCATTTCACCTCTACTGGATTCTGTAACCTATCCCTTTACTTGTTGTAAGTTACTTTCAAAATAAACCTCCCTTTTAACTCTGTGGAGTTGCCTTAATAAATTCTCCAATAGGTAATAATTCCCTCTTGTGGAGTGAGACTCAAGTCATAAAGTTGTTTATCAACCAGAAATAGTCATGCCACTATTGCACAAATGACCAAATATGTCTTGGCAGCTAGGTACTGGAGATGCTAAGGTTCACAGCCATATAAGAACACTGAAGCTGATTACTGTTCCTCCCAGCCTGTATTATTATTATTATATTAGTAGTGGTAGTTGTAGTAGTAGTAGTAGTTATTTTACTATTTTATTACTGTGTGTATGTGTGTGTGTGTGTGTGTGTGTGTGTACAGACACACCCCTGGTATTTCATGCATATGGAGGTCAGAGGATCGATCTTAAGAGTAAGTTCTTCCCTTTAGCATGTGATTTGAACTCATATTCTAAGACTTATGAGGTAAGTACTTTTGTTCACTGAGTCTTCTCACTGGCCCCATTTGTTAAAAGTTGTGTATCCAAATTTTAGATAGCATTTTAGTAACAGGGTTTTTAAACTGCTTTGCTTCTGTGCTTAGTTTAACTGGTATTACTTCTAGCCCAAGAAGGATTATGGTGTACTCTATTTTTGATGTGTTCTGTTTTTATTTTTTATTGATTTACAAATAATATTTTATCTTATGGATGAATTAGCTAAAATTCACAGTTAACATAGACATTATTTAAGTATAGTGACTTAGTGTGGGTCTTTACTTTCTACCAAAGGCCATGTGTAGAAGCCTTGCTTCATATCTCATCATGCTATATGGCAAGCTGTCATCCTGAGTAAAAGACTGCCCCGTCAAAGGCTCAAAAACAGTGGACAGCTGGCCATGGAATGACAAGTTCAAAGTGATGAGTCAAATTAAACCTCTTTCTATAGACTGTCTCAAGTATTTGTTACAGCAATAACATGTTAACTACCCAACATGGTGAGAAACCTCGGGAACAAGCACAGAGAGCAAGATTTTTTAGCACCTGACTTAAAATATCTCAATTAGAAAGGCTCTCCATGTTTCTATTTCTTTAGAGAAAAAATATATCATAGTTGCTAATCTACAGACTGGCCTTGCCATCAGACTGAACAACTTAGGAAATCCAGATTGTGTTCCACAACCTAACTTCTTAGAGGTCAGTGAAAGAAACAAAGGCTTTGCTATATTCAAGCATACCATCAACTGATGTGCTGACATCTGTCAAGGGGAACATGAAGAGGGCTAATCTTCCTTTGTAACGTAATGGTGAGGCCGGTGACAGCTGAATGTTCCTTGTTACAGTCTTCGGGACGTGCTGGTATTTGCAAGGACTTGTTGTGCAAGGCTAGCAAGCTCATTCAAACCAACTTCTATCTGGTGGACAAGTCACATTTACCCCTGAAAATGGATAAGAACACCTAGAGTTCAAGATAGCATTTCTAGCAGAAAGGAGTTAGCACCAAATTTAAATAGCCTGAACAAGAAGGGAGGTGTATAAACTTTTCACAGGTGAATTAGCATTTAAATTTTCTTAGGCACACTGGTTTTGGTTAACTTCAAAAATTATTCACATAAAACAAACTAAACTGATAAAAATCTACCTAAGTTAAACTAGAATTTTACTGTCACTGTGTTCAGAAGTTCTGTTTCTCTGCCAAATATCAGTTCATAGCTGAAATGTATGTAATGTTTTCATTTTAATAAAATAAAATGACCTCTGCAGCTGCTAACTGAATGTTGCTGGAACAAGTCTACATCTTTACATTATATAACACAGTATGAAAGCAGAATGCATGCTGTCTGTTCTCTATTGTTTTCTAAGAGAAACAAGCACTGATCTGGACATGGCCAGCCTTTCTGCCCATTTCACCTTTTCCTAAGGAAAATATAAAGGAGTAAAGACTGACTGTTGAGAACTTGTTCCTCAGTGATGATATGCTGAAGTCTGGGATGGTATGTTAGTGTGTGTGTGATGAGTCCCACTCTGTAACCCTCACCCTAGGAAAGTTCATGAAACAAGCTAATAAATGATGTTACTTTTTTTTTTAAGGATTTTTGCTTCACAAAGTTACTGATTTAATTCTCAAGTTGATTCATATCTTTACTGAGAGCCTTTGACCTAAGAGGAAATTAATAGTAGTAACTCAACAACAAGTAATTCAATAAATGTAAGAATAAATTATACCTACAACCTTTTTCTCTGACAATAATGTGCTTATTTTGTATAATACAAAATGTATTCCTTCAGTGATTAGGCATCTAGGTGGGCCTAGCAGGAAACAATTTGATTCTATGACTAAGTTTAGAAAAGAGAGAATAATAAACAGAAATTTCCTTAAAAATATATGTAAGTCCCAAACCTCTCATAGCTAGATAGCTTTGTCCATAAACATATTTTATTTTTATCCATTGGAGGAAGATAGCTATCACATTAGATTTTCATTATGATGAAATACCTTATATTGACAACTAAAAAGAGGCATTTTGTGTGATTTGGGTATTAGGGCAACTATGGCCTCATAAAAAGAATTTGGCAATGTTTCTTCCTTTTCTATTTTGTGGAATAATTTGAAGAGTACTGGTATTAGCGCTTCTTTGAAAGTCTGGTGCTGTGCTGAAACCATCTAGTTCTGGGCTTATTTTGGTTTGGAGATTTTAATGACTGCCTTTATTTCCTTAGGCTTATAGGTCTATTTGAATTTTTATCTGACTTTGATTTAATTTTGGTATGTGGTATCTGTCAAGAAATTTGTCCATTTCTTTTAGATCCTCCAATTTTGTGGAGTATAGGTTTTTGAAGTATGACCTAATGATAGTTTAGATTTCTTCAGTGTCTGTTGGTATGTCCTCCTTTTCATTTCTGATTATGTTAATTTGGATATCTCTCTCCTTGGCTATCAGTTGGTATGGATAAGGGTTTGTCTAGCTTATTGATTGTCTCAAGACTCAACAAAGAAAGAGAACTACAGACCAATTTCCCTCATGAACATTGATGCAAAATACTTAATAAAATATCAGCAAACTGAATCCAAGAACACATCAAAAAGATCATCCACTATGATCAAGTGGGCTTCATCCCAGAGATACAGGGATGGTTCCCCATTAGAAAATATGTCAAGGTAACCCATCATATAAACAAACTGAAAGGAAAACAAAAAACACATTAGATGCTAAAAAAGCCTTTGACAGAATCTAACACCCATTTGTGTTAAAAGTCTTGGAGAGATCAAGGATACAAGGAACGTATCTAAATATAAGAAAAGCAATATACAACAAGCTGTCAGTCAACATCAAATTAAATGCAGAGAAACTCAAAGCAATTTAACTAAAATCAGGAACAACACAAGGATGTCCACTCTCTCTGAGTCAGTTATATGGAAAGCTGCTGCTGGAAATTTGGGAGTTGTGCCCATATCTGACATAGAGCTGATCTCCAAATTATATAAAGAACTCAAGAAACTAAAAATCAACAAACCAACCAATTTAATAAAAAAAAATGAAGTATAGACCTAAACAGAGAATTCTCAACAGCAGAATCTCAAATGGCAAAGAAACTCCTAAAGAAACATGCAGCATCCTTAGCCATCAGGGACATGTAAATCAAAAAGACTCTGAGATTCCATCTTACACCAGTCTCAGAATGGCTAAGCTCAGAAACACAAATGACAGCTTATACTGGTCAGGATATGGAGCAAGGAGAACAGTCCTCCATTGCTGGTGGGAGTGCAAACTTGTAAGGCCATTTTGGAAATCAATATGGCGGTTTTTCAGAAAATTGGGAACCATTCTACCTTAAGACCCAGTTATACCACTCTTGCAAATATACCCAAGGGATGCTCAATCATACCACAAGGACACTTGTTCAACTATGTTCATAGCAGCTTTATTTGCAATAGCCAGAACCTGGAAGCAACCTAGATGCCCCTCAACTGAAGAATGGATAAAGAAAATGTGGTACATTTACACAATGGAGTATTACTGAACTGTTAAAAACAGCTAAGTAAACCAGGCAGTGGTGGCACACACTTTTAATCCCAGCACTCGGGAGGCAGAGGCAGGTGGATCTTTGTGAGTTCGAGGCTAGCCTGGTCTACAGAGCCAGTTCCAGAAAAGGCTCAAAGCTATACAGAGAAACCCTGTCTCAAAAAACCAAAAAAAAAAAAAAAAAAAAAAAAACCAAAACAAAACAACAACAACAAAAAAAACAAACAGCTAAGTAAATTTGAAAGCAAATGGGTGGTACTAGAAGAAACCATTCTGGGTGAGTTAACACAGACCTAGAAAGACAAACATGATATGTACTCACTCACAAGTGGATGTCAGCTGTAAAGTGAAGGATAACCATGCTATATATAATCCACAGACCCAGAGAGGCTAGGTAATAAGAAGGGCTTAAGGTGGGACACATGGATCTCCCTGGGAAATGTAAATAGAAGAGATCTGCTGGGTGGACCAGGGGTGGGTGGGGATGGTACCTTGAGGGATCAAATTACGGAGTGTGTGAAGGGAGAGAGTACTGAAAGAGACCACTGGCAATGGAGGGCATTTCGGTGTCAGGGAAAAACCTGATGTAAGGGAAACTCCCATGAATCTACAAGAATGACCCCATCTAAGAATCCTAACAATAGCGGATATGTAGCCTGAACTGGCCATCTCCTTTGATCAGATTGGTGAGTACTCCAATTTTCATCAGAGAGCCTTCATCCAGCAACTGATGAAAACAGATGCAGAGACCCACAGCCAAACATTAGCCCAAGCTCAGAGAATCCTGCTGAAGAGAAGAAGGAAGGATTGTAAGAGCCAGAGTGGTCATGGACATCACACAAAACCCCACAGAACCAACTAACCTATTGTGAGAGTCCACAATGACTCCAGTGAGTGGCTTGATTCCAACTTGACAACAGGTCAGAGAGTTCAAGCATGTCTTAGTCCTTAAGGCTGGATAGCAGGATGTTTGGCTAAAGGCATGGTTACCAGATGTCTTACTCCTCAAAGCTAGGTAACAGGATGTTTGGCCAAAGGTGTCTTGAGATGTCTTGAGACTTAAGAAGGTGTTTGCACTTGTTTGTTCCTTGAACCATGGTGCCCTTGGGACGGGAAGGTCTTTTTGTCTCTGTTTCTGCAAAAAGGTCAATGAGAAATAAACTTGGGACTGCTGCAGTATTGACTAAGAGCCCTCCTGAACCTATCCTGTGTCTTTGTATTTTCTTTTATGTCTGTATTTTTCCTATCTGTTTTTCTTTAATCCTTACTCCCCTATTCATGACTGTTCAACAGGTCAGGCAGGATGCGACAACCTGTACTCATAGGAACTCACAAAGTCTGAATTAACAACCAGTGAGCCTGTATAAGACTGACCTAGGCTCTCTACATGTATGTCACAGTTGTGTAGCTTGGTCTACTTGTGGGACTCCTAAGAATGGGAGCAGGGAGCCTAACTCTTTGGCTGGTTCTTGGGAACCTATTCCTCATACCTGATTGCCTTGCCCAGCCTTAATACATGGGGAGGTACTCAGTCTTACAACAACTTGATATGTCATGCTTTTCTTGATACCCATGGGAGGCCTGCCCCTTTCTGAACTAAAACAGAGGAAGCATGGAGTAAGTTGGGGATGGAAGTGAGGTGGGGAGAAGGGATGGGAGGAGAGGAGGGAGGAGAAAATTGGGCCAGGATATAAAATAAATAAATAAATATTTTTTCTTTAAAAAAGGGCATTTTTTTTTTCAGAATTTCAGAGGCTTTAGTACATCATCACTAGGTTCTGTTGCAACAAGTCCCTTAGAGAGGCAGGATTATCATGGCAGAAGGGTGTAATAGAGTAATAAGTTTACAAACTTCAAGACAAGAAAGACCTTCAAAATCATGACCCTAGTACCTACTTCCATCAAATCAGCTCTTTCTTCTAAAAGCCTATTAAAATGTGGGTCTCAGTGGGTAACCAAACTGAGGAACTTAGCATACAATAGGGCACATGGGTAACTGTTATATCCAAGTCAGGGCGGTATTATAGCTAAGCTGATTTCCAATTCACATTGATTTGGAAAAGCATAGGAGACACAATGTCCATCCTATGTGATGAGCAAGGAACACATATTCAGAGCCTTTCTATAATTTATCATTAACTTTATCTCATATAATCCATATAGTTTGAATTTTGTTGGGGTTGTATTTTTTTTTATATCAGATTGGATAGATAAAGCAAAGGGAAAACTCATCCAAGAAGGCTTGCTGTGGAGTAATGCTCTTGTACACTGTAAAGATTTGTCACTCATATTGGTTTAATAAAATGCTAATTGGCCAATAGCCAGGCAGGAAGCATAGGTGCAGTGACCAGACTAGGAGAATTCTGGGAAGAGGAAAGGCAGAGATGGAGTTGCCAGCCAGACGCAGAGGAAGCAAGATGAGAATGTTGGTCTGAGAAAAGGTACCAAGCCACGTGACTAAACATAGATAAGAATTATGGGTTAATTTAAGCCTAAAAACTAGTTAGTAATAAGCTTGAGCTACCAGCTGAGCATTTACAAGTAGTGTTAAGTCTCTGAGTCAATTATGTGGGAAGCTGCTGCTGGGTTTTTGGGAGTTGTGTTGAGACAAAAACTTCCAACTACAAAAACTTCATAAACTCAGAAGAGAAGGTGAGGGGTAATATTCAGGCAGGGCTCTTCCACTGAACTGACAGAATAGAAATCAAAATACAGTGACTCTCTCAGAAACTCAAGTTGAAGCTAAATTTATGCTATTACTCTTCTACACATCTCTTTCCCCCTCTCTTAATGCCCATGCTTAAATCTACATATGTTTTCTTAATAAATTCAACCTTCGCTTCAAAAATAAAGTTGAGTAAAAATGTGAGGACAAAAATATTCTGGATAAATATAAGCAGTGGAAGCATAAATGTCACTATTGCTATGAGGGGACAAAGAACTCAAGGCCAGTGCATTAAGCAGGACAAAGATTTTTATTATATAATGATAAAGGGTACACACTGAGAAAAATCTATAGTCATAAAAATTTATGCAGCAAGAAAAGTACCAGGAAAATCTATAAATGCCAAAGAACACAGAAACTATATAAAAATTTACTTTACAGTGACTGATAATATAAAATCTCCTTCGGAATTGGACAAATAAAGTAACACAAAAAGTTTGATGAAAAGTATACTCAATGAGTTTATTTTAGTAGATAGATATGGATATTTAGGTTCTAGAGACAGATTTTGCTCTTGTTCTTATTTTAAAAAATTGACTCAACCATATTTTCCAGAAAAAAATCTTATAAATCATAAAATGATTTGTCCAAATCCATAAAGTGATTTTCTTAACATAGTAAATTGAACAATTCTAGTAAGTGAAGAGATGTAAAATAATAAGAATTATGGAAAGGCCTGTAGAATTTACCTACAGGGTAGGTAAATAGAGTGACTTGTAAAGACATTAAAAATTTTGCAGGTTCATTTTTCAAGAAGATAATGGAATACCAACTTCAAGGTGGCACATCACCGAATCTGATATTTTCTGGTAGAAGGAGAGTAGCACATAGGTTGGTGGCCCAGTTTCATTCTTGAAGCAATATTTTACTCCTATACCAGATGGCATAGGCAGTTGTCAGACTAGAGTCTGGCCTGGGACAGAAAAGAGAACTCCAGGTTATCAAAGATAGTACAGATACGGCAAACTGAACCATATCTTCAATCTAGGAGGCCTAACTAGGTGTTGGATGAGTCCACTGCACAGAAAAAAATGCCTGCCATATGGGATTTCTGGAATGATTCAATGAGAAGAACTTGATGCTATTTCCTAACCTCTTGGTAACTGAAACAAGATGGTGCCCACAGCAGCAAGGGGCCATATGTCTCTTAGAAACAATTGTCTTATACGAAACTGTAAGAGACATAATTATTGTCCACAGGACATCTAACTATTCTGTACCTAAAACCATCCATTTTAGATTGAGTTTGTCAGACAGGCCAAGCCATAAATTAGGACAAGTTTTGTGTTACCTCATTGTGACCTTGTCCTTAACAAAATTCTTGCATAATTAACCTCATTATGGTATGTGCCTCTCAGAGGACAAGAACCAAGATTTACATTGCTCATTAATTTCCCTGATGAAACTTTTTACCATGTAACCTCCAAAAGGAGAGAGAATTCTGTTTGTTTGCCTGTTTCTAGAGCAAGTGTAGAATATATATGATAGACTAAGATAAACACAAACATCTCAAAGCAAGCAGTAGATCACTGAAGCACTATATTCATGAGTGAAGTAGAGGGGTTAGGAGCTGATGAGTGCAAATCCTACATCAAAGCATTTAAGCGTTAGTATTTTAATGCTTCACTGACCAATTAAAACAAATCTAGTAGTTAAATCTAGATTGCAGACTGCTAGTTCCTTACCTCTGAGTAAGGTAGAAGGCAGCAAGTCCCTGTAGTTGCAAGATGCAGGACAAACTTCCCACAGTGAGTAAATAGAGCAGCTGATGAATCACCCTTTGTGAGGAGCAAGAACTGAGAACCTTAGCAGTTAGGAAAGCAAAAAAGACCACATGCTCACCTTACCCTTAAGGAGTTTAGATAAGAAAAGAAAAGAAGCAGCATGAAAATAATTGCAGTGTTTTACCTAGATAAAAGCTGAGTAGAGCAAGACAGATTTAAACTTTGTGTGCTACAAGCATTTGTGTAGTAATTAGAAAACTGAATTCATAAGAGTTGGAAAAGAAAACCCGATTCTCTAAAGGCTCATAATATCTTAGGACTAAACACAGGAAAGGTGAATTTCTAAGCTTTTAAGGCAAAGGATGTTTTAGCAAGCCTAGGAAGGCATAAATGAAAGCAGGTAATTTCAGAAGAACATGAGAATTTAAATTTAAGATCATTTTAGTATCTCTGTCTCTAATAGTGTTGGGTCTGCCAACAAAAGTTATTACATATTGTTTATAACCTCTCAGAACAAGTCCATATTAGTTTCTGAGGCATGCCCAAACTATAATTTCCTTAAAATGCTTATTCCTATGTAATGAAGGACTTGTTGAACATCAATGTAATTTGGTCAAATTTCACCCCCAAATTCAGTAGCACCTAATTCTCATTGTTCACTTGATCACAATAGCATCTTTAAAACAAAATGTCTAAAGGTAAGAAGAAGAAATAAAAATGTGGAGTAAATTAACATGAACGATAAACAGCATTTATAATGAAATTCACCTGCTAATGGCTTTGAATGTTTGTCAGTCGATTGTATGATATGCCTCTCTTACATAAATTACAAATTCAGGCAGAGAGAGAGAAAAGCTGCCTGCAAGGGATTCTATTCAAACACAAGAGTATACTGTAAAACTCAGTCAATGTGACTATCAAAAGAGGAACAATAGAGCTAAAAGGTCCTTACAGATCTACAATAGCAATAGGTGAAATTATTGCTTTCACAAATACTTCCAAAATAAGTCATGAAAAATGAAACAATCTTTTGTGCTTTAAAGTGCATGACAAATGCTGTTTAATTTCACCCTGGAAGCATGTCAGTTTGAAAGAGGGATTATAGATGTACATGCCACATGCCACCAGGTGTTCTCCTTCCTGAGGGGAGGGGAGTAAGTGTGCCCATTTGAATCATTTCATTGTGGTGTTAGCACAGACACACTTAGAACCAGAACAAAACAGAATGGAAATTGGAATAACATTGGCCTTCTGGAGGGTGAGAGAGGCTGTCCCATCAGCAGGTTGGCAATTTGTCACATCGGCCTCTTCATGAACTATCAACCTCATTACCATGGTTCACTGCACAGTCGGCCCTTGGGATTCTAGTACTAATAGCATGTAGAAGGGGAAGAGCCTTGTGGTCTCAACTACTTCCCTATTGATTCATTTAAAATATGCCACCTCAATACTAACAAAAAAAAAAAAGATGATATATTACACAGAGAGAAACTGCAAAACCTACAATCAACTAAAATCAACCTACAACCAACTAAAAATCTACAATCCACTATAGTGGAGGGAAAAATCAAGAAAGGGATCTTGTTTGTAGAAACAGTAGAAAGTAAATCTTTGTGGCAAGAACAAGGGTGAATACTTTTGTGTGGTAACTTCCTTCTATTTATCTCACCGTGTGTGGACATACATCAGCCAGTAATCACTATAACTGTTCATTAAGTAGATCTACTAAATCAAATAGCACTCAGGGATATTTTTAAGGCACAGACAGAGACATAGACTGGGGCGTTTGAGGGGCATATATTTAACCTTCACAACCAAGAATAAACACAACATAATAAATGTGTTGAAAAGATTTTCAACAGTGTAAATGAGAAGTGATGACACCAGTTCATTCTAAAGCCCCAAGCCAATAGGAACACATGGAAATGTATTGATGTATTAGCAGACACAGTTTTCTCCACTACACTCAGATCTGTCAAATTAAACTTGTAATAAAGGTCTTTCTGTGCAGACTCAGCTCGCTTATTAGAAAGTACCTGGTCATTGAAGAAACCTTTCCTCATCCAACCCAAGGGATTGAACTGTCTGGATTGCTTCATACTTCAAAAGAACAAGTCCTGTGGATACATTTATGTGCATGTATAATTGAAAGACTATAAGATTAAGACATTAACACTGTGCGTTTTTTTGTTTTATTCATTAAGGATACACAAGCAACAACTTGTTGAAAATGTTAAAATACTTTGATTTCTGTTTAACCATATTGTATGATTTAGATTCTACTGTTTTAAACGATTTTTAAATGATAGTAACTAACTTCTTTAGCTATTCATTCCTCAACTAATCAAATTGAAATAAAGTGTAAAATTTTATATCTTGGCCATATTAGTCACTTTTTAATAGTTAGTACATCATGTGACCCGGGGTATTATATGGCGTGGGTTTGCAGTATTTTCAACAAAAAAATTATGTTGGATAGTGATGCTGTTAAGTACAACTTCTGCTTGCTCTCAATAAAGTCTCAATATAGCCGAGAAAAAAAATGAAGTGGATTAAATATGCATAAAATTTAAATTTTCATAAAGTTACACTTTTTTCCTGGCATCAGTCACTCACTATATTTTTGACACTAACATCTAAAAATATTTTGCATTTAGCACATATTTAAATTACTCTTGGTGAACATTTGTAAAATCACTAAAATGTGGCTCTCAAATTTGATCATGCAAATGTCCTTTTTCATAAGAAAATGTGGTTTGAGGTAGCAAAAGTTTTTGGTAGAAGTTAGGCACCTTTTGTTGTGCCTGCAATTGTAAATAGTTTTGTTACCAGTCACTGTACGTCTGAGGCCTCAGATGAGGGACGATGGACTTTCTGCAGCACTGAGTTTTCAATAATTTGAATTATGTGCAAAATGCCTGATAATGCTTACAGACAGGGCTTCCTTAGACTCAGAAAGTAATTAAAATGTTCCTCAGCATGAAGATTTATAACACAGTCCTGATCCTAAGGTCATTTCTACAGAAGAGCAAACTGACCAGATGGCAGGTGCGTAGGGCCCCACACAGGATACCAAGCTAATTTTTGCTGATAGTCTTAAAGATTCTGCAACTTTTTTTTTTTTTTTTTCTTAAGCTTTCTTTGGGCTGAAGTTTATTTGCGCAAATGCATACATGTGCATTTTAAGATAAGCTAAATCCATATTTCAGTCACAAAAGAAATGAAAGGTTTGAAACCGTATGAAAAGTGGCTCAGCATAGCTGGAGGCTACCTGAAATCTTAGGAGGGTTTGGATAAAAATATTTCTAACACAGTTTGACAGAATTTTGAAGATGGAAATTGCATTGGAACTTTTGAACCCGAGCTTTGTTCTTTCTTACTGTCCCCTTTGGGGCTGCAGTAGGCTGGGGGGGGGTAGTTCTGTGCTGATCCAAAGGATCTCATTTCTTTATGTCATATATTTTCTAGGTCTCAATTATTGTTGCTTACAATTTCATGGTGTCCCCATTCCTTGGTGTTGCTTTTAGATTATAATATCTTAATTTCTCTTTTTAACCACATGAGTGAGGGTATCAAAAAGCCTTGCTATATGTGGACTGTTCCTAAGTATTACATTCTCTCTGCTATTCCCAACTATTTCAAGTTAAAAAAGAATAATTTTTAGCTTAGCATCCTAAATTCCCCAATCTCTGCCAAACTTTGTCTCCCCTTTATAGACACCATACATTCATTAGATTAATCAAATCATTATGTTCCCCAAATCCTTAGATCATCACACTACTGTCTCATTAGAGAACCTCTGTCTGGAGAACTCTTCTCACTCAAAATAACCATTCGTCCTTAAAAAACGGCACAAACCTGTCACTCTCTGTTATCAACCAGTTGATACTAGATTCTACATCCTCAGAGGAAGCATAGCATAATATTTAAGCACATTCTAAGTTAGACAGCATGTGCTTTAAAGCTAGCTACACTAGGGAGTAGATAATTCCGATATGAACTTAAGCAAGTTCTTTCAAGCTTTATGGGGCCCTCAGATTCATTATCTATGCAATTTCAAACCCGACTTCAAAGGACAATTGCGGAGATTTTGTAATAATCTATGTAAAAGCCTGAGACAGCCCTTTCTGCCTAGTCAGCTGTAACAAACTACTTAAAAACAGCAATTTTTTGTCATTAATGAGTTTACTCTTCCCTCACAGCATTTAGTGCAAATATGCATGGTTTAGCTACTGACAATAGAATCTTAGTACTGCTTTAAAGTATGTATTTCAAAACCTCCTTTAATGTTGTGTCTCTGAAGCAATATGATGATTCATTAGTAAAACATAACTTACACTCAAGTATCAGCAGGTTTCCTTTTGTATTTAGAGCGCAAACCAGAGCTTGACAAATACTATGAAAACTGTATGGATAACAGAAGTAAACTCAGCAGAGAGAAGACCACGTGTCAGTCACGATTTAGTAAGGCAAAGTAATAGTACATGTTGTTGTCCTTCTTAATCAGATATATACTATGAGGCAGAAAACTTATATAAATTTGTCGAACAAGAATAAAGTCTCATTATTTATAGGTAACATAATATATAGATAATGACTTTTCTAGTTGGAGTATGAAAGCATGGAGAGAATTATTAAAAGTTCTATACAATGAATAACTAGAAATACTCCAACCCCATAGTTTTCCTGAGTGGAAGCAATTATCAATTAGAAAAATAGAATAGAAGAGAAAATGGGAAAAATGGTTCATCTCTTATACATCAGAAGTTATTTTGATCTACTGAAATCATGCTATGCTCAATTTCCTATATATACTGCACTTATATGCTTATTTTCCTTTTAAATATTATGAGCAGATCTTATTTATTAGTAAGAAACAATGATAATTTTCAAACTGCAAGTCCATTCTGATCGATTATTCAGCACGAGAGTAATAATTGATTTTGTAATCTGGCATTTTTTTGATACTCAAATGTTTGATTGTGCAAATATATGGTGATCTGCTAAATGACAAGGAGAGTCATTAGCGATTAAATTAATCAATAATTTAGATTTTATAAAATATATGCAGTTCATTCCTTTTTAATGGCATAACTGACTTATATACTCAACTCTTAACTTCGTAATATTTGTTAGTAATGGATTTTCTTCTCACAAGACTATTTTGTAGGGTATCAGTTATGTTCAATCTCACCTTCAATTCTCTCTCTAGGATCCCATGTCCAGTCTCCTGGATTCCTTTCTCAGCTGGGTTCCTTCTAGGCTCTGAGAATAGGGAAAATGGGCTGCAGGTTCCTTTCTAGGCTCTGAGACTAGGAGAAATGGGCTGCAAGTTCCTTCTAGGCTCTGAGACTAGGGGAAATGGCCTGCAGGTTCCTTCTAGGCTCTGAGACTAGGGGAAATGGGCTGCAGGTTCCTTCTAGGCTCTGAGACTAGGGGAAATGGGCTGCAGATAGAGGGCAGCAGAAGGGAGCAGTTGCTTTCTCCATCCTCATGCTCCTTTCAGTTGCTTTTCTACAACAAAGAGCAATCAGAATTTGGACCAACTTCTTTGGCATCTTCAACTATGATAACACAGAGACAGAAGTAGTTAGAAATGCTGATCTTGGTGACCCAAATACTGGACATAATAAATATGACATCTATTAAATTGATGGCTGAACCATAAAAGAAAAATTTACTTTATTCCTTAGACTTTTTTGATCACTAGGATAATCAAAACAGATAACTCTACTAGTTGGTAACCATATGCTATTCCAAAAGAAATTTGAACTATAAGTGCTGTTTTCCCCCTCTACTTCCATAAAACTAATCAAGTCCTCGATATCTAAATTGTGAGACAGACATAGCTTAACTAAAAACATGAAACATGGAGCATGTAATTAGAAACCATCTTTTCCTATATTTTCAAGATGCAAATTTATTTAAACCGTATCTAAAGAAATAATAATTATGAACAACTATTAACATGATTCTAAGTAACAGATAGAATCGTGAATCTCTTACAGGCTCTCAGCTACAAGCTAACTCAGGACCTGTCTTTTTTTTAAACTTTTCCTAGGGCTAGAGATATCATCGATCTTTATCACATTCATATTGTTTCATTCCTCATTTACCTTAATCACATATAATCCCAAATCTTTATCCACTACTTATGGAATTACTGCTAATGAAAAATGAATAAAGGTAACTCCAAACATTTTTTATTCTATTTCCTTCTTTACTTATATGTGGAAACTTAGCAATGGTTGGAACCCACAAAAATGTCCTTTCCTGAAATAAGACTGGTGGTTTTCTTTAGAACATGGTAAATAACAGAAGTTTACACAGTTCTAAACACCGTATGACTTCCCCAAATGTGTTTACTTTGGTCTGGTGTTTTATTTCCATTAAAATCTAAAAAGGTCTTTTTTAGTATTTCAAATAAATAGAGCAAAACTTGAACAAAACCATTATAAGAAAGAGGAAGGCCATCCTATTGTGCTTTAGTTCTTATCTTTTTCTGTCCTACAGTGCAGGTGGAGAAATGATGCTGTACTTTTAATCTGGAGACCAATATGATGCTTGCAGCCTTTGCATTTTCCCTTGGGATGTAAAGCATTTCTGGTGTACATAGAAAAAAATGGAAAGATGAAGTTGCTGTTGCTCCAATCTTTCCTTCCCTTTTTGTGCCTTGTAGTATAGCAGACCTCAGCTAGATGAGTACTAACATGAATGTTTAAGGCTATGCAAAATGTTGCCTTTGTCTTTAAAATAGTTTGACGCTGTGCTTAGCTTTCTGAATTAAAAATGGATTATCTATTTATATACAGTTGAGATATAACTGCAATTTCAATCTCACTGCACTTTAGAGTGCTCAGTGCCAATTGTGCTAAAAATACAGTAAACATGTTTGATAGTGACATATTATTAGGTTTTCCCTTGGCACATTGAAATTTTGAAGCATTATATAATTTCTGAAAGTCTCTATTTTTTTTAAATCTTTTTTTTCAAGTTTATGGTTATTCCCAAATGAATAGTCTCTTGTTTAGCTACACAAAGGAGACTACTCCATTTGACCCCTGAGGTGATCAGAGCCTCACGTGGAAGAGTTCATTACCTGCAGCTTGGCATGAATAATGATGAATGCTATTAGTCATTATAAAAAATTTCAACAGCCTTCAAAATTCAATCCACAATATTTGATGCAGTGACCTCCTGTGACAGGAAGCCCCACAGGCTAACTGCACACAGTGCATTGAAAGATTCTTTTCATTTATCCTTTATTAACAAGCCATTAATTTCACATGCATTAGGAGACAATGTACATAAACAAACAACTGGTAGAAGCATTAGT
This sequence comes from Peromyscus eremicus, assembly GCF_949786415.1. Lineage (NCBI taxonomy): Eukaryota > Metazoa > Chordata > Mammalia > Rodentia > Cricetidae > Peromyscus > Peromyscus eremicus. The sequence continues at coordinate 111,815,244 of NC_081421.1, read as the reverse complement.
GGTTTCCTGGATGTATAGTCTTGATTGAATATAAAAAAAAATCATTGTTTCCTGAATATATTTTACTAGGAATACTATTTTATTTTCTATGAATTATACAAGGTTTCCCTAAAATAGGTCTTTTATCAATGCTATATTTTTGTTACACCTGGGCTTCTTATGAAGGTTTACAGACTGCTCCAGTTTGGGGAATTACTAGAGTCAGAATTTGTAAGCTTTGTAATTGTGCCATGATAGTATGAATATGTGTGTTAATATTCTGTCTAGTCTCACTGTGATATACCCTGCTCCACTGAGGTTGGACTTAGCCACTTACCTGCTTTAGCCAACATGATGATTAGTAGAGTAAACCAATGATTTATTTCAAATGTGCCTTTTGGAATGTGGCTTAATTATTGGGTCAGTGATCTTTCCTGGAAAGAGCAGCACCATTTCCCTAAAAGCCAACACTCGTGCACTTGAGACCACAGAAGTTGCACACATGGAACTGTGCTAAGTCCTCAAGCCACACAGAGCCTAAAAGACTGCAGCCAGCCCATCTACCTGTGTCTGCCAAGCTGCCTTCCCACTACAAACCCAACAGATAGTGCACATGGTATTGAAGCCACTGAGTTGCTGGGTGGCTTGTAGCATGAAAAAGCAATAAACTGCCAGATAAGCCATGGAGTACCAACCACTTTAGATTTATTGATAATTCTAAAGTTGTTCTGAGTTTACTTGCCAGATCAGAGTTGGGAGGAACATAACCAAGAACAGGGATTTCAAGCTTTTGCTGATTAGCTCAATGTTGATTTCAACCATATACTCTGGAAACAGCAGATTTCCCAAAGAGAACTAGTGCATGAATCGTACTTTAAAGGATTGTGCCTATTATGAAAGGAACTTTGTGATAAATGGCTGAGCAAAGATCAGCTGCAAATATACATTTTGTGGGACATATTTGGTAGTTTAGATGTTTTCTTAATTGATTCCTCCTTTTGACTTTGTCTTTTTTTTTTTTCTTGGTTTTTCTGAGACAGGGTTTCTCTTTGTAGTTTTGATGCCTGTCCTGGATCTTGCTCTGTAGACCAGGCTGGACTCAAACTCAGAGAGATCTGTCTGGCTCTGCCTCCTGAGTGCTGGAATTAAAGGCATGCACCACTACCGCTGGCTTAACTTTGTCTTATCTGATTACAATACTATTATTTTCCAGGTAGCCTTCAGTTTTCACAAACCAACAGCTTAGCTCCTTGTATAGGTAAATTGTTTTATACTGTGTTACAATTTTCACTTTTGAAGAAAAACACATACAGTCTTGAAATTTCCCTAAAATGTTTGTTTTTTTCTATGTCACCTAAGCAGGATTTTTCATGATGAGACAAAGACTTTGGAAATCACTGGGAGAGGGCCTGATTCAACAAGACTCATTGTAACTGATCTTAATGATGCAAGAATTTATGCAGTTTATGCTTTTATGATGCTTTTGTTAGAGTGTTAAAACAGGTAAGTCATATAATCACAATTTTTGTTGTTATTTTGTTTTGTTTTGTTTTTGAATGTGACTTAAAAATTTAAAAAATTGAGGTTGTGAAATTTGCATATTGCAGATATAGTCTTTCAAGATCTTGTGATGTCTTAATTTCTACGCTAAAAACAATTGTTAAAAATATGTTTTTCTTATAACATAACATAATATATATTATGTATAACATAATTTTTACTGTGTGCAGTAATTCATTTAACTCTCACTAATAAAGATCACAATTATTGTATGTTTTTAAGTTAAAAATGCCTTCCCACATCCTTCTATTTCAATTCTTTCTCTTTTCTAAAACATCACTAGATAAGTTGCTCTGCTTTTCCTATTTTAAATTTCTCTTGTTCTAAAATTCAATCTACTACACATTACCATTTTATGTTCAAGGCAGCTCTTGAATTGTAGAATTTTTCTTTAGTATAGTATATTTTATCTAACATTACTCAAAAGTTTTGACTTTTGTGAGGAAATTCCTACCATAATTATTTTTTGGAAGGGGGATAGAGTGTCCTTTTTTTTGAGACAGTGTCTTGCTAGGTTGATAAGCATAGCATGGAACTTGCTAGGTAGACAGGCAGACCACAAGATGATTAGCCTACGCTGGTCCCCAACTTGCAACCCTTGTGTTTCCAGGACAGAGATTACATATATGTCCCAACACACTCAGATTTTTCCTGTAACTAATGCTCTTTCTTTAGTCTATAGTTATAACAAGGAGTCTTGGGCATTGGGACTAAATATTTTATTTAATTGTATGATTATGTTGGAAGCAGGGAAACAATCATAAAAATAATGAAAATATCCACAAAATTTTGTTTCCTCTACTTAGTTCTCATAGTCAGTGCAACAAGAGTATTTGGAATAAAATATACAGCGATTTCTCTCTATCAGCAACCAAGAAGTTCTCCTGTATATACCTCCTACGGATCCTATAGTTCAGTTGAATTCGACTCAGGTCTGACACTACCTAAACATAGCATCATATGTGATAGTTTCAGAGCCCAGCCTGACAGTGTTAAATCATCAATGAGGTGTCAATCTCAAGTAGTAAGTTGTCATCAATACTTCATGGGTTCTTACCATCTTTTCTTAAGGTTTAATCCAATAACAGCTGATAGAAATAGCACTCATTCTCTGTATGAATAATGTATATAATAAAAATGAAATACACTTTCTAATTGGAAGCAATGACAAGTGAGAAGACATATAGAGTTTTCATTATCTACATTGACACTATTTAGATATGTATCTGGAATCTACTTGAAAATAGACATTTTGGATTACAGTATAGATGCCTTATTGTGTAGATATTAAGGGTCTAAATTTGTCATTAACTCATACTTTTACCACTCCCTGCAGCCTAGTGATATGAGGCTGAAGTCACAACCCTCTCTCAACCTAATGATATTTCCAGAGATTAGCCCTGTCTTGAAGCTCTTTTGGGGCTTCATTTATTAATCATACATGCTACATGCAAAATCCCTTCAGTTTTGTCACAAAAGAGGTTGTTTGAGAGATTCCAGGAAATTGAGACAAACACCAAATAATTATATTTCACATCATTATGTTTTTACATTTCTTAATGTTTATAGTATTTGTTTTAAGGAATCTGTTTATTACCACCTAGCTTATTTCATTGACACTTTACTCAATTTTCAAACATGCTAACTAAAAGATAATAAATAAACAGATAAGCAAATATAGACTTAAAGGATTTTTAATGTGAGAAAGAAAACAAGGAAAAGAGAATACAAGTCCTTTATTTACCTAAGAGAGCCTAGAACATCTGAAGAAGCAGGCACAATTACTCTGTGATATGATGAGTGAGGAATTCAAGAAGGTTTTAACCTTTTGTAATGTATACTGCCTAATTGGACTGAGTTGTGGGAGTTAGGAGTGTATACTGCCTAACTGGACTGAGTTGTGGGAGTTAGGAGCTGTATGTCACTATATGCTGTAGACTACATTCCCCAGAAGATTTTTCAAAGTACAGAGAGATTGATCACTAGGATATATAGGAATCTGTATGGGCACCATACCTAGAAATAATGAGTAATCACAATAGTTTTTCTATAAATGTTTGGGTATTTCTATATGTGTAAATCTATAGTTTTATAAATATACACGGCCCAGCATTTTTTGAAAAAAAATGCATAATTTCATGCAACATTTATGCCAAATTTTATTTGAGAAATTGAATCTTCAAACTCACTTGAGTACTAATGAAACTTGGATAGTAATAACTTTGGAAATTCTGACAGGGTCATGCAGTTATCGTGTGCCCTTTACCCAACAAGCATCTTCTCTATTAGAAAAGGTATTATCTTCCTCCTCAGCACCACACAGATTCCAGAGGGATGCAAAGGAGAAAGAAAGAGGAAGCAGACACTATGAGGCCAGCCAGATCAACTCAGTTAAAACCCCTTAACATCAATGGCTAATAGAGGTTACAGCCAGATCCCTTCATATCTGAAAAGGAAGACTTTGAGGATGTGATTACTCTTTATCATGATAAAGGCTTTCCTCTCATGAGATGGAGGATATATTTGTGAATTAATAGCTTATTGTGTAAGTAAGGAAGTGATTTTGTTATATGTGAGTCCTCTCTCTCTCTCTCTCTCTCTCTCTCTCTCTCTCTCTCTCTCTCTCTCTCTTTTAGTTTATTCCTTTCAACTTGAAGCCCTCCATCAAATGGAGATCCAGGAAGAAGATACTAGATGCTGAGAATCCAGTGAGGTTTCACTCTTAAACTTCCTAACATCCGCACTGATGAGCTAACACCACCTTTTTCATTGTTATTACCCAGCCCATGGTCTTCAGTAATAACATAATACAGACTAGTACAGCTGCCACAAAATATATCTCAAAATATTTTCATATATTAGGAAGAAGTAAAAAATATCAAAATAGGCCAAATCTCTAGAAACTAGAGACTGAAATAGTCCACTATTGTGCAATAGCTTTATTGTAAAAATTTTCCCAAAAGAAACAAAGATTCACTGGCTCACATGAAGGTGTATATATGCCATGAATCTCTTATCATTGCCATAGCATAGAACAGAGATTAAGCAGAAAACCTCCATACAGGCTAGAGGCTGCTAAAACATTGGGGTATCTATTCTAAGCTGTGTCTTGTGCAGAGCTTCTGTCCTGCAGTAAACTGGACACATAGAAACCAAGACAATCATGGAGAGTCAGTGTAGAGAATATTTGAAATGTGAAAGATTTATTTAAAATGAAGTAATGAACTGTCTCACCCACTCAGAGGGCCTGATCCAGTTGGTGACCCCTCAGCCGGGTCCTGTGCTCATTGCATGAGTTGGCTGTTTGAAACCTGGGGCCTATGCAGGGTCCCTTGGCTCAGCATGGGAGGAGGGGACTGGACCTACCTGGACTGAGTCCACCAGGTTGATCTCAGTCTGTGGGGAAGGCTTTGCCCTGGAGGAGATTGGAATGGGGGGCGGGCTGGGGGGAAGGTGAGGGGGGCGGGAGGGGGGAGAACAAGGGAATCTGTGGCTGATATGTAGAACTGAATTGTATTGCAAAATAAAAATTAAAAAAAAAAAAAAAAAAAAAGATAATTGATCCCAGAGAAAAGGCATACAAACACAACAAAATGATGAGGCCATTACAGAGTTTTCACTTCATAGAACATAACATCAAATCCATCCTTTAATGAACTCCAACAAATATGAGAAATGTAAAATAAAATTCAGGAAATCCTACACATGTGAAGAATGTAGAAAATGTCTCCAGAACCACTCAAACTTTAGGAGACACCAGAGAGTCTATATAGGAGAGAAACTTTACAAATGTAAAGAATGTGGCAAGTCCTTTGCCCATCACTCAACTCTTCAAGCTCACCACAGAATCCATACTGATGACAAACCTTACAGTTGTAAAGAATGTGGCAGATCCTTTACTCAGGTCTCAAGTCTTCAAGCTCACCACAGAACTCATACTGGTGACAAACCTTACAGATGTAAGGAATGTGGAAAATCCTTTACCCATCACTCAACTCTTCAAGTTCACTACAGAATCCATACTGGTGACAAACCTTACAGATGTAAAGAATGTGGCAAGTCCTTTACCATTTATTAAATCTTCACACTTATCACAGAATTCGTAAAGGTGACAAACCTTACAGATGTGAAGAATGTGTTAAGTGCTTTACCCAGGACTCAAGTCTTCAAGCTCACCACAGAATCCATACAAAAGTGAAACCTTAAAAATATAAAGTATGTGGAATTTTCCTTTCCCAGGTCTCATATCTTCATTCTCATCAGAGAATCCATACCAGTGACAAACATTACACGTCAAGAATGTGGCAAGTCCTTTGTCCATCATTCAAATCTTCAAGCTCACCACAGAATCCACTCAGGTGATAAACCTTACAGATATAAAGAATGAGGCAAGTCCTTTACCCATTTCTCAAGTCTTCACTCTCATCACCGAATCCATATCATGACAAACCATACAAATGTAAAAAATGTCAGAAATCCTTAACCAGATGCTCAAGTATTAAAAAGCATCAGAAAATTCACATAATGGAGAAAGCTTTGTAAATGTCATTAGACTATCTCACAATAATTCACTGTACCAGTCTTTATAGAGGGACCAGCTTCTTACACATTTTCAAAGCCTTCAATTAATTTTCAAACCATAGTCAGTATATGGGAAGCCTCTTTAGGATGCTCTACATTTGTTATAAATTTTAAACATTCCATCCAGAGAGGTAATTTATAGTCATAAAAATTTGTTGGAAAATGAATTATTTATGAAACAATGATACAGAGTTATTTTTCAAACACTAAATGTTACTAATTATTATAATTTCTTACTAGAAATGACTTAAACAGTAACATTTTTTTCTGACTGTATGTCGGGATACTGTTAAAGAACCATCAAAAGTTAACACTATTTGAGATTTTACATATTTTAGTGTAGTGTGATACTATTGTTAGTGTAATGTGATGTTTATGTAATATTCAATATAAACATTAATGCCTTGATACTTTTTGAGATTGCACATATATTGCAGCTTGTTACAATATATTCCTTCTGTGTCTAACCAATAAATGTGTTAAACATTTGAAAAAAAAAAAAAAAAAAAAAAAAAAAAAAAAATGAAGTAATGTCTAAACTGTCAATTGAGACTGCTTCAACATATTTTTGAATAGCCACATAGAAGAAAAAAATTTTTGAAATGAGAAAAAAGTGTAATTAATTTATAAAATTTTTAAAATGAGAATTTTAAAGGAATGGTAAAATTAGTTCAAAAACAGCTCACTGGCTGTGTGTATTGTACTGTGGTTATCTTTTACTAAACAGCTAATATTCACTTACAAGTGAATACATATCATGTTTGTTTTCCTGGGTCTGGGTTACCTCTCTCAAGATGAGTTTTTTTTTTCTAGTTCCATCCATTTGCCTCAAATTTCATGTTATAATTTTGTCTAACAGCTGAGTAATACTCCAATGTATAAATGTACCACATTTTCTTTTTTATGTTAATTTTTCTTTTTTTCTTTCATTTTTCTTTATTAAAAAATTTTCTACTCACTCCATATACTATCCACAGATCCTCCCTCCTCCCACCCCCAGCCCTGTTTCCCAAGCCACCCCACATCCCCACATCCCCCAAATCGAGGTCTCCCATGGGGAGTCAGCAGAGCAAAGCACACTGAGCCTAGGCAGGTCCAAGCCCCTTCCCACTGCACCAAGGCTGTGCAAGGTGTCACCACAGGCACCAGATTCCAGAATCCTGCCCATAGACCAGGGACAGATCCTGATCCCCTTGCCTTGGTGCCCCCCAAACAGTTCGAGCCAAACAACCATTTTCTGTAGCCAGAGGACCTAGTCCAGTCTCATGGGGGCTCCACAGCCACCAGTCCACAGTTCATGGGCTTCCACTAGGTACCACATTTTCTTTAACCATTTTTCAGTTGAGGAATATCTAGGTTGGTTCACGTTTCTGGATATTATGAATAAAGCCATAGTGAACATAGTTGTTCTTGTGGTTAGATGGAGTATCTTTTGGGTATATGACCAAAAGTGGTATAGTTGGGTCTTGATGTAGATTTATTCCCAATTTTCTGAGAAACCACTATATTGATGTTCATAGTGGCTGTACAAGTTTACACTCCCACCTGCAATCAAGGAGTGTTCTCCTTTTGCTCCATCCGTAGATATTCTTGCCAACATGAGCTGTCACTTGTGTTATTGATCTTAGCCATTTTGACAGATATAAGATAGAATCTCAAAGTCTTTTAGGTTTGAGTTTTCCTGATGGCTAAGGATGTTGAAAATTTCAAGTATTTCTCCTTCATTTGAGATTCCCCTATTGATAATTCTCTATTTAAATTAGTACCACATTTTTTAAATTGGATTATTTGGTGTGTTGATGTCTGTTTTCTTGAGTTCTTCACACATTTTGGGTATTAGCCCTCTATCAGACACGGAGTTGGTGAAAATCGTTTTCCATTCTGTATCTGCCATTTTGTCATATTGGCAGTGTCCTTTGCCTTACAGAAGCTTTACAGTTTCATGATGTCCTATTTATTAATTGTTGAATCTTAGTGCCTGTGCTATTGGTGCTCTATTGAGATAGCTGTCTCCTGTGCCAGTGAGTTCAAGGCTATTCTCCATTTTTTTCTTCTATAAGGTTCAGTGTATCTGCTTTTATGTTGAGGTCTTTGACAAGAGAAGCTGGATTGTCCTGAGACCCAAGGTAGAACAAAATAAGACTGACAAAAAAGTCAATGAAATGATTCCTAATGATATTCTGCTATACTCATAGATCAGTGCCTAGTCCAATTGTCATTAGAGAGGCTTCCTCCAGAAGCTGATGCAAGCAGATGCAGAAACCCATAGCCAAACATCAGGTGGAGCTAGGGAACCTCAAAGAAGAGAGAGAAGAAAAACTGTAGGAACCAGAGGTGTGAAGGACACCAAGAGAACATGGCCCACAGAACCAACTAAGCAGGGCTCATAGGGGCTCACAGAGACAGAAGCAGCAGTCACGCAGCCTGCATGGGTCTACATTAAGCTCTCTGCATACATGTTGTGGTTGCTTCGGTTAGAGTTTTATGGGACTCCTAACAGTTTCAGTAGGGGTGTTGCTGACTCTTTGTCTGATGTTGGGACTCCTTTCCTCCTACTGTGTTGCCTTGTTTAGCCTTGATGTGAGAGTTTGTGCCTAGTATTATTTTATGTTTTTTCCTGTGTTCAGTTGATATGCTTGGGAGGTCTGCTCTTTCTTGAAGAGAAATGGAGGATGAAAAGGAGTGGGTCTGGTTGGGGGAATAGGAGGAGTGCAGGGAGGGTAGTCAGAATGTAATGCATGAAAGAAGAATAAATAAAAAGAAAAATTATAAATAATGCCATTCACTTTCAAATACTAAAAAAAAAAAAAATAGCTCACAAACACAATCAACATATCAATGTGAGAAGTCCCTGCAGGGATGGAGAAGAAAGTAATAATAATTAAAATAGCACAGTCTTAAGATCCTCAAGAGGTTGTGAATCAAATCATCTGAATTAATCAGTAACAAACTTAAATAAAAATTAAACAATATTCAAAAATATATTAATTCATATCTGCATACATAAATATGAGAACCATTCTTATTCTTGAAATTGAGGGATCTGAGAATAAGACTTCTTGAAACTACAAAAGATTTAATGAAATATAATTTCTAGTCATCAAATCTAAACATAAAGCTTTAATTCCCCTACCTGTAACTTTACCCTAATCATTCAGTTCTCATTTTGTGTGTCAAATGATTTGGAAGCATGTTTTACACTAATATTTATTTTTCTCCTTGAATCTGCCTTCCCATCTGTCTCTGTTTTACCCTCCCTTTGTATCTCTGTTTTTATTTCCTTCCCTTTGTCCTTCTCTATATTTCTATTACTTCTTCATATGATTCATTAACATTTTTTTGTACTCACCCTTTCTTGTATTTATTAAAATCCTGTCCCTTCCCACTAACCACTTATCAGTTAGGTGCATATGTTGCTGTTCTTCTGAGTGGCACTTAGGCTCAAGAGCAAGACATGGCATCTCTTGGTACTAATTAAGCTATTCATGGAGCTGTATGATGAGGAAGGTTTGGGTTTCTGATGATGGCAAAGGGTGGATGGTAGAATTGAAGAGTCTCTCATCAAGAATGTAAATGTTTCCAGAACTGATGTCTGTGGTAGAGGACATCTGGCCATCTCTAATATTCTACACAGTGAATATAAAGACTCATTTATTCTTTGTCACATGCCTCAAAATGGCCCAAATGGATTTTCCATAAAGATATAAATTGTTTACATTTTACTTTATTGCAGACTATTTTTTCTTACCTCAAATTCTATAGTGGATTGCTTTAAGCCAATAATATAACATGATCAACTGTGTATAAAAGGAGCAAGAACAATCTCTGTACAGATGGTCAGCCAAGGAAGCCAAACACCTGAATGCTTCCCCTGTGGTGAGTGGCAGGAGCTGCCTTGTGGACATTCCTGCTTACCTCAAAATTACTATTATCTCCAAATAAAAACTTATACATCAATGTAGTGAATAGCAAGTTGCTTCTTAAACCTTTGACAAAACCAAAATTATAATTTGTTTTGTGTTTATGGAAGTTCTGAAGTTATACTAAATATTGGGCTACTTTATTCTATTGATGATTTTTCATACTTTAATAAGAAAACAAATCAATCTACCCTCTATTACTTGCTTTCAGAAGTAACTAATGAATTGATTGCAAGAACTTCTTAATCATTTACAATGATGCAAACAACATACAAAGTAACAGTTTCCTTTCTCATCAAATAGCTTACAGAAACCCTTACTCTTTTCTCAACTAGAATAAAAAAAATACTCATTTTAACTAAAAACCACAGAAAATATACTGGATAATGTAGATTAAGGAACCTTTGTGATTTTGTGTTGATGTTATCGGGTTTAAGTCCTTTGGACATAAACAGAAATTCCTTTTGGTCATCGTCCTACAAACCTACAACAAAACCTTTCAGATTCAACATTCTGAATCTCACTTTTGCTTTTCAAAGAAAGGTTTTATGGAACATTCCATATCTTACTTTTGAACACATTGCCACCAGTGGAGTTAATTATGCCAGCTCCCATGCTACCATCGAAATTATTTTTAAATTAGATTCAAAGTGATTTTAGGAAGAGTGACATACTTGGACTGACCAAACTCCTAAAGAAAATGAGGAAATCTACCAATTGGCTAGTCCTGTCTTGTCTATCCTTCCATTCCTTCCTATTTCCATGCCTCTTTACAAATAGTATTTTAAAATGGCCACTCTCTGTATCCTTAGTATAATCTGTTCCTCTAATGTTCTGTTCAATGACATTACCACAGAGAATTTTTTGACATAACATTCTCTGCTTGCACAAACTCCCTTTGGGCAGACTCCACTTATGTCACAACAGCATGCTAGACAGGTACAGTGCTTGTTATATGTTCCCCAATGAGAACATTAGCTTCTTTTATTCCACACAACATCATAAAATAAAGTCTTGTGGATGAGACAGAATGAGTAAATGTTTTAAAAAATGAACTAATGTTGCATAGAGTCTAACATTTGCCACAAATAAAAATTTTATAGTGATGACTATGACTCATCTGTACTTTATGAAAAGAAAAGTTTAGAAACTAACAAATGATTTCCTTCTGACTTCTTTGTTCTCTATTTTTTATTCTTCTAAGCAAAATAAGTATGTCCCACACTTTAACCATTTCACTTTGACTTATAATGAAAGTTCAAAGCTCTGCATAGTTCCTATAAGAATTTATGTCTAATTAATACAAATGCTTTTATCACCTTACCTGGGGAGACGAACATGGAATATTCAGGGCAAAAGCAGTATGATTTTCTTCTTCTAACATCTATTCTTTTAAGTGTGTATTTGTGGTAAGTAATGTGATGGTTACTGGTATGTTTGTATGTGGTGGTATTGTGTTCCCCAAAATATTGTGTACCCTAATAAACTTATCTAGGGTCAGAGAACAGAAAAGCCACTAGGTACTTAGGATAGGCAGTGGTAGCACACGCCTTTAATGCCTAGCATTCCAGAGGCAGAAGTCCATCTGGGATCTCTGTGAGTTCAAGGCCACAATGGTAACAGCCAGGCATGGTGACACATGCCTTTAATTCCAGGGAGTGATGGTAGAAGGCAGAAAGATATATAAGGCAGGAGGACCAGGAACTAGAAGCATTTGGCTGGTTAAGCTTTTAGGTTTTGAGCAGCACAGTTCAGCTGAAAGCCATTTGGATGTGAGGGCCCAGAGGCTTCCATTCTGAGGAAACAAGATCAGCTGAGGAGTTGGCCAGGTGAGGTTAGATGTGGCTTGTTCTGTCTCTCTGATCTTCCAGTGTTCACTCCAATACTTGGCTCTGGGTTTGTTTTTATTAATAAAGACTCTTTAAGATTCATGCTACATTTGTAATTGGCTAAAAGAATTCCTTCACTTTGCATCTATCATCTGGGTCCAAAAAGGGTTAGAAAGGCCTTTGAACCTCTTCTTCAGAAAATCAATTTTGAGAAAGAATTATCTCAATATGCCACTTTAAGCTCAAATTTGCTCTACAGTTTTTGTCAAAGAGAGAACAGGTTATCCATAGATGAGTACACATGTAAACTTTGTGCTGTCCCAGAGATGAATGATGACCTTTCAAGGAGTTTACAGCAAATGGCAAAATTGGAAGTAGAGAAAGCACTAGCTTCCTAAACTTGACTCTCATGCAAAATCCTTTCCCCACACTGGTTACTTTGCTTTGGGTTAGTCTGTTTGAAAATAGTTTGTTCCAGTTGGATGTACACAGGAAGCAGGCTTTGGGAGGAACTTTTATAGGTCAAAAGTTACTCTAGACTCTTTGAAAAATAAACAGTAGTTGGGAAGGAGGAAGCAGACTTGAGCAAGCAAAAAGGCTGCAGGTATGTGTTGAGCCATCCTTGCATCTCCAGAGTGAAGCCAACTTAATCACAGAGAATGACCTTTTCTGATGCGCTCTTGATTTGGTTTATTAGCATTTTATTGATTTTTCTACATCTATGTTCATCAAGGAAATTGATCCTAGCCTAATGACTCCTGGGAGTGAAAAGAATAGGATAGGTTGTGGTAAGATATTAAACTGAATAATAAATAATTATATACATGTTTATTTACATGTATATACACGTGTATGTTTGAAAGTACATATAAAATTATAGAAACAAAAGGAAATTATTTCATACATTTATTATACTGTGGTGATATTGTGTTCCCCAAAATATTGTGCACCCTAATAAACTTATCTGGGGTCAGAGAACAGAGCAGCCACTAGATATAGAGGCCAGAAAATGACGGCACACACATCTTTAATCCTAGCATTCCAGAGACAGATCATCTGGATCTCTGTGAGTTCAAAGCCATACTGGAAACAGCCAGGCGTGGTAACAAGAGCCTTTAATCCCAGGCAGTGATGGCAGGAAGCAGAAAGGTATTTAAGGCCTGAGAACCAGGAACTAGAGCTGGTTAAGCTTTTAGGCTTTGAGCAGCAGTTCAGCTGAGATTCATTCAGGTGAGGACTCAGAGGCTTCCAATCAGAGGAAACAGGATCAGCTGAGGAACTGTGAGGTGAAGAAGTTGTGGCTTGTTCTGCTTCTCTGATCTTCCAGCATTCACTCCAATAACTGGCACTGGGTTGGTTTTTATTAATAAGACCTTTTAAGATTCGTGCTACATTATAAAAAAGCCATCTCTGATTAAAAATTTCATGATGTAAATTGTCTTTTCCTTTCATATTTTTAAAATAGTCTATGAAATAAAAATGTATGTGTGTATAATCTTTATCTGTTCCAGTTGCTTTAGGGATATACTTCATGTGGTGATACTGTATGTGCAAGCAGGTGATCTTCTTGTTCTTTTTCCTTCTTAGCTTGTTTATGCTGGAGCATGAAGCATAAAGAATATGGAGAGTCCTATCATTTCAAAGAAGAAACTGGAATCAATTTCCTATAAAAGGTAATAAATACTGTAATATTTTCTTTTTCATTACAGGCCATATTTTTTTGTCCTAGACAATGCTTGAGTGACAAAGATAAGTGACTGAGTGGGTTTTGCAATGACTTGATCTACTCTTTCTCCTAATGAATGATCATGTGGCTTCAGGATTTGACTGTTTCTGATTTTTCAGACAATGGTTTCTTTCTTTCTTTCTTTCTTTCTTTCTTTTTATTTATTATTTATTTGTAAGGATGGAGTTATTTACAGTCCTTAAGCCTCAATTAAGATGTCTGTTTTTCTTCATTTAGATTTTATTTTCATCTGTTTTATATTTATTTGTTTCATTTTGGAAACATTTTTCCAAAGGAGAGATGTTTAATAATAAAATTTGCAAGAATACTGGAATCCACTGGTCTCCACTATATATCTTTGAATTGTTACCTGAAGACAAAGTAACTCCAACTTTTGTATCCTCTCTTTATCTTCCACTCTTTGAGTATGGCCTTACTTCTTTTATGATAATGTTTTATGCATTGGCTTTTCACATAGTGGGCAACAGTCAACATTGATGCCTTTTCTGATCGATCAAACCAGCTTTCTTTGTTGCTCAGTGGCGACAGGATCAGTGATTTTGTTCATATCACTGTCAGACAAAATATTACTGAAGTTTTAGAAAATGTATTTTCAATTCTATTTTAGACTAATTTGGAGATGAGAAGGAAGCTATAAATATGCATTTTGCAAAGCTTCCTGGCCTAAACTATTAGGTATAGAGGCAAGGTTTTATTGCAATTACTTCAGGAAGTTGCTTGACAATTCACATGCATTTCATGCAGTAAAGTTCAGTGTTTGTAAAGCAAGCAGAAGGAAAATTCTTGGTGAGGAATGAAACTCCCCTGTGCTAGACTTCACCCTGGAGAATTCTCACCCTTTAACTGCCAGTCTGTAGCTTTTATTACGCAGGGATTCATCTTCTATTTTTGAAATTCCTACTTAGATATACCATGTTCAGAAGTGTCTATGAATGAGTGCATTAGTACCATGAATATACATGACAATTTACCAGGATAATTTTTTAATGTATGAGAGCTTCATATATTAGTTCAACAGAAGTACCATTTCTGTAATGAATACTGAGAAGCAGTAAATGACTTGATAAAAAGTATTGAAAGGGACAGGGTTAACAATTTCTGTGCTACCAGCTTGCTAACCTACCAGTCCATTTTTCCAACAGGCATGATCTAACTAATACATTCTAACTTTTTCTGTTCTTAGTGAACATTTCCTCTCTATATAATTCTCAGGAATTAGGTACTGCTCTATTGTTATATTTCTTTCTTCATCATTAGCTCTTTTTCTAATAGCTATTGGCCTTTTTTCTTCAAATATCAGTGGTTTCAGTAAAGTAGAGTTACTTGTTGATGGGCTTTGTGCCACACTATTCTTTTAAGAATACTATCTCCTGCCTTATGTATATTATTCATCCATGAGTAGTTTAGCTGTCATAGAGAGATACTCAATCTTAAATCACAATGTGATTTCAAATTTATTTCTCTGTGACCAATTGATAATTAACTTTTTTCATTTGCCAGTTTTATTCTTGCTTGTCCATAGAGACTATAAACGAAGAAATCTAAAAAACAAAACCAAACCAAACAAATAAAAAACAACAATTGGAATTTGTGCCATTCCAACCAAATTCCAATCTCAAGGCAAAGTAGGAGAGCAGACATTGAAAACTTTCACCAATTACTCTGATGACCCACAAGTTACTCTGATGAGTCACCAAGGTATGTATTTTCTGAAAGGTTAAGAACAGTGTCCAGGTGATTCCTACACTGCGTGATGTAATCCTGTCCTGACCTGAGTTATTCTCACTTCTAAGGGTTGAGAGTGATAGTACTATCACTAGGTAACTTCTTCAGTCTGCACTGAGACAGCATATCCGCAACCATGCAGAATTCTTGTTGGTGGAAACATTCTAAAAGTTAAAAACAAGATCTTATCTTACCATGAATTTACCACTTGCCAGGTGTCAGATAATTTACCCCAGTTATCTCTCCACCTTCTCTCTTAGCAACTATAAATAGTATGCATAATTTTTATCAGCATTTTGTAAAACTGTGAACTGAAACACAGAAAGAACTAGTAACACTCTAAGTTGTCAAAGCCGATAAATGGCAAATAGAACTTAAAATATCTGAATACTGGAGAAATAGCACAGCTAGGGAAATGTTTGCCTAGCATGCCTATGATTTGGGTTCAATCCCCAATGCCACACTAACAAACAAAAAAGGCAAGAACAAGAAATATTCTCACAATTCAATTCCAGATTGTATTGTTTTATGGAAAAAGAAGTTTACCCTTTTGGACTTTCCCACAGGTGTGATGTAACCCAGCAATTCTGAGGTGCCCATCATTGTGCTTTGTGCAAATATTAAGTAATATCTGCTGCTGGTCACACTGACACCTATGGGAAGCAAATTTTCCGTTGAAGCACATGCAGAAGCCAAAACAAGTTTGAAAGATCAATCAGGTCTGTGATCATGAACGTAATGGAAAGCCAAACATTGCAAAGATCCATGGAGTCAAAAGAGGGTTTTTCCTCCTCAGTGTATGAGTTTGCATGAGTTTCCCTTTATCTTTGAAAATATTCATAAAACTGGGGGTTTGGGAGAGCTAAGTCTCATGGTAGAACATGAGTCATTGTTCTTTATTGTGCAGCCTGCAGTCAATAGTTATAACTATGGAAGATGAAAGAAACCAAAGCAAATATGAAACAAAATATTTTTGTTGATTCTTTCCAGAAACACAGTGTGTGTAGATTATCAGTCATTATTAGAAAATTCATGATGGTATTCCTGTTACAAATATAGTCATGGGTAAATAATGATAAGGTAGCAAACTTCAAGGGAGAGAATCGCCATGAACAGCAACATTAGAAATAGGACTTTAAAATAAGAAAGAGGAAAGTGTATTTCACGATGGAAGAAACCTTCCATGATAGGCAGGAAGTTTTAAGAAGGTAGTTTACAAAAAAGAGCAGAGGAGGCAGCTTGGAGCGCTGGTGGTGGTTGGAGGGAGAAGAGGTTTGGTTATTACTTTATTAGACTTCAGTTTACACTGTGATTGAAGGGATGTTTACTTATGGTGGTTACGAAGGGCTCTTTTGACATTCAAGTTTTAATGATGAATCTGCCAGTAAAAGCCCTCTAAGAAAGCAGCATGTAGGATGTTCATTAGCGAGTGGTTTAGAATCTGATGCTGCAATCAGCTGGACCAACAGAGATACTAAAATGCAGGGTCTATTCCAGCAAGCCTTTAGGATCTCAAAGGGGAGCCTTCACCAATGTTTCTCATACCAGAAAGACTGGACCTTTATTCTTGGGTTGTGGTTCGCAACAGAGTGAAAAAAAAAAAAAACCTGCAAGGATATCAGTGTAAGCCTTTATCTATATCTGTCTATCTATCTATCTATCTATCTATCTATCTATCTATCTATCTATATTTATTTATTTAGTTTGCCAGCAGTAGGGACAAATAAATCCTCAGTTTCTCAAATGTGACCTGAGTGGGTGATCACAGTGCTGTTTTTTTTCCCCTTATGTTATAACAATGTGTTTGAGCACCAGTATTAATTCAATTAAAAACTAGAGTCCACTAAAGCAGAGTCTCTCAGGATGGAGCTCAGATGACTTATCTGTATAAAAATGATTCACAGTAATTCTGCTGATCATCCAGGTTTGCAAACCACTGATCTAAAGGGCATAAGCTACTCTTACAGAGATTCAGAAGTAATTACTCTTTTCTTCCATAACTATACAGCAATCTCACATAGGATACACTGGTTCTTAATGGACAGAGCAGAGGGATGAGCGAAGAAATCACATTTCCTAAGCTCTTTACTCAAGGAAAGGGCAGATAAGCATTTTAAGTGTGCTCCACATTATAAAAGAACAAAGGGATTAAGCACAATGGGAAGCCCATTAAATTACTAATGCATTCAGAAGAAATTAAAGGTTATGTTCTGTCGATTACAGAATAGACATAGAGATTCATAAAACTGTATTAATCTATAAAATGTTCATATAGATACATAATGATCTATCTCAGTGGGCAGATGGAATAAATAAAATTAATTTATGATTTTGCAATGCAGGAATGTCTTTAACTGTTGAAATGGCTGATTTATCTGTGGAATTTTCATTATAATATTTGAGAATAGACAGCTCCAGTTTTTATAGGTTGAAAACATGTGTAACAAGATATTTTATTTGGAAGTGGGGACTGTTGCACTGATACTGTTGGGAGGATGACTTATGTTAACTGCTTGCTGAGGGGACTTGTCTCTACATGGTCTTTGCTACTGCATGTTTTGTGGCAGCACTCTTACTCCCCAAGCTGATACTTTAAATATCTATAGGTATTTTCTCCAGAAATGTGATTTCCATTTTCTCCATTTTCTTACCCTTCCTTGTGGATTTCCAGTGGTGTGGTAAAGACTTTGATAGACTAGAATCTATCGAATGAAGTCATTGCTGAATCAAGAAAGGAGCCCCTACCTGTAAAAATAACAAGAGACTGGCAGCCATTTATCTCAGGCCTGGGATCACTGGGACTTGCACACAAGGATACTTTGCAATTCTGGAAACCTGAACAATTCCAGAAGAGTAGTGCTTATGGCCAGGCCAGTTGCTTTATGGAATACTCCAAATCAGATTTCTGTGCAGTGGGAGGAAACAGTTCTTGAACCATATGTAAAGTTTCCTGTCTGGAATAGGTAGGAGTCAAGATTCTAGTATTTTGACAAAATCTATGCAGGACTTAGAGCTTTTCTCTTGTGGGAACTTCAACTCCTTACCTGAAATCAACCTTCCTCCTCAAAGTACAGTACCCCCCCCCCTTTTTTAATGCAGCTGGAGTGAGTAGGAGGTCATTTTGAAATCATCAACACTGAATAAAATTAAAGTACTTAAGGACTCCTGAATTCAGCCTTGAGCAGCCAGTCTGAATCCCCATAAATGAGGTGAAGGCAGTTAAAAAGATTTTGCAAAATGCTCTCTGAAGTACTTTCTCACACATGAAGACAACACTTTGAAAAGACAGAATTTGTTTAGTAATCATTGGCATGTAGGGCACCAGAATACAAGTGATCTTATTTTTAAGAAAAGGATGATGAAGCCTTCCTGTGCTATTTATGTGAGGCATGCTTGGAAAAGATGCTCACACTTTCTTTTAGGAAGGTAGTTATCACAAGGCTTGTTGGTAGAATAAAGAATATATAAACAATTTTTGTGAACTTAAAGTCTTTTAAAAAATTAATTTTACCATATTTCTAAGTCTGGTGTTAAGAAGACTCAATGAAAATATTTAGAAGACTAGGACTTTTATATAAATTGGTGACATTAGAAAACAGGCAAGGAAATCTAATGATCTCAGGATGACCCTCAACTTGTCTTCCTTTTCCTTTACTTTATGATATTACAAAGTCTGGAGAGATTCTAGTTTGAATTTTGAATTAAGGTCTCTTCCTGGGCAGGTGATATGTGGGAAGAGGCAGTCTATGAAGAGCAGTCACAATGACCTACAATGCCTGGTCATCCACGTCATGACAAGGGCAAACAACTCATATTCTACAGTGTACTGTTGGCTGAGCTATAATGTTCTGGTGGCTCAGAGCATTAAACACATTTTCAAGTCAAAGTGTGTTTACTGGAATGTAACCCCATTGTAAGTTGAAGAGAAGCTATGGTCTTAAAATTACTATAGTCACTGTCTTTGTCACGGTCAACATTTTAAGATGCTCTTGTACAGGATGAGCCTTGTGGTGTCCTTCTAAATCACATTTCAATATCAGCTTATATAGCCTATATATGGATACACACTAATGAACAAAGGCTCAGAGAAAGAATTCCAGCCATCTCATCTTGGTTGTTGCAAATGCAAGGGACCTTCACAAGGTTAAACATGTTCTTAGTCTGAGCATCTAGCATTGTGTCTTGGCAAAAGAAAGACAAGTGTTGATCGCAGGTTAACTGGTGTCAATAGGTATATGCCCCTGAGGACACCAGGACAGAAAAGGTGGTGAGTAGACTTTTGTCCCATCACATATAGTTTGGTCCCATTAGAATGATAATTCTCCAAACAAACAAGCAAATAAAAGGAGGCTTTTCAATGCTCACCACTCCCTGAATTTTCTATGCAGCAGCACATCTCTGGTATCTTTAAAATCCCAGTGGACATGAAACTAACGACACGCTGAGAAATCGTAGAAATTGTGACTAAGAACAGATATTTTTGAAATAAGTCTCTCTCTGAGTCACTTGGGTACACAAGAACTAAAAACATGGCTGCCACCTGGGAATTCACTTAGTGAATCAAGTTTTCCCAGAGTGCAGCGTTGCTTCCAAGCTCCCAGAAAGTGGCCACTAGTTGTAGGATCTGGAGGCTGTGCTTCTGTGTATGACATTCTTTCCTGGGACTCTGATCTTGCCAGGGAGTCAGGAGAGGAAATTCCTGTGTACATAGTGTTCTTTGAAGTACGAGAGATCTCAAAGATTTTCAATGGGTTAATGATACACTGAAAAATTCTATCCATACCTTGCATAAAGTGGTTTGGCTGAAATAGTTGTTCGTACTTAGCCTTAGACTAAAATGCTCCCATTCTTTTTGATGTAATATGAATTTCCCTATACTGCAGTTAATTTCTTGAATTGCAAAATAGGCTCTAGATTTTTTTTGTATTCAAAAAACCGTTATTATCATCCACATACATATCCCAGGTCTGATGAACAGCATGGAGCTTTATATTCATTTTTCTACTAAGCACTAACTAAAATGGAAATCTCTATCTAGATAATTGCTATTTTAAAAGTTGCAGTATGCCTGGGATGCAAGACTAAATCTTAGCTGGTAAATGTGATTGTAAGAATCACCATTCACATTTTAATAACTTTTTGCTGTAGTCATTAAGTTACAAGTCATTTGGGAGCAGAGAGTTTTCCAGCTTTATAAACATTAACAGTTTGAGAAAGCTAGTATTAGGAGATGAGAGAAAACCATGAGAGATGACAGCCTTATGCAATGGCAGGTGTTTCTGGTAGAGTTTTAGTTTTAGGTTATAGTCTCTATACTAATCTAGTACATTCAGTTGATTGTGAGTATCCGCACATATTTCTCTGTCTTGGCAATTTATCTTTGTATTGCTTTGTCACTGGTATAAATAATTTCTTCTTTCTTTAAGCTGAAAGAATCTGCAGGAGAGAATGAG
The DNA here is from genome assembly GCF_949786415.1 of Peromyscus eremicus. Lineage (NCBI taxonomy): Eukaryota > Metazoa > Chordata > Mammalia > Rodentia > Cricetidae > Peromyscus > Peromyscus eremicus. Next base: position 111,794,450 of record NC_081421.1, on the reverse strand, counting down.
GCATTGCATCATAGGTACACACAATAATTTAGGAGTATAACTATAATTAGTGAGATGACTAGCTAGTAAAATGTGTGAAGAATAAATACAGGATGAGAATATGGCTAGTTGGCACTAAGAGAATGGAAATGACTGAATGGAACCAAGAGAGACAGATAACAGAAAAAAATATTTGGCAAGTATTATACATTTTAAAAAAAGTATTTACATGAGTCCTAGTGAGGATTCAGACTAGAAAGAACAGACTTGACAACTGAACTGGGTTAACAAAATAATTCCATTTCCATAACTCTTAAGAAAAAGACTAAGAACTTGATAGATAACTAATGGAAACAGCAAAGACCAAAATAAACAGCATTCCATGTAACATAAGTAATCTTTAATTTTGCTACATTGGTCTCTTTGTATGCATTTGATGAAAAAAGTGAGTACGCCCTCCTCACATATTATTTTTAGTCTTTGCTTTAGATTTCCAGGTGAATGTTTGTGAGCATTAGAATGGAAGCTAAAGACAGTTCTCTTGAGAAATTTTATTTTTTAATGCAAACCAATTTAGCTCTACACAATACAGTATTGGACAAGGTATTTCTATTTCAGTGAAGGTGTTGGGAAGGCAGAGACTTTGTGGTAAATAGCTTCAGTCACTGTAAGTCCTAGCTGAAGGACAGCACACACATTTATGTGGGATGGAAAGCACCATTAGTCACACATCCATCTTTTCAGTGACTGAGAGAACAATCCCCATTAGCAACATCAGTTTTGAATAATAAGGGGGAAAATGTATGTATGTCCTTGGAGGTTCAATAATACTGAACACAATACATGTGGAATTTGTAGGTTCCCAGGAAAATTAATTACCCCTTTCAAACACTACAATTTGATAGAATATTCCATTTCTTTCTAGCAAGGCATATTACACCATATTCTCATGACCACAACACATAAATAGGAAAAGGAACTGAAAGAGAAAGCATGTAGAAACTAATTAACACTATATACATAAGTAATTTCTATAAATGAACAGATGAAGGAAGGAAGAAATGTTTTCTACTATGTCCTTGGAGTAATGTGTCTCCTATATGGTACACAGGAGTCCTGTAGTACTTTTAGTTAAGGCTGTGGACTCTGGCTTTGTTTTTGTTTTTCTTGTTTTTAGTTTGTTTGTTTTCATTTGTTTGCTTTGTTTTAATTTTATTTTTTTTGAGATAGGTTTTCTATGTGTAGCCCTGGCTGTCCTAGAACTTGCTCTACAGACCAGACAGGCGTCAGATTCAGAGATCCTCCTGCCTCTGCCTGCTGAGTACTGGGACTATGGTTTTTGGGAGCATGGATTCACCACTTGTTGGCAATGTAGTTCAAATTCGTGTTGCTTGTGTAATTAATATATACACATATGGTAATATGTACACACATATGTATATGTTCTATATCCTAAAGTCATCTGTTTTGTGCCTAGGCAGCTTCTGTGACTGTGGAAGTCCACTGACCCACCAGAGAAGCTTAGTCTAGAAGCAGGGGAAGGGAATTTACATAACTGAGACTGAAATTCAGTGGATAGAGGGAGTCAGTGGACAAAGCTGTCTGTCTTTCAGTGACCATATAACAGACCTTTGTAAGAACTGATCTCAGCAAACTTGTAATCCCCATTCACATTGCTTTCCTTCTTTTCCTGCCTCCCTCTTCCCTTATTTCCTTCCTCATTCCTGCAAGCACCTTTCTAATACAGTATTAGAAATTCAGGGTTCTTTTCTCTGGCTGTTTTCAAAGGACATTAGACTGACATAGTAGTGTTTTGCCTATTAATCTCACTGATATTTCTATGTGAGTGTGGAGACAAAATAAAATTCTTCAAGCTGAAGGAGAACTAGAGATGACTGCAAAACCAAGAAATTTTAACTCATAGTAATGGGTCTATTTCACTTTGTATTTTATATTTATGCAAAATTGTAGCTCACATAAGTATTGACAAATGAATCAGTCATTAAGAATTTTCTGAATCACAGAAAACCAATTACTCTTATCACTTTATGTATGTTTATATTATTCATAAGTGTGTAATCATCACCTCTGTAAATCAACACCATCCCTCAATTAAATAGGCTAAATCAAAGAAATTGGTAGGATGAATGAGTTTATTCAAAACAAGGATAGCAATTTCTAAGGTCTGATTTCAATGCACTAAATATCTTAGTGTGAGAAGCTGTATTTATTCATAAATGTCACACGTCATTTAAATTTTCATTTTGTGGGAAATTTTGTTAAGGAATATGTGAAAGAAATTAGTACCTAAAATGGACACAATAAGATTATTCCTCATGAAGGGCTTGGGAGATGGCTCAGTCAGTAATGTGCTTACTGAACAAGCATGATTCAGGATCCCCTACAACTCCACAAAAAGCCAGGTGTATTGGTACACATCTGTAATCCCAGCACTGGGGAAGTGGAGAAAGTGGAGAAAATCCTTGGGCTTACTGGCCAGCCAGTCCTGCTGAGTCAGTGAGTTTAAGATCAGTGAGAAATCCAATCCAAAAAATAAGGTGGAGAATATTTGAGCACAACATTTGACATTGTCCACTGGCCTCCGTACACGTATGCATGCACATGAAGATGCAGTCATCACGAATTCAATGCTATCAACTTCTTTTATTATATGTCCTAAAAGTTGCAATTAGTAACAAAAAAGAATTTGGAAGAAAAGTCTGCTCGACTTACACAAATACACTAAAATATTAAAAAACCACATAAGTCATGTTCAAAGGTAATTGTTGAAAATATTTTTCTAAAATGAAAGTTTTTATAATGGAGGAAAATTCTAGAATAAGATTGCATATTTTTAACTTAAAAATAATTGCTGATATTAGATGAAATTCAGATAGCTATAAAATTAACCACTTAAGAGCAGAAAAGTGAAGGAGATTTGCTACAGTCACCATGCTGTGCAGCCTCCACGTCTGTGCAGCTCCAAAGCATTTCATCAGTGTGACAGGAAAGCTGGATCCTCCCACATGCCCCAGGCAACCAATTTGCACCTTTTCTTCACCAATTCTTCTTTTCTATGCAGTGCTTTATCACCATTTCTTTAAAGAGGCAGACCTGAAAGTTAAATGAAGTGTAATGTGCAAGGAAAAGTCTATAATTTCTTATCTTAGCTCCTGGGGAAAATGTATGTTCAGACCGAAGATTTTAAAGATAAATGTAACTTATGGATGCATATATAAGAACTAAGCTTCCAGTAATAGCTTTACATTTTTTCATTAAAAATTATTTTATTGTAGTAGGAAAACATCCCATGAGAACATTCCTGTCAAAAACTTCTAGGTGTATAATACATGTTGATTGACTCCAGTGACAATGTTGCCCTAGCAGATTTGTAGAGATTAATAATATTTTCTAAGTGAAGGTGATTTATTCTTCCTAGAATAGTATCTCCCAGTTTCACCCATGCTGCCACAGAGTGTAGAATCTCCTACTTGGTTAATGTTCCCTAGTTCTCCACTGTACATTGTTCCATTTTAGGCATTCTCCTGTAAACTAGAACACAGAGATGTTTGCACATCTTGAATATTGTGACTAGCAGTGCTACAGTAATCCCATCTGAGATCTTGATTCAATCTTTTGGATAAATTCTCACCAGTGCAATTGCAAATTATAGAGTAATTCTATTTTCATATGTTTAGAAACCTCAATTCTGTTTTTCCACAGTAGCTATAGCATTTCACAAGTCCATCAGTAGTTTGCAAAGATTTCAATTTCTTTGAATATTTTACTAACACTTTTTGTCATCTATCTTTTTCTGATAATAGCCATTCTGACGAGTGTGAGGATGAATCTTATTGTGGTTTTGATTTACATTTCCCCAGACACAACTGATAATGAATATTTTTGCACATACCTGTTGGTCTTTTCTATGGCTTCTTTGGAGATATAATACTTAGACTTTTTTAAAAATCAGGTTGTTAGGTGGTTTATTTTCTCTTGAGTTATAGCAGTTTGCCATATATCTAAGAGATTAACCCCTTGATGGACACATGGTGTACACATATTTCCTCTCTTAGTGCAAGTTGCTATTTAACTCTGATTAATGTTTCCTTTGTTGTACAGAAAGTGTTAGTTTAATATAATCTTACTAGTGATTATGTTGTCATACTTATGAAATTTTATTAATCCACAGAAATAAAAATAAGTCATCTGTGTTTTATATCATTGTGATAAGGACAGCATTAAAGTATGCTTTCACAAACCACGCCCGCACACTTAACTACCATACAAGGAAGTTTTGGGGGCTAACAATATTGAAGTAGACAATAACTTGAGCGAGCCTTGCAGAGAGTATGCTCTCTGCATGCATGCCTTCACTGCACAGTGAATGACTTCCAAAAGTGTGACAGTCCAGTTGCTCAATAGGATGGAATCTCTTCTGTGAAAAGTAAAATTCAACTAAAATTAAAATAGTTCTTTCTTTCCCTCCTATCCAGGAGCCGCCTACCAGGCCAGAATATGACCATTTGTCCACACAGCTTAGACTTCTTGATGGAATTTCATTGACCCAAATGGTCCTGGCCAACTGCTGGTACCATGAGGCTCTATGAAGAGCTACACTGAGGGTGGAACCTGGATGGGACCGGGGCCTTGTGCTCAGTGGCTTGCAGGCTTGTAGCCTGGCAAGACAGGCTTTCTGGAAGGCTGATATGGAGCAGGTTTTTCAGGAACTGAAGGAGACTTTTGCATTCTGCTGTCCTCATTATGGATAAGAAGCGTTCCAGCTGAGGACCCACACCTCATCATCCATCTCTGATCTTGTCATCTTTGATATAGCACCTGTTATAGTTTAGTAGTGTTGGTTTTATTGGGAAAAAGGAAGTGGAAAGGTATAGAGATCTTCCTCTGGGGAGGAACAGCGGGAAAGAGATGAATGGGCAGAACTCGCTTTTAAAGGGGGCTTAGTGCATGGGCACAGAGACTATGCAGCCAGAAGCTTGTGCAGAGACTACGTGGTGACATAGCACATGAGCATTGACTTAATAGTGACACAGCGGCCGTAGGACCCTGGACTGGCCAGGTATCTGCCTGAATGTTAGCAAGTGCATGTACACAGAGGGTGCTTTTAGTGGGTGCAGGTAAGAACCCTGGGGGCGGGCCAGCATAATGTCTGAATACTAACAGTACCAATAACTCCTTCCTAATAAGTAGACTCTTTAAATTTTGTAAAAATCAAAACAAAAAAAAACAACAACAAAAAAATGGTAAACATTTATATCAGGGTTAGTTCTTATTAGTTCTCAGTAGAAGCTAGTGTGGAGAACAGAATAGAGACCAGAAATTATAGGCAAGGTTCCTGGATGGTGTAGTGCAGAGTCAGTCAATGTGAACGGGACTCCAAAGAGTAGCTCTAAATCTGTAAGTACTAGTAGGCTCTGGGTGTTCACAGAAGTTGCTCACAGACTAAAGCTCTGCTTTGTTTAACATTTTAAACATTTCCCAAACTTTTGAGATTATGCAGATTTTGAAATTCAGTAGTTGATCTCAGTAACTGTGACAGGGGTTCTGGTAAGATAACGTGAGTATTCCTGAAAAGGGACAGGAATTCCTCACATTCTCACATCTGGTGTCTGATGAGGTCGCACACTCTCTTGATATATAGCAAAATGCATATTATTCACATGGCAGCCTATGCCCATGTTTGGAATCATTTTAAATCATGTAACAGTATGAAAATACTATGAAAAATTATTATGCCAGAAAACTGGATAATTTGATAAAAATGGGTAAATTGCTACAAACACACAATCCATTAAGACTAAAACTTGTAGGAAAAGAATGTGTAGGTGTTCTGTAATAAATGTGGAATAAGCCATATAAAACTTCTCAACAACAGTTTCCAGAGTTTAGTCTCTCCAAAAATATTCTTCATTTGAACGTTATTGAAAATCAATTATATTGAAGAAAAATTTTCTTTATTAGGAAATGTAATTATCAAGGAATATTTAAGAGAGAAAAAATGTTAATTTGGAAATTTTACTATTGTATTTCAAAAAGTTTCATAGTGGCCAAAATTTTTACTTTAATCCATAATTAACATTGAATGTAGTTAAAAAGTACCAATAAAGAATCAACAGAACATGCAATTGCATGCTTATTTGGAAGCAATGTGTATTTACAAATGTGAAGTGATCATTACAATTATATAAATGTTGGTTTGTGGTAAGCAATTAGAGAAGTGAGGCTTCAGTTTGGGAGCTATTCATATTTTTAAGATAACATGCTCTTATATTATGCCTACTTGAAAACATCAATGGTCTTATGAAGCTCAGTTATTATCAGTGTATACTGTAATTCAAAAATTCACACTGTATTGATTCATAGTTTGTACTCAAGTGATTGAATTATTTCTTTTATCTGGTCAACCTTGGTCAACCATTTACGACTTCTGGTAACACAGTATGGATTTTTCTGCATTTCTATACTGATGCTAAATATATTACCCTAAGCCAACTGTGAAGAGATTGCATCAGTTGGCTATAAAAAACAATCACATCTCTGTGACATTCACAGGGAAAAGATGTTACTTTGTCCATCCATTAGGCCTTTTAGGTCATCTGATTTATAGAAAAGCAACAAACTATTTACTATTTATTCTGCAGTTTACAATGTCAGGTAAATGTTACATCTATATCTTTTTTATCTTCAGTTCTTATTTACAGCCTGGCATCTTATATAATTACTAAAAGAATAATATATTAGTATACATGTAGGGTATATTTCAGCTAACTTATTTCTTCCTGAGGACAGAAGATGAAAGGTATCTTGCTTATGTATATTAAAGAGCTCCAATACAATATCTAGAATCCAGTGAAACCAAAAAAAAAGAGGCAGCAGATGAGGTCTGTACTGAGTGTGTGCAATAAGAGGGTGCATTATTTGGGGAATTCAAATGAAATTTAAAAATTATTGAATAAGTATTTTTATTTAAAAATATGCCTAAGGATTTTAATAATTTTCCTTAAAAATAAATTCTCTGCATCCCAAAACATTTGTTTCCTAGCACTCAACAATTAAATTATTTGTTTGCTCTGCTATCATTTAGAATCTATTGATCAATCTCTCTATCTATTTATCTATCTATCTATCTATCTATCATCTATCTATCACCTATCTATAATCTACTTAATCCACTAAATTATATGGGTAACATAAGCCAGATTAATATTGCTTATTATCTTTCTTCAGTGTGTCCTATGTTGAAGTTAATTTGAAAAATCTTTTTTTAATGTTGGCCCATGGCACACTTGGACACCAATATACATGGTCATTGTTGTAGAATATTATTTTAAGGTGTGTTACCTTTGTTTATGCTCTGGAACATTTGTTTAATGATGCAAAGATGTGTGTGATTAAATAAAATTCATCTCAGGTCAGGAGGCTGAGTCAGCAACTAGCTGACAGGAAGTGGTAGGGAGGAGCCATGTGGAGATGGGCTTTTAAGGAGGGGTGAGGAGAAACAGGAGAGCTTTTTGGAGGATGCAAGCAAGGAAAGGAGGTGAGCTACTTGCTATTCAGCCTCTATGAGGAGCAGAATTCTGCCTTAACCTTTGTATCTTGAGTTCTTTAGAGGGACAGAGATTTAGATAAGCTTCCTTTGTAGTTTTAAAAGAGTCAGTGCCTGAGGTAACAGAATTCCCTCCTGGCAACTATGGCACTTGAAGCCTAACTGCTGCTGGTAGCAGCAAACTTGCAGTTGCTATTTTGGACAGCCTTGGCTTAAAAGGCAGCAACAACTAAAAAAAAAAAAAAAGAAAAAAGGACAGCAGGTCATTTCAGGTGTAAGTCTACCTACAATATAAATTTTAAGATCACCTCAGACATTGTCTTTGCCCTTACAGTAATAGTAGCTACAACATAATTAATCACCTAAGATTTGTAAAGATATAAATTGAGATTAAGTTTTTTCAAATCTATTACTCAATAAAACTACTTTGAATTCTAATTTGTTTTTAAAATGTACAGAGTATAGTTTTTGTTTGGTAAGTAAAAATTTTAGTTTATATAAAATTTCACTGAAATTTATTGTTATATATTTTATTTTTCAGTTGTCACTTGCTCATATTTAAATTAAAGAGTGAGTTCCTTGAAATAACAGTTATCATAGATAGTTATGCATTTAATATATTTATCTTTTAGATAATGGTGGACATAAACAAAGACACATCTCATGTAGTGAATTTGATATGGATGGCACCATAACATGTTTACTAAACTAAGAAACAACTAAATTAGAAAAAGCTGAAATACTTTTGGAACTTTTTACATATAGCTCCATGTCTTGAGTTCAGTTTATTGTTTAAAATGAACTTCAAGCAGGTATACAGATGCCTTTGTAATAGAATATAGAACACATGGAATCCTTTACCATACTTAAACATAGATATCACACTGAAATGTTAATAACAACTTTACCTTGTTCTTGACATACTAAAATGATCTTTTACTTACAAAATGAACACATTAAATTCATGCAAGTAAAGAATACTAAGAATATTAATGTGAACTTGTTTTATTTCTAATACTTGATCACTAGAATCTTTAAACCTCTACCACTCTCCTCCCATTCTGTTGCACATCGCAGCATGTCCATTACACCTTGGTGGTACTGCTGGTACTTGGTGGTAACTCAATCATGAAAGCCCTGACCTAGCCATTCTGACCTTCACTCAGCCTTAAGGTATTCACTAATACTCTAAACTCATGCTAGTCTCCTTTCTCTGCTTTTGCCATCAGTTTTAAACCTATTTGTAAGGCTGTGTGCGCTCCATGAAAGCTTCATTGTATAAGTGGTTATTCATTTTGTACTGCCTTGGTTTGGATGTGCCAGTTTAGATATTCAAACCAAATGTTTGGGGGCCATGTGTTCTTTATCTCTTGAAAGTAGGTTCAGTAAGCTCATGATTTCAATGAAGAAGCACATTGAAGCTGGTCAGTATGGGCACCGTGGAGATATGCAAGAAATACCTTTTGACCCAAAGACACTAAGCATAGGCAATGTCAATAACATGCAGCTAGGATATGTTTAATTTGGAATACAAAGCTCAACATTATATATAAGACAAAATGAAAATATAGATGTAAATTTAAAATAAAGTGGTTCTTTGGAGTATTTATATAAAGTATAGACACAGAGAGTTTGTTGCTGAAAGGTTTTACTTTTCTGAAGTATATTGTAATTACTTGTGAATACTAGCTACTTAACTACTTAAATAAATCTAGGTGTTAGAAAATCTTTAAGCATCCATGAAGGGGAACTAGGAAAACATTTTCTATCTGCTAAGACTGTAAGAAATCTAAACCTCTTTGTGATGACACATATTTCACTTTGTTTTATTGTCCACTGTGTGTTGTCACTTCATCCATCAAGTCTTTTAGCTCAGCATTCAGTCATTGCTTGACATATATATGAATATGTATCTAAACTTGTTCTATTTCTCTGTCTCTGTATTTCTCTTTCTTTCTCTATTTCTCTTTGTCTCTGGCTGTCCTTCACACACACACACACACACACACACACACACACACACTCACTCACAAAGTTTTACTCAACAACTAACAGTGTGCTACTATTATTTATCGATCATGTCTGCAATGTTGAATAGGATGGATGTGGTGTGAGCCTTGGTATTATATTACAATGTATTATCATAAATTGATAGGTAAGTTTATAATTAAAATACGTTGTGATACATGCTAATCTAAGAAAGAACATTTTTAAAAAGTACCAGGTCAAATGTAGTAATTGTGAAATACTCTTTTATGAAAAGAGGTTGAGAAAGAAAATGTCAGTAGCAGTGAGCATTCCATGCAAGGGTGACATCATCAGTAAGACTCAGGGAAGTGGGTCTCTTTCCTAACAGCTCACACATTGATAAACATAAAAAAGAAAAAAATTGATGCATAAAGTGGGTTTCTTTTAGAAGGATAAATAAGGGTAGAGTTATTATTTCTAATGTGGGTAGGGAAATTCAAACTGTATCCCAAATTATAAAGTAGTATGAGGGTGGCTTAATCTTTGTCAACTTGATACAAGTTAGAGTAAATTGAGAAGAGAGAACTTCAGTTGAGGAGTTTCCTTCATTACATTGGTCAGTGGAGCATTTCTTGACTAGTGATTGGTGAGAGAGGGCCCAGCCCACTGCTGGGGATAACACACTTGGGCAGGTTAGTCCTCAGTTGTATAAGAAATCTAGCTGAGCAATACATGCTGATGAAGGTGGGAAGACACCCTATCCCATGGTCTCTGCTTCAGCTCCTGCCTTCAGCTCCTGCCCTAACTCCCTTCAAAAATAGACTGTGACATCACAGTGTGAAGCAAACAAACACTTTCCTACTTTCAGAGGCTTTGGGTCAGTGTTTTGTCATAACAACAGAAAGGCTGACCAATACAGTATGCATTAGTTTGCTTTACTTTTTGTTAATACAAATACATTAGGCATGCAGAGTTTACAAAGAGCTTCACATGTATCACAATTCTGGAGACTCAAGGTCATTGCTTTGAAATAAGCTTGGGTCTAGTGAGGATCTCATTGCTGATGTCAGGAACATGTAGAAGATTACATCACCAGATAGGAATCGAGATGATGGCTCAGTTTAGGCTCACTCATAAGGACTCAGTCTTTCCAAAACATACAGGTGTCATGAGAACTTTTCTAATCCTTTTTAGGGATATTTCCCCAGAAACCCTAAAAGTCCACATTTGACACTCAAAGGTCAAGCCTCCAACACATCATGGGGGAAACAATCTTTGTTGAAACCTAATTGTGGCAGTACTAAAAGAACATTAAAATTGCTTTTTATATTTAACAATTTCTTTATTGAATCTTTGGGAATTTCACATCATGTACCCCAATTTTGCTTCCCTCCCAGTCCCTCCATATCCTCCCCTCCCCCTGCAACAGCTCCCCAAATGAAAATTTAAAAAAAATCTAATCAAACCAATCAGAACAAGCAAAAAAACCAAACAAAATCAAAAAGAAAAACAAACAACAGCAACAAAATAACATAAAAGAAACCATACCTCTTTACTCCTCCATCTTTCCTGCCTCTTCACCACCTCTTCATTTTTTTTTTTTTTTTTTGTGACATTGGGAGCTGCAGTGTGTCACACAGCATACCCTTTTGTCCAATCAGCTTTCTTGCAAATGTTATTGCGATGAGTCATTGGTCTGGTTCAAGGCCTCTGGTTTCTGATACACCATCATTCCTGGATCCTCATGGAACCTCCTCTCAATGATTCCCAGGCCACCCCAACTCATGGAGATCCTTCAGTTATCATACCACAAGACCAGTCTCTTCACGAGCTCCAGCAAGTCCTAGATGGGATAGATGTTAGGGTGGGCCAAATCCAGGCCCAGCTGCGGACCTGGGTGGTGGTAGAACTGGTCAATGAAAGCTAACCCCTTTAGGCAAGGAGTGGAGTCAGCTCCCCTATGCTCATGCCATAGGGTTAGCTCTCCTCTACCAGTGGTGAGAGGTTAGACCATCTTCCTGATTATGGGAGTGGAGGGTGAGGATGAGGAGGTCCTTTCCCATGAGAGTCAGGGCAAGCTCTTTTGCTGCAGCGTCTATTGAGGGGCAGGGCCATGTGAAAGGCCAGGGCCAGCTTAGCATGGTCCCATGATTCCATCACTCATGGTTCCCAAGGCTCCCTGAGGCAACACGGGCCACAGATATCAACATAGACCCCAGCTGCAGAGGGACCATGGACTCTTGGCAGCAACTGGGGCTCAGACAACATCCTGGCTCCAGGTAGAAACACATACCACTCAGATCAGATTGCCTCTGGACATCAACAAGGCCATGGGTTGCAGTGCTGACCCTGAGCTTCCATGTAACCTTTGGTGGCAATACAGACTCAGGCTGTGGAGTGAACAACCCAGACATGGTCCTCCACAGCAGCCGGGTATGGATGTCACCATTGTCCCAGGTGGAAATGAAAGCCAGACAGATCAGCATGGCCCTAGCAGCAGTGTGGCCCTTAGATAGTACCATGCCCCAGATCTTGGACAAACATATGGTCTTTGATGGTAACAGGAACCTCAGACATCAATGTAGCTATTTGTAGCCATTTGTAGTTATTTTTGGTCCTGCCTGGCCCACAGTCAGGACAAATCTCTCTCACCTGCCAGTCCCATAGCCATTCAGACCCAACCAAGTAAACACACAGAGACTTACATTATTTATAAACTGTATGGCCATGGCAGGCTTCTAGCTAGCTGTTCTTATATCTTAAATTAACCCATTTTTATTAATCTATAAGTTGCCACGTGACTTGTGGCTTACCGGTATCTTAACATGTTTCTTCTCATGGCGGCAGCTGGCAGTGTCTTCTCACTCAGCCTTCCTGTTCCCAGAATTCTCTTTTCTGTTTGTCCCACCTATAATTCTTATCTGGCTACTGGCCATTTAGCATTTTATTTATACAGAGCGATAGCCACAGCACTTCTCCTTTTCTTTTCTTTTTTTCAAAAAGGAAGGTTTTAACTTTTACATAGTAAAATTACGTATAACAAAACAATTATCAAGCAAGAATAACAATTACAATATCTAGTCTATTTATAATTTCTAGTCTATTTGGCAAAATTAAAGAAGATATCCTATTCATCCTATATTTGTGAGTCTAAGGTTTTATATCTAACTTATCTTTTATCATAAATAAGGAAAATTATAACTATCTAGTCTTTAAATACATCAAAGACCTCAGAAGGATATACTATTACCTGAGAAACGGGAGACAGACGCAGGCAACTTTTGGGAGTCTTGCAAGAGAAGACAGAGACAGCTGGCAGCCTGAACAGTCATCCAAACTTCTTCTGTAAAGTTGGGACATCTGTCTTCAGCCTACAGGTCTAGAGTCTCCCTGTCATTTTTTTCTGTGTCCTATAGAATGTCTGGCAGTTTCTTCTGCAAAGCAGGAACCTGAAGGACCATTTTGGCAAGCAATGTTCAGTGGTCACCTTCCTATGGGTCCTGCATGTCCAGTCAATCAAGCAGTCCAGGCAAGAGCAGTTTCTTGCCCAAATGGCTATTTTTGTCAAGAAGAAGATAAACTCCATATAGAGTGTCTTCAATACCTATCCTTCTCTCTGAAGTAAATCCAGTGCTGCCAAAAGCAGACATATCTCACTATCCAGAAAGTCTAAATTTTCAAAAATATTTTAAATGCCATATTCTATAGGTCTTTGAAGTTTTGAAGATTACCTATCTACCTGAAATATATCTATGTATACCTAAAAAACTTAACATGACTATAAGTTTGACTATCATAGAAGACTAATTATTTATCTGTATTTCTTAATTATCCATTACAATCTAAATGAGTTACATAAACATAATACTTCAAACGAGAATAGAAATATATATATATATATAGTATAACAAAATTAAGTTTAAACTTGTATCAATAAACTAAAATCCATAGCAATGTAAAACATTGTAAACAAGTTGCTCTTTAAAAGTAGATTTAATAATCTACCCTTTCATCCTACCATATCTATATCATATCTCTCTTTTTTTTAGAAAGAGATTGTATTTATATTTAACCTGTTTTAAAAAAAAAATACTGGTTTTTTTTTTGTCCCATACCAGAGGGCTCTTTTGATATGGGAAACAAGAATCTCTTAACCTTTTTTTTTTTTAGTAATATGTTTGGGTTTAGAGAAGGAGTGGTATATTTGGGAACTTGGGTGTAGCTTTTTTTACTACTTTCTGTTGGAGGGGGGCAATGTATCTTAAGGGGACACAAAGAAAATTTTAGAATTATGGAGTAGTCCATAAGGGTGTATTGTTTGAGCCAGTTGCCTTGAAATCATTTTGGATGTTGGATCATCTGGGCCATGGTGTCATCAAAGACCTTTTAAGGGGTCTTGGCTGGTCAAACTTGATATATCTTAATCTGGAACAAATCTATAGTCTCTTGTTTTCTATGGAAACAAAAGCAGAGCCTCCTTTTTAAAGCAACGTATCCTTAGATCCAAATTTTGAAGTCAAGGTATCTTTAAAATATACATGGCTTAACTCAACAGCTTTTATAATTAAAATTTTTGTAGTTAAAAATCCCAAAGACAACTTAATATAGATTTTTTGTGTAATATCTATCTTTACATGGCTTCTTTTTTATATTACTTTTACTGTCTCTTTAAAGACTTTATTTTAAAAATCTATTTTTTATATACCTATATATATTTTTTCTTTTAAGCCTACATGTATTTTTACACACATTGTAAAGCATTTAAAGTCTTGCTCCATCTGAATCTGTCTAATTGTGAATCTATTGTTTTAAACTGCAGCATTTGTAAGACTGAAATGGCCGCTGTAGGTAGTAGCTCATGGCTCCGCCCACCTCAGCTTCCCAACATGGTGGTGGTACATTTACCACCAGCTCTGGGAGCCATCAACTCTCAGAAACAGTGGGTCTAAGCTTTTATCAAAGCAGTGTATAGCTCAGAAATCTCTATTTTTTTTAAACTAGCAAAAATTATACTTAACACACAGTATAGTGCTCAGCTTGGAGACACCTCTGTGTAACATAGCATAGGTCAAGCCACATGCCAGGAACCCGCCATAGAGTAGCTCAAACCTGCAGGCTACCACTAACTTGAGAGAGGCAACTAGGAAGGTGTTTTTAGTTCTGTTTTAGAATCTTTTTTTTTTTTTTTTTTTTTTTTTTTTTTAGGTTTTAGGTGGAAACTCTTGCCCCACATTGGGTGCCATTTGTAGCTGGAGTTTTCTCCAGTCCTGCCTGGCCCACAGTCAGGACAAATCTCTTTTACCTGCCAGTCCCATAGCCATTCAGACCCAACCAAGTAAACACACAGAGACTTATATTATTTATAAACTGTATGGCCGTGGCAGACTTCTAACTAGCTATTCTTATACCTTAACTTTACCCATTTTTATTCATCTATAAGTTGCCATGTGGCTTTTGGCTTACAGGTATCTTAACGTGTTGCTTCTCATCATGGCAGCTGGCAGTGTCTCTCTGACTCAGCTTTCCTGTTCCCAGAATTCTCTTCTCTGTTTGTCTCACCTATACTTCTTGCCTGGCTACTGGCCAATTAGCATTTTATTTATACAGAGCGATATCCACAGCACATCAACACAAACCCTTGCTACAGAAAGGCTGTGAACCTAGACATGGCCCTCAGCTTCACCTCTGACCTGGACATCACCATGGCATCTGGTAGCAATACAGGCCACTCAGATTTGCATGGCTCCAGTTGTGGTAAGTCCCTCTGCCACCAACATGGATTCAGGTGGCTGACTGGATCCCAGGCATCCACAAGGCTATCAGTGGCAACATGGGCCAAGGACTTCAACACAGTCCCTGACTACCAATAGGACTACTGACCCAGACATGGTCCTCGGTAGCAGCCTGAGTCTAGATGGCACCATATCCCCAGGTGATGGTACAGGCCACTCAGACCAGCATAGGCCCATGGCAGTTCGCTCCTCAGACACCAACATGGCCCCAGCTGGCAACCCAGACCTGGGGAATCCAAATGACCCTCCTGGCAATAGGAGCCAAGGACATCAACACAAACCATGGCACATGGCCCTCATAAGAGTCTATAAGGGTTAATAAACCCAGGGGATTGACAGGGAGAGGATACTGAAAGCATTAGAGAAGCATGTATTAAACCATCAGAAAGCGGCAATATTTTCTTTCAATTTACCATACTAGATCTCACTGGGAAAAGAAAGTTTAACATTGCAATGTGTGAAAATTAATCCAGACATCCTAAGTAGAAGACATTCTAGGCCTGTCAATAAATATGACAAAGAAACTAAAAAAGGACTGTCCCCAAAGATACAAACCAAAGAAGACCTAGACACTTTTCAAAGTAAGTGAAATATGAATTTTAAAAGGAGAAGTGCTGGGCAGTGGTGGTGCACGCCTTTAATCCCAGCACTTGGGAGGCAGAGGCAGGTGGACCTCTGTGAGTTCAAGGCCAGCCTGGTCTACAGAATGAGTTCCAGGAAAGGCAAAAAGCTACACAGAGAAACTCTGTCTCTAAATAAATAAATAAATAAATAAATAAATAAATAGGAAAACAAACTTAAAAAAGAACTAAAGAATCTTCCATGCCTTGGCTCTTTCCTCTGCTTGGTTGGCCAGGAATGATGATGTCATTCATCATCTCCACATCAGCTTCTGGGTTAAATGTTTCAGAAATGCTGACAACATCAGGAGGATATTTCCTCTTCTCTTAAGATCAGTAATGGCTAATTTTTCTATGGTGAGGGAACAAATGTGGAATTCTAAAGAGATGTTGCTCCATACAGATTATACTGTGTATTGCTTTCAGATGTCAAAAAAGATTAAAGTGAACTACCACCAAGTCACAAAATGAATCAGGAAAGAACTCAGACATGTCAATCTTAATGTCAGGCAGCTCCACAACAGATCAGCCCCCTTAGGAAGATAGATTCTGGTTAGACAACCACAAAACAAACACACAGAGGTTGTTGCACCAGGAGACTTTGTCTCTCTGTTTAATTTAAGGGGATTATAACATGCGATCAGCAAATTTATGATGTGAAATCTTTAGTTTCCATTTTCCTTTCATTTGATTGTCTCTGAGCTTGAATTTATATCTTCTATTAGTATGAAAAGTGCCTTAAGACTGGGCAAAGCCACTTTAGCCTGAGGTCCCTTCAGCAATACATCTGAATTTCCAGATACTGAGGCTTTAAAATGGATGTGAAGAGAGAACTGAAGGCAAAAGATAAAGCATATGTAAGTCAGATAAAGGTTTTAACAGACACAAAGTAGATTTAGTTATAGCATAATGCCAGGAAAGAAGGTAGACTACTACATGGAACATGTTTCATACACAATAAAACCAAGGAGTAAAATCAATTTCCTAAAAAATTTGAAAATTTTTATGTTCATATTTAATAAGAAAATTAACTTTAAAATTTGACAAAAGCTTAAAGATAGAATTACATTATCAAGGGAAATTTCTACCAGGCACCAAATTTTGTAATTCAATTCCATCTCTAGACTGAACAAAATAAGCAGAATGAAATAGGACAAAATCGTAAAACCATTGAATGAATTACTTCTGATGTAAGATGAAATTCATGTATCAGTGGATTTTTTAAAAAATAATTGGGATAACTTCAGTGTACTTTGAAGAGTAAATCTAGATCACATATCAAGTGAAGTTCAGCTGGACTGAAGTCCTTAAAGAATAACATACACTGTGTGTCTTCTGGCCTTGGTATGTATGACAGGGAAGTTAGATTATTCTTAGTGTGAAATTAATGATGGGGGACCTCCACACAGTACCTCAAACCCAAACATGTATCCAGAAGTTTCTCCTATCCTGCCTGGCCTTGTGGTTGAGATAAATCTCTCCCACCCATATGTTGCAGCCACTTGTAAAATAATCACTCAGAGGCTTAATATTATCAACAAACTGTATGGCCTCTGGCAGGCCTCTTGCTAGCTAGCTCTTATATCTTAAATTAACCCATTTCTATTAATCTATGTTTTGTCACGTGTTCTGTGGCTTACTGGTCTCCTTCGGTGGCTGCTGGTGTCTCTTCATACTTCACCTTTCTCTTTCCTGTCTTTATTCTTTCATACCTACCTCCAAGCTGCCTTGCCACAGGCCAAAGCAGCTTATTCATTAGCCAATAGGAACAATATATATTCACAGCATACAGGAAGACATCCCACAGCACAAACACACAGAATGAATGACCACATATGAAACTTTAGCATGGTAAGTTAAAA
This sequence comes from Peromyscus eremicus, assembly GCF_949786415.1. Classification (NCBI taxonomy): domain Eukaryota; kingdom Metazoa; phylum Chordata; class Mammalia; order Rodentia; family Cricetidae; genus Peromyscus; species Peromyscus eremicus. The sequence goes on along the minus strand of NC_081421.1, from coordinate 111,776,662 downwards.
AATTCAAAGTATAATTTGTCAAACATCATTAGTAATAATTGAAATGGAACAGAGAACATAGGTAGTTAATTTTTTGTTACAAGAAAATATACTAATGTATTAATAACTTATGAAATAAAAACAAAAATAATTTTAAATTGATGTTTTTAAAATTAGCAAAATATATAGTCCTTTCAAATGTAAATTTACAATAATTAAACTGAACTGAAGAGAGATATTAGTGACTAAGTGAAATACAAATACATTAAATGATTCATTTTGTTACTAATTCATATGTTTTATTGATTATACATTTTAATTGCACTTTATCTTTACCCAACTGACAATTTTACTGTCATTTTTTTTAACTAAGCAAATGAAAATAAGAATATTTTTAATACTTTAGTTGCCACCAGAATATTAAGCATTAAAATATAATTGGAAATAACAATCTTGATTTCTACAAGGATTAAGATAAAAAAAAAACAGTGTAGTTGGAAGTTTCTCTATGTCCTGCCTGGCCCATGGTGTGGACATATCTCTCTCACCCACAGCCCCAAAGCTGCTTATAAAATAATCACTCTGAAGATTATATTAATTATAACTGCTCAGCCATTATCTTAGGCTTATTACTGACTAGCTCTTACACTTAAATTAACCCATAATTCTTATCTATGTTTAGCCACATGGCTTGGTACCTTTTCTCAGTTCTGCCTTGTCATCTTGCTTCCTCTGTGTCTGGCTGGCGACTCCTGATTCTGCTCTTATTCTTCCCAGAATTCTCCTAGTCTTCTTGTTCCACCTATACTTCCTGCCTGGCTATGACCAATCAGGCTTTTATTAAACCAGTATACAAAAGCATCATCCCACAGCAGAACAGTGATAAAAATAAAATAAAAATAATGCACATTTAAATATTTTTTATATACAGCTATGTGCTGCAATCAGGCTATTCCATACTTTGAAGATATTCAGCACTGTACAAATTTGAGGCTATGCTGAGCCAGCCATGCCCTGTGCTAGCCCTGGGAGATTTGACTCTGCCCCTCACTGGCAGCTGCAGCAGTAGAGCTGGCCCTGAAACCTGTAAGGCCCTAGAAGAGCTGGTCCCACCACACATGGGAGAGCTGGCCCCACACTCATCTGAAGGGGGGTGGTCCCTGCTGAGGCCCAGATTGACCAACTCAGCTACCACCCAGGCCCATATCCAGTGTTTTGGCCCACCCCAACATCTTCCTTATCTATGACTTGCTGGAGTGTGTGAAGAAACTGGTCCTGAAGAACCATTGCCACAGGATCTTCATTACTTGGGGAAACAGGATATCTAAGTGGAGTCTCAGGGAGGGTTCAGTGTTGATGGTGTATCAAAAACCAGAGGCCTTGAAGCAGACCAACAACTCATTACAGTGAACATTTGCAGATAAAGTTGTTTGGACAAAAGGGTATACTACATGACACACGGCAGTTCCCACTGCCACTAAGAGTAACGAAGAGGTGATTGAGATGCAGGAAAGAAAGAAGAGTGAAGAGTGTTTTTGTTTCTTTTTAATTAATATTTTTACATTGTTGTTTTATTTCCTTTGCAGGGGGACATGTTGCAAGGGCGAAGGGCAGATACGGAAGAACTGGGAAATGACTGGAACTGAGGTTCATCATGTGGAACTCCCAAAGACTCAATAAAACAATTATGTTTAAAAAAATTCTGGTTTAATTATCAAGAACCTAAATAATTTATCAGGTTAAATAACAGATGAATGAGAGCTTGAGCAATGCCTTATTTATAAAATACGGAAAATGTAAAATCACACAAAAAAGTTAAAAAAAATCTAAACAAACACAGAAACAAGCAATGCTCCATCACAATATGAAATTCATTCCACATGACCCTTATCTTCTGGTACCAATATCACACCAATGTAGGGACACTGTGTTAATGATTCAGATTATAAATCTTCAGGTGGGAGTATTTTGAAACATATCAACTGCCATGCATTAATATTTAAAAGCCACTGAATGTATACATATCAACTCATTCTATTTTTTTTTATTTCCCTTTCTCTATAGATCATAGCCAAAAAAGATGGGCCAGGAAAGCTATAATTGTTGGAATCAGCATGACATGTTTTCTTAATGACTTATGTGAACATGAAGTGCAACCTTAAAGACATCAACATGTAGTTCAAATAATGCAGTCGAACTTCTGCTTGCCCTTTGGCTCTCTTATCTCTTTAGGAAAAACAAAACAAAGTAGAGTCATGGACAACTAAGGGCAGACTTCTGAAGAGAAGGATAATGTGACACTGGGAAGAGACTGGGGAGAAGAACAAGATTTAAAAGTGGTGAGGGTGTTTGGTTATGCTAAGGGAAAAGCAGGGAAGCTCGATGCGATACTTTTTCCTCCAAGTTAAATCTTTCTGAAATTTAATAGGCAGGTGACAAAGTTGTAATCTCATCAAAATATATTGTGTCTGGGGTGAAGCTTAAGGTTCAACAATTTAAAAGCTCCCAGACTCCTAGGGGATAAAAGGGCTCTTTGTCTGTGGACAACATTCACACACACACACACACACACACACACACACACACACACAGAGAGAGAGAGAGAGAGAGAGAGAGAGAGAGAGAGAGAGAGAGAGAGACAGTGAGAGAGAGACAGAGACAGGAAGAGATTAAACCAGTTTTTTCTCAGTCCTAAGAGACCTGCCTCAGCACCAGCTGCTTTCCTAAGCACATTCCCAGGCAAAAGGGTTTAGAGGCCTGTGTAAGTAAACTGCTGGGTGCAAAACTGCATTAATAGAGGTTCTGAGAGCACCATGACTACATGAACACCCAGAGAAATAACATAACTCAACCTGAGTAAATACTGAGGTGTATTGGCTGAAATTGAAGCTTATCTTTTGCTTAAAACATCTTCCTTAGGATCATCACAATATAAAGGTACTAAAACCTCAGCATATTAAATGCTGCAGTAAAATGCCACCTGCACACACATCCACACAGCGTAGATTCTAGGAATTTCAATGCTCTCTATCAATATAAAACGCTACTGCTGCTCCCAGTTAGAAACACCTCCGGTTCCAAATACAAGGACAATGCCCCTAATAATCTACTGGCAGCATGAGAACAGGCTCCCTCTCCATTTGATCACAGCCACAGGAGCAAGAATAAGAAGTGCAAAGAAAGGAATAACAATCCCATCAGGGAAGAAATATGCCATCCTGCCAAGCACTACTGCCCTCCCCCAATAAGAGCCCAAGGTAGTGATAGGATTTTTGGAGATAAATTGAAAACTTGAGTGAACAATACACAAATAATAATTCTCCAAGGCACACCCCAGCATAAGAAAATCCAGCCCAGGATCTGGGGAGAGGTCTTAGTTGAAGGACTTCTGGCTTGTAAGCATGATAATCTGAGTTCAGATTCTCAGAATCTACCTAAGCACAAGCTAGCTGCTAAGACTCTGTGTGGTAATCAGGACACTAAAGAGACAGAGACAGGGTGGTCCCAAGGGCCTCGAGGCCATCCAGTATAGCTAAATAAGTGAGCTCGCAGTGTAGTGAGAGCCTATCTCAAAATGTAAGGTAGAGAACAGTAGAGGAAGGCACCTGACATCGACTTCTGGCCTCTACGTGCATGTGCAAGCATGTGTGCAAATACATACACAGAGAATGAGAGGGAGGGATGCAAGGAGGGCTATAGGGAAGAAGAGGGAGGGGGGTGAGGAGGCAGAGAAGGGAAAGAGAGAGAGAGAGAGAGAGAGAGAGAGAGAGAGAGAGAGAGAGAGAGAGAGAGAGAGAGAAAGAGAGAGAGAGAGAGAGAACAGGAGACCCTCTGACTGATAGTGCCACAGGAGATTTTATGATACCCTTCTCTCTAAAGCTGGCCTCCAGGCTGCTTTCAGAATCGTGTCATAAATCTAATCTTTATTTAAAGCTGCAACATGAAGGTGATTAGATCAAGAAAGTGTAGGAAATAACTCCCTACAGGAATGGGAGAGAAACCCCTGAAAGATGACTGTCAGTGTGTTGGCCACTGCTCCTTTCTTATACCTGCCACAAAGCTGAGTGTTGGCAGATTCCCTTCGCTGTCACCAGCAGCGTCCACACACAGGAGTTAGACCTTGTTGCAGTCCATCAGATGGAGAACAAAAAGGCCCTTGTATCTCAGCACCCAGTTCTTCCCCCACCAGAAAGTCCTCACCCTCCCCATCACGTCTCCAGACAAATGGTCTTCCTCCCAGGATCCAGACTGTCCGTTTACCCTTTGCTGTGAAACTTAACCAAGTACCGAAGGAGAAGCCATAAACAAAGAACAAATGGCTGCCTAGGACTATGGCACAAGCAGAAGTAAATTGTGAGGGGTCTAGGTGGAAAAGGACAGCCATTAGAGTAGCTGAGGAGGAGCGAGGAGGAGTGAGGAGGGCGTGGTGCTAGGAAACCAAGGTATTGTGAGTGGATAGCCTAGCTGGTGGTCTTTGCTTACATGTATTATGATTTATTCCACAGAAAACCATGAAGTAGCACTCAACAACAAATGTTTAATGATTTGTCATTCTTCCTAACTGCCATTCTTTCCCAAACTTTACGTTCAATATTATTAAATATCTATCATCAGTGTGACATCTCTGAATATTTCTATTTTCTCCAGCTGTTACTAAGATCTCTTGTTACATCATGTTTAAAGGTTTCATTAGGATTTTAATCTGTTCGTCCAAGCTCTTTCCAATATCTCTCTCCCACCCCCTTTTCATCCTTGCTTTTCTCTTTTCTAGCTGGGATCTGATTTTCAAAATCACCAAGGCGCCTCTTCCTTGTTCTTGCATCTTGACTGTTTGGTACAGCTGACTACTCCCTCCTTTTTCATCAATATCTTCTTGGCTTCACTGATTACTTCCTGTGTTCACTCCAGTCTAACTGGTCCTTTTGTCTCTAATTTTGGGGTTCCTCTCTCATGCTCAAGTTTTAAATACTGTTATGATACAGGGAATGTTTCTAAGGTACACAGTGAGGAATGGGAACTGCTTCTTCACACTAATCAACTGTATCTTCTGCCTATCTCCGCTGTTCTTATCGTCTTGTTTTCACTCTAGCTACAGAGTGTTACTTGGGTCTTTCAGAAATGATTATATCTAATCTTTCCCAGGACTTTTGCACGAGTTGTTCCCTCTGCCTGGGAATTGTTAAATCTCAGAACTTAAACTATCATAAAGGGAGGCTTCCTCTATGATTTGAATACTAGATTCTTCAACTTCAGCTACAGTCCCTACTTACTTTTCTTCCTGGATTTTCAAATAATCATTTATTACCCCTCTGGAGTCAGAGTCATCTGTCTTTACTAAGAGACTGACAGTTGAGGATAGTGAATCTCATGTCTTGCTCACCAATGTGGGAAGGAGCACGATGTGCTGAGGGTGAGTACATAGAATAATCTTCTGAATAGACTAAGACAACATTACAAACATTTTTACTAAATAACCCACTCTTACAAATGAAAGTAACAGAATTGAGGCCAGTGACCTTGTGGACTAGTCACTCATGTTTACATTTAGATTCTATTATATCAACAATATTTCAGCAAAACACCAATTTAGCATATGAAAGAGAGTATTCCAGGGTTAACAACTATGACTCATTAATTAGTCAAAAACTTTACACAATGTGGCAACTTACATTCATAGCAGTAATATTTGACTATGAGTAAAAATTCATATGTACATGGTTTTTAATTATATTTATGCTATTCTGAGTTGTTTCAATTTATTATTTAGTGATACCGGGCTAATTTAATTAATAAACATATTAATATGTATTTTAATTAATGTCAGTCAATTAAAATAGCAAAGATTTTAAAGATATGACCAGGTGTCATTTGAAACACTTCTATAATTTCCAGTCACAAATAAGAACATCAATGTGAAACTTTGTACATATGTACCTCAGAAAAAGAATAGAAAGTATTCTTTGGTGATATTGTAAATTCGCATTTTAAGTGAGGTAAAAGCTGACTATCATCAACATTTATGTCTTGGTTACATTTTCATTGTTATGATAAGACACCATGATCAAAGCAACTTACAGGGGAAAAAAAGAGCATATTGGGGCTTACAGCTCAGAGGCTGAGTCCATGACCATCATTGTTGCAGGTTATTTGATCACCCTATGTAAAGATGTGTCTCTGTTTTACCTCATCTGTCTAAGGCACCTTCTGATTGGCTTAATAAAGAGCTAAACAGCCAATAGCTAGGCAGGAGAGAATAGGCAGGACTGCTGGGTAGAGAGAGGAACTTGGGGGAAGAATCTTAGAGGTAGTGATTCAACAGCAAGATGCAGAGGAAGTCAGATATACAGTATGGGGGGGGGAGGTAACAAGCCATGTGGCAGAATGTAGATTAATATAAATGGCTTAATTTAAGTTGTAAGAGCTAGTTGAGGACAAACCTAAGCTAAGGCCAAGCTTTCATAACTACTAATAAGTCTCTTTGTCATTATTTGGGAGCTGGTGGTCCAAAGAATGACCTGTTACACATCAAGTTTTAGAGCAGGCAGCAGGCAGTTGGACTTGATGCTGGAGAAGTAGCTGAGAGCTTCTATCCTGATCTACAAGCAGGAGGCAGAGATAAATAACTAGAAATAGCATGGGTGTTTTTAACTGAAATTCAAGGGACATATCTCCAAAAAGGTCACACCTCCTAATTCTTCCAAAACAGTTCCAACAGGGGATCCCTACATTGAAATATATGAGCATATGGGTCATTCTCCTTCAAACAACCACAATGTATAATCTCATTTATACTACACAAGTATCTTAGATTGACACACAAACCTGAAATATATAAAGGTTATATGAGTTTTATGGAAGTACAGATAGTAATTTAAACTGTATGCAGAAAAGATTTGAATCTACTCTATTGCCTAGGTAAACACACAGAAAAACTACACTTAAATTTCTTAGTTTCCCTTTCCTGTATCTTTAAATATTATATAGCAGTATCTAGTAAATATTTCGCATATCATGTATCAACTACAAAGTATAATTCAGATCTATAAAAGGTACATGACTTTAGAGAGAAGTTATTCTACCTACTGACTCGAGGTTCACAGAATCAAACTAAAGGATTATACTAATTTGATGGCATATGATCCTGGCTGCTGAGGGAGATCCTATCTCTCCTTATGTACTTCCCTATCAGAGCTAGGCCTCCTGCCATCTGCACATTGTCAATTTTCAGCCGGCCTGCTTTCACAACTGCTTCTCTGAGTCTAGCCTCAACCAGGAGATGTTACAAGTAACACTGAGGCTCCCTGAGAGATTCCCCTAATCTGGCTGCCATGGCAAGCAACACTGAGACTCTCTGACCTGCCCTATTTCCTTGATAATAGGATTTAGGTTTTACTAATAGGTTCTATCTTAAGATGTCATTCCTCCCTCCACTGCCCTGTGAGTGCTGTGACATGCCAAGAGTGGGGTTTCTTTCCAGTTACTGTGAGGTCTGTGAGCTTGCCCTGAATACAGAACTGCCCAATTTGTCTGCTTTTCCTTTGGAAGCAATTTCTGCTCCTTTCGTTGGAACAGGACACTGCTTGGCTGAGGAGATTTCACAAAATACCTTGCATCACCACTCTTATTCTGTTTAATTCAGCCTTCCTCTCAGCCCCCTCATAGGTTTGCAAAAGCCACATTACTTATTATTAGTTTGTGTGAGTGAATATCTGCTTATAATATTTCCATGGAGTTCAACGGACAACTTTGGGGAGCTGATTCTTTCTTTCCACCATGGGCCCAGGCCTCAACTCAGGTCATTGCAGGCAAGCACCGTTATCAAGTTAGATTCTTCACTGGCTTCCTTTGTGTGCCAAACTCTTCCAATATCTTTAGAATATAATCTATTGTTTTTTCATATTCTAACTCTCTACCCACTCAAAGATAGGTAGACTTCAGCCTACCATCTTTGGTACCTGATATTTTGGTACCTACATCTAGGTATCTGACATTTTCTCTTAAGAAATTTTGCAGGGCCTTTGTTGTTTTTATATCTATATTTCAGTGTCAATATCTTCTCCCTTTTAGTTCTTTTTGTTTTTAAATAAATTATATTCTTTTTTGAGAAATTTATTTTTTCTTTTATTTACCTAGTTTTTATTATTTGTCAGTTTCATACCTTGATATAATAAATTTCAGTTCCTCTGCATTTGTCCCTATATACCTTTCAACACTCACTGTAATCCTTAACTAATCCCCTTCCTATTTCCATGTTTTATTGTGTGTTGTTCATAGAGTTTAATTAGAGTTTCTTGCCCAAGGATGTGTGGAAGGTTGTTTAATGGAATGAGGATACTTAATAGTAGCTATAACACTGAAGAAAAGGACAGCACATCCTTCAACAGCTTCAAGTGGCCAAGAGGAGGATTACTATCTAGAATATATAAAGTATTCAATTTTTAATTTTACTTTTCAGAGTGTATTTTTCTTGCATCCATTATTTTGAAAGTTACATATAATTTATCTGGGTTTATTCAAGCATCACTTTATTTTGATTTTTATCCATATCATAAGAAGAATGCTTAATATTTGAGTTTGTTTTCTTCTATTCTAATATAAGTCCTTAGTCCTCTAAGGGACGTTTAGCTGTCTGTCACATTTTGATATATAATACTCATTATCAGCCTATTCCAAAGGTTTTTGCTATTTTCTGCTGTGGTGACTACATTAACACACAAGCTATTAGATATACCAGTTTCGTATTTTATGTGGTTTTGTTTCTTATTATTAATGACTCTTTTTATTACATTTTAGCCAGATAATGTAATCCATATAAAGCCAATACTTTGAAATATGCTGACACATACTCTGTGGCAATTACATGCTATTTAATATAAATGTTTTGTGTGATCTTGAGCTGGATTGCTGGCTGTGGTGTTTTATGTGAGCCCATTGTGTTAAGCATATAATTTGTGCTGGTCAAAGACATTAGATCCTTATGTCCTTAATAGTCACTTGTTTTTGCATGGTTACAACAATTAGGGAATGATGTATGCTAATATCTTCTATCATGAACTTGGATTCATCAGTGTTTCCTTTGAGTTTTATCAATACATACATTATTTGAATATACAAGAAATATAATTGCCCCCAGTATAATATAAGCTTTGGTTTAGTGACCAAAGATTATTTGTGTTTTATCATTAAATAATATCACTAGAGGTATTTTTCACCTTAGAGACAGGGCCTCTATGTAGAGCGCATGTTGCTTTATACCTCATTATTCTCCTGCTTGAACTTCTCAGGTGATGGGATTGCAGGAATGCTATACCCTGGAAGAGACTCTTTAGTTTTTATAAGTCCATTTAACATAATGACATTTCTATTTATGTGTAATAATATTTCTACTTCCATTCGTCTCTTAACTTTTGTATGATTTAAAAGGCATTTGTTGCAAATAGTTTGGTATTTATAGGGCTGGAACTAACAGCGAAGTGTGTTCAGATTGTATATACCTTCATATTGTATCATTTTGCTATTTCAATATATGCTTTATGTCTCCTTTTACCCTTATTTATTTGGTGAACATTTTAAAATTAATTTTATTTGGTTGTTTTTCCACTTATTCTTGTTTTTGACATATTTAGAGTTATTTATTTATTTATTTATGATTATCCTAGACATTATAAGTGTACCAACTATGAAACAAAGACTATACTTTCAGCCTTCAAAACTGAAGGAAAGTGAATGTTAACATTCTCATAGTATTATGCACAAATTTTTGCTGCCATATTTTGTGATTGTATTTTGACATGATTTTCTTAATCTTAGTACATGAATAGCACTGGCACCATTATGGGCATTTTAGGTATGTTCTGACAGTTACTTTACTTGGCTTTTCTTCCTATTCCTATTCTTTCAGTTTTATTGGTGAGAATATCTCATTAGGATAGTTAAATTAATTTATGTGTGTGCTGTACATTCTCTCTGCTACTATATAGACTACTAGTTTGGGGCTTCCCAAGCAAAATAAATTAGAATAAATGAACTTACTACATAAATAGCAAGTCTTCAAGAATCATGGTCCTGATAACAATTGTGTAGACATTCTGATCTCCCCAAAATCATAGCAGTTTCTTAAGCTGTGAGTTGCATGTAACAAATGTAAGAAAACCAGAGTATCTGCTTCCTCTATCTAGTGGCTGAATATTTTCATGACTTCGAGCTTTCACATCAGCCCAGTACTCTGCTCACATTAGTTCGCCTTGTTTCTTTACAAATCTAATTTCCTAGACCTTTGCTGTTGTTTATTCTAATAGTTATTCAGTGTTTCTTCTCCGGTTGTTCTCTTCTAGTTCTCTTCTAGGAATACTCAAGCTTTGTTCAATTACTTTCACTAGACAGGTTCTAAACCCTGGTCAATTTCATGTCTGTACTACCAGAAGTCTCACTGGATATGAGGGGAGTTGTCAGATCCATGCAACAACTATGAACATATATGATATCTGAGATTCATTGCTTTTTATAATTCATAAAAATGAAGACTATAGATTACAACATAGATAAAAGTAAATTAAAAGAAAATTTTCAAATTTTCATAGAATATGAATGCCATATAAAATCTTTTTCTTCAATCTCAAAGCACACAATGACTCCCAGAATTACAGTTCCTAATTTAGCACTATTTCCAGGATATCTCTTGAATCTTTTGGTCTCATGCTAAGATCCTCAGTGACTCATGTCTTATGTCATGCATCTAGTGTTCAGAAGTTTAGTGACTTTATACTTTAATTCAGATCATGAAGGTTGATGTGATCTGAGGTGCACCTTTAACTTATACCTATGGTTAAGTTCTGATTTGGAAGTATTTCAAATGGGACTGTAAAAACTCATGATTTTCATTAAGGTTCAAACTCCACTCAGATTTGCAAAACAAATAAACCCTTTTCAACTCAAGAACTCTATAATTATTGGTTAAAAATATGTTTCGAATTAAAAAGTCTTCCTGATTTTCATTTGACTCCTATTCCTCTCCAGATTATGGTCCATTTTCCTAACACCCTCCTTCAGTGAGGATTAATCTCACATGTTTACTGTAACCACTGTTACTTGGCTTTCATCTCTGAAAGTCAGTTTGCATTGTTAATTTTTAACTGAGCAGGCATTTTCTCTAGGAACTTTGAGAAAATTGTCCCACTACATTCTGACTTTCCAGCATTGTTGATCAGAAGATATCACCAGCTTAGTTACACTACTTTATGTGTTTCTGAAGGTATGTAAGTTGCCAATGGGATTATTTTTATGAAGAATGACTTTGAAGTTTGACAATTTTATTCTAAAAAGAGTAAGTTTTAAAACCTGATCAGAGGCTCATTATTATATTTTTGGGTGAAAGATTATTCCCAATTTGGGAATTGCATGTATCTTCACTTTAAAAATAATAAGACATGCTGCCCTTTCTAGAAATGTAAATCTATTCAAGAGAGATAAAATAAAAATCAACAGTCACACTGCTTGTAAGAGGTATTTTATGTATTTTGTACAATGATTTAAAAACTGTTTTAAAATGGATTTGCATCATGCTGCTTTTCCTGGATGAAAGATCTTTAAGCAGTGGCTTAAAAGATGATGGGAAATGAAATGTAAGAGGGAGAGATGACCTTTCCAGGGAGACAGAGCAGCTTGGAGACAGCAGTATGAAACAGCAGGTTTTTAAAAACTTAATGTAGTATGGCTGGAATGCAGAAAGCTTGTCAGAGAGAGGGAAAGGGAGATGCCGAAAAATTATGCAGGAGCTAAATAAAGTACAGGACTGTTTCTGCCTGCTACAGAGTTTAAACTATCACCTCCATCACTGTAATCACTTAATGCTAAGAGAGCAACATAATATTTATATTTCAGAACAAATGAGTTCATTAGCATTATCATCATGAAATCCAGGTATTGGTGGCAACATCTGTTGCAGTTCTTAGGGAAAAGTTTGGGCAAGTACTTCATAATGCCCTACGTCAAGACATCACATGATCTTTGAGCAAATCTGCTTATCATTTTCAGAGATGCTTTCTCTATTGAAAATATTTCAAATAACATTTAACTTGAATGAATGAGATATCTCACAGTTGTGTGCTTCCCTGGACACAGAAGTACATTACTTGCACAGTGAGACAACAGTCTTCATCTTCAGCAGTATTCTGCAAAACAAGAGATTAGGATCTGCCATTCCCCCCTACAAGAATGGGTGTTGGGGGAGAGCCTGGAGGGGTGGGAGGAGGGAAGAGGGGGAACCTGTAATTGGTATGGAAAATGAATAAAAAATTCTTTTAAAAAAGGATAAAAAATGTAAACATCTGCAAAGAAATTTCATGTTTATATTCATGAATAGGAAGATAGCATATTAAAAACAATAACTCAAAATTGATAAATAAACAATACCATTCAGATTGTAAAAAAAAAAAAAAAAGTTTAGGATCTGCTCAGCCTGTAGCACACTGAGTTCTGCCTTAAATCCTTAAGACTATGGTGGTTTCTGGATCAGAATATACCTTGTCCACCATTTTAGTAACTTGAGTGATCTACTCTGGCCCTGTGGCAGCACCAGGTTGTGAAACAAGGCTGTGACTTATAAGCCACAGCTTATCCAGGTTTGAGCCATGTCTTATCTCTGTTGTTTTGATGACACAGGATACACTTGAGTGATGTCTGAAAATAGTCCCTTAAAGAAAAATTTCATTGCTTTGCTGCTATAATCCTTACTGTGACACATTCAAAATTACAATAATAATTATTATAAAAAGAAGTAGTGATTTGAGTAGCTTGGCTTCTGTACAATAAATTAGGCAATAATTATGTGCCAAATGACCAAAGCATCAAAAAAAAAAAAAAGAAAAAATTTAACATTGACAAACTCTGGAAAATAATGGCTGTCAAATGAGAAACACCATTTTTATTTGTCCCTAAAGAGCAGATTTTCTCATCTCCTTTAAGATTAAGAAAACTTCTGCTGTTGAGTGTATTGGCCAACAGATAATCACAGGAGGTGATGTGACCACTCCATCCCTAGTTTCATTTCAAGATCCCACTAGTGACTGGGTGTTTTCATATCCTGAGTAAAATGCAGAAGAGTGCAATGCACTCCCATGAGCTCATCATGGGGTCCTGAGGGGGAATGCCAAGGCTTACATAGATGAGGCACATTCACTGTGTGACCCAGATACACAGGAAATACAATTCTATTGTATAATCCACTTCACTTTTCATCTGAATATATTTTGATAACAAACAAGAATAAAATTATCACTTGAACCCAAATAATACCAGCTTTTTACTGTTCTGGTAATTTTTAAACTTCAGAGTATTACCAATACATGAATATCCTTAAACAAAGACCTCATAGTTTTCTATTATATATAAAAAAAAGTTACTCATAAATTGTGACAGGCCAAATATGTCTGCCTTAATTGCAGTTTTATAAATGAGCCTGACTTACTCTCACTGATTTTTATCAGAAGATAGAAAATCTTCAGGTCATAGGGAAAGACATCTTCTCCTGACAGAAGGTGGCATGACATTGGGACCAAAGTCCCCAGGTCTCATGTCAGCAAAGCAGGGGCTTATTTAGTTGTTCCCACCCTTGCTAAGATGTTATGCCACACTGGATAAAACTTGAGCTTAAGATTCTGCAGGCCCCTGAAGGGGCTTGCTAGCACATTCTCCAACATTGCTCTAGAAGATAATATCTTTCTGACCCTGTTTAGGAAATTAATCTACCTTCTAGCACAGAGGGTAGCATTTGTCTATGTTTACTACTCGGGTATAATGTTTAAAAAGTAGTGTAAGACAAATCTAATCTAAGATGTGCCCAAGTGTTATGGAGAATGAGCTTTCAGTATGTAGTAGATTCCAAACCAAATAAAAAATAAATAAATAAGTAGCACATTATAGAACCTGTTGTCTTCATATTTTTATTGTAAAAATGAGGATAAACATGAGAACAATGACTTGTCGAAGGACCTTCCAAAGAATCAAAGGGATGGTAAATCCATTCTTTACCTCCTGTTTTTACAATGAATCGTATCCAGATGATGCTTGAGTCGGTATGGCATGCTAATTCATACTTTAGTTGGAATTATGTCTTGTATTTTGAAAGCAATGCGTGGAGGCATGGGTACAAGCTTTTGTATTAGGAATCAGGGAATTGTTCTAAGCACAGTTATGACAATAGCAACTTTAAGAAGCCATTCTGATCTTGCCACCTTCAGGAATAATTACTACTACTACCTCTTTCAGAGCATTTGGTTAGGGTTACTTATGTATGTATCTCCCATTGTGATCGTTTGGATCTTAAATGTCTCTTTAAGGCTCATATACTATGTGCTTGGTCATCAATCGGGTGAGCATTCAGTGGTGGGTCTAGGTAGAGGAAGTCAGGTCACCAGTGGTATCCCTTTCAAGAGATATTAGGTCTTTGGTCATTTATTTCCCTTTGTTTCCTGGGTGCTATGTGGTAAGCAGCTTTCTTCTAGCCTATGCTTGCTGCCATATTGTTATGCTTCACCACAGGCTCTGAAACAGTAGAGCAAAGCAGGTGTGTGAACTTCTGAAGTCATGAGCCCACATGAAATGTTCTTTCTTTTAAATTGAATATATCAGATACTTCTGCCATACCAAAAGTTAGTTTATTCCACATTATATTATGAATTCCATATTCTCAAGAATTAAATGAAGCAAACCACAAAATACTCAGTAAGCTGCATTTAAACATTTGTGCATACATATACATATGTATGTAATAATAATGATAATAATAATAATTAAAAGAAGCCATCAACTTAAGAGTATGAAGGGATATAACAGAGGTTGGAATAAGGGTACCTGGGAAGAGTTAGAGGGAGGACATGGAGGAGGTAAATTATATAATTTTATTTCAACTAAAAATATTTGAAAAGGTGTAAGCATGTATATGAAAAATCAAAATGAGGTTTTATACCATGTTATTAGTATTTCAGACCTTATATGCTTTCTTGAGCTATGATTTAATTCAATAATATTAATGTAACCTCAAAAGTTAATGTGCTGGCAATTTATTCATCAAATAAATTTGGAGATAGAATGGGGAGGATCATTGTGATCAGAAGGATGGGGCCCTTAGATTGGCATTGGTGTCTCTATTAGAATAGGAAAAGAGTTGAAATATCATACTTTCTCTGTCTCAGCAGGTGATGCAAGAAGAAGATCTTCACCAGGTCCCAGTACTAGGCACTTGGGTGTCTTAGCTCCTAGAATAACAACATAGTTTATTTCTTATACATTACTCAATCTGTGGTATGCAGTTGTATAATAGTAAATTAACTTAGCTATATTTCCATTATGCTTGGTTGCCTAGAAAATGCACAGAATAAGATTAATTTCCATTTGTGTTCTGTAACTTTGAATTGTAGGCTCCAGCTCCCAGAGATAATAACTAGAAAATATACCTTGCGTCTTCCACAACACATTAGTGAAACAAGACGATAACTACCCTCACAGATGCATTGTACTCCAAAAGTTGGTATGTACTCCCTTGACAAAGGACATGGTTAAATTAAAAATCAAAGGAAAAAAAAGAGAAATATACATTTCATCATCCCCATGAAACATTATTAGTATGTGCGGTGTGGTTGAATAGTATTATCCCTACTAAGTTAGGTTGTTTGGGCAGATATGAAACATAATGTGCATCCTCAAGATGTCATGCACTTAATAAATATATACACTTACTTAAAATTTACTTGTTAAAATGTAACTGCAGGTAGACAGGGGAAGACAAAAGCAGGAGTCTGAATTTTGGAATGGGCTTGCAGTTAGAGATGACATCAGCATTAGCTAGGCTGCTCTCAGATCTGTCTGTCTTATGCTTGTTTATTGTCAATTTTTTCCTTCAGTCATTCCAGGAACAATTTTCAAAAATATCAAATGTGGCCCTCAAACTGTTAATTGTTTATTATTATTATTATTACTATTATTATTATTTTTTTTGGTTTTTCAAGACAGGGTTTCTCTGTGTAGCTTTGTGCCTTTCCTGGAACTCGCTTTGTAGACCAGGCAGACTTTCTTTTTTATTACTTACAGATTTATCTTTTGCCATTGTCCTAATTTGCTTTCTGTTGCTATGATCAAACACTATGACTGTAAGTGATACAAGGAGGAAAGGATTCATTTCATTTACACTTCTACATCACAGTTTATTATGAAGGAAACTTGGGCAGGAACTCAATGCAGGAACCTGGTGGCAGGAACTGATGCAGTTTCCTGTCTTGCTTCTCATGGTTTGCTCTGCCTGCTTTCTTATAGCATCCAGTTCCACCAGCCCAGGGGAGGCACTGCACACAGTGAGCTGGCTCCTCCCACATTAATCAGCAATTAAGAAAATGGACATTAGGCTCGACTGTAGGCCAATCTGATGAAGCCCTTTTCTCAGTTCAAAATCCCTCTTCCCAGTTGACTCTAGCTTGCAACGAGTTGACAAATTAAAAAAAAAAGAACAAACAACAACAACAACAAAACTAGCCACCACAACTATGAAACCCAGTTACTTCCATAATCAGAAAAAATTATAAATGTTATAAAAATAATTTGAAAATTTTCATGTTTCAAGAACATAGAGGCTCTGGATTCTTAGAAGCTGTTAGTAACATAATATAATCTTTGTGGTAGGCAAAGTAGATTCTCCCATGTCCACATTTCACACCTGAGAACTATGGACATATTAATTTACATGGAAAAGGGAATCAAGTTTTGAAGTCAAGGATGTTCATCAGTTGACTTTAAATAATGGAGATTATCCTACATTATCCAGATAAAGCAGTATTTTGATGAGGAGCATGGATATAGTAACATGGAGAGCATAGCCTGATTTTTCTGGTTTGGGGAAGGAAGAATGGAGTCAGAAAAGAAATGCAAACAGTTGATGGAAGGTAGAATAATACCCACCTCCACCTCTATGTCCACCTCAACCTTCAGAAGAAACATAGCACTCCTTGTGCTGGATTTAGCACACTGGCACTTTGATGGTCCTCTGGCTTATAGAACTATATATAATAATATGACTTATGAGGTTTTAATCTATTCAGCGATATTAGCCAAGTGTAGACAAGTAGATGTAGAAAACAAACTCCCGTGTTATTTGACTAGAACTCTTGGCAACTCTTTCTGGTTGAAGCCTCCTCAGAGGAGAGAAAGTATGTGGATTTATGCTGGCTCCCAGGAGGATCACACCTTACTGGGTACTTTTCCACCCTTTCCTCTATTTTGTTAAGTTCACTTGTCCCCAATGCCTTTACTTACCTTTTACTTTGGATTAGAGAATGTCTCTTTCTTTGGCCAGTGTCATACAGCAGAAGTGAAAGCATGCTTGTTCAGATTAGGCCTTAGGAGTCCCTTTGGACCCTTGAGTTCCCTCTGTAGCATTGTGTTCAAATGGCTCTGTGTTCTGTAGAAGCGTGCTCTTGCTAGCCTTCAGATCCTAGAGAAGGAGAATTGTCACATTGATAAGAAACAGCCATATTAGCCAAGTATAAACAAGTTAAGCTAATCCCACATGCCTGTAACTGAATGTTTTTCTGTGTCCCGGCTGCCATCGGTTGGGACAAATCTCTCTCACCCGCCAGTCCTGCAGTCACTGGGACCCAAGTAAATACACAGATGCTTATATCAATTAAAACTACTTGGCCATTAGCTCAAGCTTACTACTGACTAGCTTTTACACTTAAACTCAGCCCATTTCTGTTAATCTATATGTCGCCATGTGTTCAGTGGCTTTACCTGTGTGCCATTACATGCCTGCTCCCTGCCTTCCTTTTCCTCTTCTCCTTGTCTGCTTGCTCTGCTTATAATTCCTGCCTGGCTACTGGCCAATCAGTGTTTTATTAAACTAGTGTACAAAAGCATTATCCCACAGCACATGTCATTTGATAAAAAAAAGAGAGAAACAATTATTGTGCTGAAGTATACTGTTATAGTACAAAATCGAACTTAGACAGTTGGCAAATACAGCTTTTTTATGTTTAGTTTCTGAAGAATAGAGTGATGCATTCTAGCAACTATCATTTTCTACAGTATTGAATATTTTACTCATGATTTGAATCTGAAAGTGGTTGGAGCTTCCTGCTGTACTTCAAGAACCTTCCCCCTTGGCTAAAAGTCTGCAAGGCATCCTCATTTTCCTATTTGAGAAAGGTCAGGCTTTTATTAAACCCTGAGGATATATAGACCCTGAGGATCTTAGATCTCCAATTCCTATGTCTCCTATGTAAAGTATGTTATTTTAGTTAATATTTAAATGCCATATTTGTACTATAGTTGTGCCTTTTGATAAATTGGATGCTTGCCCATGAACACACACACAGACACACACACACACACACACACACACACACACACATGCACAGATGTTCTTGTGCATGCACATGCACACACACATATATGTGTGAGTGCCTGCATATGTGTTTGTGGACCTTATGTGGACCGTGTGTGTGTGTGTGTGTGTGTGTGTGTGTGTGTGTGTGTGTGTGTATTTCTCCTATTAACCCCTTTGGAAAGAACCCAACAAGAAATAGATCCCATTGCCCTCACTGAAATAAGATTTGGAAATCAGGGAACATTTTAAACAATCAGTACATTTCCCTACAGCAGTAGAGAAAAGAAAAAGTGCTTATTAATAATTTCTGTTCTTTCCCATTTTATTCTTGCAGGTAGCCATTCTATGAGTTTTCAGGGAGAATATGTGATGACCTAGCTTTCCTTTCAGTTCTGTAATGTGGCAATGATGTTCATTGAGAGGATAAAGAGAGTGAAAAGTGAAGTAAAAGGTTTAGAAATCCACTGTCTATACCCTTTGAACATGTTCCACAACAGAGCTCCTTAAATTAATTAACACCTTTCAAATGACATAGAGCACTAGGAGGTATGAAGGTGCCTATTACAAATGAGATGAGGCAAGGCCTGCTTCCCTGAGGTTTTGAATGCTCAGTGTTCTCTCTAAGCTTCTGTGTTTTGGATTTCTCCTTCTAAATTTAGAAGAGAGAACTCAATCTGTATCCATTGTTTGTGCATACTCACTCCCATATTCCCACAGGGCATGGATGTATCATATGGATCAGTAAATATTTGATAAATACAAATCAATGGATGCTTCTGCTGTCCTTTGGGAGCAGGAGTTCACTAGAATGTACCACATGGTCTTCCTGTCACATGAAGGTAACATGGCCTGTACTTGGGCTAGGCTTGCCTCTTTACATGTGTGAGCCACAGAATCAGACTAGATATGTGTATAGAGGAAGACAGTGTAAAACGGATTTAAATATGTTTAGATTTGTTCAATTTTCAGTTATGTGTGTGTGTAGCTGGAGAGTTTTCTCTCCGGGTCCCGCCAAGCCCTGGCAGTCTGACAGCCCACTTATAAAATAAACACACAGACGCTTATATTATTTAAACTGTTTGGCCTAATGGCTCAGGCTTCTTGTTAGCTGTTCTTCTATCTTAAATTAACCCATTTCTATAAATCCATACATTGCCACATGGCTCGTGGCTTACTGGCATCTTCACATGCTGCTTGTCATGGCGGCAGCTGGCAGCCTTTCATTTCCCCAAATTCTCTTCTCTGCTTGTCCTGCCTATACTTCCTGCCTGGCTACTGGCCAATCAGCATTTTATTTATACAGAGTGATATCCACAGCAGTTGACTTTGCAAGCATGAAGATTGTATCAGATGTCCTGGAGCTGGAGTTACAGGCTATTCTGATCTTCCTGAAGTGGGTGGGGGGAAGCAAATGTAAGTCTTCTACAAGCAGGTTCATGTGTTTTTAACCAATTAGTCATCTCTCCAGGTCCATGAAGCTTATTTTTTTTTCAATGTATTTTAAATAAAACAGAATTACATCACTTCCCCCTCTCTTTCCTCCTACCAGTTCCTTCCATATCCTCTTCCCCTCACTCTCAAGTTGACAGTTTGTCTTTGATGGTTATTATTGCACATATATATGAGTAATATATGAGCAAATATGTAAGTACAACCCGCTGAGTCCATTTTTGTTGATTATATGTATATGGCTACAGATATGGCCACTCTCCATTAGGCAACAAAGAAGTTATTCATCCCCAGGAAGATGCTAATTCTTTCTACTCAGTAGTCATAGTTACCTTTAGTTCATTGACAGAGGTGAGACCTTGGGAAATGTTTGGCTTTCTGCATTAGCAGGTCCTTTGCTACTGCCATTGTTCCTTTCTTGTTTATGCAGCTGTATCTAGGAGGGACTGTTTCACAGTAGGTTTTCTGTTACTTTGGCTCTTACAAACATTCTATGTCCTCTTTTGAGATATTTCCTGAGCTATATAGATGAAGGAATTATGATGTAGATTAATCTGTGAGGATTTGAAGCAAAGATAGCACATTTAACCTTTGCTCAAAATGTCTTTGGGGAGTGCCACTTCATATTGAAACTTACAGTTTCCAAGCTAGTCAATATGTAGTTCAAAATGTGCAACTATGCTAACAATTAATAAACAGATTTTCCACTTATGTCTCAAAAGAAGTTTTGTTGACACTTTTGAGAAAGGCCCAGGCTTTTATGAATACAAAGCTTGTGATGGGTCCATGTTACATTTTTCAATTCTCATCTTGTGGGTAGGAGAGAAATCAGAGCAAAGAAGTTGATGTATGTCTTAAACTTCTCCCTTCTGGCAGGTAATGAGGCTCTGACTAGGTGTAAGATCAAAGAAAAATGCCAGGCTTTCCTTGCTGAGTAAAAAGGAAAATAATATACTCAGAGAGTCACAGTCAGAACTTTGGCCTAGACCTAACTGAGTGTGCATTAGATCAGACAGCAAATTAGATATTGATAGAACTATTTTGAACAGTCAATAAGTCTCCTAATGATTGATATCTTTATACTGCCTACTAATATCAATGCATTTAGAAACTAGAGAACAATGTTGTAATATTATATTCTCTCTATGGAATCCTTAAGTGTAATCTAAGCTCAAAAGTCTCATAACTTAGACAGCAGGACCTATTGTTGACTTTTAAAGGCACAAGAGTAATAACATTAAGACATCACCATATCCTTTACATACAAATTTTTTCTTTCAACCTCATTTCCATCTGAAACATAGGGCAGAGAAGTCAAAAGCCTTAAAGTTCTTATGATGTGGAGAGAGAAAAAAATGGTTCACAGGGTCAGTCTGCCAGAATGTGCCCTAAAGAACAAAAAGGGACTTCATGGGTACCCAGTGATAATTTTATCAGGACGTTTCTAGAAGGACACTCAATTTTATATAGAGTTTAAAAAACCATGAAATATAACATGATTCTTTTTTAAGATAGTGTTTTCTGAAAAAAAAAAAGTGATACAGAGCAAGTACTGTGACATATAGCAGCCTCTGCTTTGCTTCCTGAAGTTGCTTCTAACCCATATTACTCCAGAAAAAAATGCATATGTGTGAGTGGTACGTGTAAATATATGTGGGTTCAGGTACATATTCATGAGCTTGTTGATGCTGTGCAAACATGAGGACCTGAATTCGCAGCTCCATAGCACACATAAAAATCTTGATAGGAACATGTATTTATGCCCAAACCCCAGAACTATGTATACAAGAGACAGGAAGGTTCCTGGGTTTCTGTCTCTTAGCCTCACTTCAGGCAAGGTGAGAGTCTCTGTTTCAGGACACAAAGCCAAGAATGATAAAGCAGGATATTTATTATCCTCTTCTGGCCTCTGAATACATGGACAGACGTGCATACCAGTACACATATGAATGTACTACACCACAGACAGACAGACATACAACATAAAATGCAAGAAAACTTTCTAAATATTTTGAACTCATAGACTTATTACCTTTAAATATGACCAAAGAAACCCAGTACATGAACCGTAAATACTGTACTAAGGGACAGCTAGATTGAAGTAATTTAATCCAGTAACACAGAGACAATTTTAAAAGCAATCAGAACAAAATGATATACTATATACATGTGTACAAAAATAAAAATGACAGTAGATTTTGAATCAGAAATAAAGCAAGCCAAGAGATATGAGACATTTAAAGTGCCAAGAGAGAACTAAACAAGCTATAGATCCATATCCAGGTAAAGACTTTTGATAATATTAAGAAGTAAATATGATCTCAGATATATCAAAACTTAAAGAATTTATTATTAGCTGCTTAACACTGCTGAAATGCTGATATAGAGTCCTTCAATGGGAGGAGTGTGTGCACAGCATGTAGAAGACAGAGGGCAAATTCAGGTCTCAGTTCTCTTCTTCCACTTTGCTTGAGACAGAGTCTCCTGTATGCTCCTGAATATGCTAGCTAGCTGGACCTTGAATTCTGTGTCTCTGATTATCCTCCATCTTCCATCTCCCAAAATGAACATGAAGATTATAAGTTTTAGGTGGTTAATCAAGTGTTTTTGTGGTTTCTGGGGACCTGAAAACAGATCCATATGAGCACATGGCAAGCATTTTATGCACTTGAGAGATCTTTCCAGCCTGATATTGATGCTCTTAGTAGAGATCCCAGATTTAACGTATTAACTTGACCCACTATATGCAGTATTAAACATTTGGATGCTTGTGTGTGTGTACAATTAATTAGAATGTCTATTTTTAAAATATTGATCTGTAGGGTGAGGTTTCTTGATCCCACCTAGTCCCACAGTCCAGAGGAATCTCTCCCACCTGAGCTCTTGCAGCTACTTATAAAATAATCACTCAGAGGCTTATATTAATTAAAAACTGTATGGCCCATGGCTCAGGCTTCTTGCTAGCTAGCTCTTATATCTTAACTCAACCCATTCCTACTAATCTATGTTTTGCCACGTGACTTCATGGCATCACCTATTCTCGCATATCTTGCTTCTCCTGGTGACTTTGCCTTTCTTCTCTCTGGATCTCTCTTGGATTTCCTGCCTGGCTCCATTCTGCCCTGCTATGGGCTAATGCAGCTTTATTTATTAACCAATTGGGAGCAACACATATTCACAGCATACAGAAAGACATCTCGTAGCAATTGGTCGGCCAGCTTCTTTATGTTGAAATGAGAAGAGAATGAAAGGCCTTGAAAAGGAACATGTTTTACAAAGTATTATTGTATTGTGTTTTTTTTCTAACTCTTTTACTCTTTTGGGGGGCCTGCTATGCAGCTCCCAAATAAATCACATATAGAAGCTTATTCTTACTGATGAAAGCCTGACCTTAGCTTGGCTTAGTTTCTATCCAGCTTTCCTCAGCTTAACTTATTCTGTATATCTTTTGCCTCTGGGCTTTTCCCTTTCTATTCATAAATACCTTTCTTTGTTTCTTACTCCATAGCTGGCTGTGTAGCTGGGTGGCTGGCCTCGAAGTTCTCCTCCTGCTCTGGCTGCTGGGTCTCAGATTTCTCCTCCCAGTTTTCTCCTTCGATATATACTTTCTGCCTGCCAGCCTCTCCTATCCTTTCTCCTTTATTGCTTTTGGCCAGTTCTTTATTAAACCATCAAGTGTTTTACACAGGCATAGTAACACAGCTTCTTAGAGTTAAACAAATGCAATATAAACAAAGGTAACACACCTTAAAATAATACAGTTTACCTTGTGTGACTTGCTTGCCTATCCCACAACTCTTTGGCTATAATGAAGTCCTCATCACCTCAAGGCACAACATGTATCACTGATGTTTTAGATTTTTTTTCTGCCAGGTGTGTTCCTCCCGTGTCCTGAAGCTTTCATGTATCATCAATTAGCAATGAACATGGCCCAACAGGGTTGAAGACATATCTCAATGTCAAAATATTTGACTCCTGTGCATCTCCTTCAATGTGGCCTGAATTTCTTTACCAGGGTGACTGTGCATTGGAGAAGAGAAATTGTCAAATGTGATAGAGACTACTAAATGTGAAGTCTGAACTGAAGGTGATTCCTGATGATGTCAAATGCCACAGATTCCCATAAATTATGTAGGAGACTGTGATGGGTCAGAGAAGTCATAAGTCAAAATCACAGCTATGCTAGTATGTCTGCAGAGAAACCTTTTGGTCATTCTGACAACTACTGAATATAATCTAATTGGCATAGACAATAATCATCATATTACCCACACTGATTATTTAAATTTTGCTGAGGTCCATTATGATGAGAAAGGCTAAATAGAACCTCTTGGAGTTTGTCTCTCTGCCAAGATATTATATTAAAACAGACGCATTATCTCACCACTGTAGGAAGTTGCATAGATTGATGTAACCATAGCATCTTCAAATATGACTATTACATCCCCATTTCATTTACCAGTTTGACTTGGACAGACAATTACATGAAAAATGACTGATCATCTTAAGTGTTCTCAGATAGTGAGATTGTATCTATAGCTGCTATACTAGATATAATATATTTACTGCAGAAAGTCACAATAGCCCCCATACCTTGTGGTGATATATTGTGTAACCTAATAAAGCTTGCCAGAGGATCAGAAGACAGAGCCAGCCATTAGACTAGACATAGAGGCCAGACAGTGGTGACACACATCCTTAATCCTATCATTCGTGAGGCAGAGATCCATCTAGATCTCTGTGAGTTCAAGGCCACACTGGAAACAGAACCAGGCAGTGGTGGCATAGACCTTTAATCCCAGTACTGGGAAGCACACACATCTTTAATCTCAGGATGTGACAGCAGGGTGGAGAAAGGTATATAAAGCATGAGGAACAGGAACTAAAGCAGTTCAGCTGAGACCTTTTTGGGTGAAGACACAGAGGCTTTCAGTCAGAGGATTCCTGGAGATAATAGTTGGTGAGATAATAGTTTGGCTGTAGCTTGCTCTGCTTCTCTGATTATTCAGCTTCTACCTCAGTATCTGGGTCAGGGTTTTCTATTAAAAGACCATCCAAGATTCAAACAACAACACCTGGTTTGCATCTTTTAACCTGGAACCTGGATTATGCGATTGTGTCCACACCCATGTTTAAAATATGACCTGGACAATTGCCTTGATGCCCAACACAATTTCATAAGTATTGCTTCAAAAATACATAAGTTACTAACTTTTGAGTGAGAATTTGATCATTTTTGACATTTTGTAAACCATTTCACTAGTCAGATGTATGGACATTTATTATGCTGATTGTACCTTATTGACAAGTTTTGAGTGAGTTGCATGAACAGATAGTTCTGATTTCATTAACACCAACTCATGCTGCCTTATATTTTGTTAGTTCAAGCCTTTGGAATCTGGAGTGACACTTTACAATCAAATAATTAAGAAAGAACAATCCTGAGTCTGATTTAGAAATGAGTCACTTGATGAGATGGCACCTACTTAAAATGGATAGCTCAACATGATTGCCTATTCAGGAATGACTGTGAAGATCACTGGTGAACAAAAGCTTTTTCCAATCTATAGAACATTTATCAGGGGATTTGGTGGTCTACTATGTACTGAGTGAGAGTAATTCTACGATAGAGTGACCATTATTTATGGAAAGTAGCACATGATTTGGATGGATGGACCTGTACTTGAGGGACATTATTAGGTGAGTGGTTTCGCAGGAAAGCCTGTGTATTGGGCCCTCACAATAGACTCAGAGTATAATAAGTATTTGTTACATATGTATGTAAGCACAGTTGATTAAAAAAAAAAAGACCATAAATTACAAAGAGAGCAAGGAGTGGGTATATGGGAGAGTTTGAAGAAAGGGAAAAATGGATGAATTATGTAATTATATTCTGATCTTAAAAATAAAAGTAATTATTTTTAAAAAGTGTTAGTTTCAGTTGAGAATATTTACCCACTGACTCCCATCATAGAGGAAACTATACATAGGATTACGCATGAGTGCATCTCTGTGCATACATATTCATGTGTATAGGTTCACATTCATATGCTATGCATATGCGTACAGAGGTCACAGGTCAATCTCATGCATCTTCAGTGACACTTCACCTTATTATCCTTATTCTTATCATCATCATTATTTATTTGCTATTATTATTATTATTTTGAGGATTCTCATTCAACCTGGAACTCACCAATCCATACAGAGGGGCTGGCCAATAAACTCCAGGGATCCTCCTGTCATTCCCTCAGCTGTGTCAGGGTTACAAGCACATACCCCCATGGCCAGATTTAAATAGGTTGTAAGATATAGAACTCAGATTCTCATACTTGTACAACAAGCACTTTACTCACTGAACCCATAACCCCAGCTTCCATACAGGTAACTTAATAATCAGAGCTTACAAGACTATCAGTAGATGAAATGGTAGCCTTGCATATGTCAGTGAGCTATTATGCTATACCTTTCTAGTTCCTGCTTAATGAGCCCATGAATAAAGTCATCAAAATGACATTAACAGAAGTCATGCATGGGATGAAGAACAAGGAATTCTCTTCCTAAGGCCTACCTGGCTACTGTTAGTGTCAACTAACTGTTTTTCCAACAGTCGAACTCAACAGTGCATTGTTAACATAGTATTTTGGAGACTGAAGAGTATTTAAATAGACTCTCTGGTGGAAGATTGGTTAGATTTTAATTTTTTATTGCTAAAAGGGAGATAATTTTAGCTCAATGGAATACACAACTAGATCTAGATATAGATTTTCATCCACTTCCTATAATGCTTTGCAAACCCTACTATAAACAGACTTGTAGAATGTCTTAATTACTACCATGATATTCTGTATATTATTGTGTCAAATCAAAACAATAACTTCTGGTTAAAGAAGTGAAGAAAGTTATTAAGTCCATAAAATCAGCTATGTTATCATATAACCCATCATCAAGAAGATACTACTCTTGTTGAATGGTAGTGTGGGTTATTGAGGACAATGATGGATCCCTTGAGAATCAGCACATCGAAAGATTGGTGCTCTTTCTAATATAGTACACTTTAAGTTTTGTGTCAGAGATCATTTTAAGGTTACCTCTACCATGACCAAAATACGTGCATTCAAGAAACATACAATGAGTGTGGGAATCACTATTTTAAGTAATTACAATTATTGATTTTTTCTTACCTTGGCTGCTTTGACTTTAGCTACCTTGAAGTGTTTGTCTCCAAGAAGAGATTACTTTCAATAGGGCAACAGCAAAAGTTTCACTGAATCAAGAGTTAAGCTTTTCATCTGACCATTGTTGAATCTTTCATTTATTGAATCTAAGAGATTTAAAAGGAGATAATCTACTGGCTGGAATATTTGACACTGATGACCAAAAACAAATTGAGGTTGCTGTTGCACAATGGAGGTAACTATACCATCAGTAGTCACAGATATTCTCTAGTGTTCTTATTGTACTGCCATATCAAATAATGTTAATGGAAACATACTGCCATGAAAATTGCCCATGGCTAGAGATTATGCCCAATTTGAAGGAATATTTTGGTTATTCAACTATGTAAACTAAGTAAAGTAAAGGAGGTTTTGCTGAAGTTGGAGGATTATTGTATATGTATTTAAGGAAGACACCATAGATATAAATTTCAATCTGTGGCCAATTAAAACAAAGTGGAAGGGAGTAGTTTCCTATACTTTCTGTGGGCATGCTATATATAATACATAATATTTATTATTATATATACATATATGATTTCTTATGTAGTAATGTTTCTTTTCATCCTATTTCTTTTTGAAATGCTAATTTTCTGAGTTGTTAGATATTAGCTTTATAATTTAGTCTCTGGGTACCAATAATTTATAAGATAAATATTTATGTTTGAGGGTTAATATTACCTACAAAGAATAATAAAATCTGTCAGGGCTCTCTGTTTTCTCATTATGGAGTATGGTGAAAACTTCATCTCTAAGAAAGATGTATGTAACATTTTAGGTAGTGATCATTTGTTATGTCACTTTGATTTTCTAATAATTTAAAATTTATATGAAGGAGTACAAATTCCAGCTAAATAGCAAGGGAGTAGACTGTGTGATTTATTAATTTATTTGCTGTAATTTCTTATTGTATACTTATATAGGTTCTATCACATCACAAACAAGAATATTTATTTTAGTACTTATTTACTGATGTAATCATAATATTGAATTCTTTGGACTACAATACAGATGGGACATTGGAAGAACAGACTCTCCTGAGGGTTCTGCCAATGGCATGGGAATTGGCTATGTGACAAGAGTATACCTGATCAATCCAATAAGCAACTTGCCACAATCTGGGTCCTTCTTAAACTTGGCAGCTTCAACTTGGAAACAACATTTCTGTGTAGTGGGTAGCCATTCCAGCCTTGATCTGGAAGTTCCAACCCCCATTGAGGCTTTGGTAACTGTCACGCCTACAAAGCGGGGCCAAGAGAGGGCCCTGAAGTCCCCAGATCCGGATGTGCTGCCTTCTCTTGGTTCCTGGACCATGGCCACTAGAGGTAGACCTAGCAGAGTTCTCCAGAGAACACTGCCAGACTGTGCTGTCTTCCCCAGACCCTGCAACCTACCTATCCCTTCATTTGTAAGTTATGCCACTAAATAAACCTCCCTTTTAACTACGTGGAGTGGTCTTAATAATTTCACCAATATTTCTGTAACCATTTTGCATGGAAACCCGTAAGCAAAGCTTCCTGGCATATGCCTTGCCTTGTGTTCATCTTCTGGTCCATGCCACTCAACATAGGCCAAGCTAAATCAAATCCTTTCAGAAGTGGTTTGTGGTTTAGAAAGTTTTTGTTCCCTGGGTGCCCATTGCATCCATCTATTCTGTTACTGGAGAGATGTTATTGTTTGACTGTAAATGAAGTTGTCCCAAATATACATGAACAATGCAGTAATCATTTCCACTTTGAACTGTAGCTTCTCATCCTGGAATAAATACCTTCCCAATTAGTCTGTCTAAAACTTCCCTCTGTGGTTCCCACTTTCCCTTATCTAGCTTTTTTGAATTTTCTCATTACTCTGTTTTTATCATCAATTACTAAATCTTTTAGGCCTTTTTTTAAAAACACACTATCTCCATAGTTAATCAATACTGTTAATACAATGTAAGTAATCCATTACCCATCCTCCTGTAAGTAATCACACTAAAAATGTATTAATTCACCAAGATGGACTTTAGTTCAATCATAATTTGACTGTATCATGGATTTCCTATCTAGTATTAATTGATCAATAGATGTGTGTTGTGTCTCCCAGGAAAATTGCTACTCACAATAATAACATACTTCTATTCATACTTAAACCTGTAAAACATAACTCAAGTGATTCATAAATATAACAGGAAAATTAATATATAGACTTGTAGAGGAAAGTGAGAAAAAGTTTATTACACAGGTTTAGGTACCTATAATTTTCTTATACCACAATCCATAAAATAAAGGGTTGATAAACTGGATTTCATCAAAATTAGGAACATTTTCTTTGAAAGATACTATTTAGAGGATGAAAAGTCAAAATGATGGTTTGGAGGAATATTGAAAATCAAATATCTAGTAAAAGATTTACAAAGTCAAGTACTTCTCACAAATCAGTAATAACATATATCATCCTAAATTTAATGAGATTGAGATATATAATCTTCATTACCAACTTGACTTGAATCAACTACTGGACAAGTCTCTTGGCAGACTTTTGAGAGATTTTTCTTGACTAGGTAAAGTCAAACGGAAAGACCCACCCTAGCTATTGACAGTCCAGATATAAGGAGGTCCTATGCAAAAGCTCTTGCTGGTTCCTTGCTTCTGTCACATCTCCTTGGGAGTGCTTCTACTGTGTTGTTGCCACAGCTGTTGATGCAACATCTTCCCTTTGTTATGACACAAGAAGTCAGCTTCTTGAACCACCAAACGTAGACTGAAGACCGGTGAGATCTTCGAGAAGCTTCAGGTCTTAAGGACAATATTGGAACTGCTGAGATATCCAGCCTCATGGGCTGAATAGCCTGTGTTCTAATTGTGAATGTTTAGGCCAGCTGGCAAAATGCTCCTCACCCATGAAAAAAAGCCTAGGGAAGGAGCCTGAGCCCTTGGAGGAAGAACCAGGAAGTGAGATCAAGTCTCCAGAATCTTAAGACTACCAGTGGGACTATATCTATCCAGAGCTCTCTTTCCCTCACTAGCTACCTACAAAAAGCATTAACTATTACAATCTCTCAGTACCAAGTGTGCATCTCAGTATGGAGCAAAGGACTGCTGTTCATAGTTTTGTGGAAACTTATGGCATAGCAAACTTGCTTTAAACAAAACTTGACAATCTCTTTGGAAGTTAAACATACAAGTAATATGATTATGTCATTTAAATTATTAATATTTACACAGAACAAATAAAAGCACATGTCCCTATCAGGATTTGCACACTACTATTCTTAATAGTTTTATTTATAGTAGCTTCACACTGGAAACAACCTATAATTCATCAGGTTTAGGATAAACAAATTGTGCCATTTGAAGTATAAAAGAAAAAAATACTGATACATACAACAATATGGATGCATTTAAAATTAAATATAATGTTTGAAATTAACCAAATGACAAAAAGAATCTACTATATTCTTCCATTTATATACAACTGTAGGAAAAGAAAACTAATCTACAATGACTGAATGCAGAATAATGTGTGTCATTTGACTGGAGACTGAGAGAAAATGTAATAGAGAAAATGAAAGCAATTATTTTAAGTCTGGTTGTGTATGGGAAAAAGGAAAAGCTCTATGAGGCCTTTAAACACAAATATATTAATTTAGATGAAAATATTAAACATAGTTCAGTTCTGATGGTAAGAAACCAGTAGAGAGAGCTCATGAGATGGCTCAGGGGGAAAGGTTCTTACCACTACTAAGCCTGACAACTGAGTTCACGTAGTTGTAGATGAATTTCTAAATGGTCTTATTAAATTAAAAAACCCAGAGCCAAATATAGGGTGAAAGCCTTAGATCTGGGAAATAGGGAAAGCCAATAGCCAACCTTACCTCATCAACTCTGCAGCTTCCAAATGTGAGTTACTTCCTGTCTTACCCATGCCTTTATTGCCTTGCTGTTCTGCCCTCTCATTGACTATCCTAGCCCAGGTACCTCACTTCTTCCTATGCAACTCTGTTACTTTCTGTCTGTACAGACCTCCAGGTCTCTGTGGTTGGTACTGGGATTAAAGGCATGTGTCACCACGCTTGGCTGTTCCCTACTGTTGCCTTAAACACACAGAGCCCCTGCCTACTAAATGATAGGATTAAGGGCATGTGCTGTCTGACTTCTTGTTTTCTTTAAAATGGCTGACTTTTTCCCCTTGGTCTCCAGGCAGCCTACAGCTGGACCTCACATCTGGTGCGAGTATTCCATGTACCAGATAAACTCGAATTCCAATAGTGTCCTGTAATGATTAGGATTGTGGAAGGAGAAAACTGACTTCTACAAGTGGTTTTCTGAACTCTACCTATGTCACATTGCATGAATATGCTCACAGATACACATAGACACAGACACACATAGACACTAAATAAATATGAAATAGAGCCTTAAAATAAGAAGCCAAGAGAATGAATTTGAAGCATGGGCAGTTGAAACATGAGGTTATGAAGGATAGCCTGGTTAACTTTTTTTTTTTTTTTTTTTTTTTTTTTTTTTTTACAGAATGATGTGCCAGGTGCCACATAAGCTTCCTGTTTAGAAAACAGGAGATTTGAGGTATAAGCAGAGGGAAGCTGTCTGAAATTTGGAATGTCTTCTGGGGCTTTGAAATGCCAGGCCTGTCATCCTCAAAGCAGGAGCAGGAGTTCCAGGCCATCATCAACTGACTTTGCCACTCTTAGTGTTCCAGTGACTTTTAGGACGTACATGGAAATACCATGAATCTTAGATAACACCTATGGGCCTTTTCATAGTTTCCTCTTGTCTTTGTGGTGTCTGCAATGCTTTTTCTTTATTCTTGCCTGCTCATATGTCCTGAACTGTGGGTATCAGCTAGGAGGCATTAAACACTCTGACTGGCCAATCTTGTCATGTGGTCCTGTTATTGATCTAGTTTGTTTCTGACCTCTGGAGGATTGAGTCTCGATTTTCTAGGCTCACTCAAAGAAAAACAATCTCAAACCTTCTACAAAGTAGCTCTCATCCCCAGTTTCTCTGGCCTTTCTCTGCAGTCTTTTCCTTTTTATCCTAGTAACTATAATAACTCATACCCAGTAAAATCTTATAACCAAACAATAGAAGAGGCTGAGATTTTCTTGGTGTAAACATATTTTCTTTGTAAATTTTGTTTGCGATATTATGACCCATTTCTCCACTAAATATTTGTCAAGCATCTGCTGTTGACATTATCTGGTGTATAATTTTAGTACAAGTCAATTTTATATTAGTATTACAAGGACATGCATTTATAGAGCACAGAGGAACTCTCTGTCCTAAAAGAACAACTAAAAGGAAGCAGAGGAAATTCATAACCTTGTTTAGAGATCCTACAGCATTGAATCTGTGGGGAAAATATGGGTGCCAACTATGTGAGCAAAACACGCATCATGCAAGAGCCACATAAACATGGGAAGAATTATAACTAAAAGTGACCCATGGAGAGAAAGATGCATGAGGGGAGGAGTCTCTGTTCAGAAGATCCGCTCAGTTCAGCCCGGAAGTTTTCACTTGACTCCCTCTAGATGTCTATAGCATTAATGATGCAGCCAATACACAGAGAAAGGAGCAGCTCTGGGGATCTGGAGACTTGGATCCATGTTTGACCTTTGCCATTAATTGCTGAGAAAATGTAGATAGATAATTGAGTCTTAGTTTAATTATCTATAATATGACAATAATTAAACTTGTGCTATCTACTTGCTAGACATCAAAATGATTAATTTCGGTAAGATTATTAACTGTAAAAGATCACTCTGAAGATTTTTTATTGTTGATAGGTAACTAACTATGAAACTGCCAAATGAAGATATCTGGAAAATAAGAACTGTCTGAGTGTCAATGCCTGTCTTTGCCTGCAGATTGGAGCCATGCCTTTATTTTTTTGCTGATCTGTGGAGGGTCACTGAAAGCATAGGTGATATTTCAAAGCTGGAAATTTAGCTGTGTTTCTAACATGTAAATACATGCCTGGCTGCTTCCAATATTTATCATGAGGCAGTTATCACATTGTCTGAGGACTGAAAACTATGGTAATTCATAACATGCTTTAAAATAATAGTTTAAAATATCAAATAAAAAGTGTTAGGTAAACCTAGGCTTTTCATTTCATATTTACGGCTTTTGTGTTAATAACATCTATATATTATGGAAAAAGATTCTTTAGCTCTTTATCTTATTTCTTTCATGACATATCCACTCCAAGGTTAACAGGCTTTATGTATCACAGTCTTATATGGAGGATCGTACGGTGGAGCAGAGCTGAGCCATTGCTTTGACTTAGGGTGGCCGCTGGAAACTCTTATGGACCTTACATGGAGAAGCTTTCAGTAAATACACCTTTCAAAGAGAAGGGAAGCTTAAGAAATATGTTAATATATTGTTTCCATGGCAATAAATTTGAAGCATCATTGGGTGAACTGACAAAGCCCTGCACAGCCTTATGGAGCGCCAGAATGACTCTATCACCTTAGGGCTCACCTCAGGGTTTCGTTAGCTTTGACATTGCTTATTTAATTGTGCTTCGGTTTAAAGGCTTTGGACACACCCTATATTCTTACAACAGCAGATGAAATTGCTGAGTGTTTATTATTATTATTTTGACTTTCGGTGCTCATAATTGTAACTACAAAAATGGAAAGAAAAGAGTATCATATCAAGTACTCATAGAATCGCATTCTGTGTCTAGGCAGCAGGAAACTTTCTTCTGGGAATTATGGAATGCTCTGTCCTATTTAACATAGCATATGGACATGGCATATACTATTATTGTAGTCCTCTTTTTCTATTAAAATGCTAATGAATAAAAAGGGATTTAATTTTTATTAAGGAGGTTAGAGGTACAAGTGTGGGAGAATGAATTAAAAACAAACCTACTGGGATAAGAGATAAGAATTGTAGACATCTGCATGGTTCTTCCCTCCACATATCAAACACACAATCACACATCCACAGGGAAGAGGAGTATTAAAATACGAAAGAAAATAGAAGCCAAACTTGGAGAGAAGAGCAAGCTATACCAAAAGGGTTCAATAAAAGCAAACAACTTTCTTATTCTATTCCGACTCACTGTTGATATTCATAAAACCCCAAGGCAAGAATGGTGGGTGGCTTCATATTTTGTTCTATTTTATCATTGTAAAATGTTACTATATTTAAGAAGCATGAAGTAACACCATTATTATACTGGGCTGAGCTTTTCCCACATGCCAGTGATTTTGTTGTTGTTTGTTTCTTGGTCTTCCTTCCTTCCTTCCTTCCTTCCTTCCTTCCTCCCTTCCTTCCTTCTTTTCTTTCCTTTTGTTTTTCAGATTTGCCTTTGGCTAATTCAATATCCTTATGTTTCCCTTTGTTTACAGAACACTTTCAGAACCTGGTCGTGTGGAAATCTCTGCTTGAATCTTTTCTTTCTTTCCAGGTTTCAGGTACAGTAGGTACTTCTATGTTACAGTCATTCAGATAGATAAATCAGATAACCCTAAACCCCAACAGATGATTTTTATCTGTTTACAATTTTTGTCAGAAAGTTAGGAACTAGCACATCTAAAAATAAAATGTTTCTATACTTAAAGTCAGCCATGTGCCTGACAAACGCTGCTTTTCTTGACTATTAACAAAGGCTATAAGCAGGAAGGAACTGTTCTCTTCCTCCAGATATAGAGCTGAAAGAGATATGGAGAGTTGTGCAGAGATGTGAGTGTGCAAAGGCTGGGTCTGAAGCAGGAGTGCACATTTTACCTATGTGCTCACATTCACTAAACAATAGCAATTATGCAAAGTCAAACCTCTTATCTAAAATTCATACTTAAAAGTCAAATTCCTTTAAAAGCATAATAAAACCTTCCTTTTCACTACCCTTGTGACTTTGAAATTATAGATTTTAAAAAATACTATCATGAAGCCGGGCGGTGGTGGCGCACGCCTTCAATCCCAGCACTTGGGAGGCAGAGCCAGGAGGATCTCTGTGAGTTCGAGGCCAGCCTGGGCTACCAAGTGAGTTCCAGGAAAGGCACAAAGCTACACAGAGAAACCCTGTCTCGAAAAAAACCAAAAAAAAAAAAAATACTATCATGAAATAAATTGAATATCCAAAAATGTGTCCCATGGATATACCACAAATTCAAAGAGAATAATGGATTCTCTCCTGATGTTTTCTCAAGCTCAACCCATTCTTCTGGTACATTATAGATATAAAACATTTCCCAGACAAGGAAACTGAAATCCATCCCAGTCTTTCCATTCCGTAGCCAACCAGCAACAAATCTCTACTGCTGTTAATTCTGTGCCTTTCTAGACACACTGCTATTTTCTTTCTGAGAAATAATCTGTAGTTTATCAGACTGGTAAACAAACCTCACTAACAGCCATGTTTAAGCTCTATTTTTCCCTCTGTTGGAGAAGACATGACTGCTTTTAGTAGTACAGCTTATATTTTATGCTTAACATTTCTCTTCTAAAGGCATCTCTACAGGTCCAGTGTTTTGCACTTCACTCACAACTTCAGAGAAAAAAAAAAGATTTTTCAAGTTGCCTAGTTATATTTCTTTTACATTTTTATCTTTTTTTGAAGCCCACAAGATTTTTTTTAACCCTTCCTACTTAAGAAACAAGAATCACATTGACAGGCTATGTTAAACATTGCTTTGGTTAGTGAATTTTTGCAACTAGTCTCTCCCATGTACATGTCCATGTACTCAATAGCCTACCTCTGTAAAATGAGTACTGCTTACATACATAATCCAATACACAAACTGTTGTATCAGCTCCTCTCAACTCAGCAGTGAGCTCCTACAAGACCAACAAGGTGTAAGTTTATGGATAGAATAAATAAGGAGTATTACCAATAATGCAACCCACATGACAGGAATGTTAAGTGTCATCACATTGATGATGAGGGATGGCAGATAATATCCTTTGGCTAGAGGAAGGAACAAAAGAGTGTGATAGAAAGAAAACATTATGCTTTCCCTTTTGAGTTGCAACCCTTCTGGAATATATTTATTTTTAACAAATGAGGAAACCGAGGATGGAAAGTAATTGAAGAACTTGGTGGAATTTGCACAAATAGCATATAAAACAGACAGGGATTGAAAACAGATAATGGGGTTCCAGAATCCTTACTTTTACAGCTTCTGTACATAGGAAATAAGTGTTGAATGAATAAATGAATGGTGGCACAATGGCTGGTTTGGGTATCCTGTTTTGCTTCTGAGGATTTAGGACATGACATTAAACTCTTTATACAAGTGCACCTCACTCCCGTCAGCCATGCTCACTATAAGCCTGCTGCAAGGCTGGCACTCAGAAGCATACCTCACTGCCCCGCTCTCCCTTTGCCAGCTTGTGCCTCTGTCTGTGTAAATCGAGACTTTGGACTTAGTACATCCAAAGGAAAAGCCAAATTGAAGGAGTTTCTGACTTAATGGGTCCAAGGATATGGGTCAGACTCCTTCTATCCAGAAACTGAATCCTAGTAAAAACAAAACAAAAACCTACCTAAGAATAGTAAGAAAATATAGTTCTTAGTCATATTTACATGCCACATTAAATGATAACATCATTCAAATGGCAACATATAATTTATATTTGAATAGCATTATGTGCTATTATAATGGACAATGTAAATGGTACAAGTTTTGAAATATTTTTGTAAAAATAATACATATTATAGAATATCTATACTTGATGTGTAAGAATGTTTTTACTAAAAAAAATGTTAAACTAAATTATGGGCCACTGACAGCTATGAATGCAATATTAAAATATGTGTTATCTGTTCCAAAATACATACAGAGATGTTTAGTAAAAGAGAAAGTAAGAAATGGGCTGGGAAAAGAGGGGATGGAGGAGACAAGGATGAGGACAAGAAGAAAGAAGAAAGGGAGGTAAGAGAGTGTGGGAATAAGGAAAGAGCAGTTAAGACTTGGGATTTGCTTTTATCTGTCACCATGATTGGGCTAAAAGATGCTCAGATATCTGGGAAAACATTGTTTCTGGCTTTGTCTTTATGCTCTCATTGGATATTTGATTCGAAACAAGAGAGTTAATGAGATTCTCTCTTATAAATGTTGACTGACAGTGCTGATAGCCCCAATAGAACAGAAGGCAGAGGGAGGGATTATTCCCTCTCAAGGGTATATATCTTCAGACACTACATTTAGATCTTAATTCTTTCAGTCATAGATCAGTAGGTGGTACCTACCCTGCCTCCAGGCTTTGTGACTTGAACTGGGAACACTAGCATCTCTCCTGGCTGTGTACTTTTAGGTGACATAGCATGGAGCTTCCTAGCATGCAGACTCACAGGCACCGATTCTCTTAATGAAGATCTCTTAAATACTCTATATGTCTCTTATTTATTCTGTTATCTTAAAGAATGACTAACAGGAGACTGAAAGTCTCACACTCTGGCCTGTTTCTCTGGTACCATCTGCAGCCGTTTTAAATGCTGGGAATTCCAGTCATGTACCTTCTCTGTACCTCAGTTTCTCCTCCTGTGGAGTTCAGTGAAAGGCAATCGTTCACACCTAATACAACAATATTCATCAAAATGAGTTAGTCACATAAGACACCATAACAGTGATACCTGCTCCCTCCCCCATCCTTAATATGCTATTATTATTATCATTATTATTATTAATGTTAAGGGCTTTGTGGTTTTAAGAAAGTTTTTATCCATGGGTAAAAAAGACTTTTTTTTATTGTAGTGTTGAAGTTCAGAAAATAAAAATTAAACTGAAAAGAATTCAGCAGTAAACAGAAACAGTGCTAAGGAAAAAGACAGGGGAGGTAAACTAGACATCATCCAAAGGAACACATGCCAGATATTTTCATAGGATTTTATTATCTTTTGGGCTGAAGGTATGGAATGAAAAAAATGTAGAAACTGGTTTAGATAAATAATATCTTTAGGTAAATTGGTTGACTCTGGGAAAGGAGAAGATTTTACAAGCAAAATTTTAAACTCCCATTTCTTTGGGATTTGGAGGAGTACTATCTTTATAGACATGTCTAGTGAGTGGGGAATCTGGTACAAAAAGCATATGCTAAGTCTGGTAGGCTATTGACTGAGCAGCCAGCACATTGAGAAGTTTATAACTCACCAAGTTAGTGACAATGCTGAATGATAAATAGCTTAAAAACTGAGAAGATGAGGCAGGTCCAGTCCCCGACTGAATCTACCAGGCTGAGCTGAATCCCCAGGGGAGTCCTTGCCCTGAAGAAGATGGGAATGGGGGGTGGGTTGGGGGGAGGGTGGGGGTAGCGGGAGGAGGAAGGATGGGAATCCGTGGCTGATATGTAAAATTAAATTGAATTATAAAATAAAAAAACTGAGAAGACTTAGGAACCTGGAAATCCTCAAATGTCAACAGGTATGCTGAATCCTATGTGGCAAATAGGGCAAAAACTGATTCAGATAGTGAATTGATGTTCAAAGTGCAATATGTCTTATCAGCTATAGTGCGTCTGGCCATGGGTTGCTCAGGAGCACCAGCTAATGTTAATGGTCACTGTCCGCTTAGTGCTGCTAATGTACTCAAGTGAAGACAGACACCAAGCCATCAGAAAGGGAGGAAATAGTAGGAGAAAATGATGTCTGCAGGGATGAAAAAGAGAGCATTCAAACAGCTGTCAGCAGCCAACAGCTCAAATCCCAGTAGGAGGAAAAGAGAGTCAAGTCCTTGTGGTGTTCCAGAAGTCATCTGAGATATTTACCAAAATAATTATAACTGACTTGTGGCTATTTTCTTATCAAAATGCATATATTGCCATGTTTCTTGTCATTTTGTATTATGGTTCCTTCATTTCGATTCATAAAGAAATAATGAGACTCTTATTAAGATAAAGTTAATGATGGTGGTAAAAAAATAAAATGCTCAAATGTATGCCTCCATGTTTCATGAAGCATGAGTTGAAATTGAGGTCAATAAAATGTAAAGAAGCCAAATCTATACTAGATTAGATGGTGAGTGCATTGGAAAATCTTGACACAACTAATCTGAAACCAACCATGAGAAATGAAGGTTTGTGAGAGTGTTTCAAAAATGATTACCAGAAGGGAGATGACCTTCTATGTCTTTTTAATGAATGACTAAGATATATAAAGTGGTCCAAGGTAAAAGCAGTGTGCCTTTACTCCTTGCTGAGTGTATCTTTTATTGCTGTTGCTACTGCTACTGCTGTTATTGTCTGCTGATATCAGACTCCAGCTTTTTGGGTCATCTAATGTAAACTGAAGACCAATGATTATCTAGGAATGTTCCTAGCTTTCAATGCCTGTTGATACTTCTGAGGTATCCAGGTTCATGGACTGCTCAGTTATGAGATTCTACCTGTCCAAGAAGCAAAATGTCATTGTTGAACTACCCAGACCCTATCTTGTAATTTCCATGTATATATGTAGTATCTATATTTCCATATGTATGTATGTATGTATGTATGTATGTATGTATGCAGGTATGTATCTGCCATGTCTCAGTAACTGGTACAGTGAAGAAAGAATATTCTAAACAAAGGTGAGGTCAAATCATATAGCTTTGAAGTAGATGTACCTGGATTCAGTGATTAATATAAGAACCATGGGGCAGTATGAGTAAGAGAGGTAGAGAAAGACAGGAAGGGGGAGAGGGATGGGAAGTAATATGAATGAATGTATTGGGGAAATTGAGAGAAAGGTGTGACCTAGGGTCATGTAGGCTGCACAGATGGTGGCAAGGAACAAGGACTAGTGACTCTATTCTGGGTAGACAGAAGACAATGGTGTCATAAGAATAGAATTTTTAGGATTAGAATTACAATTTGATAGACTCTTAGTGTAGATTATAGTAATAAGATAATAGGGAAAGCAATTGAGGCAATTCTGAAACAGAACTACCCTTACTGCAAAATATACTGGCTAGAGCATTATTTGACCATGTGTGGGGTGTGTTCCCTGAGGCAGGGCATCCAACAATTCCTATAAAAGCATAAAAGCACTGTCAGTGTGGTCTTAATTTAGATCTAATAAAATACACTGCATGAATAATGAATATGAATGTGTTGATAATAATATCTATATTCTTCAGATGCCTACTGGTTTTATATAGACTGTTATAAATTGTCTTAATCAGAGGATTCTAAAAGAACAACTCCTATGTAATAGTGGGCCTATAATTTTTCTTTATTAAAACTGGTTTATATTACTACAAATTGGAAGCTGTGCTAAAAAAGAGTGTTTGACCTCTAGGTGAAATATTTCCTCCTTTTCACATGTAAGACATGAAAAGTGGCCAACTTTCTGGAGTAAGTCAGAAACTTTGTTAGTGTTGCCATATTTCTGGTGTCTCCAAACACTTTACGTTTATTTCTGTGGAGCCCAAAGGAGGCCATGGAGGAGTAAAAATGGCCTGGAGTCAATGTAAAGGCTAGCTTAACTCTTGCTGGTTGTTGGATTCCAGTTACTTAAGATCTGGTAGCAGTAGTGCTCTTGCAAATTCCTGAGAGAAAGGAAGTATGAACCTGTATAATACATATAATACATCTCTTGTTTCCTGTTTATTTTCTTATGCTCATGCATCCTCTCCATTAGAGTAGGATACTCCATCAATTCACACCTACAGGTTTTCACATGGATAGTGACAACATTGATTTTTAAGCCCGTTTGAACAACTGAGATTTGAAACTTATGTGGAGTTTTGCCTTGTCTTATTGTACCTTGTTTTATCCTGTGTGGTTGTTTTCTGTTGGAGGCCTGCTCCTTTCTGAAGGGAAATGGACAGTGGATCTGAGGAGAAGGGAGGGGCGGGAGGGAATCTGGGAGGAGTGGAAGAGGAGGCTGTGGTCAGGATGTAGGACAGAGAGAAGAATAAATTTTCAATAAAAAGCAAAAGAAGAAACAAGTTTCTTATGAGCTTTTAGAATTAAATGTATTTAAAAATGGAACCTCCTGTGTTACCTCTCAGTTGTCAGTAGAGTCAAGTTCTTGAGAAAAATGACCAGTCTTTGTCTTCTTTAGATACATTTGTGCTAATATTAGATCAAATCCTTAGGCTGAAGGGAGAGTTAGCTTTGATCTATGACTGCATTTTTTATATCGTTGTGTATTTTCTGCTAGTTACCACTAAAATAAATCACAAGGTAACCACATATTTCAGTTCCCTTAGAGGTCCCTATTGCCTGTCTTCTATTTCAAGGTCAGAGCATTAATGGCAGGACATTACCCTGGTGAGTCAGTCTAAATCCTTAGGTTGCAAAAAAATTTTTTTTTCTAAAATCAATTTTTAAGTTAATTGTAATTATTCTGCCAAATGAACCAAATGCCTCCATCTGGAGTTATCAAACCGAATGATACAAAATAAGTAAATAAATGGCACCATGCTTTTTTTTTTAAATCTAGATCTGGCCAAAGAATGCAGTTTCTTTTATGTTCTTGATTTACCAATAGTGCTATACAAGGCCCCCTCTTGTTTCTTAGGCCCTGTTCTTTGTCTACTGATGCTGGGAAATTTTCTATTGGTTTTATATTTTCTTTGATGATCAACTTAACTTATATCCACTCCTCAGCTTCTCTTGCTTCCTAAATCAATGTAATTAGCCATAAATTATTAAGTTAAAAAAGTAAAATCAATATCACTGTTGAGGGCCCAAGTTTGATAGAGATCTCTCATACTATTTACAAAGAGATTCATTATTTCCAGATAGCTGATAACAAAACAATTATGAATCTTATTTCATTTCTAGAAATAAGGATTTAAAAACTCCACTCTTAACAGAGTACAGAACATCTACCTGTCTCTCTTAGTTAAGTACAACCAGAGACTAATCTTGTGCTGTGACTGTCTCTCCCTTTTTATATTAGGTGCTATTGTCTGAAGTTAATCACATTGCTGCTGGTTCCAATGTATGTTAAGATTTTATATCATCATTGCTTCAGGTTAGGATGGTTGAGCAACAGGGCCTAAAATGTTAGTGCATAGAAAAATGTTTGGGGATATATGTACCCACACACACACATACAAATGTGTGTGTGTGTGTGTGTGTGTGTGTGTGTTCATACAACTATCATGGATGAATGCGTATGTAACTTTCATGAACTCAGGAAGCTCAAACACAAAATACCCTTATATCTTGTTCACATTTATGTTTAATTGCATGAATCCTGCTGAAGTGTAATGTGAACTTACCCAGGCTTATGTATTTGGACACTTAGTTCCCAGCTGAT
Organism: Peromyscus eremicus; assembly: GCF_949786415.1. Lineage (NCBI taxonomy): Eukaryota > Metazoa > Chordata > Mammalia > Rodentia > Cricetidae > Peromyscus > Peromyscus eremicus. Next base: position 111,734,437 of record NC_081421.1, on the reverse strand, counting down.
GGCACAGTTTTAGGGGACTGATCTGTGAATGTAAATTTTTTTTGGAGAGTGGGCATTTGATGGTTATAAACCACAGCAACTACACTTGATGTCTCTCTGCTTCCTAGGTATTGCTTTCTGTTACCAGTTACATGCTCTGGCTCCCAGAAGCAAAGCTGTGAACTAAAGTAAATGCTCTGTCTCAGACGTTGGTTCTGTCATCTATTTGTTTACACAATGAGAATAGCAAAAAATGTGGTGCCTTCACTTCTCATAAACAAGGAGTTTATTAACCTTTGCTTAGCGAGCCTTTCCACCACTACCATAAACTCTTGCATTGCTTATGGTGGGGAATCTGCATGATTTATCAGTATTACAACTTCTTGTTTTCACTCTGCATGCTGCAGTTTAGCTCTCCTGGCTGTCTGAAGACACATGGCTGCTTCTCATTCATGTGGGTTCTCAGCTGGTAGTTTGGATGCCCACAGCAGCATATGTACCTGCTGATCATCATGGCAGCACTGGGGTGGCAATCAGTGCTAAAGCACAGGCCACACATCCATTTCTCTTAAGCCCTGACTCTGTCTTCCCTTGTCTCCATAAAGTTCTCACTTGGAGCACTTAACAGTGATTTTCTCTTAGGAAACATTCCTTAAAATGAATCTCAAGTGATTTTTCAATATCTCTAACAAATAAGATCTGTACATTGATGAACTTATGTCTAAAATACAGGTTTATGCATTACATATGTACTTCCATATTAAATAATTAGATCTATCATTCCACTTCTTTTTTTGAGAATGAAGAGCATGTTAATGGGCATTATAGCATGAGAGTTGACATTTTCCCCATAATTTACATCAAAATAGGCCAATGATTATACTACTCAAGTATATATTCTGTAGTCTTGAAGAACCATCATATCTAGCATTCAACACAAGGTACAAACCTTATTTGCATACATTTTTAATGTAATGATCTATTTTAAATTATTTGTGACCTATTAGATGAGAAAGGAAATGTTCAGCAAAATTGGATCCTGTCGGAAAATCCAAGTAATGATTTTTTTGAAAAATATTATGCTGTGACATATTAGGCTTTTACACAAAGTAAAAACCACTATGCCAGAACCATAGACATTTAATAAAAATAAAGGAAAACCTGTTAAGGCAAATGCCTTAGTATATACTAATATCTGTTCGCCTTTCCTTGCAATTTCTTCACTTGGCACAAAGGATCTCTATGCTTTTAAGTGTTTTTATGTAGCTGGCAGAATAGATTTTTCGATATATCTTGATTCCCCAGGCTCTATGGGTTCAGCAGACCGATGGCAAACCCTTACTCATCTAACTGGTATTTCTTATATGAACACCATTATTCCATAGAGGCTGCTTTGCTGAGTGGATACAGTATATAGCACTGCATTTTCTTCTCTGTGGTATATCCAGGACCCAGTGCAGTCCTAAAGACTAAAAGGTTGAATAAATGAAGAACAGGATCAAATTAAACAAGGTAGAGCAGGCATAGCTGAGGTAGAAATAAATGGCTTCATAAAGCTTAAATCTGCTCAGAACAGAAGGTGGCATCTCAAGGATAAAGATACCTGTTCAGATTATTTTCTCTGTCTCAAGGTCATATATCATGGTATCTCAGCGTTCTTTTGTTACCATTGTTTTGGTACAGGATAATATCTAATAAAAAGCTGACCTAAGGAAAAGTTTACCAAAGGCATACTAACACGTTGGCCTACTTATTTCATGCACTAATTTAGTAAGTATTAATAACCATCACTGGTTTAGGAATGTCTCCTAAAAATTTCAACAAACTTCAAGGGAGAGAAAGAAAGAATTTCTAATGTAACAGAGAAAAATATAGAATAATTCCGGAATCAACCTATAACACAAATTGGCAATACAAGAATGTAGTGTGAGCCTGCGTTTGTGTATGTTGTGTGTGTGTGTGTGTGTGTGTGTGCATGTGCGTGTGTGTGTGTGTGTGTGTGTGTGAGAGAGAGAGAGAGAGAGAGAGAGAGACAGAGAGAGAGAGAGAGAGAGAGAAAGAGAGAGAGAAAGAGAGAGAGAGAGTCACCAGTAGGTCTGTGTTCTGTTCCTTGTCTTTTTGCTGACTGTTCCTGTGCCATGTCTGCCTCCATCCTATGAAGAATTTCCATTCAGGTGTTAGAAAAAGATGCAAATATCACTAGTGAAAGTGTGTAGACCTTTCTGAAAGCACTAATATCTTCTCCTGTAACATCATTTCCAATAAATTCCTTTGTACAGAATGCCTTCATTCAGCTAAGCAAAGTTGGCAAACTTTTCTAATTGTGAGCCCAGAGCCAAAGGTGAACAATTGTTGCTTACCATCTAAGTACTGAGTTGACTCCCAGTCTCTAAAATCTGTCAGTGAAATATCTAAGTACTACTTCTTCTAGCATCTTGAGAAAGGAGTCACTCCACATAGATAGAGGGGTCACTGATCATTTGATCTAGAAAATTAACAAAGCTGTTCAACACTCAGTTGAAGAAAGTCAAATGAACCAGTGAAATGTAATTATTAGTTTATTGCTTTTGAATTCATAGTGAGAGATTCTTCTTCTCAACTCTAAGTTCCGCTGATAATCTGAAAGTGAGGAAATATTTCATTTATTTGTTGTAGAAATTCTTTTTTTTTTTTTTTTTTGGTTTTTCGAGATAGAGTTTCTCTGTGTAGCTTTGCGCCTTTCCTGGATCTCGCTCTGTACACCAGGCTGGCCTCGAACTCACAGAGATCCGCCTGCCTCTGCCTCCCAAGTGCTGGAATTAAAGGCGTGCGCCACCACCGCCCGGCCTCTTGACTCAGAAAGGGGATATTAATTTAAGAGAAAAAATAATAAATGTTGCCTTTGTCCAGAGGGTAATAATTCACATGGGTGGAAAAGAACCTTGTTAATACTCTCTCAGACACCTGTAATCTCAGCCAAGCAGGAACAATCAATGATTTGTGTATTGTGTTGTGGTGGTTATTTTCCATTTATACACACAGAGCATCAGATATGGAAACCATGCAGATAATAAATGTTACTCAACTAATGCCATATGAAAAAATTTGTCTAATTTCTGAAGCAATGTGAGAATCATCTTCATGTAGAAAAGTGATAAAATGGATATTGTGTAGTCTCTGCTATCATTTGATTATAAAAGAGGTTAAACTACAGAAGGCTGAGTGTTTCCATTTTCAGTGTGTATACTAAAATACTTATTGAAGTTGCTACTAAAAATTCAAGGATGCTTATAATGGAATGTAAAAGTGTCCCCTGTGGATTTTTTGCACCCAAGGTCCATATTAATTTTAGATATAATGTGCAGCTTCATTTGGAAGAATCACCTCATCCTTGTCTGCTTTAGGCTACAGTGGCCATGGGAAATAGTTCAGTTTATAATTGTAGTAATATCTCTCCAGACTGCTATAATTAGACCTACTAACAATAGAGTTTCAATTTTAACGTAGATAAAATAAATATTCTATTTGGAGCTCAAATAGAGATTTCATCTGAGAGATTTCAAAGCATTTGGTAATACTCATCATTTGCATAATAATTATTCTGCAGGGTGCAGACATAATGGTCCCTCACACATCTAGAAATTCTCTTTATTTTGTATCTTTAAATGTTGATTTTAAAATTAGATAAATATTCTGATATCTCTCTGCACTCTATATTAAAGAGAGTATAGTTTTACTATAGATTAAAACATTACTAAAATTAACAATGGCATCATGACTTTGGAAACCATTCCAAGGTAGCTATGGTATCAAAAAGTAGTCATAAACAGCACTAGGAATTAACTACTATTAATCTAAACATTACATCTAACAGAAAAGGAAATGATTCTGTCAAAGCTAAACTCCATCATGTAGTAGCCGCAGCAGGGTAATCAATCAGTATGTCTCAACCCATCTCCCACATTCCTTTCCCAATCTAACACATACACACACACACACACACACACACACACACACACACACACACACACACAGGATAATAAAATAAAATATAACTAATTTGATCTACTGAAGGTAGCATGGGGAGATAAAGTAGCAGTGATTTTATTTATTTAGTACAAATAATCACACTCTTTAAAGGCAATAGCCTGACAGTTTGAAGCACCCTAGGGATCCTTAGTTACCTGGTAACACTATCATGATTTCCACAGCATCTTTGCTTGTGTTCCCTGTCTGACAAACTCCAACTCTTCTGTTTCTTTATTCTTTCTTTTGGTCCTTTGAATAATTCATTGCTCCTATTGTGTTTTATTTGAAGTTTGCATCTGTAATAAAACAGTCTCATTAAGTTTCATTATTAAAAGGTTCATTTTCCCAAGTGGATTGTGACTTCCTTGGGGAACACCTAAGTGGCATCACAATTGTTGCTCATAGTGGGTGTGCTAATTAAAGGGTGAGGATTAAAAGGCTAATGTGTTAAAATGGATAAAATGAAATATCTCTGTATACCGTTTACTTGGCTCTCTATTTTCTAATCTGTGCATTTACTGTGGCAACATTTAGCATCTTCTCTAAATCCTCTGCTACATTCAAGGGTTACTTTTTAAAAAAAATTATCTGTAGGAAGCTTTCATGGAATCAACAAAGACATGACCTTTGCTCTACTTGTTTGCATTGTCTCTATTTCTATTGTGTCAAACAAGAGATGAACTAATGCTTTCTCCATCATGATAAAAATAAAATAAATATAGATACAGGAAAAATGATTCATTTTCTGGAAATTCTAACTTTCTTTTGTTATGGTAGATGAGAAGTCATTAATAGAGTGTCTATTTCCACTTAGTGTCTTTTCATAAGAAATGGAACATATTTTTGTATTATGTTACTTATCACTTAATAATTAACTGGATCTGAACTCTGCACTTTTCACTATTTTATGAGTCCTCTGTGTGCCTTTCTCTACTTGTGGGGATGGAAAAGTCATTGATGCTAAGAATCTCTTTCCTATCAGTAGAAGACTTAACTGAGATAGTCTTCCCATGAATTAAACACCTGTGCTTTTAAAAGCATATAATTTTAAAAAATATTAAATTATAATTTATCAGTTTAGGGATTCCTATTATACTATATTAGGATCATTCATATAAAAAAAAGATTAAAAAAAAACTACATTCATTTTTGTCAGCAAGCTGTAGATGTATTGTAGGTACCTTGAAAAATATGAGCAGAAATTTTCACCTAAATGAACCAGAAAAATGAAACCATGTTATCTATTATAAACCCATCTGAAATGCTTGATAGGAAGACACAGGGGAAGAGATGAAAAGAGCAAGAAAATAATTTTTGTTTGGTCAGATTAATACATGAAATACACCAAATAAATATTTACTGTGACTTCATACAACATCCTTCCCCTTTTCTACGATGTCAGATCTTCAATGCTCTAAAAGAACATAGCTTTTTAAGCATGACCATGGAAATGCTTCCACAGTGTGTCTGCAAGCCTAGGGAGTAAAAGATCTGTGCTTGGACAGACTATTTTACATTTATAGCAAAATGTCAATTTGTTGAGAATTCTTTGGAGGATGTTTCAGATGTTGATTCTCAGTTGAATAATCTGGTTGCACAAAGCACTGTGAAAGCACCAGGAGACAACAGCCAAGAATGAACAAGGGGACTTCCTATGGCCTTTCTAACTGCTTCCCAATATAGTGCTCACAGTGAGTGTTGATAGGTTTATGATAATGTAAGCAACTCCTTAAATTAGCATAAACAAAAACAAAAGAGCCTAGGTAGCAAGAGATGGGAAGCCAAGGGACCAGCATATTCTTTGCTTCCCTAGATTGCTACCAGCTTGCTATCAGTGGATGTTGTCAAGAGTTTTATAGCCTTTTGTAAGCCATGTTAGCGACTTCAGTTTTACATCCAAGAGCTTTGGTTAAGATTACTGTCTACATTGCAAGCAGAGCTCAGGGTCTAAAAGCTGGTCAATACACATTTTAGTACCACTCTTTTCCAGCAATCGGAATTCAATAATGTTGCCTTTCTAGAAGCTGCAAAATGGAAAGTGAAAGAATGATTTATGAAGCTTAGCTATGTATGGCCAGATAAGAAAGCTTTAACTGATGCTTGCAGGATTCACTTTAATGAAGTACAACTTGCCAAGATAAGTTCAGGCAAATGAAGCTTCTGTCACATTATGTTACAGTGGAAGAAATGACAGACATAGACCAGCAGATGGAGGTTAATAGAGAATGGTGATGTCAGACACTGTTGTCTAGGTGACTGCACAAAAATGGAGCAGATACATCAGTGCTGCATCTGGAAACAAGTTCATAACACATACATTCATGGAATCTGTTCAAATTGCACATAGAAGTTTTCTTTGTTGAAGTTGTCACCTAGGCCACATGCGGATTTTATTTCTGAGCCAGCAATCCCTTTTGACTGAAAGCTCCTGCATTCAGCACCAGCTCCTATCTAGACGGATGGTTAACCTTAAGACCCCCAGTGTTTTGCCTTTTCAATGAGTTCTTAAGGCCTTGTCTGAATATTATGTTTAAGTGTCACTTCCAAGGCTATTATGTAAATGAATGAATTGTCACACCTCTATCTCTGGTTTCCTCAGTTTGAATGCAAACCAAGAGCATCTCCTCAATGGATTGGAAGAACTCAGCTGTGTCACTCAAGAAAAACAATGAGCCTGGGTCTGGAAATAGAAAATGGAACTTCTGACTTCAAAACAGAAAGGCTTGAGGTTGACTTTGTCTCAAATGAGTAATTGCCTTACATTAATCTTGCACTCCTTTGTAGTGGAGAATGTGAGCAAACACCACAGCTCCGCAGACAGAGACATCAGGAAGGAGCTGATTGCTCTGTAATACTGGACTCCAAACTTACCTAACAGACAAATACAATATTCCTCTTCGGTTATTAAACTCTGAAATTCCTATGTTTCTTTCCCCATTTTTACTTTTAAATAAACTTTGAGATATTTTATTTTTATAAATCAATTTAGTGAAAAATATAAACTTTTTCTTGCCCTCTCTACCTTGGTTTCCCCAACTTTTATCAGTGAAAATTGATGTGCTCCATTTATTGTAATTGATGAAAGAGTATGGATGAATTAGTACTAGCATAGTTTATTTGGAGTACTGAGACTCTTGCAAAGCACGTAATGGGGTGTGTCCATCATTATTACAGAATGGTTTTATTACCTGGAAAATTACACTCTTCATTCCTTTCTTCTCCCTTTCCCCAGACTTCAGTTGTTCAACTTGGTAGGACATAAATCTGTATATAAGATACTAATCATTTTCCATTTTATTGTAGCAGCTGATATATGAAATATTTTAAAATTTTGTGAAATCTTTCATGTAGAACTCAATTAGACATTTGAACAGAAATAAAATTACCCTATCCTGTTTGCCATCTTCAAGTAAGTTCCGTAATTAGAAAATTATGTGACTTGACAGCAGGAACTGGCCATAGCCTCTACAAAATGTGCTTACGTAGGAACTATGTTTCTATGTACACGAAAATGCCAGAATTGTATCTATTGAATGGACTATAGCAAAGTGAATACACCAATAACTGCATATGTTTTTTTTCTTTTTAACTAATTTCCTCAACAGCATCTTTTCAGCTTCTTAATGAAGAGCTCAAGAGATCCTTTACTGCACTGTTCCCAGCTGCAATGCCTTGGTTACCCTAAGGAGCTGTTTGTACTAGTAGTGATGGATCATTTCTAAAGGCCTAAAAGCTTCTTTGAAAATTTCTGTGGGAAAGTGTTTAAAATGAAGTCTGTCCCTGTCCACTTTCAACTTTTCAAATTCCTCTAAGATTACTATGTTAGTTAGCTTTGTGTTATTATGAAAAAATATCCAGTACAGGCTACTCATGAAATAAACAGAGGTTCATGTTTCTAGATGTTCAAATCCAAGGTTGAACAGCTTCATTGCTTTGGATCTCCAATGAGGAAGCAAGTGGCAGCGGCAAAAGTTGTATCTCAAGCCAGGAAATAGGCAGAGAGGACACACACTGAGCCCCATGATGATCTCCGAGTCCACACATCAAAAATTTAAGGGTGTATCGATAGACTCATCAAAAGCTTCTGTCCTACAGACCAATTTTTTATAATTGGAAATTTTAGAGACAGTATTCATATTCAACCATGGAAATAATTTTCATGCATTTTGTTTGAAGTTCCTCAGGCCCATCATGTATCTTTTTATTATTTTTTTTTTCTGTCAAACTCTGTGTTAGTTTTGTAATCATTTCATGTGTATTCCTGATTTTATTGCTAGCCAGGACAGTGAGCACCTCCTTTACGTCTGAGGCTGTGGCTAATTTGAGTTTACAAGCCCTCTACCCCTTAGTCAATTCACCTTATATAACATGCATGATGAAAAACATGTCAAAGTTGTGTTGCTGGGCAGCACACATGGAATACATTTCATCTTTAAGCATTGATATTCTCTCAACATATTCATATTGCTCCTTGTGTTACAAATTCTAGTTTCTTCAAAAATGAAACAGATGTAAAGAAAGGTGATGATGTTTAAACAAAACAGGAGTACATAGGAGGAGGCTCCAAGTTCATTATTTAAGAAATTATGCTTTCATGCTTTTATTTCTATCTAGCAGTTTTGCTTATTTCAGATTCATTAAATTGTTAGCTGAAATTTTTAGAAGCTTGATTAGCCAATATAAAAGGGTTCCCACACAATCTTCGAGAGTATGATTATCACAATACAAGTACATCATAGTCTTGAAGATGATTGTTCATGTAAAAATTGTCCTAAAGCCATAGATTTATAGAATTTCCTTGAGTCTTTAGAGAAAAAGCATGCAAAGTTAACATTTCATTTAAAAAGCATTTTATTCCTTTATTGGTATTTCTTCCTTTGTTTTCTTTTCCGTATGTCTATATTCAAACACACAATAAAATAATATTTTCATACTAAGTTCTCATGATAGGCTTTATTCTAAATACTTCCTTGATATAATGCCATCAGATCCCTTCGAATATTTCTTATGTGGAGTTGCTGTGTTTCTCATGTTATAGATAACATGATCTAAACTTAGGGACACTAAATTGCTCAATGCCACAAGGACAATTACAATAAAAAAGGTTTCAAATGTGGTATGACTGGTACAACCGATTCAAATGCTTGAACAGCAGCAGCCACAACAAACAGCCAAGTGTTTGACTAGAATACCATGATTCAATGCTCAGTGTACACTCTGGTCAGCTGAACTCTAGAGAATAGACAGATCTATAGTATGCTGAATAAAGACCTTTATTTTAGTTATGTAGGACAAAAGTCTTGCTTAGTCATGATAAGGTTGTAATAATATGTACAATTGCCCTTATTTATTCTGCATAGCAAAATTTCTCCTTGTCACTTGTATCTGTTTTCAGACTTATGTGGGGTTTTATTTGAGTGGATAATAACTGTGAACATGGACCATGGAACAAGATTCCCTGGCTTGGATCACATTCTTGCTGAACTGTAAATTTTGACTCTAGGAAAGTTATTTTCTCTTTCTGTGCCTCAATTTCATCCACATTAATAAAATCATGATAGTACCCACTATCACAATGTTTTGATATTAATTTAGTTGCTATATTTAATGATTGGAATATTACCAGAGAATAGGGGAAAAAAATCAATGATTCTAAGATATTTGTTTTCTTATCACCAAATAGCCAACTGCTATTTTTAACTATGCATACAGCTTGTGTGGGAGAAGGAAATGATGGATAATAAAAGGAAAATGGTGTCAACACAAATTAGCTCAAAAGCTCCATCACAATCAAAGAAACAATAATTTGAAGTAACCACCATAGTGTGTGTGTGTGTGTGTGTGTGTGTGTGTGTGTGTGTGTGTGTGTGTGTGTTCTCACATGCATTTGAGTGTTTGGTGCTGTTTTGGAATCAGGACTTCATTCAGAGTAGACAAATACTGCACTCCTGACCTGCTGCTTCCGCCCACAGATTTGTTTTCAGCAGAATATTCCAGTGTCTACTATTCCCCAGCCGTGGCTTTGTGGAAGGAATAGATTGAATTAAGTCCATCTTCTCAGATTCTGTCTGTTGGGTTGGCAGTTGTGCCCAAGAGATATGTCAGTGAAACCTTCAGTGGTAATCCCCATCCTTCAAGATCCTTTACCCTTGTCTTAGAATTTATCTCCTAACAACTTCAGTCAATTCTATACTGTTTACTTGAAATGTTGCCTTTGCTCTGAAGCATCCTGTTCTATGGTCTTCGGAATTTATCCAGTGTCTTGAAATGAGACTGCAAGGGTCTTTGCCACCTTTATGGGCAGGCAAAGGATGGGCTGTGGGAGGCAAGAAGGTAGTGGAGTGCAACACGACTCAGTAGCTAGTGTTGGTTCAAACTTCGGGAGTCTGGCCCCGAGTTATTTCTTTTAGGCGTATTTAAACACAGCACAATCTGGAGAAAACTATTCTTGTGATGATTAACTCAATCCTGCGTGCACAACAAGCATACCTAAATCTCTTTGAAGAACAAAGTTTGCTAAATACAGATCAGATGTGACTACATCCAAACTCTTTGTAAGTACATGTGATACAGTCTATAAAGATAGGTTATATGAGTTGACTGAGAAAAATGTTTACAAAAAGGTTCTGGAGGAGAGCCCTGTGCCAGAAAGTTTTCTGCCACAGATTGGGCAAATGTCATATGGCTAGAAATCATGTCCGATCGAGTCCAGCCTCTTGAACAGTAAACAGATTTATCATTCCTTCCTTTGAAGGAACAATCCTTTGTGCTTAGCATATTCCAGGTTCCGATGCACATTTGAGAGCACAAAGACCTTCATGCCTGCTCTAGGAAACATAACCAAATATTTGAAAACTTTCAATTTTCCCATCCCTTTGTCCTGTGGAGTAGAGTAGCCAAATTTTCTACTTCTAGGTCATTCTTGCTCTGCCTGAGGCCTGGAGTCTCAGTCTCTAGTCTTGCTTATAATTAGAAAGTGTCTCTTAGGAAGCCAGTGTCCTTGGCTTACCTCTTTGACAGACTCACTGTTCTCATACCCTTAGCTGTTCTGAGAGCACCTGATCACCTCCTGTCACCCACCTATTAGAGTGAGTTGTCTCTGGATATTTGTTTTAGCCACATTTTTTAATCTTCTTTCTGCCTCAATTTTACATATGTAAAATTAGACTAGTTAGAATACCATCTCATGATGCTCTGGATGTTAGTGATTAGACAATCTACACTTTCCAGTAAATTCTGGCAAAGGATTGAAGAGTAATAATGTTAGTTTAAAAATAACTTAGAAGAAAAGAAATCAGATTTTTCTTGTGTATACATGGAATACTGTACTTAATACATTAATTTGAAAGAGCTTTCACTTTTAATAAATTAAGTTATCCTAATAGTTCTTAACCCTATTGTACATGATTCTCCACTCACTTTTATAATGATCAATTTTAATGATCCACTTATTAACTTGAGATTAAATACATAAATAATACAATTTACATCTGAAGATAATCATATTAAGTATTTCAGTACTTTAAATGAAATATAAGTATGAAAAGAAAGGAAATGGATTTGTGATAAATTAATATGAATTTCAATAGAAACAAAATTAACTATAAGTACACTAAAAGACAAGAATATAATCAGATGTTTTAATCAGTTTACCATGAATAACTTTGGGTTTCAATGATTAAAGCCACTTTCCCTTAAGAAATGCAAGACAGGAAGAAGAGCAGTGTCCTGGGATATTGGGATAAAACCAGTTTACAATAACACATACAGTGGGAGAAAAGTTTGTCAATCTAATTATAGCAAAATGTCATGTGGGAACAAGTAGAGAAAGTAGTAAAGCTGTTATACCTATTCAAATGCTGAGAAATCTCTGAGGGTCTGTCTCAGGTTTCTACTGCTGTGATGAAAACACCGTGACCAAAAGCAACTTGAGGCAGAAAGGGTGGATTTTAACTGGAAATTCCATTTTATTGTCTATCATCTGGGAATTCAGGACAGGAACTTAAACAGGGTAAGAACCTGAAGCAAAGACTGAAGCCAGGGAGGTGAAGGAGTGCTGCTTACTGGCTTATTCCTCATGGCTTGTTCACCCTGTTTTCTTATAGCACCTCAGGCAACTGCCCACACAGTGGGCTAGTTTCTCCTGTATCAATCCTCCATCAAGAAAATGTACCATGGGATTTTTCCAAAGGCCAACCTGGTGGGGGGGTCATTTTCTCAATTGAAATTCCCTCATGCCTACCAGCTCTGACTTTTGTCAATTTTGACATAAAACTAGTCATCACAGGGAATAGGGAAGAGTCTTTCAAGGAGCTAAAGATAGAACACAATGGTGGTTGCGGTTTGAATAAGAATGTCCTTCAAAGGCTAGATTTTTAATACTTGGTCCCATTTGGTGGTGCTGGGTTTGTAGGTTCAGGAGGCGTGGCCTTGATGGAAGAAGTGTGTCCCTGCAGACAGACTTTGAAGTTTCAAAGCCGTGTGTCACACCCAGTTTGTTCTCTGCTTTATACTTGTGGTTCAAGATGCGAGCTCTCAGTGGCTCTTTCACCTTCCTCTCCTGCTGCCAACGGCCTCCACTCCACCATCATGGACTCTGTCTTAGTTATGGTTTCTTTTGCTTATGATAAGACACCATGACCATAGCAACTCTTATAAGGAAGCATTTAATTGGGTGATTTACCTTTTCAGAGGATGAGTCCATTATCATCATGGTGTGACATGGTAGCATGCAGGCAAACATGGTGCTGGAGAAAAGGCTGAGAGTCTTATATCTTGACCCACAGGCTGTTAACAGGAAGTAATCTGAGACATTGATCATTTATATATGAGAGCATAAATGAGACCTTGAGCATATATGAGACCTCAAAGCCCACCCCACAGTGACACAATTCCTCCAACAAGTCCATACCTACCCCAATAAAGCCACACCTCCTAAGAGTGCCAATCCCTATGAGCTTATGGGGGGCAATTATGTTCAAACTATCACAGACACTATCCCTCTGGAACTGTGCCAAATGTAGCCGGAAGGTTTCTCGGGTCCCTCCTGGCCCCACAGCTCATATTCACAGCATACTGAAAGACATCCCATAGCACTTCCTCTTTTCTGTCTAATTGAAATGTCTTGTATAATATTAGAGGGACCAGCCTTAATATTATACACCCCAGGGACTCAGGAGAGAGAACTATGAATGGCAAGGACTATTTTTGGGAAATAAAATCTCAGCACACTGAGCTCTTAGTCCAGTCATTTATTCTTCCAAATCTTCTTCTCCATCCTCCCATGCCCTGGGAGTCCTGGTATATATCCACTTACAAGCAGTAATCCTTTGGCAATGCAAAGCCAGGCTTCCAGGGTCAAGTGAGGGGTGATAAGAATCACATAGAGGGGCAGTAATTGTTAATTATCATTTGCAACCCAAAAAGGAAGTGACTAATGGGGAAATGAATTAACTAAATGCTAAATTCAGGTAATATTTAAGAAGAGGGATTTTATGTGCTCAAATATAATCTTAAATATGATTGGTAGAAAATGTTAAGAATCTCTAAGTTGCTAGGTCAATGGAAGAAAATAAAACTGCCTTCTTTTTTTCCTGTGGTGCCTATCTGTCCAAGCTATCTGCCATTTTTCTGCAGGGTGGACAAAAGTGTGCTCGATCACTAGGCAACCTTGTACAACTAGATGCCTCTGGTGATAGTTAAAGGAAGACCTGGAAAGGAGGAAGTTAAGCTTAATTGGCATATCCACCAGGCCTTCTCAAACAGGTAGTCTGGATGCTTAAGTCTGTTCTTAGAGAGTACAGTGGTATCTCTGATAAGGTACTTTCCTTTGTCTGGGGATGGACCTGGCTGGATGCTGCCAATGATGTTAATTACAGGGAGACTTGAACTGGGGTTCTGGCCGTGCATAGCTGTCAGCACAGGTTATCTAAATATTCCTTTAGTAGAGGGGAAATGGTGCCCAATAAATGATGGAACAGCTACAATAGCACACAAGAAACTCATAGCAGGAAACAGCTGATAATCAAAAGCCAAATATCACCAAGGCTCATTGAGCCTCAGCTTGACCTCTGGAAAGCCCTTGGCTTCTTCCAGGTATTACTTTTGTCATAATCAGCTGAAATCCTACTTTGTATATGTTTGTGGCTTGTATCAGAAAAGGAAGGTTTTAACTTTAACATAGCAAAATTACATATAATAGAACAGTTATCAAGCAAGAATTACAGTTATAATATCTAGTCTATTTATATTTGGCAAAATTAAAGAAAATGTTCTATCATCTAATCTATATTTGTGAGTCTAAAGTTTCATATCCAATTTATCTTTTATTATAACCAAGGAAAATTATAATTATAACTATAACTATCTAGTCTTCAACTACATCAAAGATCCCAGAAGGATATAATATTACCTAAGTAAACAGGAAGTGCATTGCAAACAACTTCCAAAGTTCTAGAAATGACAAAGACATCTGGCTGACTGGACAGTCACCCAAGTTCCTCTGCAATGTTGGGGCATCCATCTTCATCCTACAGGCCTAGAGTCTCTGGTAGTGAAGTAGGAAATTTGAAGGATTGTCTTGCCTATTGGCAAAGTTTATCAGTTGCTTCTCCCTGTGTCCTGCAAAATGTCTGGCAATCTCCTCTGTGAGGCAGGAAGCTGAAGGACCATCTTGCCCTGTTTAAGCAAAGTTTAGTGGTCACTTTCGCATGGGGCCTGCGTGTCCAGTCTATACAACATATTGTCCAACAGTCCAGGCAAGAGCAGTTGCTTGCCCAAATGGCCAGTTTTGCTAAGAAGGAATTAACTCTGAATGGAGTGTCTTTGATGTCCATCTTCCTCTTTGAAGTAAATCAGTGCTGCCAGGAGCAGATGTGTCTCACTGTCCAGGAAAGTCTAAGTTTTTAGAACATTTTAAATGCCATATTCTGTAAGCCTTTGAAGTGTTTGAAGATTATCTACCTAATTGAAATATATTCATGTATACCTAGAAAACTAACATGACCATAAGCTTGATTATCACAGATGATTAATTATTAATCTGTATTTCTTAATTATACATTACAATTTTAAATGAGTTGCATAAACATAATACCTTAAACAAGAGTAGAAATATAAAGTATAACAAAATTAACTTTAAGTTTGTATCAATAAACTAAAATTTATAGCAATACAAAACATTTTAAACAAGTTGTTGCTCTTTAAAAGTAGATCCAATTACCTACCCTTTTATCCTATGATATCTCTATCCCCTTTTCTTCTTTAGAAAGAGATTACATTTATAATCAACCCCCTTTAAATAAAAATAAACATTTATAGACAATATTTTGGGAATTTGAGCATAGCTTCTCATACTACTTTCTGCTGATTGGGGGAGCTGGCAATCTTATGGAGAATCTGAGAAAATTAAGAATCATAGTTAAATCTTGGCATAGTAGTTTGTGAAGCTGTATCAACCTTTCAGGGAATCTTAGTTGATCAAACTATATTAGCCTGGAAGCAATTCACAGGTCCTCATCTTCTGTGGAAATAAAAGCTGAACCTCTTTTCCAAAGCAATGTAGACACAAATTTTGAAGTCAAGATACCTTTAAAATATACATATTGGTTTAACTCAGCAGCCTTTACAATCAAATGTCTCTCTCCAGTTAAAAAACACAAAGACAACACAATCCAGACTCTCTGTATAATTTTTATATTTATGTAGCTTAACTTTTATATTACTTTTACTGTCTCTGTAAAGATTTTATTTTTTTCATTATCTATTTCTTTATATAATGTATATATTCCTTTTTCTTTCTCTTTCAAGCCTATGTACATTTTTACACACACACAAAACCACTTAGAATTTTATTCCACCTGAATCTGTCTTATTGTGATTCTATAATCATTTTTGAACATTGATTTAAACTACAGTGTGACTAGGACTGAAGCAGCAGCCCTGGCTGCTGGCTCCACACAATTCAGCTTTCCAACATAGTGGAGGTACATTTACTGCCAGCTCTGGGATCCATGCTGACTTCTGAGTCTGGCAAGCAGTGGGTCTATGCCTCCATCTAGCAACATGTAGCCCAGAAAACTTTTTTTTTCTACTAGCAAATCCACCATGCAGTGTGCTGCATGGCCTGGAGACACCTCTGCATACTGGGGCAGGAATCTGCCATGCTGTAGGTCAAGCCTACACATGCACAAACCAACCATACTGTAGTTCAAGCCCGCATGCTCTAGCGTCTCTGTATCACAGCTTGCCTGAGAGACACAACTAGGAAGCTGCTGTTGGCTCCACTTTAGAACCCTTTTTTAAAGATTTCTCAGGTTTTGGGTGGAAATTGTTGCTACAACATCTGAGTGCCAAAATATAGCTGGAAGATTTCCTGTGTCCAGCCTGGCCCTGAGGTCTCACTGCCACTTATAAAATAATCATTCAGAGACTTTTATTAATTACCAACTGTATGTCCTACGGCAGGCTTCTTGTTAGCTAGCTCTTATAACTTAACTCAACACATTTCTATTAGTCTATATGTTGCCACATGGCCATGGCATTACTGGTCTACTGGCATCTTGTTACTCCTTGGGCTGGTATCTCCTCTCCTTCTCTTTTCTTCTTCCATCTATTCAATTTGAATGTCCCATTTAACCTTATTCTACCTCACCATTGACCAAACAGCTTTATTTATCAACCAATCAGAGCAACACGTATTCACAGCACACAGAAACCCCACAGCACTTCATGTTGGGCACCAGGTAAAGCGACAAAATCTACAGGTATCTGATTAAAAAGAATTAGAGAAATTTATTAAGGTAAGTTGACAGAATGGAGTAGACAGCCGAAGTCATCCTCTGATCTGACAGGGAGCAAAACCACCTTGCAGGTGGCAGGGAAAAGGGGCATGTGACCCTTCTCTCTTTCCTTGTAAGAGGTCACATCCAAGAGTAAGAAGCACCACCTCCTTTGGGCCATATAGCCCAAGGTCATGGGTAGAGCAAATAACACTACAAAAGCACATCTTATTATTAACTGAGAACTCTCTCATACTTTAAGAACAATGTAAAATTTAGTAGAGATTATATCCCTATAGTATAGAACTTTTGAAGATGATACAACAACAATAAGAGAGAGACTTGTACTCTTGTTAATGTGCTCAATTATGAGTATGCTGGCATGTGTGGTGAATTCAGCTCAAAGCAAGAAATCAACCAAAAGATATTGAGTAAACACTCAAACATTTCTTTATCACTATACCATAAAATGTTCCATGCACTATGTAGAAACATTCTCTAAAATGTATTAACACCTTGCTGCTGTGATCATCAGTTACTTCAGTATCGAACAGTATATAGACTGTGTTTTTAATGTATGTAATATATTCCAGCATAATTTATTAACAATTCACATGTAAGAGGAATATGTTACTTGAAATGCATTTCTAAAGGAAAAATAATTTTAAATGATTTTACTATTAAACATATTAATATTGTTTTTTGCCTGTTGTTCAGATTCTTTACCTGATCTTTAAAATACAATATTTAATATAATTCCAGACATACAAACTTATTTTCAAATTTATATGGAAAACTATATTTGTTGTTAAGCAGTAAAAAACTTCCATATAATATGCTCCATATAGTTACCGCAAATAGAGAATTGTTGTACAACTTTAAAAAAAATAAGATCAACACTTCTGAGTACAATTAATATTTGATGATTTTAAATAATAAATTATTCATTATAAATGGCAATTAATCTTAAATTTTATATGTTGAATGTATTTTTCTAAATAATGACTTTTAGAATTTATATAATTTTGCATATAAATTATGCAAAATTGTGATTGATTTGTTTAAGATTTGAGGGGTGGTTTGAGTGAATTTACACAGAAACAATAACTAAACAATTATCAATCCTGTCCTTCCTCTTGTAAGAATGGTAAGTCAAGACCAGAATAAAAATGCAAAAAAAAAAATCCTTTCTTTTCTGTTTCTGAGCTCTAATTACTGATTGGCCTGTTATGTTTAGATCAGAAATATGAGTATAGGTATGAGTAGAAATGTTATGTGAGGATGGTTTTCAAGTTTGTACTTGAGCTCATCTTGTTGTTCTATGTCTTCTGACACCTCCCATGTGGGAGAACATATAACCAATACCACTATACTCTGTAGAAATTGTTATCATTAGACTGTTACCTGGTTTGTTAATTCGTTTTATAGCAATGAGGGTAGAGAGAAGTTGAGTGATGGAAAAGTAGAATTTGCTTAATTTGCAAGTCCTGAATTAACCTCTGTGGGGAAAATCAAAGCATCAGAAAGTGAACCAACATAAGACAGAAGAAGAATGTGAAGCACTCAACTGTTACTTTCTATGGAAACCCTCTGAAGAATAATAGAAACTTTAGACTCTCAGTAAATACTATCATATGATTAAGGGAGGATCAAGTTGCTTTGTACTGAAAAGAGGCCACTGGCACATCTTTGTGTCAACCTTTGTCTCAAGGCATTTCTAACTCAAACACACCCAAACATAAAATATTACTCTTTAGATGAATGACAAGTGACAAGATTAAATCTTTAACCAGGCAAATGGAAAGCCAGAGATTTGTAATGGCCATAAAAGTCTTGTTATTCAGGTTAAAAGATGCAGTCACAAAATATGTGTGTGTCACAAAATAGTATTACTGGATGTACATTTTAACTTATGAAAATTTTCGAAGATTTATGGCTATCATTGAGACAAGGATGTTCAGTGGTGGTGTGTCTGGATGTGTCCTCTTTTAAGATAAATATTTTACATTTAACATCAAAGCACCATAAGCTTAAATTTCCTTGTTGAAACAGCATTTACAAGTAAATTTATTGTACTTGTCAAGGGGTAGATTTACAGCCCTGGTACCTGAATGACTTGGTTATGGCCCCAATTTGAACAGTAACTCTTACCGTTTGTTGATAGCAAAAAAGGATTTTCTGAAAGTACACTATATCACACTGCAATTTTCTCCCAAGCTGCCTGTAAGTGGCCTTTTATACCTATCACAGTCACATACAACTATGCAACAATACAATTGTCCACCCATCAATAGCATTCAATTGCTGAGTTCATTTATTCAGTTTTCCTTAATATAATTACTTTTTACAAACTAAGTGTTCATAATTGTAGAGGAGGTCAGTTTCATATTGTGTCTACGACCACCACAGTGGGACATGTAGGTGCTTTTCATTAATGTGTGATGATAGAAGAGGTAGATGGGTTTTTTCATCCTAATTTAATGTCGTTTGACAGATGACTGGTAAAGAGTCACTTATCTTGAGCTCTGAATTCTAACGCAAATTTTGTCATATATTGGCAAGTAGTTAATATTTATTTTTTTGCTGACATGTAAAGAGAGCATAATGGTATTGACTTCATGACTTTTCATGGAGAATAGATTTTGTAGTCACATGTAAAGAACTTGGGGGAAAGGTTGAATTCAAAATAGGTGTGCAAAATAATTGAATGTAATGATAAATGATGATCATCGTTATGGAGAAGAGTAAGTATTTTTTAACATCCTATAAAATAAGGTTAACTGTCTTTGTTCTATATTTATAAACTATTTTACAGTAATCTAACCAACAAATCAGGATAATGACAGTATTATTCACTAGTTGAATATTCTATATCAGTATTGAAAATCACATAATTGTTTGGAAAAGTGGTTATCCTTTTCATTTTGTATTTTAGAGTTCCAGGTTTCTTTATTTTTAACACTGTGTATTGGTATTGCATATCAACTAAACATCAACTCTATTTTTCATGATCATGACAGCAAAATATTAAGGAAAGGAGATATACAAGCAATAGAACTTAAGTTTAGGAAATATTTCTCACTTAATTACATTTGTCAAGTGATGCAGAGAAAAGGACTGAGTTGACATATATTATGAAATAAATGTTAGATTCCACCTGCCAAATAGAGATGTTGAAATTATAGTCAATAATGTAATTTTATTTGGTGAAGTGACACCAAGAAAAAATCATGGTGATAAGCATAGATCTATTTTGAGTCTTTACATGCAGCCATCCAGTTTGACCAGCATCATTTTGTGAAGATGCTTTCCTTTATCCAGTGTGCATGTACTTTAGGCTTCTTTATCAAAAATCAGGTATCCATAGGTGTAAGGATTTATGTCTGGATGTTCAATTTGATTCTTTTGATAGATGCATCTGCTTTTATGTGAATACAATGATATTTTTATTAATATAGCTCTAGTACAATTTAATGGCAGGATAGTGATTCCTTCAGCAATTCTTTTATTATTCAGGATTGTTTTAGCTAATTTGTTTTTTTGTTGCTGTTGCTGCTTTTGTTTTGTTGTTTGTTTGTGTGTGTGTGTGTGTGCACATGTGTGTGTGTTCCAATATGAACTTGAAAACTGTCCTTTCAAAATCTGTAAAGAATTGTGTTAGAAATTTGAGGAGAGTGCATTGAATCTGTAGGTTGCTTTTGGCAAGATGGCCATTTTTTACTATATTAATTCTACCTATCCACAATCAGTGGAGAGCTTTCTGATACCTTCTTCAATTTCTTTCTTCAGTGTTGTAAAACTTTTATCATGTGAATCTTTCACTTACTTAGAGTTAACCTAAAATATTATTTGTGTCTATTTTGCAAAGTTGTTCCCCTGAATTTATTTCTCAGTCCATTTGTCCTTTGTATGTCATTTTAATGTCATTTATATAGCAAGGCTACAGATTTGGGGAGTTAATTTTGTATCCAGGTACTTTTGCTGACAGTGTTTACCAGGAGTTTCCCAGTGGGATATTTAGGGTCACTTATGTATAATAAATATTGTACCATCTATAAGTAACAATACTTTGACTTCTTTCTTTCTGAATTGTATTCCCTTGATCTCATATTCTTCACTTGTATTATTGCTCTAGGTAAGAATTCAACTACTATATTGAATAGGCATGAAGAGAGGATAAAACTTTGTCTTGCCTCTTATTTTAGTGAACTTGTGTAGCTAGAGTTTTCCTGCCTGGCCCACAGTCAGGACAAATCTCTCTCACCTGCCAGTCCCACAGCCACTCAGACCCAACCAAGTAAACACAGAGACTTATATTGCTTACAAACTGTATGGCCATGGCAGGCTTCTTGCTAACTGTTCTTATAGCTTAAATTAATCTATTTCTATAAATCT